>NW_022158692.1:451755-1193676 GCF_000260195.1 Fusarium odoratissimum NRRL 54006 | reverse complement strand
TTGGCTTCGTTACAGCCACCCAGACGAAAAATACACAAACAAACAAACAAACAAACAAACAAGTGATTCTCATTTCGTTGGCCAGTTCCTTAGGAAGTAGAACCTTGAGGCCTTGGTCCAGGGGCCCAACGATGATGAACGAACAAGGCTCCCAAGTTTCATTGTAAACTCTCATCAATACCGTATTTTATCGCTTCAGTGACCCTGAAATTTCCTGGCCTTTTCTAAGCAGTCAGTTGTTTCTGCGTAACATTGGTGTGCTTGGTCAAACTGCACTGATCATTGCTCGACCATGTGGTGTTAGGCGATGTCCGTATTGTGCAAACATGATGAGTTTCATCAGTCAATTACGACTTAGAACAAGTCGTCAAGCCTTTCCTTTGTTCTCAAATGACCTCAACGGCTCAAGTCTCTCCTGTGCTTTCTTCATCTGATGATCAAATTGAGCTTGGCCGTCGAGGATCTGAGACTAAGCATTGACCTCAGCAATTTTCAGCACCAACTGCGACTTCTTTGTTGTCTCGAGTCAATCTCGGAGTGTGTGATTCAGTTTCACGTCATCGAAGTCTTTGTCTTCCGGCAGGTTTTTGATGAGTTTTTACGTCTATGGTTGGTGCCTTTAGATCTTGAATTTGGTACACTTTAATAAACTCATATAGTAAAATAACTTATTGTTTCCATAGTACTAACAAGCTATAACTGTGAATGACTGAATCCAAGTCCAGGGTATGAAGTTTGAGATATCCCTAAGCCATCCACAAGATTAAAAATCTCTGATATCGTAAAGTATAAGTGAGTTTTAAAAAAAAAACACAAAAACCGCATCATCACAAAATGCTTTCCCTACAGAACTCCCGTGTAACATGACACTCCCGTTGAACGCCGCTTTATAGTGATTCGCATACACCGTAATATGTACGGCCTGCCTTGTTGGATTTCGCATACGTGACAACTATTTCGTGGGACGGTATCCCTGCTCATCTCCGTTCCATGAGAATCCCCTTCCGTCATTGTTGTTGTTGTACGCGGGGAGAGGAGAATGGCTGGGGTCTGGAGAGCCAGGAAGTTCCACGGGGGCGATTTGCTCGTGAGGCTTGGGAGTTGTAGCGGGAGAGGCGGCCATGGGTGGTTGATGGTAACCCTCGCTGTAAAGAGTTAGAACAAGCAGATGAGAGCGAGATTAGATAAACTTACTGGTATGAAATGGGGGTTCCATCTTGAGCGACCATGCCGGGGTGTGTTCCATAGGGCATCGACTGGTGAGGGCTGAGAGGAGGGCTCTGGCCGTAAGGAGCAGCCACAAGCCCAGGGCTCTTCTGAGCAGCCCAGGGATCGGCGACACTTGGGTGAGGCGAGTAAGGGTTCTCGACAACTGGAGGGGCAGAAGGAACACTGTTGCGGAAACTCTTGCGATAGGCCTTGTCGAAGCCACCTCGTCGTCCACAGAGGTAGAGAAGAGCACCAGCGAGGAGAAGAACAGCAGCACCACCGACGGCAATACCAGCAATGGCTCCAGTAGAGAGAGACTTCTTGCCGCTTCCGCTGCTCTCGTCATCTTCATCACTGTTGTCGGCGGTCGGTTCAGATGTTGCGCCAGTAGAAGTTGACTCTCCCTCCTTTGGCCAAGGGTCTCCGGGTCGTAGTTGCATGTCGACGTCCTCTGCGTTCTTGAGCCATCCTTCAATTGTCTCATTCTTGGACTATTGCATGTTATGTTAGTTTATGAGTACCATGTATGCAAGAGTGTAGATCTTACAGGGTTGACGACACCCATCATCTTCCACTTGGAGCAGGACTCTGGAGCTCCGCAGTAGAAGAAGAAAGGATCAGTGTTGTTGACGCGAACTCGGTATCGAGGGCCCTTTTTTTGAGTGTTAGCATCTTGTCTTGACCTGAGCCGAGGCTGAGAGACTTGATCAACTTACATCGTCGGTGATGGCCTGAACCTTTTGTGTGCCACTTGAGAAACCCTGGCGGTTGACGCCGATATACTCATAGGGGATACATGGGTTGTCATAGTCTCCCCGAATAACCCAGTGGTCGGTGGGATAGAAGCGCCATTCAATAATATCACCAACCTCGGCCTTGACCTCGTTTGGTGTGAACTTGTGACCGGACTGTATACTAATTAGCATTGATGTGTCTTTATGTGGCCATGATGTTAACTTACTGCTCCAACATTGACAGTGTGTGTTACTGCCTCTCCAGATGAAGTTCCTGTGGAAGACTCCTCTGCTGTTGCTGTAGGTTCGTCTGTTGTTGTTTGAGCCCAGGCCGTAGCAAGAGCCGCCGTGAGGACTAGCAATGACTTTGAAACCATTGTGAATTAGTTAACACTGAGGAACAGCTTGAGTAGAGCAAGCAGGTTTCTAGGTCAAGAGTGAAAGCGACGAAACAAAAGAGAAACAAAACGAGAGAAAGAGGAGGAGGAGAAACGAGGCGGGAGAAGCTGAGTAATGAAGAGAGAAATGTCACAGTCCACAACAGACAGGAACGGTAACCCTCGTCCCTTTTACCTTGCCGTTGTACCACGGCGAACCCATAGGGCAGTACATGACAGGGCAGGGGATGATATTGAAGGAGGCAGGGCTAGACAAAGGCGGGATAAGGAGGTCTGACAGCAGACAGCTCGAGCATCTCTTGGCTTCGAGTCAAAAGACTAGGTGGTCTAGGGGGGGGGGTCCTTGAGAGTTTCTGGGGGCTGAGCGAATGCACTGCTCTGCTTCGCTGCTTCGGTTCAGCACACCATCTGTTTCTATCTGTGGATCTGCTCTACGAGTTCCCGTACGTATATGGGCCTGTCTTGTTGGTGGAGGATGCATGGGTCAGAGGTGAACAAAGGAGCCAAGATGGCCAAAGCCCGCTCACTTTTTCTCTCTCTCGGCGATCCCACTAGGTAACTCAGCCCTGTTCAGATTGAGATGAGTTTCACGAAGCATTGATCTTTTGCTGTCTTTTCGTTCTTTTGCTCGAGTTACTAAAATCATACTATATGTGTAGTCGTGATCGTTGGCTTTGTTAGTTTCAAGATAGAGTTGGCCACTATGCTTAAACCCTAGACTTAAAGTCTCCCACCAACCACTACAACTACTTCACATACTCTACGTACTGTACACTGCAGCACAGTAGAAAAGTCTTTCTCCCTCAAAGGATTTTTCTAATCTCCACTGTCAGCTTATTAGCCAAATTCGACTCTGCTGTGCTGTGCTGGACTCCAATGCTCAGACTGTCGAACAAGGTACCGTACCGACACAGTAAGCACTATCCAAGGATTATATGTAGGGATGTTCTATATCCGACCAGTCAGCACCAGCCTCAACTAATAAGCAGCAATTTGAGGTTGCATTTGCTGGGCTTAGTATCCATGCCAAGCACTGCAGCAACGGACACTAGTTATTTTGGGGCCCAAGATTTCAACCTCACCTCTTAGCTTTAGCTCTTCTCTTTTGCCTGCAGCTGCAGCTGCAACTCCATAACAAAGGCTGAGCAACACGGCCGAGGTTTGTTTCTTTCGGAGCAGTTGGCCCGTTGTGGGTTAATCAAGTTTATTCCTGGCCACTCCGCAATTTGCCATGAAAATCATCTCAGCCTTATACACCAGAGACTCACTATCTAGTACTGTACAGGCGGGAGGATGAATGCCACACTTCTTCACCCAGCAGTGACACGTTGCTTTTCTCTTGGCTTGGTTGATCAAATTGGGACTTTGGGGTCTCTCCAAATATGTAAGATCGGTTAATGCAGACAAGGATTATATATCCTTACCCTGCAAATTCGTCTCTCGTTTCTCGGGTCTTTTCCACGCGTCCCGCCAAGTCCCTCGCTCTTAGCTCTGTCTCACTCGTCAATCACATATCTCATCATATCGGCCAAAACTTGGTATCTAATGGTTCGCTTGTGAACGAGAACAAACTCCACGATAACCTGCATAAAATATTACTCGACAAGACTCTTCTCCACCAATAGACATCGGATAGATCCTTGGTCATTGGCATATGATCCAGATCAACAATCTCCTCACCCAATTCATTTGGCCCCCAATAGTTCTTCTTCTCCTCCCCGAAGCATGCAACCTCACCCCAAAGTTGGTTTGCCTCATGGGCCAGAGAACCAAGAGTCTTGAATCTTGCCTCTTCTCACACGTTTCCAGAGTCAGCATCTTATTCCCGACCTTGCAGACTTGAGAGCGCATGCGTGCATCGTATTCCGATATGATCAACCCTTGGCTCTCTGTTACTGGTTACCAAGACTGACACTGATGATGAGGCAAAGTAGAATGTGGAATTCCAAATGAACGACTCCCAGCTTCCCCAAGAGACCTAGTGTCAGCAAAGATCTGCAAATATCTCGACCAGGCTCTCAAATCGGATCAGACCCCAGTTAGAAGCACATGCATATTTCAGGCCTTTTGGTTGCTTGGACACTTGGCAAAGTCAGCTCCTTCAGGCCTTCCAGCCTCTGATACCATGAAACTGGTCATTCTCTGAGGCTCATGATAAAGAATCTCTGCTGTGGCAATGATAGGCTCTCGGTGGCGATGCAACAGCAAGATCTAACTAAGCACTTTGTCATCCTTCATCACGGCCTAGAACTTACCTTGTCACAATCATCTCTAATACGAAGAAGGATGAGACCGTGTTCTCAGGCATCAAAGTGCCATCTTCCAAGCCCAGCCTCGGTGTCTAAACCACCATGGTACTGGACTGCGCCTTGAACGGGAGTCGAATTCATCCGAAGAACTCCTTCATCTGCCGTACTCGAGATTCAAGCCCCTTCTTCAATCCTTCTTTTGCCTAGGATGTCACGTTGGAACGGTTCCTGCAGCCTGTATCAGCAAGAAATATCAGCGGTTCTTGATGGCTCGCAATCAGCCTAAGATGCCCTGTATTCGATGTCATAAGATGGATTATCTTTGCCCTCTTTCTGTGTTCTCTGACCTTATACCTGTCAACAGGTCTTGTTTTCACTGAATGCAAGGACAACAATCTTGGACAGCATCTCAGCTTACATCTATTTTGTAAGTCTGATCAGAATATACAAACCTCCTATCCAGTCATCTGGCCAAGGCTTTTTCTGCAAATAAGTACAGCGCGCAATTCTCCTCGACGCCTGGAGGACCAGTGTTTTTCGGTGCTCTACTGGAAAGCAGGACTACCCAAGCAAAATCGATAGGTTGACTGAACTACCATAATCGAGATACAAGCATGGTTCCACACGTATGATACCTTACCATATCTCGATACAAGATGGATTTATTGAAGTATGGCAAGTCGAATGCTGCCGTTTCTGTCTCCTGTCTCGTGGTATCGTCCCCAGTCCGAATAATTATTGTCAATTTGACAAGAATGTATCGCCCCAAGAGTGGTTGTGCTGTCTAACTAGAAATACTACGTAGTGTCGGCTGTGTCTGCCCATAAGCTGCCAAGTCAATGACAGAGTGAGAATGTGTTCATTGCTGTCATCGCCTGTGTCCAACTAGCTGAGTCGTGTGTAAGCATCTTCTCAGTCGACAACCAAGCGTTGCTCTTCGACCTTGGCTAGCCACTATTGCCATGGCTCTTTAAAGAAATTGCTGCCCAAAAACAACGTTGGTTGATCCAATAGACGAGATGGGAGGTCGAAAGAGTTACACCCATTAACGAATAGCCTGGTACAGAGTAGGACACAAGTTGAACAAGCCCGCTTTAGCAGTTTGGACAACGATGGAGAGATGACGGCAAATCAAAATCGTATTGAAATCTATTATCGACAAAAAAAACCTCTCTACAAGGTCTTGCTCTTTTTATCCTTCTTACTTGTTGAGCCTCCAGGCAGTAGGTCGCTCTCTTGGATAAGCTTAAAGAAGCACCATAGATAGCAGATAATGAAACCTGCAGCACCAACTCCAACATTTGCCACAACCCATAGGTCAGGCTTATCAGCAGGAGGTGTTACAAATGTGTCAAGAACATGCCACGCACCCATGGCTACATAGAACAGCAGATGCAATAATGCTGTACCCCATTGCAACCAGGCAGCTTGACCTTCTTGGAAGTAGGCGCTCAAAGAGGTCGGTGGGAGACCAAGCAGGTAGGACCAGAGGAGGGTCAAAACCGCATATGGAATCCTCAGGTCGACCCGTTTGAGCAAAGGGAACATAGTCCAGACTCCCAAGAGGTTGGCGAAGCCCACCCAAGCTCGTGTGTCCTTGTTCAACCCGTGCTTTCCAGCCAGAAGTAAGGTCATGGGCATCAATGGAAGCAAGACACTCTTCTCGTGCACCTGGTAGCTAAACAGGAAGAAACCCCAAGCTGTGGCAGCAAAAGCCAAAGGAAGTGTGGACTTTCGTGGTCGCAGGAAGAGGATAATGTTAGGCGGGATAATCGAACCAAGAGTAGCACCAAGAGCTGCTTTTTGAAGAAGAGCTGTTGGCCACTGTCGGAGTTTTATAACGACATTGGCAGCGCACCAAAAGTTGGCAACCTTGTCCTCGAACAGACCACGCGCGAATGGGAAGACACGGTGGACCATCTGAACCAACTGTTCCACAATAGGCCAGTAAAAGGCTTTAGTGTCTAAAATCTCGACAAGCTGAGGAAATAAGGGAAGCGAAGGAGGATCCTTGGAATCTCCATGAGCATCGATGCCCTGGCTCTTGTCATAGAGTGTACCAAGAACCAGAGGCAGGATTAGGATGGCAAAAGAAACGGCTGTGACAAGAGCAATACCGAACAGCCTGGTAAAGTCAAGTCGAGGGTAAACGCAGCGACCGAGAAGATACGAGAAGACACTGAAGGCATAATACAGCGCCATCTGCTTGAATCCCAGCGCACCGACGAAGAAGACAGCAGCCCACTTGTAGCGCTCAGCCAGCATACTCGACATGCTCGCCATGACAAATCCGAGCATAACGGTGTTGTACTGGAAGTGAACATGGTCGATAAGAATGGTGGCAGGCTGCATTAGGATCGCGACGAGCGCAAGCCATGCTGTCCAGTTGGTAACCCCTTGGAGTCTGCTATATCGTCGCACGAAGACAATGGCGGCTGGGACGTATATGAGGTACTCCGAGATAATGACTGTAGCCCTCATGAAGATCTTGAGGTTGGAATCCTGGTTTCCTCGAGAGGTGAAGAGCGCGAACCACGAGGGATCGATGAGAGAGCCAATCTTGCCCAGAAGCCAGCTGTGGTAGGCCGTCAGGGGAGGGTAGTCGAGACCCCACCATTGAAGATCGTGGAAATACCATTGCGATATGGGAAGCTGTGTCGTGACCTCCATCCAATGCCGCTGCGCTTCATAGTCTCCAAACATGGGCGGTTTACTGAACCCTGCAAATCAAGCTCCTCGTTAGCGAAAGGTGTCATGATGGTCAACTCGAGCGGCCATCCTTACCAGAATATCCCCACAAACCAGCAGCCCATCGAAAAAGACCAACCACCATGAGAATCACAGGCAGAACCTCCCATTGCGACAAAGAAGTCCGCGCAGGCCATAGAAACGCCGCAAGAGGGAACGCGGGCGCCCGTACTAGGGCTTCTGTGCGAGGGGCCTTTTCGCTGCCGCCATTGCCAGGCTTCTTAGTATTAGCCTTGCGACGAGGCTTGTGCGGTGACGGAGAAGGGCCAGCCATTGTCACCCCGAGATAGCGAAAGTCGTCATTAACAAGAGTGGTTCGGTTGATGAAGGAGGAGAGAGCGTGCGTGGAGCTCTGAAGCGAAGCTCTAAATGACATTCAATGCGACCCCGGAAATTTTGGTGGAGCTTGTATTTGAGCATCGGCCGAAAAGGAGCTTCCGAGCCCCGGAGCCAGAGACGTCACTTGAGCAGTGCGTAAACAGCTGATACGCACACAGTATGGTGATATCGTCAGGTCTGGACCAAGAGCTTGGCAAAACAATTGAACTCAAAACTTGATCTTCACCCTTTTTGTTACTGCAAATCTCGCTATACTCAACCTCAGAGTAAGGCCTGTTTTCTTCTAATTCAAAATGCCGTTCCCTTTCATTCTCCCGACGACTTCGGCTTTCTCATTCTCATCAAGCTTCAGCTCCGAGTCTCATCCTTCACTGCCCCTCAACGCCAGCACATATCGCGGGGTAGTTCGAGATGCCCTGAAAAAGCACAAGAGACTTCCTCCAAGCTCTCAGGTCTCAAATCTAAACACAGTTATTTCCAGCGTCAATGGCTACATCCCATACCTACTAGCAGTGGACGACGGTCTAAGTAACAAGGGTCTGGCTATCGTCACGCCAAAGACGCCCCCGGCTATCGAATGGAGACCAACTTTATCTGGCGAAGTCGTCCCAGGACGTGAGAGAGCCAGAGTCAAGATTTCATCTCTAGAACATGAAATTGCCTTTGTACTTTCGACTCTGGGCTTCTCTCATGTTCTTGTAGCCCGATCTGCCTTGCAACCACTTTATTCAACCAGTAGCGAGTTTCTCGGGGCCCAAGAGCGAACAAATGCAGTCACAACCGCAACGAAATGTCTCCTCGAAGCTGCTTCCGTGTATGACTATCTCGCAGGTCGAGGAGAGCATGCTACAGCTACCCCTCCATGTCCCGATGTTGCTCCCGGAACAGCTCGAGCCTTGTGTTCTCTAGCATTGGCTGAAGCTACGTTACTAGCTGTTCTTAAAGACGATCCGTATCCAGCAATAGTCGCTCAGGACCGGAACAAGAACGACAAGGAGTGGATGTTCAAGGCCCCTGAGATTCCAAAAGTTCGTGCCCATCTTTATGCCCGGCTGTGTTTAGCAGCCTCAGAACATGCAGCCAAAGCATCATCTCTATGCAGCACAGCAGGTTCTGGTTCGCATAAGATCAGTAGTGCTCTTCTGAAATATCTAGAAGATCTTCGCCGAACATGTCGAGCTCGCGCTTGTCGTTTCTTTGGAATCGACGCCGAGATAGGTGGCCAGGTTGCAGATGGCATTGGATGGGTTCGTGCCGGCTTATCAGAGCTAGGTGTTGAAATCAAAGACAACAACAAGAAGGGACTAAGCTTCAGTCGATTAAAGAAAGATTTCACAGAAAAACGCGAAGATCGACGTGTGGATAAAGAGTCTGCATGGGGAAGTGATGCTGGTAAGATGGAGGAGATTCGAGTACTAGAGGTGCTCGATGCCAAGTGGAACAAAGTTAACGATACGGTAAGCACTATATCAAGAATACTATGGTATTCGCTAACATCTGTGCCAGATGAACACACAAGCAATACCCCCCATCAACACACTCCTCAGCAAGATGCCGTCGGGGCGAGAGATTCATACGCTCAAGCCCTACGAGGTGCCCTCACTGGACAGGGATATTTTCGAAGCCATGCGCGCACCGCCTGAAGACGATGATACATATGTCGATGACCTAAGTTCAGATGACGATGTCAAGGGTGGACCTTCAGCACCAGTTGGTGCGTTCCCAGGAACGGTAGATGATTATTCACGAAGTCCAAGCACACCAGGCAATGCCTACTACTAGTTCTGGGAAAGTTTTAGGTAGTTTTGGAGTAGAACGTGTCGTATAATTAGATAATCAACAATCTCAAATGCCTAGGTAAGGATATCTTCCTGAGAGGTACAGATTTCCAATGCGAATAACAGTTCCATCGCCAATACTCTTGCTACCTCAAGTGAAATCAGGATCAGTAGCATCCCGTTTAACTATTTGAGTTCGTGATGGGATCAGGGGTTGGTGTGATAAGAGTGATGGTAATGTCTGGAGTGATAGGGGTGATGGTAGGTGTAGTAGTTGGTGTGGTAGGAGTGCATGGCGGCGGTGTAGGATACAGCTCAGGAGAGCAAATAGGATAGCATCTGGTAAATTAGCAACTAGGATATTCTACGCTCGGATATATTTGGATTTGGATTAACTTACCCTCCGTACATGACACCACAGTCATTAATAGCATCCACGCAGAGGGTGGGACAGGCGCTTGTGGTGTTGGTGCTGAAGGGCACCGCGGCAGCAAGGCCAGCGATAGCGGAAGCGTTAATGATAGCATTGAAGAACATGATGATGTTTTAGGTAGTTTGTTAAGATGCGAAGTGTAAAGTTTGAGGTGTGAAATTGTGGATGTTGATATCAAGGTTTGTCTTCTGCTGTAGGTAGGAGTTACCAGACTTTATACGTATTCAGCTCCTACCATGCAATCAACAATTTTCGATGATAGAGCCAAATACTCAAACTCTTATCAACATTAGCTTTAACATCTACTTCAAACTGAGCATCATGGCTAGTATACACGGTTCAGCATTCCGCAGGCCGGCAGTTGTTGTGAGACATGATGGCGATCTTCAATATGTGTAACGTAGCCGTGAAAAAAAGTTAAGGCTGTCTTTAAATCAAGTACCAAACACCAAGATGCTGGCGTTTTTCAAAACATATTGTCTTGGCTCACAAAAAACGAACGTCACAAACATACCAACGAGCTCATACACTTACTGCCGCCTGTCATGTCAGATGGTCTTGACGAGAATGACTGTGATTCCCTGCTCGATGAAAGGATCTTTTTATGCAGGGAGGTTTATCACTGTTGTAAGGAATCTTAATAACACCTCGAAATTCAAGGCCACAGTCGTGCACCTGTCAAAAGAACGGAAGCAAGGTTCAGACAAGCTTCTGGCTATTATAGTTACGATTCACGTCTGAAAATTCTCCGAAGCCACATATTGGATATCCCGGTACAAAACTTGATCCACTTGCTCTAAATACTCATTTTGTATGAAGTTGTTCCATCATTAAAAGCCACTCTAAACCGTCCCGAAGCCACTCTGCAGGTACTGTACACTGCTTCAACCAACCCCCTACTCCAATTCATGTGAAAACTGTCGGTCTTTCTCATCCTTGTGAGCTAACGGAATGTGTCTCGTAGCATTGTTTGGTGATCATGTCACGTATGTCGATCATTGGGGATCAGCACTCGCTGTCTTCATGCCACAGACTCGTGTTGTATAAGTGGTGAGAAGGCCAAGAGGTCGTGTGAAGGGGGGAAACCAGTTCAGGAAGAATGATAGTTTCGACTCGAAGCTCGAGGATTAAGGGCGCATTGAAAGTATCGACGTTCAGCATGGCCCTTGCTTGAAGACAATTCAGCAGGGGCTCGATCGGCGATTGCAACTGAGCCAGCCAGGGCGGAGGGTCAGAATCGCAGCTGCCGAGCAATTTTCCGAGTTCTTAAGTCTCAATTGGTCTGTATATGGTGCTCTTTCTTAAACACGGGCAGGCTTTTCGAGGCGCTTGAGAGTACGGTATCGTAAGGTCGGGCTGGCGAGCGTAGCTAAAGTCAGTTTACAGAATCATGCCCGAACGAACACAAGAAGCTTGATAACAGTACAGGAACCAGGGGTGAACGATCAAGAAAATAATATTGCCAAGTTTGCTATAGAACACAGCGTGGAACTCCCATCCATAGCCTATACACAGGGTTAAAGTGCTAATAATCTCATACGCAGATTTTGCTCTGCGACAACCCTTTAAATGCTTCGCTTCTCCCTCCAATCGTCACATCGTTTTCGCGACATATTCGTAGTTTTGTTAATCTAGTTGCCGAAAGCCATCTGCTTCTTGATCTCGGCAATGGCCTTGCCAGGGTTAAGACCCTTGGGACAGGCTCGTGTACAGTTAAGAATGGTGTGGCAACGGTACAGGCTCATCGAGTTCTCGAGGTTGGTCTTTCGCTCGGCAGTGCGCTCGTCACGAGAGTCGGCGAGCCATCGGTAAGACTGGAGAAGGATAGCGGGGCCAAGGTACTCCTCAGAGTTCCACCAGTAAGATGGGCATGAGGTAGAGCAGCAGGCGCAGAGAATGCACTCGTAGAGACCATCGAGCTTACGGCGGTCCTCCTTAGTCTGTCGGTACTCCTTGCCCTGAGAATTGGGTCAGTAAATGTAAGATTCCGTAAGTGAGAAAGGGGCCGTACGTCTTCGGCAGGGGTATCGCGCTGAAGGTAGGGCTTAATGCTCTTGTACTGCTTGTAGAAATGTGTCAAATCAGGGACAAGGTCCTTGACGACATAGGTGTGAGGAAGAGGGTAGATCTTGACGTCGGAAGCAGCCTCAGTGGGAATTCGGCCTGAAAATACGTTAGCACTTCAATTTCCGATATGATTTGCCGCATGCGACCCGAGTGAAGGGGTACATACACAAGCAAGCAAGAGTGTTCTGTCCGTTGATGTTCATAGCGCAGCTACCGCAGATACCCTCACGGCAACTTCGTCGGAAGGTCAGAGTAGGGTCGAGCTCGTTCTTGATTCGGATGAGGGCATCAAGAATCATAGGTCCAGTCTTGTTGAGGTCCAGAGTGTAGGTCTGAAGACGAGGCTTCTCGCTGGGGGTATCGGGGTTCCATCGGTAGATTTGGAAAGACTTGAGGTTGGCATCAGAGTCCTTGGGAGGCTCGCTGACTGAGGCCATAGAACGAGTGAAGACAGCACCAGGTCGGAAAGCGGCCGTCCTTGAGAAGGCTCCGACAAGTCGGGAAGAAGATCGAAGAGCAGCCATCTTGTCGAATAATCGAATCGAGGAAGTACAATTGCGATTGGGACCGGAGGAGAAGGACAGTCAAACTTCGCAATGTTTAGTTGGAGCTGTGGTCAGACAATTGACAGGAAAGAAATGCTGTGCAATCTCCTCCGATAGAGTTGAATTGTCTATTCGCAAAGGGTGGCGTATCGAGGATTCTCGTCGTCATGTATTGGGTTGGCAAACCTTCCTCGGTTATTGCAGTTTACACTGGGACCTACGGCTGACCTCTGGCCAATCACAAATTTGGAATTGTCAACTTCGGCTTCGCTGGTCTCGGAATCGGCAGGAACAACGCTCGTGAAACCACGTGACGTGACTTCCTCGCGGATATAGATCGCGGATCAACAGCGGGTATCAATAATTGCGGAGATGAGATTCCGGGAAATATTGGAGAAGCATGCAGTGGCTTGAACCATGCACCGCCTCCTTTTATCTTGCATAATTTCACAAGGTATTTGTGGCTTGCCTCTTTGTTCCGAGGAATTGGTTATTGTGAAAGGATATTGGAGGGGCTTGGCCAGTCAAGATTAGATAACAAGTTGGTAAATCGGCGCTCAACAACTTTGTTTCTCCGTTCACGATCCCACTTCTCTCATGACACCCAATTTTTTCTCTTACGATCTCCTTGGCAAAGATGATTTCTCTGTAATTTCTATCAAAGTTTCATCGTCACCAATATCTTAATCCTCCTTCGATCCTCGCTCCAGCCCGTCACTATTCGCATCAATTCTTGTCTCTGGACGATCCACTTTCTAGCCCTCCATGGCTGCACCCTACAATCGACTTGCTACGGCTTCATTGCGAACGCTTGCTAAGGGTTGGTCGCATTGCCCGTACAACACTCGACAATCCGCAATTCTAACTGTGCCAGCTCCCACGCAATCCTGCTCCCGACTCCGTGCTTATCCTCATGCCGCAATGAGTTCGTGCCCTCGTTCCAGACTCTACTCCACCTCGACCGATGCTCCTCGATTCTCTTACCATGTCGCATCTTCCTTCATTGCTAAGGACAGGCCATACGACCCCTCCACTCACGTCTTCCACTTCAACCCATACAATCGAATTCAACCCCCTCGAAACCGTCGACCTTCCGCTCGACCCGAATCTGGGCACGATGCCTTCTTTGTCAGCCGGATCAACGACTCCGGGTCAGTAGCTTTTGGCGTTGCTGATGGTGTTGGGGGCTGGGTAGATTCCGGTGTCGATCCCGCTGATTTCTCACATGGATTTTGCGATTATATGGCATTGGCTGCCCACGAACACCAGACTAGCTCAGGGCCTCCCTTGACAGCAAGACAGTTGATGCAGAAGGGATACGAAGCAATCTGCAACGACAACAGTCTTCGCGCTGGCGGAAGCACAGCGTGTGTCGCTATTGCTGGAGCAGATGGAAACCTGGACGTTGCGAACCTTGGTGATTCCGGCTTCTTGCAACTTCGACTCAATGGAGTTCATACATATTCCGAACCTCAAACACACGCCTTCAATACTCCTTTCCAACTATCTCTCGTACCTCCCAGCGTTGCTGCTCGCATGGCAGCGTTTGGTGGTGCTCAGCTTAGCGACCTTCCCAGGGATGCTGACGTTACCCAACACGCGCTCCGTCACGGCGATATTCTTGTTCTTGCGACCGACGGTGTTCTAGACAATCTCTTTAACCAGGATATTCTACGAATCGCCAGTCGAGTTCTGGTATCCACAGGCGCCTGGGTAATGACTGATGCTGGTGGTGTGCGCGTTGCGGATTCGCTAGAGCCTCTGGTTGAGTTCCCTGAAGCCTCCGAAGGCAAACGAACAGCTACACTCCAGAGCGCACTCGCTACGGAAATCGTGACAGCCGCCAAGCGAGCCAGCGTCAACACAAAACTTGATGGACCATTCGCCAAGGAGGTCCACAAATACTACCCCCAAGAAAACTGGCACGGCGGCAAAGTCGACGATATTTGTGTCGTGGTGGCAGTAGTTAACGAGACGACCCCCGCTGTAAAGAGCAAGCTATGATTTCCTTTGTTATTCGATTTACGGCGCGATTTTATGATAGAGCAGAGGACATCTTATAAAGACGGGAACGCAAGCATTTTGGTGATTTATTATCTTGGGACGTTTTGGAGTCATTGAGTCACATAGACGGCAGGGGAAGCGCCGGCTTGCTTGAATCATGGGGTTGTATATGGGCTGGCGTCAAGAGATGGGATCATGTACATTCTTAATTCTAAAAGTAGTTCTGATTTGTATTATCAGACTTGAGTCCATCAGATAAGATGAGTACGATGTTGAAATCGATATGTAGTTGTTCTTATGATAAATTGGATCACTTATGAGCTATGACAAGGAGCCCACCGACTACAATACTAAAACTATGGTGATGTGCTCATTCAAGGCTATTTTATGTCTTTCACATGCTGTGAACTCGAGACGTTTCCATGATGAGTTGAAGTGCAGGGTAATCCGAGAGTGGATATAAGCACACAACCATGACATCACCAGCTCATGGTGTAAGAGAGCCCATATTTCACTACCAACCTGGAAGAAATTCATCATCACGATACATGCAGCAGGCGTCTGAGGGAAAACATGTCGGAAATATATTTTGTAAGACTGGCTAAATAATCAAGGTTCTGGTCATGATACACTCACTCACACATTCATAGGCTGGTGCTATTGCAGCATTTACAGTAGATGTCTTGGTCTACCCTCTCGATACCATCAAGACTCGTTTGCAGAGTCAAGATTACCTCAAGACATATTCTTACAGCTCGAAAAAGAACATATGGGCTGTACGAGGACTCTACCAAGGGATTGGAAGTGTAGTCCTGGCTACTCTTCCAGCAGGTGTGTAATAGAAGACGGAATATGAGGAATTGCTGGCTTACACAATTCACAGCGGGTCTATTCTTCTCGACATATGAGAGCGCCAAACGCATCATCGGCAATGCGACGCCATTACCACAACCTCTAGTTCACTCAGCAGCCTCGGGTGTGGCAGAGATGGCATCCTGCTTAGTCCTCGCACCAGCAGAGGTCATCAAGCAAAATGCCCAGATGCTGCAAAATGATAGTCATGGGGTTGGACGATCTGGATCTTCTACCTCCTTACAAGCATTCCGTCAGTTGACCGGTGATGGAGTATCACGTCGCCTTTTTACAGGCTACACAGCACTCGTCGCACGAAATTTACCATTCACAGCTCTTCAATTTCCTATATTCGAGCATGTGCGAGCAACATATTGGAAATCGCGAGGCTCCGGTTCTAGGGAGCCGGGGCTGATCGAGACGGGGCTCGCTACGGGTTTAAGTGCCGGAAGTGCGGGATCAATAGCTGCTTTCATAACGACACCGAGTGATGTCGTCAAGACGAGGATGATGTTGAGCGCCGGAAATCAGAGCGAGAATTCGACACAAGGCCAGAGCGAAGTCGCAGCCAAGATGGAGGGAAAGCAACCAAAGAAGGGGGCGTGGACTGTCTCGAGGGAGGTTTACCAAGAGAGGGGAGTGCGGGGATTCTTCCGGGGTGCGGCTCTGCGATCTGGGTGGACGATGCTAGGGAGTGGACTCTATCTGGGGTCGTATGAGATGGCCAAAGTTTGGTTGAGAAGGGGAAAGACAGATGTGGAGGACGATGTTCCGTTGTGATGGTGCGCGATATTAGTTGTGATAGACCAATTAGACATTCAACCATATGTTCTAGCGATTTCTATATCAATTGACTGACATAAAGACCCCAAAGGATTATATCACACAATTACAATAATTATGAAGTTATACAATGATCAACGAGCACGATCGTAGATCGGATGTCGACATCCCCGTGGCTTCTGACGTCTTCAGAAAGTTGTGTGCGACAAGGGAGACTCGTAACCCAGAGAATTCATTCAACAATGCCAGATTATGTCTTCAATAGGGTTAGACTATAACCAGAGGGCACGATGAGAACGAAGATCATGTCCTCCAATTATGCTGCCTCAAAATATGCGTGCAAACGAAGCTTCTCAGAACTCTAAGAGTTGACTTTGACTGAGAGTTTATGACGGTCTTTTTGGCCTGCAGTTTGTAAATCGATCATCTGACGAGTAAGTGCCAACAAAGAGTCATTCTTGTCAAGTGTTCGGCTGACCTCGAATATGTAGTATTGTATCTGTATGGTGTAGTAGTAATTCAAGATGGTCGGTTGGGTCGTACCGTCGGCCATTTTCTTTTTTTAGCGCCAACCGCAGGCACATGTCATTGCAGTTTGGCCTGCGTTAGTCTCACAGCCATTTTGTCAAGGACCCCTGGTTACATAAAGTGTAATTCCTTCTTTGTTCCGACTCTCCGCCTTGTCCTTCCAAGGATGCCCGAAACCGGTGAAATGGTTGACGAAGCGTTCTTCTGGCGGTGAAGGAAGGATCTCGCTCTTTATTTGTAGCCGATCCCGGCATTTCATCATGGTTTGGTGAGAAGTCGCCATAGATACATGTCTCTGATATGCGAGATTCCGGATCTCTCAGAGACAACGAGAATTCCGGTGGACTTCGTTATTCTGCGAAGCCGTTTGTAGTATTCCAGCAAAAACGAGTTGCAGAATTCTCCGATTTTCAAATAGCACGCCTAGCTGACTCGGACAACAAGTCTTGACCGGTCTAGTTCGAGAAGTGCCATTTTTGAGACGCCCGACCATCCGCACTAACAAGCAAGTAACTTCCAGAACTACCGGCAGAAAGACCCTTTGGCAGTCTTCACCGACCCACATGTGTAACTGTCGTCGTCCGGCTCGGATGGTGTCATTTGAGCACGTTATTCAAGGCTTGATTGCCTAAGAGGTTGTAAAGATGTTTCGTGTGCTATAAATTACTGATGACTCGCTGTCGCTGTCGTCGCGCGCTGACTCGTAGTTCCATATGTTCCCCTTCCATCTTCTGCCATTGTGTATCGAGATCCCCAAATCATCTCACTGTCTTGACTGCACACTCGATACTCAACCACACAGCAAAACTCAAATAACCCACAATGGCAACTGCAGATGTGCAAACAGCTCCTGCATCGTCACTCGATGTATTTTCAAAAAGAGCCGCCGAAGTCGAAGTGAGAGAAGTCAGCCTGGAACTCGCAGCCAACCACCGGTATCTTATCCAATCACCATACACGGAACATGCGCATTTGCTTGACCTCGACACTCTTGACAATGAAAATGAGCTCCTCGCACGAGCCTTGAGTCAATTTCGAGTTCTTCGCGACGACTATGCGACAGCCCCATACACAGAATCCTTCAACTGGCCAGAGGTGATCGAAGAAGTGAAACGTCTTGCGGTCGAATCTGGAAAACCCTTCAAAGCAACATCGTTCTATATCGTGGCATTCCGATCACGAATCAAGAAGGAGACCGAATATGCTGACCTTGGCGTTCTCGACAAGGGGGCGCATGCTGAGGCTGTGGCGAGTGGTGGATTCCTGAAGTAAGTTGGAAGTGCATCTTCTGCATGGGTCTATTGTATTGACACGAACAGATACTGGTTTGGAGAACCTGACTCTGAACTGGCCAACTTGGCGACTTGTGTCTGGCGTTCGCGGGAAGATGCCAAGAAGGGTGGTACAGGCCCAGCTCATCGCAAGGCTGCTGGAGCAACTCGCTCCTTGTACGCATTCTGGAAGATTGATCAACATCGACTTATCATTCGGGACAATGCCGAGACCTGGGAGATTATCCCCTGGCAGGATTAGATGACAAGGTTTGAGACTTCTGAAACCTTTTGTTCAAGAAGCTTATGAGGCGTTGGGCGTCGGTCTTGAGGGTTAGAAAAACATGGTACAGAAAAAGAATGGCGTTTGCTCGGAAAAATGATGATTTGCTCTGAAAACGGGCTAGACGGTAGAATGATAAACGAAATAAAACAATAATTGGATTTTAGATTGCTCGTGATATTCTAGCTGATGGCATTGAAGGTCTGTAGAACGTTGAGAACGAGGGCAAGGTGCCACAGCTCAGAACGGACCGCGAAGAGACGCATAAGAGAGATAAATTACACATCCATTCCGTATCATGATATCGAGCGCAATATCGGTAAATTAGAGTAAACAAGGCATCTTTTCTGGCCGTCGTATGCTTGACCTGATGGTGATAATAGAAGATGGTAGATCGGCTTGTAGCGTCAGGCGCGGGATATATAATCTGCCACACCTCACCGCCTAGACATCCCACAACGCCCACAAATGAGTACACGAACGAAAAGTTTCGATATTCCCACCTTCAGAGCCCCGAAGCCTTGCAACACCACCCGCCCTTTTCGCGATCGTAGCGCCGAACCTCTCTCCTTCTCTCGCGGCACCGTGAATACCTCCTCCCGAATTTTTGTCAATATGGCGGACGCTCCCAATGATGCGCCTGTTGCTGCGCCTTTCCAGGCCGTTCAAGTCGAGGCTCTGGTGAGTTGAATATGCCCCACCTTTTGGTCTTTGAGACCCCCTCTTGAAGTACGAGTAAAGAGTAATGGGACTGACCTCAGTCGGTGGTGTAGGTTATCATGAAGATTGCCAAGCACTGCTCTTCGGCTTTCCCTTCTGTTGCAACTGGAGCTATTGTTGGTATGGAGAACGAGGGTCTCCTCGAGGTCACCAACACGTTCCCTTTCCCTACCGTCGACCCCGCTACGACCGATAGCCACCAGAACGATGCTTCGCAGATCGCTGCTGCTGCTCCCCGACAGAAGAACAACATTCACTACCAAAATGAGATGATCCGACATCTCAAGGAGGTCAACGTCGACGCCAACAACGTTGGCTGGTACACAAGTGCCACCATGGGCAACTTTGTCAACTTGAACTTCATCGAGAATCAGTTCCACTACCAAAGCGCCAACGAGAACACTGTCGCCCTCGTCCACGATGCTAGCAAGAGCTCTCAGGGCAACTTGACCTTCCGGGCTTTCCGCCTGTCCCCTGCTTTCATGAGCGCCTACAAGGAGGGCAAGTTCACAACCGAGAGGTACGATGATGTTATTGCCACGACCGGAGACAGAGATACTGACCAGTAACAGCTTGCAAAAGTCTAAGCTCACCTTCAAGGATATCCTCACCGAGGTCCCTGTCAACGTCCACAACTCTCACCTCCTCACAACCTTCCTCCACCAGATTCCTTCCGCTCCCGTGAAGGGCGAGATTGAGCAACCCTCATCGCTGGATGACCTCAACCGCAACGCTCTCGAGCCTCCTCTGTACCCCTCTATCGACAACCTCGACCTTGCGATCGACCCCTTCCTCGAGAAGACCTGCGATCTTCTGCTCGAGAGCATCGAGTCTCACTATACCGACCTCAACAACTTCCAATTCTACCAGCGACAACTCGGTCGTGAGCAGACCAAGATTACACAATGGCAGACCAAGCGCAAGGCTGAGAACGCCCAACGTGCTGCTGCCAAGCAGGCTCCTCTTCCCGAGGATGAGTGGCAGCGACTGTTCAAGCTTCCCCAGGAGCCCAGCAGACTGGAGGGTATGCTAAACGCGAAGCAGGTGGAGCAATACAGCAAGCAGGTGGATGGATTCACAGCCAACGTCAGTGCCAAGATGTTTGCCGTGCGGGAGAACTTGATGCCAAAATAGATGGAGGACGAGCGAGACGGGGATTTCAAAAAGTCTCGAGGGATTTCAGGAATACGAGACGCTCAGTGATGGTTTGCATTGGCGGCGTTCCGGACAATGTCGAATAATATCGAGTGCTGGTCTAGATTTTAAAGCGTTGAGAGAAAGAGAGGAGCACTTGATGAGCACATGATGGGCCAGCCTGACGTTGATGTGTTGATGTTGAAGAGTCACGAAGAGATGGACACGACTGTAGCATTGCCTTGGTCATAAAAAGCTGGCTTCGTAGATAGCGCCTGCAAACAAGTTCTCAAAGTCTGAGAGCATTGAAACAATTTTACGTTTAGAAGTTTATTGGTACCGTCGCTTTGTTGTTTTGTCTTTCAGTGAACTCGGCAAATAATCTCGGGATTTGAAGTGGTTCATGGTTGATCCAAGACCAGGGTTTCATGGTATAAATATCTCATCTCATACACGCCGAAAAGATATATGAGACGAAGTGATGAGTCTGGTACCATCCTGAGTCTTATAACGAGACCAAAGAGGTGCCTCCGAGCTGACTCTCCCCTCAGAATATTCGGATATACAGATTAGTCGGTATGTTTGTAGCTTGCAGACGATCAATGACCCGTAGTGTTCGCGTGAAGCGGTGCTCGGCTTCCGAGCGGGGAATATCAAGGGTCAAGGTCAGCCAAAGCTGCATCTGTACGAAGCAAGTTATGCACAGTCGGAGTGATCAATCGATGAGCAGATAGTCGCTATAGACAGTAAAAAAGAAGTCTAATTATTTGCCCACTCACTGAATGAGAAAAATCAACGTGGTCCCCTTCTCACTAGTCCCGTATTCGTACCAAGACCTGGAGGAGCTTCCCATCATGAGAAAGCTCCTCTTTATTTTTTCCTCTGGTGGATTCTCCGAGTCCCTGAGATCCACTCTTACTCGGAGGTACCTTTTGGCGCTTCAAACCGCCAGGTTCTCGAGGGTACCAGGTTCAGTGCCCAGCCAACCACCCGCTTACAAGTACCTAGCCTGAAGATCGACTGGACTCGGAGTGCATTTCTGCTCTGCCCCGCCTCAAAATTGCTGGGCCTCAATGGCAGAAGAAAATTCTGCCCCTCATTTTGCCGTCCATCGACTTCACCGCCCGCGAAAAAAACCCCACTGACACTGCTGGGCCCTGGTCAACCCCTCCCCCTCCAGGCCCCTCCAGAGGCTCTCAGCCCATAGAAGCAGTTCTCTCTGCCCCGCCCAATGTTATCTCGTTGTTGATTCTACAACCTACATATTCTTCCTCTTCCCATTCAACTTTTTCAGTCCCTTCTTCTTCTCTTTCTATTCTCTCTTCTTCCTTCTCCTCTCATCCATCCTTTCATCCCTTCCTCCACATCCATTCATCATGTCTGCTCCCGCCCACAAGTTCAAGGTCGCTGACCTTTCTCTGGCCGCCTTTGGCCGCAAGGAGATTGAGCTCGCTGAGAATGAGATGCCCGGTCTCATGCAGACCCGAGCCAAGTATGCTGCCGACCAGCCTCTCGCCGGTGCCCGCATTGCTGGCTGCCTTCACATGACCATCCAGACCGCCGTCCTCATCGAGACCCTTACTGCTCTCGGTGCTGAGGTTACCTGGACCAGCTGCAACATTTTCAGCACCCAGGACCACGCCGCTGCTGCCATTGCCGCCGCCGGTGTCCCCGTCTTCGCCTGGAAGGGTGAGACCGAGGAGGAGTACAACTGGTGCCTCGAGCAGCAGCTCACTGCCTTCAAGGACAACAAGAAGCTCAACCTCATCCTCGACGACGGTGGTGACCTGACCACCCTTGTTCACCAGAAGTACCCTGAGATGCTCAAGGACTGCTTCGGTGTCTCTGAGGAGACCACCACCGGTGTCCACCACCTTTACCGCATGCTCAAGGATGGCAAGCTCCTTGTCCCCGCCATCAACGTCAACGACTCAGTCACCAAGTCCAAGTTCGACAACCTTTACGGCTGCCGTGAGTCCCTTGTCGACGGTATCAAGCGTGCTACCGATGTCATGATTGCTGGCAAGGTCGCCGTCGTTGCCGGTTTCGGTGATGTCGGTAAGGGTTGCGCCATGGCCCTCCACGGCATGGGTGCCCGCGTCCTCGTTACCGAGATTGACCCCATCAACGCTCTCCAGGCTGCTATGGCCGGTTACCAAGTCACCACCATGGAGAAGGCCGCCAAGGTCGGTCAAATCTTCGTCACCACCACCGGTTGCCGTGATATCCTCACTGGCGAGCACTTCGAGGCTATGCCCAACGACGCCATCGTCTGCAGTAAGTTATATCACTCTTTCACTCAATGATTCATCACTGACATTGGTAAACAGACATTGGTCACTTCGATATCGAGATTGACGTTGCTTGGCTCAAGGCCAACGCCAGCTCTGTCCAGAACATCAAGCCCCAGGTTGACCGTTTCCTCATGCCCAACGGCCGTCACATCATCCTCCTTGCTGAGGGTCGTCTCGTCAACCTTGGCTGTGCTACTGGCCACTCTTCTTTCGTTATGTCTTGCTCTTTCACCAACCAGGTCCTTGCCCAGATCATGCTGTACAAGGCCGCCGACAAGGCTTGGGGTGAGAAGTACGTCGAGTTCGCCAAGACCGACAAGCTCGACGTTGGTGTCTATGTCCTCCCCAAGATCCTCGATGAGGAGGTCGCCCGTCTCCACCTTGACCACTGCCAGGCTGAGCTCAGCACCCTCAGCAAGGTCCAGGCTGAGTACCTCGGCCTCACCGTTGAGGGTCCCTTCAAGGCCGATATCTACCGCTACTAAGCGTGTGTAATCAATACCCAGGATCCTTCAACTGGATTCCTACGTGTAACGAACTTTTCCCTCTTCTGTCGACATGACAATCGGCAAAATTCTAGTTTCAACAGCATGAACTTGCATGGCATATGGGTTGGGAGAGTTACAAGGACATCTGCGGTTTTCTGATTTTTTTTTCTCTTCTCTTCTTTGTTTCTGCTTATTTGGGTTACTTCTCTAAATTATCAAAGAGAAGACTCCTCGCAGGGTGCAGGGAGGGGCAAAAAAATCTTGCTTTTTCAACAAAATGGCGTTGGCTTTTTTGCTAATCATGATTCCCCCCTTCGAGATTATAAAAATGGATGATGAATGGAATGAATTGGACGGATATGACCAAGACGAGGCCTCCCCCATAGGGATGGATGAGATAGTAACTCGATACAGGCAGGCCCGTCAACCGTGGCCAGGATAGAGTAGAACTTCAAAAGGAGATATTCTGACTCTAACACTTGATTCTCATGTGATTCTTTCATAATGATATCCTCTGACTATCTACTGTGTAAAGGTTTGGTCACTTCCACGTAGCCTTGGGGTGAAGCCGTCACGTATTGCTTGTGCTCTAGGTTTATTTTGGGTTTGTTGTTTTACCGGGCTTGTTTTAATCGTTGAGTTGTTTCAATTTAAGGTAGCCAACTATAAGTCAATTAAGCAGATATAAGGTCATTTGCAATCTATCATCCGACCTAGTGTAAGAAGAGATGAAAGACTTTTATCCCAAGTACTCAAAGTCTTAGATCAGCTTGGGATGTGTGTATAACACAATAGAGCTTCATTTGGGCTATCTATTTTTTGTTCGCCCATTCTATACTTTCCGAGCCTCTTTACACCGCTAAGGCTATGATGTGCAGACAGAGTTACCGTCTATTGCAGATCCTTCTGCTCAGAAACGATACTCTTCAACTTTCCTTCTGTCACTGCAAGGCGAACATTGTCCATAGCCCAAGCCTCCATCAGTCTCTCGGTCTCTACAGTCCACGTTCCCATGTGTGGAACAAGCAAGACGTTCTTATTCTTCAAGAGCCCTGGGTGAACCTCTGGTTCGTTCTCAAAGACATCAAGACCAGCACTGGCAACTTGTCCTGATTCAAGAGCTTCCACGAGAGCAGCTTCGTCCATCACTGCACCACGAGCGGTGTTGACGATTACAATGCCACGCTTCATAATGTCGAATTGAGGTTTTGCGATAGTATGTCGGGTTTTGGGCTGTAAACAGTCAGTTCAGAATCCCGAGAATATCCCAATCATGCCTGGACTCACGTTCAGGGGTAAGTTGAGACTCAACACATCACTGTCTTTAAGAAGTGTCTCGAAGTCAACATATTCAGCACCGTCCTCTAGATCAGGCGATAAACGGCTGCGGTTGTGATATCTCACAGTCATGCCAAAAGCGCGGGCTTTGCGTGCAACATTACGACCAATGCCTCCCATGCCCAGAATGCCTAGCACTTTGCCTTGGGGATCATGACCAAGCGATGGTGGAGGGTTACCCCGCCAAGTTCCCTCTCGTAGAGTGAAGATGGAGGATGAGATATTTCTCAAGGCGCCGATGAGAAGAAAGATAGTGATGTCAGCCGTGGCATCGTCTACAGCTGTGGGTGTGTTTGAGACGCGGATACCACGAGAAGTGCACTCTGAGACATGAATTTGGTCATATCCGGCGCCTAGAGTAGTTCCTTAGTAAATCTAGTCATGGTAGACTCCGAGAACTTACCATTATGACAAATAAACTTGAGAGACTCGGGCAACACATCCAGTAACTCAGCATCAAAGAGTCCAGTGATGTCAACAGACTTGCTTGTGCGGTAGATAGCCTTGACTCCATCGAAAGCACCAGACTTGGTCTCTTCTATAAAGGCAGATCGCTCAGTGGACTTTGGGTAGACAGGTTCCACGATCTTACAGAGCGAGGCAAACTCCTCATGAGCTCTAGAGCAACATGTTAACTACGACACCCATGAAAGAAGAACAGAAAATGTTCATGTTCCTTGAGGTAGGAACAGAACTTACTGTTTGGTGCTGCCTAGGAAGAGAACCTTGGGTTTATCTGCCATATTGAACAATTTTGAAGAATATCGAGAATGGGGAAAAGGATTGAGGCTTTGGAGATCCTTGAAATGGGTTTATATCTATCACAATATCGAGTCAGATCTCTCTTGTCCGGTCGGACTATCAAAGGACCTTCGGCTTTCAGGCCGACAGACAATGCATCCCGATCCAAGGACATACAATGTCCGTCTATGGCGGGGTGACGTGGGGGCGGGGGCGGGGTGTGCTCTGTTGAGTCCTTGAAGTTGTTGTTAAAAGGCGCCATTGAGAGTTCTTTAACCATGAAAACCAGTATGAAGACACGACTAGAGAATATTTGAGTGGGAGGAGTTTGTTAGAGAAAGGCGAATTGAACTGATTCACATCAGTTCAAGCTGGCAAAAGCGGTATGTTATGCGCAAATTTGATTTCAGACACTAGAAAATCTATCGGTTAAGGTGAACCATGACACTGTTTATACAACTCCAACCCGCCTGACTCCAACCAACACCCAATGCACCCAAATTTTACATGAGCAATCTCCAAGCACCAAGTAGCAGCGCCGCGAAACCGGTGCACACACCCATAAGCCACTGGAGTGTCTGGAACTTGACCTGCTCGAGCTTCTCCCTCAGCGCAGCAACCTCCTGCTCAATCTTTGTCTCCGTCTCCTTGATCTTGAGCTCCTGGCCCACAGCCTCCTCCCTAATACGGCCCTTTTCTAAGTTAAGGTCGAGGCGCACGCTAGCTTGTGTACGGCTGATCTCGTCGCGCAGTCGGTTGCTGAGCTTGGCAATGTCGTTTGTCAATCGTTCGTGTGCTGTACGCGTCGTGTTGGATTCGGTGGAATCGGCGGAGAGAAGCTCGGAACGCAGCTTGGCAAAGTCGACCTTTTGAGTGTACGTTGCTTTTGCTGCATCTTCGCGGAGTACCATTGTTCGGGTGAGATTTTGGATACTGTATGGTCAGTTAGTATGGACATAGTATATGTTCAAACGATAGAGCACACCTCTCTTCAATAACATCGTTCAGCACCTTCATCATCGCAGCCGACTGCTCCTCAGTGAACCCTTCACCCTGTAATCGCTTAACAAACTTGAGCGTATCGAAGTGATGATCTCGTTGTCTGATAGTTGTCGCATGGAATGCTCGTTTTATGATAGGACTTTCAGCTTGAGGAGAGCGACGTCTAGGAACAGGACCAGCCTGGATTGATGCAAATGACCTCCTTTGATCGCTAGAAGGGATAGAGGCAAATGGCCTGGTCGCCCTTGATACGGAGAGCGGAGCGCCCCAGCTGAGACGAGGAAGAAGGAATCGAGGCAGCATCTCTGCTGCTGCGACAGAAGGAACTGCCATGTTGATATTTGCCGGGTTGACTATGGTTATTGGGAACTGCGATGTCGGCGATGAGGATGGAGTTGAGAAGAAATCTACAAGGTAAAGTGACCCGAGATACGCTTGTGACGTTAGTTAATTGAGAAGAGCGGGAAACACCGGCTTTGATTGGCCCCTGGAGCTAAGATATGTCCAACCAATTATATATCGTGTTGGTTGACATTACGACCAATTAAGGGAAGGCGGATTTGGCTTGTAATGTAACCCTGAGATCTGATACCAGGAAAGCAAACGACGAAAGATATTGTTGTCCCCTATTCTTTAGATAAGATTGATGTTGCTTGAATAGATCGTCTTGAATTCAATTTGAGAGAAAATATTCCTCCTTCAAGTCACATCGCTTGTTCGTCTGCTTTAAACATCCTAAAGTTTGCAAGGGCTAACCATGCTTGTGTAACGGGTTGTGCTGGTAGAAGTAACCATACGGTAATGTCGATCAAGCAAATCGTTTATATCCGACCTACATAGTGTAAACTGAGAAGCCCTGAAAAAAGTCTAGAAATAGCGAAATAAATGTCAAATATTGGTGTATAAGAGTCTCAACGGGGAGATCAGTTAGTATCTAACTACACAGGATGAAAAGTTTCCTATAAGTCATGCTCGTGAGAGATAAGTCTACTGCTAGTGAATTCTCCGGCGTATAGACTACTCTGTAGGCTGGCCAGACTCCGTAGGGATCTGACTATGAGAACAGAATCATTCACGTCACATATTGGAAATCAGCACGGAGACATTCTGATTGATAATACATGATAACCTGGCTAAATCTCCTCGAATCAATGGCTTCATCGATTGCACTTCGGATCATCATAGAATTGCGACTGCCTGGATATAGTAATACGGATTTAATCGAATTCCGAACTCCGTTATCTTTACCCCCCGGCATTCCCTAACTCCGGTCTCCTTCAATTCCCATGCCAAAACCCTTCAAAACTGATTCTCGAATTCCTATCAGCCCTACTGCGCAACCGGAATTTGTTCATCACTTCTTTGTTTGTTTGTTTGTTTGTTTGTTTGTTTACGTACGCGAGATCTCTTGGCGCAGCAATTACACAACCAAAGCCATGGCACCACCCGAACTGTCAGGCTCTGCAGCCTCTAGTACGACAGGGACTCCCGCTGGCTATGGAAGAGCTTGCACTGCATGTCAAAGAGCTAAATGCAAGTGTATCTTGAGAGCTTCTGGCCAGGATTGTGAAAGATGCCATCGTCTTGGCAAGTCATGTCAGCCAATGGCAACCTCGCGAAAACGAGTTGCGAAAAAGTCAACGTCTTCTAGAACCGCTCAACTTGAAGAGAAACTTGAAGACCTCGTCACTATTCTGCGCGCTTCTCAGCCGTCAAATGGACATTTGCACTCCGCAGGTCCCGGTGACTCCAGCCCCTTGATGAACTCCTCCAACATGGGTCACCTCACTAGCCGGTTAGAATCACTAGCAACTGCTGCAGCTTCCTCTTCCTCCTCAGAAAGTTATCCTCGTCCGTATACTGTGCCTCCTAATTATGATTCAAGAAGCACAGCCAATACTCACCCCAATACCTCCCCATCCAGCATTGGTGAAGATCCCTCCACCTCGTTTGATCCCACCCCAGAAGAGGCCGAAATGTATCTGGCAAAATTCCAACAATGGCTGAAGAACTTTCCTTGCATGATTTTACCACATGATATAACAGCCGCGGCTCTCCGGAAAGAGAAGCCATTCCTGTGGTTATGTATCATGAACATCACCTCTATGTGTGTTGAGCAGCAGATGAAGATGAAAGATCAA
Organism: Fusarium odoratissimum NRRL 54006; assembly: GCF_000260195.1. Lineage (NCBI taxonomy): Eukaryota > Fungi > Ascomycota > Sordariomycetes > Hypocreales > Nectriaceae > Fusarium > Fusarium odoratissimum. The sequence goes on along the minus strand of NW_022158692.1, from coordinate 1,165,597 downwards.
GTTCGCCAAGAAATCGCCACGAGAATTATCATAAACCATGAGAGATCTATGGACTGCCTTCAGGGACTCATATGTTACATTTCATGGTTAGTTGATCACTAAGCTTCTCGTCGAAGCATGTTCTGACGCTAGCTATCTAGGGCTGCCACCACTTCAAGTCCAGGCAGGCCGTTTATCATCACATTTTGCCAAATGGCTGTCCTACTTGCATATGATCTTGGTCTTACCAAAGCCCCTGTTGAAGAACAGTACTTCACAATATGTTTCAAGATGTGGGGAGGACGACCCCCTCCACCTCGGCTACGCACTCAAGAAGAAAGGCGAGCTGTTGTGTCACTGTGGTTTTTAACTTCAGTGTAAGTGGCATTCCCTCAGTTTATAATCTTACTGACCCGTATAGCATGTCATCATTTGTCGGCAAGATGGATCCTCTTCAATGGACACCACATATGAGTGATTGCCTGGAAGCTCTCGAAAGAGACAAACTATGTCCATCTGACGAGCTTCTGGTCGCATTTGTCAGGTATCAGCTTGTCGCAGACGAGGCACAGAAACTACTCGTTCGGGATGTTATGGGCGAGTCATCTTCGGCGCCCACGTATGTTTTCAGAAGGAGTTTACTTGCCAAACTTCAAGCAGTCCGAGACGGATTACCAGCGAATATGCCTATAACCCGTAAGTCTGATATGCATTCTTGGCGCAAAGCATACTGACAGATTCCAGCGGTTTTGCAAGCACATTCGCTCGCGACAGAGGTTCAAATCAACTCCGTCGGACTCTTTATGCAAAACATCCCAGTCAATCAGCGAATCGAAAGCATGTATTCTTGCCTTCAAGCAATAAGATCATGGTACGACGTTTTCTTTGGCATATCTCCAGAAGATGTTCCAGGAGCACCTTTTGCAATCTATATCCAGCTGTCACAGGTTCAGATCGCCCTCTATCGACTTACTACTTCTGAGGATCCTGCTTGGGACAAGGAGCTTGTCCGAAATACAGCAGACTTACTTGTACTACTGGACCAAGTCGTTGAATTCTTCACACGGCTGGATTCTGTCTACAAGATGAAAGCAAGTCAAGGTGAAGAAACGGTGTTTGTTATGGGGGCTAAGATTATGAACAACATTCGAATTTCATGGGAACCTACACTATCACGGCACCTCAGAAATGCATCTTCGATACCGACAAATCAAGGAGCAGGTGCACCAGTGCCAACACCTCCTCCACCTTCAACGGTTCAGGCATCCATGGAGATGGTGAACATTAATATGATCGATTTTGGCGATGTAACTTGGATGGGCGACGTTTTTGGGCCATGGGAGTTTTAGTATCTTGACGCATGGATACCGGGAAATAATATTGCACCGAATCCATCTGAAAAAATCACCAAGAAAAGCGAGCTCAATGGTTGAGCGGAATTCCGTTCCAGAAGTGATAACCAACTCCGTTGACACCACTTTCAACCTTAACACCACAACAAATGCACCCTGGACTAGAAAGTACACTATGAATTCCTTAGGGGAGACAGTGCTTATGTCTTATATGGCTGTTTCATCAAATTGTTTAAAAATGCGGTGTCCCCATCATGCAAGGCAACTTTTTGAAAGCCTCAAGGCTCAACCAACTCTGCATCCTTATTTGAAGGTCTATCTTTGAATGTGATAATATGGCTTCGCCGACATCAAATACAGAGCGCAGCGAGCCTCAAACCATCAGCGGCGATGATGAAAAGACCGAATCGCGTTCAAATACACCAACCTTGAACGAACCCACTCAAGACGAGAAGCCGAAGAAATCAGAAGATGGCGATGGCGAACTCACAACAGAGGAGGAGGAAACTGAATGGATATCGGGGTGGAAGCTTGCAAGCATGATGATATCCCTTACGCTTGCTGCATTCTTAATGCTGCTGGATATGTCCATCATCTCAACGGTAATTTACACATTCAGTCCTTGGAGTTTCACTCAATACTAAGGAAATTTAGGCTGTTCCGCGCATAACTTCGGACTTTCACTCTTTGCCGGACATAGGATGGTATGCCAGTGCATACAATCTTGCTAGGTAGGGTCAGCGCTAGGTTGAATCCTTCTACATTTGCTGACCACGATATGTCACAGTGCTGCCCTACAGCCACTTACCGGCAAAATATACATGTACTTCAACACAAGAGTGAGTAAGCTCCAGCCCAACTTATAGTACAGAGTCTCACACACTGCAGTGGACTTTCTTAGCGTTGTTCTTCGTGTTCGAAGTTGGCAGTCTTATTTGCGGCGTAGCCCAGTCGTCTGCTATGTTGATTATCGGCCGAGCCGTTGCTGGTATAGGCTCTTCTGGTATTCAGAATGGTGCTCTTACTATGATTGCGAAGGCAGTTCCTATTCATAGGCGTCCGTCCCTTGTTGGTATTATCATGGGGTTTGCTCAGCTGGGACTCATCAGTGGCCCTTTGATAGGAGGCGCTTTCACTCAGTATACCACTTGGCGATGGTGTAAGTCATATTCATCCTTGGTCTAAGCGTATACAAATCCTGACTATGCATTTAGGCTTTTACATCAACCTTCCCATCGGCGCTATCTGTGCGGTTCTAATTCTGTTCGTCCATATGCCTGATCACCGAGCCAGTAGAGACGAAAGCGCCATGCAGATTCTGAAAACGAAACTCGACTTCACCGGCTTCGTCTTGTTCTGCCCTAGCATAGTGATGTTGCTACTGGCTCTTCAATGGGGTGGTCTTGAGTATCCCTGGGATTCTGCAACCGTCATTGGACTCTTCTGTGGCGGCGGTGTTCTTTTCATCATCTTTGTATACTGGGAGCATCGTGTTGGTTCAGAGGCCATGATTCCTCTCCCAATTGTACGCACAAGAGAGGTCTGGGCTTCATGCCTGTCACAGTCGTTTCTGTTTTCTACGGTGATGGTGGCATCGTACTATTTTCCTGTCTATTTCCAGTCGGCTAAAGATGCTTCACCTTTCACTAGTGGTGTCAATCTTCTCCCTAGTATTCTCAGTGTCATCTTTGCAGCTGTCGCGAGTGGCGCTCTTGGTAAGTCCTCTTGGTATGGAACCCGAAGTCCTTCAGCTAACAGTAACAGCTCAAAGGGTTGGCTACTATCTTCCATTCGCCACAGCCAGCGCCATTCTCTCTTCTATCGGCTTTGGTCTAGCCTCTTCAATGGGCCCTTACGCTTCAACGGCTACATGGGCCGGCTATCAGATTTTGATAGGTCTTGGACGTGGTCTCGGTCTACAGATGCCCATTATCGCTATCCAGGCGAACACAAGTGCCGATGTTACTCCTATAGCCATGGCGATCTTGACTTTCTCCCAAACCTTTGGCAGTGCGATCTTTATCACAGCTGCGAATGTCATTTTCACTCATGAGCTTCGCAATGAGCTTGTCGCAAGACTTCCCGATATCAACGCTGACATGATCATCGATGCCGGTGCTGGAGCAGTCAGTGAAGTTGTTTCAGGAGCAGATTTACCGCAGGTCTTGTGGTCGTACTCGAGAGGTGTGCGTGCGACGTTTCTGCTTGCTGTAGGCACGTCGTGTGCCATGGTTCTTTCGTCTTTTGGAATGGGATGGAAGGATATCAGGAAGAAGCCCACCTCTTTCCCTGTCCCTGATGAAGCCTGAAGAGAAAATAGCAAAGGCTTGAGGTTCAAGCACGATATGGAAATTCGAGCATACATAGAATCGCTGGTTTTTGGGCAGTGAAAAGCATGGGCCATTTGATTAGAGGCAATAGGATGACAATCTCAACTTAATTACATCATTATAATGAAATTAATTCTCCGTTCTCACTATAATCTAATTGCGAATGTTAATTGTGTTTGTAAGTGATATATGCTTTTTTTGCTGTGTCATGGTGTGCTCTAGGGTAATTTTTCTCATCAGGGAAACACTGAATACCTTATTTGTTACTCATGCATCATCAAATCAGCTTCAACCTCACCAAAATTGTGTTCCCTAAATCCTTGGTTTATTTGCCATCTCATTTTGGGGCAGCACGACAAGCCATTTTAGTATTATCCAAAAGCTTAACATCATTCTTTGCAACGATGAACCGGCCAAATCGGCCTCGAAATCGGCAACCTCGCCCCCCACGTCAACAGCAGAATAACCAACGAGGAGGCTCATCACGGCCATCTCGCGCACCTGCAACACCACAGCAAGCATCAGGCGCAGTCCCAACAATACAACAAGTCATCCCTGGAGCTTCAGTATTCATCATTCTGAAAGAAGACCAGCCCACAGGAGAAGAGACAAAAGGAATAGTGCAGGATATCCTCACGCGGGGCAATCATCCACGAGGTATCAAAGTGCGACTACAAGATGGTCAGGTGGGCCGAGTACAGAGAATGGGCAACACTACTGCAGCAACGGGAGAGACAGGAAGTCAAACGCAGCCAACAAGATTTACTATGCGATACACGGATGTGAGGCGAGACGACGAGTTTGCTACTGGGCCTCCACCAAGGAGTTTGGCAGATTTCATACCGGATTTTGATGAGGGTTTAGGGAGTGCGCCGAGCGCTGGTGTTGAGACGGTCAAGTGCCCGTTTTGTGAAGGGTTTGAAGGAGATGAGGCTGCTGTCACACATCATATTGATCGCGAACATATATCGTAGTTGGATGTTTGAGCTTGGGCGAATAAAGTCTGAACTGGTGTTTGAATATGGATTGGCACATATCAAACGGATGAGGATATGGTTTGCCTGTACAAGAAATTGTGTACCTTGAAATAGGTTAAATAAATAGCATGTAATTTACTGACTATGATTTGGATCACAAACGAATAAGAATGTTTTCTCGAGTTTATTATTCTTTGCTTATTTCTATCGAACTCCTGATAAACAGAGCGTCCTTGTTACTTCTGTTTGCACACGCAGCATGCCGTGACTTGGCATAAGCTGTTGTGCTACAGGCTGCGGCCAGCTTCTCAGCCAGAATAAGTTTAACCACAAATTTGAACGAAAATCAAATTGAGTTTCACTATATGTAGTAAGACAGCAACCACTGTTCTAGCAAGATATCAGCAGCTGGTATAAAGCCTTCGTGTTAAATTATCCAGTAAATTGATAGGTCCAGGGTAATCTTCTCAGTGATTCATGCTTCCCCTTTTCCCTTGATTTGTTTGATGACGAAAGCCTGCTTGACTCAATCTCGGCCGGCTCGGAAAATCAAGGCGCCATTCGGCTAATTATTGGCTCCTGAAATAAGCTGTCAGCATTGGTACTGTCGGGCCACTGCTAGCCAGTGGACACTAGCTCCCCAGGCGCGCCGTATTTCGATGCGATACGTACCTTCTGCTCTGGCTGCAGTGCTGCACCTCCACTCTCCACTTCAATGCAGCTGTACCTGTGGCTCCTTCCAAACAGAACAGGTAACGTAACCCAAAGTGACCTGGACCTAACCTAACCTTCTTCCTGCTCTCTCCTTTAACCAAAACACACCTCCAACACCCATTCCTCATCCTCTCCGTCTCGACGACTAATTCGCCTGCGCCCATCAGCGGAATTCGCATCTCCACGTCGTCGCTTTTGTTTTCTTTCCCTTCGATTCCTCGCGCTTTCTCTGTTTACTTTGAAATCTCGTCTCCTGCCACGCGGCATATGGAAGCTCACACTGCGCCAACCGTAGGCAACCCCGGCATAATTACTGACGATCGATCCGAGATCGATACCAATTCTTCTTCCCAGTCTTTCGACCGAACTCGAGCTTAGGAGCGTCGATTTGAGAAAGGTCCCTTCTACCTCATCATAGGCCACACCGGCGCCATGCCGACTCTGCCCATCAAGTTTCAGGAGCTTGTCCAGCTCGCCAATGTTGGCGTGGACACACAGAGCATTGGCTTCAACTCTTGCGTACGTCCTGAAACCTGCCACCAGCTAGTTGGTCGCAATAAACAACGTCATAAGCTAACTAGAGGCTAGACACTCGAGTCCGACTCCTACGTCTGTGTGCGAGAAAAGAAGAACGAAGCTGCCCAGCCTGAGGTCGTTATCGTCGAGCTCAAGAATGGCAACAACGTCACCCGTCGGCCAATCAAGGCCGACAGTGCCATCATGCACTGGAACCGACAAGTTATTGCTCTCAAGGCTCAGTCTAGAACACTGCAGATCTTCGATCTCGAGCAAAAGAAGAAGCTCAAGTCCTGCACCATGAACGAGGATGTCCAGTTCTGGAAGTGGATCAGCGAGAACGAGCTTGGTCTTGTCACAACAACCAGCGTCTTCCACTGGAATGTCTACGATGCGGGTCAAGATGCCCCCGTCAAGGTGTTCCAGCGTAATGATAACCTTCAAGTGAGCCGTTTTCATTTGCGACTAATCCGACATCAGTGCTAACAGTGTTACTTTAGGGCTGCCAAATTATCAACTACCGAGTTAACAGCGATGGCAAGTGGATGGTAGTCGTTGGCATTTCATCCCAGCAGGGCCGTGTGGTTGGTGCCATGCAGCTCTACTCTAAGGATCGTGGAATCAGCCAGGCCATAGAAGGCCATGCCGCCGCCTTCGGTACCCTTCGCCTAGAAGGTGCTCCCCAAGATACCAAGTTCTTCAGTTTCGCTGTACGAACGGCAACTGGCGCGAAGCTTCACATTGTCGAGGTCGATCACCCCGAGTCGAATCCGGTTTTCCAAAAGAAGGCGGTCGACATGTTCTTCCCCCCCGAAGCCACCAACGATTTCCCCGTCGCTCTCCAGGTTTCTCAGAAGTACGGCGTCATCTACATGGTGACCAAGTACGGCTTTATCCACCTCTATGATCTCGAGACTGCCTCGTGCATCTACATGAACCGAATTTCGAGCGAGACGATTTTCACAACATGCACGGACGACGGCTCTTCTGGTATTGTCGGCATCAACCGAAAGGGTCAAGTTCTTTTCGTAACCATCGACGACAACAACATCATCCCGTACCTTCTTCAGAACCCCGCCAACTCAGAGATGGCTATCAAGATGGCCTCAAGAGCTGGACTTCCCGGTGCTGATAATCTTTATGCCCGCCAATTCGAGCAGCTGTTCAACGCGGGAAGCTATTTGGAGGCTGCTAAGGTTGCCGCCAACTCCCCGCGGGGCTTCCTGCGAAGCGCCGAGACTATTGAGAAGTTCAAGCGCCTTCCTGTTCAACCTGGTCAGATGGCTTTCACACTTCAATACTTCGGTATGCTTTTGGACAAGGGTGCCTTGAACCGTGAGGAGACCCTCGAGCTTGCACAGCCCGTTCTACAGCAGAACCGCAAGCATTTGCTCGAGAAGTGGTTGAAGGAAGGCAAGTTGGACTGCTCTGAGGCGCTCGGAGACTTGGTCCGTCCTTACGATATGAACATGGCCCTTACCATCTACCTCAAGGCGGAGGTTCCCGCAAAGGTTGTTGCCGGTTTTGCTGAGACAGGCCAGTTTGATAAGATTCTCCCGTACTCGGCTCAGACCGGCTATCAACCTGATTACATCCAACTTCTCCAGCACATCATTCGTATCAACCCTGAGAAGGGTGCCGAGTTTGCTAGTGCCCTGGCTAATAACGAGCAGGGCTCCTTGGTTGATTTGGAGCGTGTTTGCGACATCTTCCAAGGGCAGGGTATGATCCAACAAGCCACTGCCTTCCTCCTGGATGCGCTGAAGGAGAACAAGCCTGAACATGCCCGCCTTCAGACCCGACTACTTGAGATGAACCTTATGCATGCTCCTCAAGTTGCCGAGGCCATTCTGGGCAATGAGATGTTCACTCACTTCGATAAGTCTCGCATTGCCCAACTTTGCGAGCAGGCCAACCTTCCTCAGAAGGCTTTGGAGCTCTATGAGGACCCTGAGGCTATTAAGCGCGTCATTGTCAACATTCCTGGCTCCCCCAACTTCAACCCCGATTGGCTCACCACCTTCTTCGGCAAGCTCTCTGTCGAGCAATCCCTTGATTGCCTAGATGCTATGATGAAGACGAACATTCGCCAAAACCTGCAGTCAGTGGTTACCATCGCCACCAAGTACTCCGACCTCCTGGGAGCTGTTCGACTGATTGATCTTTTCGAAAAGTACAAGACTGCCGAGGGTCTGTTCTACTACCTCGGTAGCATCGTGAACCTGTCTGAGGACCCCGACGTGCACTTCAAGTACATTGAGGCTGCTACCAAGATGGGCCAGTTTAATGAAGTTGAGCGATTGTGCCGCGATAGTAACGTGTACAACCCAGAGAAGGTCAAGAACTTCCTTAAGGAAGCCAAGCTGCCCGAGCAGCTTCCTCTGATCATCGTCTGCGATCGTTTCAACTTCGTTCACGATCTGATTCTATACCTGTACCAGAACCAGCAATTTGCCGCTATTGAGACCTACGTCCAGTCGGTGAACCCTACACGAGCTCCCGAAGTCATCGGAGGCCTTCTGGATGTCGATTGCGACGAAAATGTCATTAAGCAGTTGTTGCAGACTGTTAACGCACAGGCTATCAGCATTGATTCACTTGTCTCTGAGGTCGAGTCTCGAAACCGACTCAAGCTTCTCTTGCCTTTCCTCGAGAAGACTCTTAACGAGGGTAACCAGCAGCAAGCTGTTTTCAATGCTCTTGCCAAGATCTATATTGATTCCAACAATAACCCGGAGAAGTTCCTGAAGGAAAACGACCAATACGACACTCTCACAGTCGGAAAGTACTGTGAGAAGCGTGATCCCAACCTGGCCTACATTGCCTACTCCAAGGGACAGAATGACTTGGAGCTCGTCAACATCACAAACGAGAACTCCATGTACAGAGCCCAGGCGCGATATCTGTTGGAGCGATCTGATGCTGAGCTGTGGGGTTTCGTGCTGAGCGAGAACAACATTCACCGACGATCTGTTGTTGACCAAGTTACCGCGACCGCGGTTCCCGAGGCCAATGATCCCTCGAAGGTCTCTGTGGCTGTTGCTGCTTTCCTTGAGAATGATCTCCCTCTGGAGCTTATTGAGCTTCTTGAGAAGATTGTCCTCGAGCCTTCACCTTTCAGTGACAACCAGAACCTTCAGAACTTGCTTATGTTCACCGCTGCCAAAGCTGACAAGGGCCGTGTTATGGATTATATTCACAAGCTCGACAACTACAACGCCGATGAAATCGCCACTGCCTGTATTGAGGTTGGCCTCTTTGAGGAAGCTTTCGAGATCTACAAGAAGGCTGATAACAAGTCTGCCGCTGTTGACGTCTTGATCGAGAACGTGGTCAGCATCGACCGTGCCCAGGGTTATGCCGAAGAGGTTGATCTGCCCGAGGTCTGGAGCAAGGTTGCCAAGGCTCAGCTTGATGGTCTTCGTATTTCTGATGCTATCGAGTCCTACATTAAGGCTGAGGATCCTCGCAACTACTTGGAAGTCATCGAAGTTGCTACTCATGCCGGCAAGAACGAGGATCTCGTCAAGTACTTGCGCATGTGCCGCAAGACCCTCCGTGAGCCTGCCATCGACACTGCTCTGGCTTTCTCCTATGCTCGCCTTGATCAGCTCTCCGAGCTTGAGGACTTCCTCCGAGCTACCAACGTTGCTAACATTGAGGAGTCTGGTGACAAGGCTTACGAGGAGGGCTTGTTCGAGGCTTCCAAGATCTTCTATACTAGCATTTCCAACTGGGCCAAGTTGGCAACCACTCTTGTTCACCTTGGTGACTACCAAGCCGCCGTTGAGTGTGCTCGCAAGGCCAACAACATCAAGGTGTGGAAGCAGGTTCACGAGGCCTGCGTGCAGAAGAAGGAATTCCGACTTGCCCAGATCTGCGGTCTCAACTTGATTGTCGATGCCGAGCAACTCCAGACCCTAGTAAAGGAGTACGAGCGCAACGGTTACTTTGACGAGCTTATCAGCCTTCTCGAGCAAGGTCTTGGCCTTGAGCGAGCCCACATGGGAATGTTCACTGAGCTTGGTATCGCTCTCTCCAAGTACCACCCCGACCGCCTCATGGAGCACATCAAGATCTTCTGGTCTCGCATGAATCTCCCCAAGATGATCAAGGCCTGCGAGGAAGCGAACCTCTGGCCCGAGCTGGTCTTCTGCTACTACCACTATGACGAATTTGACAACGCTGCTCTTGCCGTCATCGAGCGACCCGAGAACTCCTGGGACCACCAGCAGTTCAAGGAGATCGTGGTTAAGGTTGCCAACCTGGAGATCTACTACCGTGCTATCAAGTTCTATGTTGAGCAGCATCCCTCGCTCATCACTGATCTTCTTGCAACCCTTACTCCTCGTATTGACGTTAACCGCGTCGTCAAGATCTTCCAGAAGAACGATGACCTCCCTCTCATCAAGCCTTTCTTGCTCAACGTGCAAACTCAGAACAAGCGTGTTGTGAACGAGGCTGTCAACGACCTGCTCATCGAGGAGGAGGATTACAAGACCCTACGTGACTCAGTTCAGAACTATGACAACTACGATGCTACTGAGCTGGCCAGCCGTCTGGAGAAGCATGACCTCATCTTCTTCCGCCAGATCGCTGCTTCCATCTACCGCAAGAACAAGCGATGGGAGAAGTCTATTGCCCTGTCTAAGCAGGACAAGCTGTACAAGGACGCCATCGAGACCGCTGCCCTCTCTGCCAAGACCGAGATTGTCAGCGACCTCCTTCAATATGTAAGTACCACTCGAGACCCTGAAATCTGTAATATACTAACATCTGTAGTTCGTCGATATTGGCCACCGCGAATGCTACACCGGCATGTTGTACGCTTGCTACGAGCTCATCCGCCCTGACCTTGTTCTGGAGCTCTCATGGCGCCACGGCCTCATGGACTTCTCTATGCCTTACATGATCAACATGCTCGCCCAGCAAACGAAGGACCTCGCCCTTCTGAAGGCAGACAATGAGGCCCGCAAGGCAAAGGAGCAAGAGAAGGAGAAGACCGATGACAACACACCAATCCTCGGCGCTTCTAGACTCATGATCACAGCTGGACCTGGTGGCATGGGCTCTTCACCCTCGCCTGCACCATATGGCCAAGCAAACGGCTTCGCGCCGCAGCCCACCGGCTACGGTTTCTAGACGCAGGTACCGGTACCGATGTGGCGTTGCCTTCCCTATTATCATATGCGAGGACCGGTAGCGCATAATCAGTATCTTCATAGGCAGGAGAATAAATTCAAAATGGATTCGTACCCGCTTACGGATATCAGAAAAGGATAGTCTATTGGCGAGGATACAGAATCCTGTAATCATATTTTGCTTCTCCCGCGAGTTGCGCGTGGGGGCGTTTGAAGGAGGATTTCGAGCGATTGACCTCAAGGGCTTTTGTGGTAGACTGGAGGACGAAGTTTTGATACTAAATTTCGCAGTCAGACGCATGTATTCTGTCGGACTGCTGTATGTTGTATGATAGTACATTGATTTGTCTTTGTTATCCTGTCTCTTTAATGCAACGCTGTGACACGCCATGATGATACTGTTAATCTGCCATAATGCAACCCAGACACATTCAAAAAGAAACACTGGTACAAAATGCTATTCTAAACCAAAGACACTCCATCAATCTCACGCTTCTCCTTCTCGACACCATCCTTATGAGGCTTTGGGTCAGAGATCTTGAGCCATTCGCCATTAAAGGCGTTGATAAGCCAATTACGAAGTTCTGGAGCAATTGTCAGCCCGAGTTCACTGTGTCAAAAGGAAATAACTTACTATCATACACGATGCGGTTTCCGTTATGGAAGAAAATACTGTGGTCGCTATCAGGGAAAACGTGAACATCATAGTTCTCTACACCTGCAAGATCAAGCTCATCAAGAAGTGTGAGTGAGTTCTGGAAGTGGACATTGTCATCGGCAACACCATGCATAAGAAGGAAACGCTTGTTGCTGCCGAGAGCTGTGGCATTGGCGATCATGGACATGTCGTAGCCGTCAGCGTTCTCTTGTGGCGTACGCATGTAACGTTCGGTGTAGATACTGTCGTAGAAGCGCCAGTCGGTGACAGGAGCGACAGCCATGCCATAGCTGAAAGTGCGTCCAGCGTCTTGCTCAAGCGTCTTGAGGGTGGTGAAGCCGCCGTAAGACCAGCCCCAGATGGCTAGGCGATCGGCGTCGACGTAGGGACGGGAAGCGAAGGACTTGGCAGCGGCAATGTGATCTTGCGACTCCAGAACACCGAGTTGGGAGCGGACTACTACACGGTGCTTGCGGCCGAGGAAACCTGTGCCTCGAGGGTCAACAGTGACGACTAGGTAGCCAAGGGCTGAGGCGACGTAGGCTTGGAAGTCAACTGAGAATCTCTTGGTAACAGACTGAGAGCCCGGACCGGAGTATTGCTGGAAGAGGACAGGGTACTCCTTCTTCGGGTCGAAGTGAGGGGGACGTCGCTCAACGTAGTTGACCTCAACACCATCACCAAGATCGAGGGTACCGTATTGCATAATAGGAAGCTCGTGGCGCCGGGCACGTTCGGCTAGTTCGGAGTTGTCCTCGACGACACGCTCGTAGGTAAAGACACTCGAAGGTGTGGAGATGACTTTTTGGCTGGGAACCTTGGGTCCGCGGTATGACAGGAGGACGAAGCCAGCACCCTTCGAAAAGGAAGCATCGTAGTAAGCCTCGGTCTCTGGGTCAGTCAGAGCTTCGAGAGAGGTACCGTCAAGCTTGACAGAGTAGACGTGGCGCTGGATAGATGACTCTTTGGCGGCGATGAAGTAGACCAAATTGTTTGCGAGATCGATTGCTGAGGGAGCATCATCGATTTCCCATTTGCCCTTGGTAAGCATGATAGGCTCAGGGTTATCGAGAGGAGTAAAGTAGGCTAGATGATCATAGCCCTCGTGCAGATAAGAGTCAACATATCCATCATGATCGCGACCATTCTCAGGATCGGCAGGGATATAAGCTGTCTTGTGGGAGATCTCGAACCAACCACCGTCAATCTTATCGACGTCAATGGTGTTGACAGTCTTGCCCTTGCGAGAACCAACGTCGATCAGGACGACCTTGAGAACATCGCTGACACGGTTGGTCTCCTTGACGAGAGCCTTGCCACCCGCCCATAGAAGATTGCTGATGATGCGATTATCATCTGCAAATGCACCAACGATATCAACAGAGAAAACATCCTTCTTCGACACGTCGTAGAAGAGCAAGTCAACAACTGGATTGTGCGCACCAGCCTTGGGATACTTGATCTGCTCAACCTCGGGATACGCCTCTTCGCCCTCTTCAGGGTCTGTACCACTGGGTCGCTTGATGAAGAACTGGACTGGAAACTCGGGAACACCCGTCTCGTTTGTGCGAAGGAAGGCCAAGTACTCGCCATCGTCAGACCACCATGTAGCGCTGCGGCCACCGAACACTTCTTCCTCGTAGACCCAGTCGGGAATACCGTAGAAGTACTCTGGGCCACCATCCTTGGTGATCTTGACGACATTCTTCTTATCGTCCAACTTTCGGATATACAAGTTGTTGTCTTGAGTATATGATACGGCGTTGCTCTTGGGACTCCATGTAGCGAGCTGAATTCGAGCATCAGGCTTGCCAGGGACGAGCGGTTCAGCTTCTTGAGTCTCGACATCGAGAATGAAATAGGTGGCGCTGAAAGAGTGACGCCAGTTCTTCTTCTTTTCGACGCCGAGAAGGACCTTCTTCAGATCGGGGCTGGGTTCGTTCCATTCGGGAGAGTATTGGTTTCCTTCGTAAACAAAGAAGTTGTCCTTCATCAATGTTCGTGACTTGGAGGCTTTAACTTCTGTATCGATGGGTGACCTGGTCTCCTTATCGTTGCGGATATCCTCGACAACGATATATGGCTTCTCGCTAGCTCCAACCTCAAGCAGTAAACCATCCTCTCCATCAGGACCGCCAATCCAGCTGATACTGTGCGACTTGGCCTGCCAGAAGCCACTGAAGAGCTGATCCATTGTAACGGCCTTTCCTGAACCTCGCGTCGCAGCATCAGGATCGTGCTCGGTATCGCTCTCATGATGATATGAACCGAAGTAGAGGAACGTGCCGAGACCAATGAGCCAAGCTGCGACAAAGACAGAGCCGACAATTATGAGAATGCGTCGCAATCCTCTATCCATGGGTTCACGATGCAACGAAGCTCCAGGACCGAGGAAAGGACCCGTCTCTAGGTCATCCTCTTCCTTGAGGGGATCATCGTCCTCGAGAGCTCGAGAATCGTTGTTATCTCTTGAAGCGTCCATCATTGTCTTCTCTTGTATCCTATCAAACACAAGACTCGTCGTCGAAGCTGAAGAGATAGAATCGTCCGAGTATCGACGGTCGCTGGTAGGGCTTAACGGGGACATATTTGAAGCCATTATTAGGGGAGGGTGTCCTCCGTTGTGTATCGTGTTGGGTGTTTATGGTGGTGTTTGTGGTACGCGAGTTTATTGGTGCTGGCGCATGTTGCGGTGCGCGCGGAAGCGAGCGTCGTCGGAGATCGAATTGAATAACGATAGGCTAGTACGAGCAAACAAACGAATCGGCAAATGGTTGTGGATGAAAGAGAAGAAAGAAACGAGGCGTCAATTGGACCTGTATCTGGTTGTCAATAGAGACTAACGCGAGGGGATGATGGGCTATGCTAATGCTATGTCTAAGCTCGTGCTCGTGCTCCTGCCGACTTGTCGCATCGGGCAAAGCTTCTGATGACGTAAGCTGGCGATCAGTAAGTTTCACATTGAGGGTTTGTCTCCATCAATCTGTCCTCATACATTTGCTTCCCAAGTGTATGATATTGAGTGTTACTCTGTATCATGTTTCAACTGCTTCGATACGATGTGAGGTCCGGCGCATGAAGCATCATCCCCCGGCCTCCGAACCCCGGGTGCGCCCCACTCATTATGCGGCCCGGGGCAATAAATCCGGGGTATTATAATCGCAATTGAGACAAGCATTCATTAACGAATGAGAAGGAGAAGCAAGATCCAGATGAATAAAGATGACGTTGTTGAAATCAAGAACAGAAATACTACTTAAAGATTTTAACCAAGGGTATCCTCGCAATCTCCGACTTCAACATCAAACTAATGCGTCAACTGAGGCGCCTCAACGTTGGCACCCTCAATCTTCTCAACCACACAAGCAGTCCCATACGCACTCGCCTGTGCAAAGCCTCCCAAATCCCCAGTCTCAAAGCGCAAACAAATAATAGCATTGCCCCCTCTCCTCTTCGTCTCTTGAACAACCCTGCTGATAGAATCATTGCGGCAAGAGTACAGCATCGAAGTGAACCAGGTCAGCTCGCCGCCAGCCATGCTCTTTATAACCATGCCGATTCCTGCGGCGATGTTGCGTGAGCGTACTGTAATGCCGTAGACTGCGCCGAGAACTTTGGTGATGCGATAGCCGGGGAGGTCCATCATTGCTGGGATGTGTTAGTGGAGTTGGGTAGAATTGGAGATGATGACCGACTTGTGGTTATACAGTTGTCTGTCTCGGTGAACTATAGTGTGTAAGCAAGATTATCTTCAGCAGAAATATGAGAGAATACTCACGCAGTGCAAGTCGGACAAGTGCGCAGGAATATCTGCAACCTCCTCATGGTTCTTCTTCTGGTCTTTTGCCGATCCAAAACCAACCATCTTGACGTTATGTTCCAAGTCGTGTAAGTGCGTGTGATAGCAACGATAATTTGCAAACTGAGATTGAGCTTCAAGTAATGGAATAGTAGATAACTGATGCCATGTAATCCTTCATACAAAATCAAGGGACCCAGCTCCATCTTTATAGTCCCATACACACCTCAATCCCTAATCCCACATCCAAGGCTGAAGGCCAAATAACGCCCAGCCGATGTGGTGATGCCGATCTAACCGCCAATCACCCCACACGCAATTCTCGCATTCATCGTATCTGTCGCCCCGTGGCCTCAGGATCTCATTTGCTGGCCCTACAGCTTAGATCGAGTTCTTAGTGGTCGACCTCGTCGCCTCGTTCAATCCGCGTTTGGTGGCTGTGCTGTTCAGCTTGGGTACACGTGATGACGTCCTGCCTCATAAGGCTTTCATACTTGCCTTTTCGGTCATATTATCTCTTGATATCGTCATATTGATTTCAATACGGTCAATACGATGGCGGTGCTGGCGGTATGTCCGGTCCGGGTGTGGGGCCGTGACTTCGGGGAAGGCGGTCATGACCATATGTCACACAGCCGAGCTTTTGGGTATACTATACAATTATAGGCGCTATCAAGTATAGTCATACTAATATAATATGTACTCCTCATTCATACAATCATTAATAACCATCATATCTTAAAAGTGAAACAGACGGCTCGACCTCTTATGGGCAGCCTTCTCAGCAGCTCTCTTTCTGTTGCCAAACTTCTTAACGCGAGCAGCATCGCGGGCATGCAACATGACAGCACTGTTGGTATCACGACGTTCATTAGAAGAATCCCCAGTGAAGTTACACTGAGGCTGCTTCAGTCTGTTGCCAAACTCGTCAACAGCCCAGATCAGAACACCGTTGGTCCAGCCGAAGCCCTCAACGACTTCGTACTCACCACCGCCTCCTGCAACGTTGGTAGCGTTATCGGCGTACTTCTCAAACATGATACCATCAGCCCCCTCAGCTGCTGACTGGATTCGGGGCAAGTCTGAAGTTGTTCCTCCAGTTGCGCGCCAAGTGCAGAATGTTGAGTCCAGATATCGCTGTGCGAGACGAAGAGCCAGTCTACGGACCTCGATAAAAGAAGGATCCATGATGCCGAATGTCGCAGGGACCTTTTCAAGTCCTGACATGAGGATGTGCATCAGTGGAGGCCAGACATTAGGCTGATCCCACTGCTGTCCTGACTCGACATTACTGGCAGGAATACCACCTTGACGGGTGTCCAGGTAGTACGAGACACGCTTGTAAGCATTGAGGACAGCATATGGGTTGTTCTTGAGGTAGTCGGGGGCAGCACCCAGCCAGAAGGGGTAGAACTGGGTAGGACTGAAGAAGACCTGCTTGCCCTTGGGAGCATTCTCCTTATCAATCTCAGCAGTGCTGTTGTCGGTTGGGTAGAAGATCGACTGTGCCTTGGAAGTCAAGTTGTAGTCGAAGTAGCTCCAATGGGTCTCGTTCCACATGAAGGCGTGCATGGCAAAGCTGCGGTTGGCCGCAACTTCGCGCCATTGACGGCTGGCACTGCTGTTGCCTGTCTGCTCATAGAATTCAGCTATGGCGATCTCATTTCCGTACAAGATCGAGTTGAGATCAACAGGGATGATGTTTCTAGTGTTGAGGTATCGGAGAGGGAAGTAGTTGTCGCGAATAGCATCATCGGGTCTGGCCACCCACTTAACTATGCGATTATTAGTTCCAACTTTCAACTTTGGTCAGGTTCGCGAACGCACCTGAATAGTCGAGGCCACTCTCTGCACCACTGGCGAGATTTCCATACAAAGCCTCCTTTGTCTTGAAGTTGAGTTCTTCGCCGCCGCTGTAAACCTCACCGGATGGTGAGTAGTAAGACTCGTTGTTTGCAGTAACATAGTCTTCGCGGTAGGACTCGGGTCGTGGTCGAGTGTTGGAAACGTTATATCTGTGGTTCATGTTAGTCGCAAGCTAAGTACCAGGGTTGGCGTTCGTACGTGTTTAGGTAGTAAGTTTCGTTGTTAATGTAGACCGGAACCGAACGGTTAGTCATAAAGAACTCATGCTCTTGCACAAGCAGTGGCAGGGCACGCTCAAGAATATCAGTGTCGTTGGTGTGCTCGATATAAGCCTTGATCATCTGAGACAGCAGAGGAGGCTGAGATCGGTTGAGGTAGTAAATACGAGCGCCATTGGGGACGAAGCCGTACTCCTCAATAAAATCAAGGAAGTTCTCGATAGTGTTCTTTGCAATGTTGACAAAAGAGCCACCAGTTCGGAGAAGACCCTCGATGATCCAGTAAGAGTCCCAGTAATAAGGCTCACGGAAACGACCACCGGCAACGACGAAGGATCGGTTGACAGGGATGAAACTGTTGGGGCAATCGCTGCAGTTCTTGGAATCTTGGTCGTAGCGACGAGTCAGATCAGGCCAAATATCGATGACCTTTTGTGTGAATTCCTTGATGGCAGTGTTGTTGATCCTGTCGAGGAACTTGGGGTCTGTTTCAAGCTCATCTTCTGGGACTTCCTCGAGTTCGTTACCAGCATCGGCAAAGTAGTCATTGAGAAACTCCGTGAGAGCCGAATTGTTACGTAGCGGCTTATCCAACTTGTCGAAAGCATCCTGAATTTCACTCAGAGGACGAATGGCTGGCCTTGAGATGAATTAGTATCTGCCCTGGTTATAACGGTGAGATTGGATGTTGACTTACATATCAACAAAGGTCTTGGAGTCACTGAAGGGTTGGGCAAGCTCAACCTGCTCGAGAATCTCTCCATGGCAGTAGATTGGTGAGTCGCAAGGTGCAACGACTGTGCCGTTCACATAGAGAGCAGATACGGTTGTCGCTGACGCAGCCAAAGCCGCAGCGATATGTCGTGGAGACGGCATCACGGATTACTTCCTCCAAGATAAAGAAAGCTACTGACAATTGCCAATCGAGGAGTAAAGAAGTAGAGTGGTATTCAAAAGGAGGAGAGGGGATGAACGAGAGTATATTTATATATATAGTTAAAGTTACAAAGCCTGTGACTCGGCCAAGCCAGGAAGAATCATGACATGATATTTAGTGAACATGAACAGGATTTGAGCCTGTCATGGGTTGTTTAGTTGCTAACAATTAGGCTGCCAGCCAAGAATGGAATGGAAGATGGAAATCGGGGGTTGCTAAAGCAAAGAAAGAGCTCAGCTTGACGATCATTGTCCAATTTTCCACATCTTTCCTTTTACTTGACACCTCCACTACGAGCTTGTGCAGTTCAAGGTTCATGGTATTGTAAGTTAGCGTTTGTTTTGCCAAGGGGCTTAAGTCCAACTTTACATCATGATACCAAGATGAATGACCTAACCAGGGCTCTCCTCACTGATGTTTCTGTTCAATTGAACTGTCCACTGTTCAATTATTACTTCTATCATGAGTTTACAGTAATTGAATACAAATCAGTCATCCTCTCTCTGTGACGTGATATCCTCTACACCCCAGACGCCACAGAAAATAAACAAACCAAACGTGGAGAAACGTCTGCATCTAATCCTTGTTTCTGCTCTAATCCCCGCACTCTCCCCTCTTAGCTTCGGCATCATTTACACGCTGCTTGCAGCTTTATTTGACCGATTGGTCAGTGACGTCAAGAATCCCAAGTCCCAAGTCCCAAGTCTCCAAGTTTCAAGCGTTGGGAATAAACGTTCCCGCAGGGCGCGGAATTAAACAATTCGACCAAGTGTATAGCCTGAGAGAAGTGTCAGCGGCGTTCTTGGCTCGCCCGTTGAGAAGAAGAACCAGCAAACGGTAAACCTCGAGTACTGGATTCTCGGTGTAATAGGACCGACAGGTGCCCATTTTCATGACTAATGTCCCATGCTTGTTGAGGCTGGTGATGGAGTGAATCGTCAGCTTCAGTCTCGGCAATTCCGTCACATATCTTGACACCTGCCTGAATAGTTCTGAGATGTCAATATAGTTTGCGCAAGGTCGTCGATCATGATCCTGGTCCTGGCTCTGATCATAAGAAATTGACCGAGACAATACCGTTAGTGACTAACACCAAGAACTGCCGGTCAACATCTAACCTTAATTGTGAAAATATCTCTAAAGAGCAGCCTTATATGGACAAGTCTACTATAAAAATCTTTCGATGGCTGAAACGTCTCACAGTAGTTCACTAACATGTGTAAGGAGTAGGACCGAAAGAGCAAGCTGTAGATCGAATACCCAGTCTATCCTTTCATCTACTGGGGCACATATACACTGCCCTTTCCAATCTTTTGCTGGGCACTGGAATCTCCTCCCTCACCCAGAACCTTTTCAAACACAATCTTCAACCGTCTCAGAACCTCTTCCTCATTCTGCGCAACCTGGTAGTGCGTCACCAACCGGCTAGACATGAACTTGAGCCCAGCATCTGCACCAATCTCAATGAACCGCTTCACACTGCATCCTGTCGCCTTGAGGTTCAACCACACCATGTTAGTCTCCGTTGGCTCATCAATCGTGCCACCCATGCTCGTCCAGAGGTCGTCGACCTTGCGCGCCATCTCGTGAGACGCCTTGAGAGGCCCATCTTGGCCGTTGGGGGACTTTCCAAAAGTCTGCTCGATAGCGATGCGTCCTGCAGATGTGAGAACACCGGATTGTCGTAGACCACCGCCGATGGACTTGCGGACCCAACGAGCGTGCTTCAGTGTGGCTTTGGTGCCAACGATAACACTTCCTGCAGGGGCACCGAGACCCTTGGAGAGGCATAGACTGATGGTGTCAAAGTAAGAGCAGTATTCGGTCAGGGAACCTGCTCCAGAGACGACTGCCTCCCATAGTCGTGCGCCGTCCAAGTGTAACCTGATGCCGTGCTCTCTAGCGAACTCAGCAATTCGCTTGACTTCACTGAGAGGCATGACCATGCCGTGAAGAGTGTTTTCCAAACTGATGACACGTGTAGGGCAACCGTGAACATCATCATCCAGGGTCACATTCTCTTGAATCTCTTCAAGTGTCATGTATCTGCCATTTTTAGGAATAACAGTCTGAATCTGAGCCCCTGTGAGGTTTGAAGTGCTACAAAATTGTAAGCCAAATAAACTCATGGCCCATTTTTTAGTACTTACCCGCCTGCTTCAGCGGTGAAGATGTGAGCACGGTAATCGCACAGTACTGAGTAAGGAGGCTGTGTGAGAAGAGATCGAAGAGCGAGCTGGTTTCCCATTGTTCCTGAGAGGACGAAAAGACCGGCTTCCTTTCCGGTGCGTACCGCAACATAGGCTTCAAGTTCGTTTGTGGCAGGGTCCTCCTGGAAGACATCGTCAAGTAGAGAGCATGATTTGACAGCTTCCAACATAGCTGGTGTTGGTGTTGTCACCACATCGCCTATACCAACCAATGTTAGAGTTTGACCTCTCAACACATGTGTGAGCTACATACTGCGGAGGTCAAGCGCCGCAGGCCCTTTAGCACCGAGCCAGGCATTGTGAGGCTTCTCAGAGACAGCGTCTCCCATTTTGACAGATGAAGAGGTAAAGGTCCGTTGTGAAAAGACAATTGGGCGTGCTGTTAAAGATATCGATAGAGGCCGGAGAGGATATTTTGATAAGTTGCGAACTGCCGAGGACACGACAAGTCGAGAAGAACGACTCATCATGATAGAAGAGCGAATTAGACTCAAGAGTTTCAATCTCCGCAGAACGGAACAATAGAGTTAAGTCGTTATAGGGCGTAGAACGGGGTACAACCTCCACAAAAAACGTGTCGATAGTGAGGGGAACACCGAGCCTTGGCCGTTGAAAGAGCCGATGCCGCCCCCGTCTCGGCTCCGGAAGCGATATCGATATCAATTGATGGAGCCTCCCCCTCACAACACTAAACTTCAAGGGTCTACCATTATCAAACGGTGCTTATTTCCGTTTCATGTGTATAAACAGAATCTTCTTTACAAAGTCTCTAGCTCTGCTTATAGATGCTTTGTAATGAGGCCATCGGCTGGGTTCAACAATTTAGTGTCCTTTGCATTGTCTGATCGTCATTGGGATGAGAGTAATAGCGGGCCTCGATGTTATACGAACTACGATTATCTTCACGTGGGAAATCGAAAAGTACGTATGAATTGCGTCAGCCCGTTCATCGTTATCAGCCCTGGGAGAACATCATTATCAAACTAGATTAAACAAGCCTCAAACACTTTTTATATTACATGGCGTCGGTGCTTATCACTGTTTTCAGCTGCCGACGTTTGTTAGATTGCCGGCTTCATAGTCCGACAGGAACAAATATTCTAGCCAATGAATCAGCGCCCTGCGTACGTCGTATTGGAACAAACTCGTGTGACGGCCTGGCCATCCCTTTATCCTGAGGCTGAGGGCGTGCCTTAATCCAAGATCAACGCATTAGCGGGCTGATTCTCGAATCCTTCTGGGGACAAGTTGCCGTGATTACCGATTTATTGCTCCCTCATGCGACTTTGTGTTATTAGACATATGTCACTGCTGCCATGTTATAGCAGCCCTGTTGCACTAACGATCTTCTTCTTATTCTCTCATTTCTCTTGATGTCCGAAAATCATCATTATGGCTTCTCGCGTGCCTTATCGTGTGTTCCTCTCGTTGATGCCCCTCGTCTGCGTGGTCGTGCTTCTATCTAAGCAACCGTTCTTCGATCGTTCACACATTCATCGCATTACTGATACAGATATCAGCGTTTCTCTCTCACTTCCTCGACTTAACTTTTCAAGGTCGCATCACGAATATTACGCATCAGATGCCGCTCGGTCGTTATGCGCCTCACATGGTTACACTGTCTTCAACCCTCATCCCGATGCGCCAAACGGTCGCCGCAAGATTTACGACCTCTTCATGGTCAATACAGAACTGGACTTTCTCGAAATTCGACTGAAGACCCTGTACAATCATGTCGATTATTTTGTTGTCGTTGAGGCGCCACTTACCTTTCAGGGTGGCCCCAAGGACCTTGTCATCCGCGACAACTGGAAACGCTTTGAGCCTTACCATGACAAGATGATTTATCATCAACTCGAGTATCCGAAAGACTTCAAGCCCTTGCGTCATTGGGATCGAGAAGACTTACAGCGCAACGCTATGTTCGACCAAGTCTTCCCAAAGCTCACTGGCGAGCAAACCCCAACTCAAGGCGATGTCATTCTGGTTGCCGATGTCGACGAGATTCTGCGCCCTGCAACGATGCTGGTACTTCGGACGTGCAACTTCCCTCGTCGCCTGACCCTCTCTTCCAAGTTTTATTACTATTCCTTCCAGTTCCTTCACGATGGACCTGAGTGGCCATTCCCACAAGCGACATATTACCAAGGCATGCGCAATACCATTCTTCCTGGAAATTTGAGAACTGGAGATGCAGGAATTCCTCTGCTCAGGGACTTGGAAAAGGGAACATTGGCCAATGCCGGTTGGCACTGCAGCTCGTGCTTCTCGACAATAGGCCAATTCCTGAACAAGATGGCCAGTTTCTCGCATGCGTGGATGAACCACGAATCCTTCCGCGATCGAGATCGTATCGCAAGTGCGATACGTGAAGGTGTTGACCTATGGGGACGTAAAGAGAATACGTTCACTCGAATAGACAATAATGCCGACCTTCCAACTTGTCTGCTTGAGGATCGGGAGAGGTTTCGATATATGTTGGATCGAAGTGGCAAGACCGCGGGGTTCAGCGACTACCCATGAACTTATCTTTTGTGACGGATGATTATGAGAAATGTATTAAGGCACGGATTGATTTGGTTCATGGTTTCTGGATGAGTTAATTATGAGAATCGAGATACCCCTTCAATAATGAAGTGTTTCAGCCTCCAACAACTCCCAAGCCTCAACTTTGGAGTAACTGCGCCTCGCTACGGAATCTTCACGACTGTCTTCGGCATTCGTGCACATGATTACTTTACTGTTGGTTAGACACTGTTAGATATTCTTCTCTATTGTCATGAGTTTGATTTGGAGTGTGTTTGATCAATTTAAGATCCTCCTCTGAAGGGAAGGAATCACATTCGTACAATATTCAAGGGAGGAGGAAGGAAGGAATGTGCCGAAAACAGTGGCCCTGTGACGGCAACAACCTTCTTCCTAGACCTAGCCCATTTCACTGGACTTGCCCAGCTAACGATAACCTAAGTCAGGCATCCGTCCATTATCGAGAATCCACCCTTGGGCAACTTCTCTCCACCATCACAACTCTCAATCAGCAACGTCAACCTTCAGTTTCTGAGGTCAGCTCTCATCTAAGCGATGATTGAGTCACATCGCGATCCAATCGCTAGCTGATTCTCGTCACGTAGCGTCACTTTCTCCGCAGCTCCTCAGCTCCTTGACTACCAGGTGGTCCAGTCACGATAGCCTCAGTGTCAACTCCCAATAAGCATCCCAGGGTCGGTCATATCAGGGGTTCAAAAGTCATTCGGAACTTGAGCCGTGTGAGGGATGTCCATTTGCAGAAAAGCCATCGTCTAGCGCAAGACGTTCGATTCGCTCACAGTCGTTGACGGCGCTCCAATTAGAAGCCCGAGTCCACCTTTTTCCAAACCTCGAATTCCATTTCATTTCCGTACGAGGAAGTAATAATCTCGACCCTTTCCCACACGATAATTTCTTCTTATCTCTATTTCTACTTTATTCAAATCGGGTGCCAATACGCTTTACGCTTCTATCCATTGAAGCTCACTGACATTTTATAGGACGTTCATTTGCGCTGTTTGTCGAACCATCTTACCACTCCGTCTCCACCCCCGTACCGATAGAGTCCTCCGCTCCGCCTCCGTTCACCGCCGTCCCCGTCTGGTCGGAGCTCCCGAGGGCTGTCCGAGTGTGCAGCATGACCTCATCGCAATCGCTCATCCCTTTCAAAGTATCAAAGCTGAATGTCGCCCAGACTTGTTCCAAGCCAAGCTTTTTTACTATTTGTTCTATTTGTATAGGCTGTCCTTGCTTCCTCGCCTATCAACAACGATCTCTTGAGCAATGAGCTGCAGCACGATGGATTACCCCGACTTAGAAACAGGCAATACTGTCAAGGAATAGACACCCTTCGGAAATAACTCACACCTACAAGGCTTAGAGACATGGAAGTGACCATCTAGGAAAGGGACCCGTTCATCGGAAGCACCTGGCCGTTCAAGAAAACGACAACACCCAGTCAGAGGTACCCACGATAGCCTTCCCTGCTGCACCTCAGATCCTCACCAGTTCGTTCGCTCGGCTGGGGTGTGGGTGCGTGCGGGAACGCGATGCGCTGCGTGATGCGAGGCGGGATTGACAGGGCGATGAGCCACTGCAAAACTGGCGTGCGGCGCTTGTCAACTGCAGCGATGAGTTGGCCAACGCATCAAGTGGTCCGTGTGTAGCCTCCTAGAGTTTCCCTCATCAACAACCCCCTCCCTCACCTCTTTTCTTTCGTACTTTCTTGAACTGCAGATTTTATTCTCTCTATTTAGCCTACTATTTGGCGATATTCTGCAGCTTCTGGTTTACCTATTGGGCTTTTTTGTATTGAAAAAAGTCTCTTGGTTGTGAAAATGGGTGTTGATAAGTATCCACACCCAAGCATCACCTGGACCTTCTCCGCCTCACATTGACAACTCGACCCATGTCATCTGGGACATTCGATTCTTTCCAACAAACAGTCAAATGTTGAGAACCCATTCAATGTCTATTAAAGTCACTCATTATCCTCTCAACCAATACGGGTTTCGGCGATACAACTCAGAAAGAGTCCATCCCTTGCCACTATTCTTGACTCACAAAACACAACTCAGTCATACATTCAAACTCGTATTTGGTTCTGGTTCTGGTTCCCTTGTCTATAAACACACGCGTCTTCCCATCAACTACCAGGCTTAAAAACTGAACGAACATTTTCATAACGACATAATCATTCAGTCATCAGCCGTTTCTAGTCAGCCGCTTGCAGGTTACTTACACAAGCTGTGGCCGACAACTACACATGCTTTACTCGATCAAAGTATGTTCCAAGCAGAAAAACAACATCCAAGAATCATATCGTCGTCATCGTCAACAGCAGCAGAAACAATAGCGCCATCAACAATGGCAACAGCGCCTAGGCCCCCGGTGAATAACAAAAAGAAACAGTGAGGAATGGCAAGCGCCAATTCCATATACAAAAACGGCGTCCCTTGGGAAAAGACCTTTTCTCCTTTCTAGCCAGTGCTGGATTTCTTCCCACCATGCAAGATTATGCTCCGTCCATTAACAAAGAAAAGTGTCATGGTTTTCCAGGACCTGGGTAGTGGCGACATGAGAACAGCGAAGAAGTCTTTGAAACCCCGGTAAAAGCTGCATATGGGCCAACAGGTATCTGGAAAAATCATGAGCTCGTGAGAGAGGAATTTATATATGTTTACCCTTGCTCTTTTCACTCGCTTGTCATAAGCCGGTCTTGTGCTCTGTTGCTGGCTCGAGACGCAAGCAAAGAAGCCTTTGTCTGGCAGTTATTGGAACAACTAGCACAGACTTGGACGCTTGTTACCTCTTGAGTCAGAGGGTGTGGAAACATCCCCAAGCGAGTGTTACAGCCACCACACCAGCGAGTTATGGCGCTGATTATGGTCGCGTGGCATACTTCATTAGAAACTCGACTACTGCGTCAAGGTTTGTCTCTTCTTTCGCGCTGATACCATAGCAGCACACCTCACGGCCACGTATGCTCTTCAGGTCTAGCTCGTCAATCAACTCATCCACCGAAAGCTTGTCCGGAAGATCGGACTTATTCCCCAGGATGAGAAGTGGTATACCCTCAAGCGACTTGCGGCTCATGAGGTCATGGAGCTCTTCCTTCGCTTGGGGAATCAGTGGTGTATCGGCAATATCCACGATAAAGACGATGGCGCTCACGCCTCGACAATATCTTTCCCACATGGTTCGGAACCGGGGCTGGCCGCCAATATCCCAACACTTCAAGGTAACATGTCCGCGCTGTACCTTTTTCATGTTGAAACCAACGGTGGGGATGGAGCTATCATCATCTGGAGTTAGCACTGGGACCTCATGACACAGTTGAAATGTCCGGACGGGCTGCAGCGAGATCGAGGAAATTCATGGCAAGAGCCGGTATTGGGAAGCGCTTACTCGAGAGTGAATTCACCGCCCTACAAACGCGACAGTCAGCTACAAGCGGTCAAGCAAAAGAAAAAAAAAGGGAAAAAAAGACATGTCGGAACCTACAGCGAGAACTCGTAATAACGAGGTCTTTCCAGCATTTTGCAAACCAACCATCGTCACTTCCATTTCCATCGCCCTGGGAGTCATTATCAGCATGTGGGTTCAAAAGCTGTCGCAGCTATGCAGAATAGCGAGTCGCGAATGAACCGGAGGTTTCTGTCGGTTTCCGTGGAAGCAACCTCACGATTATGGCTACTTACCAGAACATGCGCATGAGCCAATTGTAGACCCTTTGGAATAACCCTGCCATATTTGCTATCGGTCACGAAAAACGTTGGTCGGGCTGCGGTAGGCGGTCGGGTGAAGGCGGGGGTGCTGATTGGAAGAACGCTGCAGCTTGTCGCAAAGACGAACGAGAGAAATGCCGTTTCTTTTGAAAGTTTCTCCTCTTTGACAGAAGAACACGAAATGTCTCGGTTTCGCGAAAGACGGTAGAAGATGTGGTGGGCGGGGTGTTTTATGGGCGGACAATTCTTGTTGGTGCTCAGATGCAGGGTCGTGGTCCAAGGTGACAGACGCGAGAGGAGCAGCAGGATGGCGGTTCAAGATGAAAAGCGACTTGTATGACGGTGGCAGGCGACAAGTAACATCTGCACCTGTAAAGTTGTGCGCGCCAGCGTCTAGGCGTTTGGAACAAGGTCGGCGTCGGCGTCGGAGGCGGGTTCGAGCGGCGATGGAAATAGTGAAGGAGGAGAGCCTCGTGGTGCAACGACGGAGGAGCAGTACCTAGATTGGCACAGGTGACGCCTAGGCGGAGGCACAAAAAAAGGGCCCCACCTGGAACGAGATGACGGCCGAGACAGTCAACAGAGACGCCAGAAAGGGCACCCCAAAGACACCAGCAGAGGCCACCAGAGAGACCACCAACGGGCACGAGCCTTTGGGGCCTTGAGGGGGCAAGGAATGGGGAAGTGGTGGGAACGACCCGTGCCTGGCGGCGCAAGTAGCGTAGCTTTTAGCGCAGATGCAGCGCCAAAGGAGCCCAGAGAGGTTACCGAGAAAGATTTGGTGCTGTAGATGGTTTAAGTCGAGTGTAAGCGCGAATATCAAACTCAACGCAGGTCGAGGTACTTGGCAGTCGTGAGACCAGCAGCTATCCCACTGCTAGCTACCTAAGCTACTAACTAACCCAGGGTATGTATCGATGGCAGCAGGAGAGCTCCAGGTCAGGTCAGGTCAGGCCAGGTCGGGAGGCCTAAGGCAAGGTAGAGCTCGTGCAGGGATGAGTAGTGAGCGGCGGGAGCGCCAAAAGGTAGTGATTGGGGACTGCAAGTCGTCGCGGGGTGTTGTGACATTCCAATCTTCAAATCACCTGGCCCAGCCAGAGGTGGCAGCAGTGTGGGCTAGGCGCTGCGGCGTTTCATTCGCTTGAACAGAGGAGAGCTTGCTTGAGTGGAGCGATGATCGACCAGGGCGCGCAGGGCTCCAGGAGACCAGGACTACGTCGACGTCAGTTCTCAAAGTCAAGGGCTTCTGTGAGGGCGCCTAAAGAGCGCTGTTGTGTCTTTGTATTTGTTCGTAGGGTCCTTGTCGCTGCAAGGCAGAGCGGTTGGCGAATGATGGGGCTGGTAGATAGACGTTTGAGTTCGATGTTACTATCTTGACTTTGCCTCCTAAAATCAAAGTGCTTCACGGTTAGCTGCAGGGTCTTGGAGAACGGGAGCCGGCAAACAAACCCACCCGATGGGTTGAGAGTAGACGTAGACGGTGACAGCGTTGGCGATCAATACTGGATCTGCTCAAGGTACTCAACTGACCAGGTCGAGCTCGACTTCTGGTTATAGGCTTTGAAAGCGGATTAGAGATCTCCTGGGCAATGCAGCTCCCTCCGGATCGTGCATTGGCGTTTCAAATACGGGCGGTTTGGGGTGCTTCAACGTTGTGTTGCAATAACACATGCAAAGTGTGGGCCTTGATCGCCAGCCACGGACAGCCACAAGTAAGGCGTTGATAACGGGACGATGAATCAAGTTTGTTGGACGACCTACAGATCAAGGATATCCGCGGCCTCGAACTACAAACCTTTGTTAAATGTAGTATTATAATTCAGCTCAAGTATATGTTTTTGAAGGTTGCAAGAGAGTGAGTTGTTGCAGGGTATGAGGTGAGCCACACATAAATCGCAGCCCTTCGCAGTGGCACTTAGGTAGCGGAGTCGTGATATCTGATGACCTCGAGGTTACCTTGACATCGAGATGATTCAAGGAGGAGCTGTGAAGATAGGAAGATATGTAGAGAAGATCATAGTGTAGAAGTACTCTTTTCTCCAGAAGGTGTACAGAGAGTTGATGGACCAAGACCAAGTGCAGCGTGTTGGGCTCTTGCCTGCAAATCAAGCGAAGTTGGTCAAAACCAACCGAGGTCTTACCAAAGCGTTTATCTCTAGGACCATTATTCAATCCCGGGCATGGTACCTGTATGTATGTATGTATGTACTGTACTGTAATGCAGGTTGGGCTGCAGTTGCTGCAAGCATCGCATTCGAGCCTTCTAACCCCAGCTCTTATTCGTGTAGTAATTGGGAAGCTTCTGCTTTTGGGCTGCAAGACAAGTGCGTCTCGTCATCCTTATTCCTCGAGGATGTGGCAGCCCAGAGTCACTCCGGAGTGTGTGGCGTGCTTCAAGTTCATCTGTCTAATTACCTCTTGTCTCTGCGCCACCGGAGATAACTACCTTAGTAGCTGAAAGTGCACTTTCAGTGGCCTTCAGTACTTGCGGACTCTCCATTACCACACTTGCTACCAACAAAGAAGCCGAATCGTGACCACCTTTCAAGTTGCAAACCTCGTCTTGGCCCCCATCTTGGACTTACACAGTCAGCGTCGTACTTAAATTATTTCCCAGGCACCAGCTTTAGGCCTTCATGCTCCAGAAGTGGTGATTGGCAACACAAAGGGGCCAACTTCTTTGCTAAGCATGCCTTGTGACTTGGGGAACGGTAGATAATTCGTCATCATTCTCGTTTATTATCGCCTCTAGCTAAAAATCCTGGAACGATGTAATCTTCTCGTTCGCGATGCTGCCTCTGTGGGAGCTGCTTCTGTGGGAGCTTGGTTCCGCAAGGATAAGATGGCCGGGCTATTCGCTATTGTTGATTCACTGCCGGTGTTTCATTTGACTGGTCTTGAAACTTATGCTTTCTTATTAAATTATGAACGCAACGAACCGTTTTAACCGCTCATGCGGCCGAATTCAAATGTTGCACTTAAATCGGTTGATTGATAGAAACCAGTTCCGCATTCGATGATGCTTGCTCCTCATTCGCTGGCTCACTACCCCACCCCGATAAGATAACGCAATGACTAAGCTTAGCTTGACTTTTTTTTCTGGCTGGGAACTTTTTTTTTCTGCGCTGCGATAGCCTCAATCTTTGCGATTGCGAGCGGTCTTACCAATAGATTTGCCGCTCCTCATTGTTCACAGCGGCAGGCAAGATTCTTCGAATGTTTTCTTCTATTGAGATTGACTCTACTACTGTTTATTTTGGAATTGCTGCCATCGCTCAGAAGAAATCACACCGAGTCTCGCTATTCTTGAAGCTCTAGGCCATTCTCTTGAGTTCCAGTCACCATGGCACCCTCGGCCACCGAAACCGAGTGGGATCACCAATTCCATACCCTGCGCCGAGAGGACCTCTTCCGAAACCCTCCCAAGGATCACACTGCCTATCCTGCCCTCCAATTAGCCGTCGACCCTCATCTCGAGTCCTTCAATGGCTTGTTTCGCGACGATGGCAAGCCAGGCCTGTTGGCGCATGGTATAGCCGACATTGGCGCCAGAACATACCTCGATGGCGACGACCGTGCCTCGCCAGATGGCAAGAATCGCCTTACTATTAGATACAAAGACGTCTTCCTTCAGAAGCCTCAGGTGCCCCCTTCCAATAAGATGGCCCGGAACCGTCAGGTTTTCCCCGCCGAGTGCAGAGAACGCCATGTAACATATCGAGGAAGGCTCTCAGCTACTCTTGAGTACCGCATCAATGGAGGAGATCCAGTTGAATTTACTCGAGAGTTTGGCCAAGTACCTGTCATGATCAAGGTTTGCATAGCAATTTCTGCTTTTGGGTTTTTTTACTCACATATACCAGTCGAACCGATGTCACCTTGAGAACAACTCGCCCGCGCTCCTTGTTGAGAGAAAGGAAGAATCTGAGGAGCTTGGAGGATACTTCATCGTGAACGGTATCGAGAAGATTATTCGAATGCTGCAGTTGAACAAGCGAAACTTCCCCATGGCTATCAATCGACCTAGTTTCCAGAACCGTGGCCCTGGTTATACTCCCTACGGTATCATTCTCCGTGCAGTTCGCCCCGACGAAACCTCTCAGACAAACGTCCTCCACTACCTCAGCGACGGAAACATGACCTTCCGTTTCTCATGGCGCAAGAACGAATACCTAGTTCCCGTCATGATGATCCTCAAGGCATTGGTCGAGACCAATGATCGCGAAATCTTCGAGGGATTGGTTGGTCCGGCTGGCTCCAAGTCCACCGAGAACACCTTCTTGACACACCGAATCGAGCTGCTTCTACGGACGTACAAGTCATACAACCTCTACAGCAAGTCGGATACAAGAGCATACCTGGGCGAGAAGTTCCGAGTTGTTCTAGGAGTGCCGGACACCATGACCAACCTCGAGGTTGGAACTGAGTTCTTGCGAAGAATTGTCTTGGTTCACCTTGGAAATGTTGATGTTACTGAAGAGCAGGATAAGGAGAAGTTTAAGCTGCTTCTCTTCATGATCCGAAAGCTTTATGCGCTTGTCGCTGGTGACTGTGCTGTCGACAACCCCGATGCCGTCCAGAACCAGGAGATCTTGCTTGGTGGTTTCTTGTATGGACAGATCCTCAAGGAAAGACTCGATGAGTTCCTCAGCGTCAACGTCCGAGCATCTTTGCGTGATTACCTTCGAAGGAATCCCGGCGTTGCCTTCACCTCCGAGGACTTCCGCAAGGAGTTCCCCAACAACATATTCCGCAAGGCCAACGAGAATCTCGGAAATGCCCTAGAATATTTCTTGTCAACGGGTAACTTGCAGAGTGCATCAGGTCTTGATTTACAACAAACAGCCGGTTTCACAGTCGTGGCTGAGAAGCTCAACTTCTTGCGTTTCATCAGTCATTTCCGCATGGTGCATCGTGGTGCCTTCTTCGCCCAACTGAAGACTACGGCCGTCCGTAAGCTGCTCCCAGAATCGTGGGGTTTTATGTGTCCTGTCCATACTCCTGATGGTGCTCCTTGTGGTCTTCTCAACCATCTTGCGCACAAGTGTAAGATCATGACTGACTATGTCGACGTGTCTCATATTGCTTCTCTCGCTCAGGAGCTTGGAATCGTTGACGTTTCCTCGGCTTCGACTGAAGAGAATGTCGTTGTCATGCTTGATGGCAAGATTCTTGGTTTCTGTACCCCCAAGGAGTCTGTCAGAATTGCGGACTGCTTCCGATACTGGAAGGTTGAGGGTACCCATGGAGTTCCTCTTCAACTTGAGATTGGTTATGTTCCTCCATCCAGGGGTGGATCTTATCCCGGTATTTACATGACATCAACACCCGCAAGAATGGTGCGCCCTGTCAAATACCTTCCTCTTCAAAAGGAGGATTGGGTTGGTCCTTATGAGCAGCCTTACATGTCCATTGCTGTCGTGCCTCAGGAAGTCGAGTCTGGCAAGTCAACACATGTCGAGTTCGATCCCACAAACATGCTCTCGATTCTCGCCAACATGACGCCTTTTTCCGATTTCAATCAGTCTCCCCGAAACATGTACCAGTGTCAGATGGGTAAGCAAACCATGGGAACTCCTGGCGCTGCTATCCGCTACCGAACCGACAACAAGTCTTATCGCATCCAAACTGGTCAAACACCCATTGTGCGAGCACCTCTTCACAACACATACGGCTTCGACAACTTCCCCAACGGTATGAACGCAGTTGTTGCTGTCATTTCTTATACCGGGTACGACATGGATGACGCTATGATTCTCAACAAGAGTGCTCACGAGCGAGGCTTTGGCCATGGTACAATCTACAAGACGAAGAAGATCTCGCTCAAGGACGACTCTCGAACCAAGGCTACCAAGAGTGTCACCAAGGCCTTTGGCTTTGCCCCACACAGTTACGTGAGCGCTCAGTACCAGGGCATGCTGGATGACGATGGTCTGCCTCATGTTGGTCGTCTGATTCAAGAGGGAGACGTCATCTGTGCCTGGCACACAGTGACTCCTGACTACAACGGCAAACTGGTGAACCTCGACGGCATCACTCACTATGAGAAGTACAAGGACTCGGAGAATGGGTTTGTTGAAGAAGTCCGCCTGATCGGAGCCGACTCAGGTAACGAGCCTCTGCAAACAATCTCCGTCAAGTTCCGTATTCCCCGATCGCCCATCATTGGTGATAAGTTCTCTTCTCGCCACGGACAGAAGGGTGTTGCCTCGCAAAAGTGGCCCACGATGGACCTCCCCTTTTCTGAGACTGGCATTTCTCCCGATATTATTATTAACCCCCACGCTTTCCCTTCTCGTATGACGATAGGCATGTTTGTGGAGTCGCTAGCAGGCAAGGCTGGCGCGCTGCATGGCCTTGCGCAAGACTCGACGCCGTTCAAGTTTGACGAAGAGAACACGGCAGGAGATTACTTTGGCCACCAGCTGATGAAGGCCGGGTACAACTACCACGGCAATGAGCCCATGTACTCGGGCATCACTGGAGAGGAGCTCGCAGCTGACATTTACATCGGAGTCGTCTACTACCAGCGACTGCGACACATGGTGAACGACAAGTACCAGGTGCGAACCACGGGTCCAGTCGTCCCTACGACCGGTCAACCTATTAAGGGCCGAAAGAGGGGTGGTGGTATTCGTGTCGGAGAAATGGAGCGTGATGCTCTGCTGGCACACGGAACTGCTTTCCTGCTTCAAGATCGTTTGCTCAACTGCTCTGACTACTCGAAATCGTGGATCTGCCGCCGATGTGGTTCGTTTCTTTCTGTGCAGCCAACAGTGTCACAGTTTGCGCCGGGCAAGAAGAAGGCCGCGAGCATCGTACGATGCCGTGCCTGTGCGGTCAAGCTGGACGACGCGGAGGGCATCGACCTTACCGAGATCCAGGGTGAGATTTGGGAGGACGGTCACGGTAACTCTTGGGTTGGAGGTGACCACACTACGCAGGTTGTTGTCCCTGGTGCGCTCAAGTTCCTCGATGTTGAGCTTGCTGCGATGGGTGTCAAGCTCAAGTACCGTGTGGACCGCGGCGATGAGCCTCGGAAGGGTCCGATGAGGCCTATGGCATTAGATGGCGTTCGGGTTGGAAAATAGAGGGATATACTGTGCTGATGATTTGTTTTTTTCTTTGAGCTGTTTATATGGCGGCGGCCCTGTACATTGACAATAGTGCAGCATGTTAATACGAGTATGACTTGACAATACCTTTTAGAATCTGCAAGTGTTTTTCAGTGCGTCTATACCTTCCTCTAACAGGCCGGTATCGTCACTGTTGCCCTATGACCCCTTACTCACAGGTAATCGTCATGACTTCACCGACTTTAGTCGGCTTCATACTTACACCGAGCCATCAACATCAGACATTTCTGCTGGATAAGCAGATGAAACCAATGACGGCAGCAACGCACATTGATACATATCCACGGCACCTCGGCATCGGACAGCGCCGAGCAAACGGAGCATGGGAACGTGGACAATCGGCTGCCGTGTTCCTTGGCCTGGAAACCAAGTGATACAAAAGAATAAGGCGGCTGCGAGTAGCCGAGACTATCGACGAATGGCAGCTGAGGAGACAGCTGTTGGAAGATGAAAGGAGTGTTTGTGATCCAAAAGAGGGAAATGTAACAAGCCGTTCTGTGATTCCGTCCATCTGCTACTTTCTCTTTGGCTGAGAACAGGGGCACACAACAACGTGGATCCTTTGTAGGATATGACAATAACATTGCACACAGAGAGAGTCTTAGTGGAGGATATAGATGAGGGTAGTGTTTCTTTGGTATATCTGGAGCAAGGTTAGAAGCATGGAGTGGTGCAACGAGCAGCAATAGCACACAGTCACTACAGCATTGGGTTGTTTATATAACCATGACTGGACTGGACTTGGTGTTTGTTTGTTTGTTTGTTTAGTCTACTCTTTTCTCGAGGTCATTTCGAGTCCTCGATAATCTTGAATCTTCCTGTTTTATCACTCTTTAATGCCTTAGGTAAGATTTATATATCGAGTAGGCCCATCTATAGCTGAACCTGCCCAACAGGTGCAGCAGCCGACAAGATTGCACCTCCCCTAGGAAGACAAAGCCTAGCTTCAACTTACCTAATTTCTACTTAACTTAGGCATACCCAAACTTGGGCCATTTACGTCTTCACATCCTCATCAACACCATGCGTATCATCCTCGCTTGGCTGCTCTTCGCTGCCGTCACAGCGCAGAGCTACAACTACGGCGGCGTTGATATCGACTCACTCACACGCAGACAAGACCCCGATGCGTCGATCGTCGTCAAGGCTTTGCCCCAGACTCGCAATGGCACTACACCACTGAGGCTCGAGATACGACAAATGAAGGCCGATCGATACAAATGGGACTTGTTCATACTCTCCATGAGCATGTTCCAGGATGTCAGTCAGGACGACCCTGCTTCGTGGTACAAGATCGCTGGTACGTTGCACTGTCTCAGATAGAACGTTGTGAAGAGGCCATACTGATGCCTTGCCTGTTCAGGAATACACGGAGTTCCCTTCGAGGCATGGAATGGTGTTGAGGCGGCCCCAGGAGCAAATCAGTCTGGTTATTGTGCTCACAGTTCTGTCCTGTTCCCAGTGTGGCACCGACCGTATCTAGCTCTCTTCGAGGTATGAGGAGACCTGTTATTCCTCATGCTTCTGCTAACAAGATCTAATAGCAAGAGTTATATCGAATGGCCAATGTCATTGCCGGCATGTTTCCTAACGGGACCGATCGGCAACCATATATAGATGCTGCACGCGACTTCCGAATGCCATATTGGGATTGGGCAATGCCTCCCCCTGAAGGAGAATCACATTTTCCTGATGTATTCTGGAATACGACTATCTCCCAGTGGGGCCCTCGAGGCGTTCAGGAAATACGCAACCCTCTCTACTCGTACAGGTTTCATCCAAAAAACGCAACTGCTATGATTTGGAGCCCAGTGAGTGCCCCCACGTTGCAAGAGAACTCGTCATTGACTGTCAACTAGCTGAGAGACTGGGATGAGACCAAGAGAGCCCCCAACGCATCTGAGAGTGAAACCGACCCGACATCTGACAACGAAAAGGTCAACGCTGCGCTACTATCGAGACTTCCAGAGATACAACGGCGCCTCTATGAGCTCTTGACTAGTTACAAGGACTTCAACAGCTTCGGGACTAAGGCATGGGGTGCTACGCAGAATTTGTCGACAGCGGACTCGATCGAATCTGTTCACGACATTATTCATACCGACGGCGGTCTGGGAGGGCACATGACATATGTCCCTTTGTCTTCGTTCGATCCACTGTTCCTACTTCACCATGCCATGACAGATCGAGTAGTTGCCATATGGCAGGCTCTCAACCCGTACTCGTGGGTCACTCCAATGCCGGCGGGCGAAAACAGTTTCACCACTCTCAAGGGGGAGATGCAAGACTCTCAGTCTCCGTTGACTCCGTTCCTTGCGTCTGTTGACGGCACCTTCTGGAACTCAGACACAGCCAGGACAACAGAAGCTTTCGGATACACGTATGCTGATACTGATCTCACGGGGAAACAGAAGGAAGATGTCCGACAAGACTTACAAAAGAAGGTGAGCGAATGGTGGGGAGGTTCAGCTGCGGTCGGTCTTCAGGCGAGCACGGATATTATGATGGCAGGCGGAATCTCTTCGACAGACTACACGACCAAATGGACCATCGCTGTCTTGGTAAATATGGGGGCATTTCCCGGTTCCTACGCCATCCACTTCTACCTGGGGCAGCCGCCCGCCGACTGTGGTGAGCAAACCTCCCATTATGTCGGCGGTATCCCATTTGCTGGCACACTCATGACAAACCCATCAGACTCGGTGATTGCAGCAGCACTGCCCATCGAATCTCGACTCAGAGAAAGGGTCATATATGGGGACCTGCCCAGTCTAAGTTTCAAAGACGTCGAGTATTATCTGCTGGAACGACAGAAGCTCCAGCTCTGTGTGATGGCCGACTTCAGAAGGGATGTGGATCCAGCTCAGGTCAGTGGACTACGTGTTGAAATTGTACGTTCAATTCACAAGGATGGTCGAGGTTCGTTCAAGATAGACACTTCTTAGGCGAATCTGTTGGGTTTTAGGGCTAAAGAACAGGTAGAACAGGACATGTTTAGAAGAGGTATTAACAAGTCTTTGCTGAATTGAATTTACTGAGCTAGTCTAAGAGACCCATTTGTCAGTGCCGAGGTTGTTTGATGCCTTGGAAGTTGGAGTCGGGGTAGAAAGGCGTTGGTGGCTTTACGGCACAGCGCAGCACCACATGGTCCTCAGGGAGCAAGAAAACTTATCGACTCAAACCAAGGTGCTAAAATTAACTGTTCTAAAGGCCTGCTAAGATATACTCAACTCATCTCAAGCATTTTTGTCCTTTAAGAAAGTGGTCACAAGTCTTTTGACACCCAGAGGCTTGGTATTGTCTCTGATGCAACCTCATCTCAGCTGCTATGTCATAACAAAACGCCATAAGCATTGTTTCGCCCTTTTTAAGCAGTATATAGCATATTTCCAGTTCCCCCACAATCGTCTGTAATATCTAAATCATCAAATATCACAGCATGGCAGACTCACACATCCCATCCGTTCCTCCACCATGGACCCTTAAAGGCGACATCTACGCCTTCATATTCTGGACGTCTCCCTCACAAGCCAAAGAAGGTCTTCCTGCCATGGCTTACTCTCCTCTTGAAGGACAATCTGACTTTGCTAAAGATCAGAAAGCTCTTGGAGGTCTGAGTATGTTGCAGCTTATTCGCTATACGGACTCTCCCGTTGGACCCTACGATGAACTTATTCTCGCGCCGGGGACTTTTGGGTATGAGAAGGAGGATGAGAATGGGAGGAGAGTGAAAGGGAAAGGTGTTAAGATTACGAGGATTTATGTTTCTCATAAACATACGTGCTACAACGGTAGAAAGAGTACGTCTACTCTCTCAATATCTTCTCTCTTCGCCTACTAACAAAGGATATTTAGACTGGAACGTCCCCAAACACCTCGCCAAGTTCGACTGGACTGATAACTCAAACGGCTCTATAACTGCCAAAGTATATCCTCACGATACATTGCCCACAGACTCAGCTGGCTCTGAGTCAGCCTCACCAGATCACACTCCATTCTTCCAGGCCACCTTTAAGCCCATTCGCTATGCGCCCTCATTTCCCTTCCGAACTTCATGGATCAACTATTTGGGCTTCGACACCACCTTGGTCTTTCCTCCTCTCCCTGAAGGCGCTGGGAGCCAGGGCGAGCTGCCTGGTACTGACCAATGGTGCTCTGTCGTTCCGCAGCAGTCTACGTCCAAGTGTATGTTGGGCTGGTTTGACGTTGAGCAGCATCGTGATGAGGAGGGGAAGTTAACGGGTGAGTTTGAGAACTTCTGGCTTGGTTGGTCCAAGTGGCAGATTGGAATCAAGATGGAGAACTCTGTTATCGAGTTTGATCATCCAGAGACGTGGGAGCCTCCGAGAACGAGACTATAAGCAACATTAATAGTTCACAGTTTGCTTATATGGATCTGAAAGTCAACTCGGCCATCAAGAAATCTCTGTTCGAGACCTATGCGCTAGGAGAGAGTCATGCAGGTTACTATATACGTAAGTAAGCAAATGCCTCTTTACCAAAACACCATCAACTCCAGTGTTTGCGTGCCACAAAATAATAAACAACCTCAACCCCGTCTCCCAACCAACAGGTTGCCTCTGCTGGCTCTCTGTACCCATATCCGTAGCCCATGTCTGTATAAGTACCCCAGTCTACGCAAGAAATACAGCTTTCTTGAGCAGCCCACTGCTCGCTCTTTCGACCCGTCCTTCAAACACGAGCATGTCCAACATTGTCATACACTACTCCGCTCTCAGAATCAGCCCTGTGAAAGCTATTCGGTTTCCTCAACATCCCCTCTCAATCGTCATAAGCTATCCATACAGGATAGTAGCAGGGCCATAAGGCCCTTGTCAATAGCTATCATCGGAACTAACACCAGGGGTGAAGTTGATCAATGGCTGCTTGTTTTTCGGCAGATCGCCCTTGTGTCTCGCATCGGTTGAAGTATTTGGTTGCCAGGGCAATCGGAGTCAGTCCCATATTCATCCATTAAGGCAGACGATCAACGTTTATCCACTGTAGATGCGGGTAGCTCTGTAAGGGTAACACATTGTCTGACATTCACTTGTGACTTCATTCACTCAGTGTTTCCAGTTCCCCCCTGTTTGGCCACTACTTCTCGTGCATAAAACTCGACAAGCATAGTCGCATACGCTTCCAGATCTTCCACTGGAACGGCTAATCGAAAATCGTTGAGGAGCAAAAATTGGAGCTCGAGGTGGTTTAGTTCAACCAAAGGCAGACCACCAACCTATCGTGTCGTTAGTTTTATCTCAGCGAGAAAGGGGCAGCAGAGCATAGTTACATACCTTGGCATATCTTGAATTGGTGTAGAAAACATCTGAGAAGAACTTGCTTGCACACGTCACACCAGAGATGATGAGACGGTGTATATTGAAACTGTCGACAACAAAGTATGTCGCCGCTGCAATACCACTGTATTCAGTAGGGGTAGCAGCTCCCTTATGGCTGCTTGTCCGGCTTGGTCGAGTTGAGTCAGCCATTTCCTCATCGTCGTCATCTGCCAGGTCCGAGTCACTCTCGTCCACATCCATGCCCTCACCGCGCATAGGGGTGTCTTGAGGAGAAGTTGCGTTTGGTTGCTGGGATCGCGTTTGCCGTCGGTTCTCTTCATTCTTCGTGACCATATCGTTGACACGTTCGGTCATACGATCGAAGTATACCAGCAGACTAAGGAAAACCTCGTAGGTAGTGGGGCAGTATTTGTGTATTCTCGAGAGGTAGCTGAGAATGGTGATAGCGGGGACATTCTTGCCGTGAAAAGCGAGAACTGAATGGTTCAACGATGAGATCGAGCTGCCACTGGTGTCCCCAGACTGATTGGCCTGTTGTTGATGAGCAACATTGCGCTGCATTGCATCGTGCTGTAAATCGTTGGTGGTCGTGATCTTTGTTAGTAACGCAGCAACCATCTCGATGATATCCCCTATGGGCATACCACTAATCTCATACTTCATCTGCTGAAGAGGCGGATCATTGAGGATGCCGGATCCGCCATTGCCAGATAGCAGGTCGGCGCTAGCCAGACTCTGGATATGCGCTAGATCACGGATGTGTATGACAGTCTGTACTGGCGGTTGCGACGATGCGCCGGAGAGAGGAAAAGAAGGGTTGGGTATTTGGAAGTCGTCGGATGCAGGAGATGGCTGTTGAGCAGAAGAGTTGTGAGAAATTGGGTCGGGCTGGGAAGCGTGACCTAGGGGACCAGAGTCCCTCGCGTCAGATGCCATAGACGGACTCTTTGCATCATCGGCATAAGCAGGGCCGGTGGCAGCAGCGGGCGATGAGGATGGAGGCGGGGAGGGGAAGCGTGAGGCTCCGCCAGTGGCCGACACGTGGGCGGTTTCGTGACCCGCAGGCACTGGAGTAGAAGTTGACTCTGAAGCCGGTGCAGATGCAGGCGCGTGTGACCACGTCGCAGAGCTGTGGTTGCTGCTGAAGTCGGCGAGTTCTGCTGTACGCTGCGCTCGCGGGGTAGTGGACCGTCGTGATCGGCTGCCGGATCGATAAGAAGAGGAAGAGTCGTGTGAGTGATGATGCTGAAGGGAGGGGTTGGCAATCATGGTATGAGGATATGAGGTGTCTGAGATGATGTCGCCGATCACAGCGGCCATAACATCGCTATTGTGCAGACTTTCGTGGGTGATTGAAGCGAAAGTTATTATTAAGAGAAACGGAGGGGTATCGTCGTTGTCGCTGGTCT
Source organism: Fusarium odoratissimum NRRL 54006 (assembly GCF_000260195.1). Classification (NCBI taxonomy): domain Eukaryota; kingdom Fungi; phylum Ascomycota; class Sordariomycetes; order Hypocreales; family Nectriaceae; genus Fusarium; species Fusarium odoratissimum. The sequence goes on along the minus strand of NW_022158692.1, from coordinate 1,124,801 downwards.
CGCAGATGAAAGTGAAATCGTAAACGGCGAGTAAACTGCGGGACAAAATAAAAACAAACTATTAGTCGTCAATATCACATAAAACAATATCGTATATGATAATATCGCTTCTTAGGGATTTCAAGCTGTGGAAAAGGTCGAGGCAATGCAGAATGGAGGCGATGACGATGTCAGAAGCCAAGACAAGTTGAGGAAATCGAAAAGAATCAAGCAAATGGAGGGGACAACATGCAGTAGGAGGGGAGAGGATCGGGCCGGTGGAGACGCCTAAGAACCAGAACCATAACCAGGACAAGGACAAGCCCGACAGTGGATGCTGGAGGCGTTTTGGAGGCTGAGTGAGCAGTCACTGGAGCCAGAATGAGGGGACTCCTGGTCAGCCTGACTGACTAGCAACTGGCGTCGTCCAGTGGGTGCCCAGGCGTTCAACAGCCTGCTAATGAGTGGTCCTCACAGCGCACCAGAGCAAAGCACCTGCCCCTCGTGGGTGAGCCAGCGGGTACCGAGTGGTGGTCGAGGCGGATGGTGGGGTGAAGGCCGATTCATTCTCCCCGACAAAATCTCGGAACCAGCTCAGTGGTGCATCTCCCTGGTCTGATTGGTGCATCTTGTTGCAACAATTCAGGGTTCTGAGTGTTTTTTGGTTCGCCTTTCCCCTTTGCTTGCCATCTTTTCTTTTTCTGGATAATTCGAGGGTGTGCCAGTGCAATCCACGGCTACTTTAACTGTCTCTGGATCCATCAAGAGAATGAATTCTTGTTGGGTGGGTGTTGAGGTGTCATTCGTCGTCGATCATATCCTGTCAAGAGGATGCGCAAAAGATATGCCCATGGCTTTTCGTCATTCGAGACAAGAAATATGCGGATTTGCATGGCATAGCCTGATATACCACAGGCAATTGTTCGAATGACGAGAGCGGCGGGACGACCATCGCGTTGCCACCTGCAGTGTCGTTGAAACCAGAGGAGGTTTATCGATATGTCCGATATGTCGGCCATGGCAACTGTAGTGGCGTTTGTGAATTCGCATCCGTCTTGAAAGCACAGGCCGACGACGTCACCACCCCTGTCCCCATATTGTGCAGCCATCCAGAACTCGAGGGTGGGTGGCTGACTCGGTCCCTGAGACTGTTCACCAGGCGCCCGCGTGTTTGCGACAATTTTCCTCCGTGGTCGGGTTTCACTCAGGTTCGGCAAACTGAATTTGACACTCATGTATTGATGAAGGGTGACGATGTGTGGTACACGAGGGAATAATAAATGGTAAGGCAAACATGTAACTGGGCACATGAAACACATTAAAATGAAGCAAACATATGGCTCACTTACCGAAGGCTACGCAGATAAAGCAGATTTCCTTTGAACCAGGTAAAGCCAGTCGCAAGTGTATATGGGTGTAACGATATAAAAGGAGCTACCGTGCGAATTGATTCAGGGAGATATGCTCGAAGAGCCTCTTTGGATTCGGAGTAGGTTGAGGTTAAGGCAAGTTAAGAGTGACAAGCACCAAAGGATAGAAAGCGATTGGTTGTCTTAGGTAATGTTGAAGCGTGATTCCAAGACTGGAGCGTCTTCCGGAGAAGGCGACGGACACGGCGAGGAGCGGCCACCAGAGCGGAGCGCGTTAGCTGAGGATAAGTCCAGAGCTTTGGTCGATCGACACCTCCTAAAAGAAATGATTCGAGATCAGCTGCCGCTTAAAGTTATTAAGCTCGAACGTGTGAGTGCGTCTTCTATTCGGATGTAGAATACTAGAAGCAGTTCATATCACCACGTTAGGTTTCGTTATGATAACCAGGCCGATAAACAGATACCGCTAGGAAATAGCGGGCAATAAATCGCTGTAAGCTCCGAGTCCAGCAAAGCGACACGCAAGCGAGCACTGACGTTTCGACAAACACAGCTATAAAATTCTTGGTTCAAGCCCCGTTCACTGCAGGGGGAAGAACGACAGCGAATCGAATGACACGGCTTTGGGGTATGTTTTGGCTCGGTCGACCAAAATAGCTTGGCCTGGAGGCTTTGGTACTCTTATGGTCCGTTCGCTGGGGCTGGTCTGAATCTGAATCTAGCGTAGGGGTCTCACGGGTCTCTCTCCAGGTCAGGCGAGTGCCCTGTCGATAATGGCTCGAGCTCGCTGTATAGTGGAGTTGAGATGGAGACGAGTTGATCAACAACTCGATATATGATATTCACGTCTTGAGGTACGTAAGGCTTAGTGAACTGCTGTATGTTAAAAAAAGAAGGAAAAGGAAAATCGTCAATAACGTGGGGACAACGATATGCGTAGTCGGTGGAGAAGAGGAAAGGAGAGAAGCTATTTTTAATATCTCTTGGCGAGCTGTGAAACAGTTGGAAAGTTGTTGAGTCGACTCTGAATCAGGGAAAGAATCCATCAAGCGCTTCTTTCCTCCTTGATCCTGATACTTCGCTTCTACTTATCTGTCCCAAGGTACGATGGGAGGGAAGGAGTCTTCCTGCTTACTCTTTAGGACCGTACCTTCCTAAACAAATACTAGTGATTGTAGATCAGGGGTTTTGACAACGACATGGCAGGCTTTGTTAAGATTGAGATATGTACAAAACAATGACATCGTGCTCTGTATTTCATCCTTTCTCTTTTCTATGCCAGCTTCAAGAACTGTCATTGTATCTTGTCAGTTTGAAGTGGTCCTCCACATTTCCAGAAACAGTCCAGAGCCAAGGATCGACGCACGTGGGTGTGATAACTCTCCTCTTTGAGAAACAAACAAGTGATGTGATATTTTCAACAAGAGCCAAACTCTTCGAAAAACGGGTTCTACAACTCAACTCCGGAAATATGAAAACCAGTGTGGTTGCGTAGAGTTGTCATGCATGAAGGCTTAAACTCGATAGCTCAAAGGGCAAAACATGGTGAGATCTTCAGTCTTTAACAGATTATTGGCAGTTTCAACTCGATTTATCAGGCGTATGATAAGAAGAGGAATAATCATGTTTCTTATTATACAGTTGATGTCCTGCTCGGAATGTAACCAAGAAAACTTCTATCCCTAAGCTCAGATGTCAAAAACAAGTAGTCCAAAAGCCTACTCAATCTATCCTAAGGTTATCTGAGTATTTTTGTCATCTAGAAAAGAGGTCACAGATTTCTTGCCTCCCCTTGACCACCAAGGTATCAGTAAATGTTCAGCATCCAAGTCATCATTTCAACCTGATTGACGCCACAGCCATCGGCTTGATACAACCTCCAACTCGGCGTTCGGTAAGTTGTCGACCGAAGGTACGTAGTTGTGAGTTGATAAGCCCTCTCAAACTGAGTGGACAACCAAGATGCTGAATACCGGTTATCTGCAGGTTGACCGTTTCAACAATACAAACCCGTCATCAACACGAGAACTCACCACCCTGGGACTTTCACGAAAACAAAACTTGATATAGGGTTCTCCTGCGTCTTTTTCCGTTGGCAAGGGTCCACACCGGATATATACAAAGGGCCACCGACATCGGGTGCAACCTCTTTGGGGCTGCAGTCTTACGATTGAGTCTTATGCAGGAGAGTGAATTTACAATCCCTGATCACTTGAAAAAGGATCCTTACAGTAGCGATCTTCTCTCATTTTCATGGATGTACACGTGCCCTATCTTCGTCAATCAACGTCTCTGCCTCTTATCGCTGGCTGATATAAATCATAAGATACTTCAAAGTTCACCGCTCAGGTATACAATAAGATCCAAGACAGAGTCAGTAAGTAAAGCACGGGCATCTTATGCAGTCGCCTTGAACCAAAGAGCATTTGCCGTTCAAGCACATGGCAAGTGTTCAGCTGGAATAGCGACTCCCGCATCACCAGGTACTTACCACACAAGTCTCGTGAGTCCCTCATGGGTCGCCTTGAGTCCACTCTGCTGCAAGTCCTGATACACCAATTTCGTTCATCACTGGAAGTCTCATTCTAGAAGAGCGGTGAACAATCAAGATAGCCGCCACCACTTATCAATGTACGCCTTGCTTTGGAAAGCGATTCATTTGGGTTGTTTCGAATTGATTTGCACCATTATGTAGACTCGTATTCCAATGGCTTGCAACCAAGCAATGTTGCCCCACGTTATCAACCTAATCGCAGCTTCACATGATGCGGGGATTGGACTTGGGTCGCGGCCCGATGCATATCCCGTTCCGCTCCCATATTGGATCCTGATTTGTTTCCTAATGAGGTCGGTAGATGTATTGGTTTTCTTGTTCCCATTATCTAGTGTACAGCGCTTCCAGCATCTATCGTTGGCTGTTCTCTGAAGAGTCTGACCATATGCTCTTCATTCTTTACCTCAGCATCAGCTAGGGGTGCCCATGGAAGGCCTCTCCCTCGTTCGCACACCCTTTGTCATGACGGGTTTCATAGTAGCACTGCTCATGTTATGTCGTTTCTCCTTTCCTCACTTTGTCCTGATTAATAAGGACGATTACTCGTGCCGCACGGCGTAGTCGGTATCAGGGAGATACAAGTGTCGGTCCGCGCCGTCCTTGGTGAGGACGACCATACGAATGACACCACCAGAGCTACCGTCCCACTTGATGGCCTCCCTCAAGGCTCCCTTGACGAAGTTGACTGCATCATCCTTCTCCATGCCCTCTCGCCAGTTGGCATCACAGTAACCATAGATGTAAGTCGATCCTGAACCGCCGATAGCATAAGATTGCTTGTGAAGGGAACCGCCCAGGGGAATAGAGTAAACTTGGCCACCGAATCGCTCATCCCAACCAGCAATGATGAGACCAGCCCTAGAGATGATTATTAGTATCAGTTTCGATCTAAGATGGGGTTGTCAGAACGTACGACAGTCTGTCCTTGTTGGCGTAGCAGATCTCCTGGAAGATTGACGCAGCAGTCTGTGTCATGGGGGGCTTGCCATTGGTCATGGCAAAGAGTCCGAGCTGGTATTGAACAATATCGGCAACAGCCTGTGTGTCGGCAGCTGAACCAGATCGGCAGCACCAGATAGTGTCATGTACTCTCGTCAACTTGTCTGTCACTCGGTTTGCGATGTAGGCACCGGTCGTTGTTCGCGAATCCGCACCTGAGAATAACTGTTACTAGATGCACCTTCGTTGGGGCATGAGATACCTACCAAGAATGACACCGTCCTTGAAAGTAACCGCCATACTATGGTATGTTAGGCTATGTCGTTTGCATCATTAGGGAGGCACATACATCGAGGTTCCCAGGCTTTGAACATGTTAGCAAGCTGCGCTTAATGACAGGAGGTATCATTCAATACTTACTTGACCTCTCCCTTCTTCAGGCGATCCATATCAACATGGATACCATCTGGTGATATCTGTAAGCTTCCGTATCGACAAGGCCAAGCTATGACGAAAGAGTTTCAACGCACCCTCGTTCAATACTCCAGCGTTACCGAACTCCATTATGACAATTTAGTGATGTTTTCTTGAATTTTCAAAGGTATTAGTTGATCGATCGTTTCGGAGTCGTGCTTCGTAATGGTTCGTGGTCGTTGCTCGCTGCTCGGGGAAGGCTGGAGCTCAAGTGAAGCTCAAGGCAGCTCTGAACGCGCAGCCGCGCCAAACAGCCAGCTATTGTATCATGTGATCTTCCACGTGACCCGCTCGAAGTTGTTTGCATGAAGATGAGGTTGACTCTAACAGCACTCCGAATTCTTGATACAGTTATTGGTATGGTCTTATGGAACTTATGGGTGTTTTTTTATGTGTTTATTTGTCTTTTTCGTCGTTTATGGTAGTTACGCGTCCAGGAGTTTGGAGGAATTGTGGTATATCAAGCATGAACCAGCTGGACCAGCCAAAGCCAGCACATGCGTGGTCCTCCTACTGAATTACTTGTACATTAATGTGGATATTTATGTTCTAGCTCTTCAATGCTTATGCAACTCCTGATCCGGTCCCTCGGCCTGGGCAGCTGCTGTGGTTTCTGCACCACCCTCCTTCTTGTCCTTGTCACCACAGCCACAGTCATAAAAGTCGCCAATATTTTCGCAGTCAAAGAGAGGCTTGTGTACCCTCTCGTTGACAATGTTGTGGGCGAAGCACAGCCATCCAGCCGCTGCGTTGCGGCTGCTAGTCTGTGGCGGATACTGGGCGAGAAGCTTTTGGAAATGCGCCGCACACTGACCGCAAGGATAGAGTCGGGCGAATAGGTGCATGAAGGTCTCAAGAGCCATTCGATCGTCTTTGGTTGGCTTATCGGGGAATCGTGCCATCATCGTATGGAGAAACTTCCACGTCGCGTGGCCAAGTTCAGCCCTGTGAAGCAGTGTTAGTGGTGCTTTTACTCGTGAAAGGAAAGTCTATCAACATACTTCAACGTCGCGTTCTCGAGCTTAGGCGCAATAGAGTTGCCATCGAGGAGACCAGCAGGCAGAGCGCCGAGGTCAGCAGCGAACTCAGATCGAGGGGCTTCTTTCAGGGGCAGTTCAACATCATTTTGGTATTTAGGAAGAATACTGCGCGAGGGTCCGGAGAAGAAATAGGATAAGGTAAAGAAGACTCCAAGGACCAGAATAAAGGTCAGTGTTAAATGCTGTCGACGAGCCATGATTAAGTGTTGAAGTTAAAAGAGTGAGATAGAGGTTAATCCTCCAGAGGCTTGAGTTGATGGCTCATGATAGTAGATAAATTCCAGCAGGGACCTCTATCGAACGAGCTTCTGGGCGAAACTAACCAGTTACAGCAAGAGACCATGGGAGTCCTGAAGCAGCGGGGGGTCCAATTGCACAAATGAGACGCCAGATCACCCAAAATAAAGTGGCATGAGTGGTTGGTGGGGCCGGCCGTCGCCGGGACGGATGCCCGTTGAGATCGGTGGATCCCCGGGAGCATACGATCACGAGTATTGACGTTCAACTACAGGTGTGAAGTTGCATCACGATTAAAGCACAAGAGTATGTTGTTGAATGCTTACTTTGGAAGTGATATGGAAACGAAGGGCTCGAATTTATCGTTGTCTTTCTCTCTATGTAGTATTCACCCCATCATACAAAATCAAACTATCATGAATGAATGTGAGCATATAAAACCTCCAAGGCCAGCACAACGGCCTCATACATATCGCCTCCATGAACGACCAGGTCAAGCATATAAGACCATACAAAATCCGCCGGCAGAAATTTCCATACTCTCTAGCGCCGCGTGTTGAACACTTGATTCCATTCTCACTGCACCTACCCTATACGCATAGTGGAATTCGGATTGATAAACGTACCGGTTTGACTACAACTTGTTGATGTTAGACACAAGCCATTAGTCTTCATCGTTTAATAGTACTGATACCGTCTATCTGTAGGGACCGTATGGTAAATATATATATATAGTCCTGTATTGGTAGTTCTATCTGGGCATCTACCAAACGCCTGAAAACTTTGACCGGCTGAAACAGTTCACCCTTAACACAATTGCCTATCACGATGAAACATATGGACAGATGGACACAAGGGAAAGGACAATATCGTGCGAGCTCACGCGTTCAGGAAGACAGATATAAAAACCACAAACTGCAGAATGCAAGAGCAATATGTCTAGCTTGAGGACGCCCACAGTACAGGACCAGGAACAATTATGGTATCACAAGAGAGAGATGACATTCAAGCTGACTAGTCACATTGATAATAACAGTTGGAGAGTGCTAACCAAGTTTTGTCAGTTAGCATCATATGTATGAGTCCTTCATCCAGGTTGTTAGACCTTTCCATCATCAATATCGTAAACAACAACACAGGAGAACATAGACACAGAAAGTGACAAGTCACTAGATGACTGAATCAAGGAAAGTATAGAAAGAAACTTCACTGGAAAGACAGACTGACATTGGTATTGTCATCAACTCATGAGCCAAGCAACCTGCTACGCGATATGATTGATCAGACAAGAGACAGACCTATGAATAGCGGAATCAGAGTCATTACTATTCCCTTAAGGTTGATAATATATGAAACCAAGATCCAAGACACATTCCAGAGTTGCCTCGTGGCTTGTTTTGCTTTCGATCACTCCTTCAAATACGCATAGCCCTGTTTACAAATGTGACAGAGATACTCGAAATGCATGGCCTGGAGGCTCAATCGACAAACCATTCCAGCCTAGATGGAGAACAAAGGAAAGACTTATGCATGTCTTAGTTCGCGGGTTATTGGATGTCTCTAGCAGATTGGAGGGACCGCCAATATAAAAGCCACTCGCATACTTAGCTCGATTAACCCGAGACCATCACGACGAGGGCAGTTATCGGTATGCAAAAAGTATCAGCCATCTGTATGAATGCACACAGTGACCTGCTGGAGGAGATACTCATAGTAATGTCCAGCGGCTTATAAAAAACGAGACACGTTAGGCCGGAGGAAGAGGCTATGCCGTAACCTCTTGATTGGATGTGATCAGCCTTGCAGTCCAACCTACCGAGACGAATGACAAACAAAGGGCCACAACAGAGAGTATAAAGACGAATTATAATATGATGACATCGGATGTCCCAGCTTGCCTTTGGCATGTATATGTCCGCCGTGAAGTGACATCCAGCGTCATCCTTGACATGTTAGTATGGATCACGTTCATGCCACGAGCTGAAGAAACCAGGATAGACTGAGGAGCTGAGGCTCTCCGCCTTCATGGAATTGAAAGGAAACAACCGAGTCTGGGGATTTGACTCAGCTGTTTCAAGAAGTGATAGTTCACCGAATCTAGCGAGGCGAGCCGCTGGCGGCCTCGTCTCAGGAGGCACTGCTGTCATTAGCCTTTGCCTAAGGATGGACGGTAGAGCCGGATGGATCTTTGCTGGGAAATGCAAATTACGCTACCGAGTTGGCTGTCTCTCAAATGTTTCTCGAAGGGACACTCGTTTCGTTTCAGGCAGAGTCAGCTACTGACTGACATGGGCTATAAACATCAGGTCAGGCAGGGAGACGTCCGCCAATACCCACAAGACAACGCTTGCTTGGACCCGTATTCAAGAGCGGTAGGGCGAAAGCAACCTGGACGGTGGTGGTGATGGTGGAGGCATGTAGGTGAAAGCCGCTTACACGGGCGATCTGATAGGAGAAATTGTAATGAGACGATGCAGTTTCCACAACCTGGGAAACGTCTGAATCAGTTTTGGTCATCCGGGTCCATAAGGAGATGGATAGAGATTAAGTGAGCACGTAAAGTCTCTTGGCAACGAAACCATCACGATGAATCAAGCCAAACCTTGCCTGAGCTGGCCAAGAAGAAGCGGTAGAAACAAACGGAGCGGATACTCGGGAGAGAGAATCGAATCACTGAAGTTGAGATCGCGTCAAACAACGCGACCACCAAATTGGCAGCTGCTCATTTGAGATGCAGGGGGGCTTGTTAAATTGCGGCCAGATTAGGCCACGGACATCCCAATCTGGTGAGACCCTGGACCACTATTTCGTATTTCTGGAGCTGGAAATAGCCCATGATCGGCCTCTGCTTTGATGAAGCCAGAAGAAACTAATGATGCTGGCTGCTTCAGGTGAATGCTAGGAGAATTTCAGTCAGTCTATCGATTCTATCCGCAGACGGTGGACGGAGTTGAACAGATTGTTATGCAAAGTGGCTGAGTATTTCACAACAGGGCGGAAAGAAGGTTCACGGAACCAATCTCCGTCTATCATGCAATAGCAGAATACAGATATGGACAGCACAGATGCAACTCTAGATAACTTTGTTGGCGCCTATTCTATGTATAGGTATAGAGCACCACGCGCCGACGGTTTGTGGGGATAGAGCAAGACCAACAGCCGAGAAGTAGGCCGACATGGGACGAAGTGGGAAATACGACGGTAACATTGAAAGACAGGAGTAAGATAGATTAGAGTCAAATGGCCTCTGAGTTAAATTGAAGATGGCGATCTTATGCATATATGTCAGTTGTTAACGGGGTGGATAGCCAGGACGCTCGGGCGAGAGAGGTGCCATAGAGATAAACAAGATGATGATTGCCTCTTTTAAAGACGAATGTCAACATCCTTAGCCAAGCTTATCCAGGATGACAATAAGCATCAAGGAAAGATCTCGGAGTCACCTGTAGATCATCGAAGGAGCCCGTGACCAAGGATCATTTGAAGTTGACAGCCCGAGATGAGAACGGAGTTTAACAGACCAGGCCAACCCTAAATTGAACTGATCTCTGCATATCACAACCACAACACGAGAAAACCATGTGTGAAAGCACACTAAGAATCAGTTCAGTAGAGATTTGCGCGTGAGACATTTAATACCAAGAATTATTTGTAAACCGACGCGCAATCTCGGGCGCTCAACCAACCGAACCACAGCATTTTTCTGTCCATAAATTCATTGCATTTTCCAACGCCCACGTGGAGTTGTGGAATTCGCTGTTGCACAGAATAACACGCTGCGAACCAACCAGCACAAGATCATCGGCATCATCAACTCAATCGAGGTGACGGCGGACGTTGTCTGACCCTTACTCATAGGGCCCCGGTCAAGCCACAGTCACAATCTATTGTCAAGTTATTTCGCTTGGACACGGAGAATCTCGAGTCAAAGACATGGCTTGCAAGACCGGTTGATTGTGTCCGATATATTATTATCATCATTCATCCGGACCAAGTCAAACCCAAATGGTACTTTCTTTTTCGTATGAAATCGCTCATGTTGATTGCAAGGAAGAGTCTGAGCACAGAATGACGGAGCCATGTCAACCAGGCCTGCCAGGTACCGACAATCAGTCTCCAGTCTCGCATGCCACGGAACGGTAGGGAACAGGGTCGTGATGATTAAAGGCTTAAGCCCCCCAGGTCCAAGTGGCGCTGCCGAGACGAAGCTAGCCGTTGCTAAGACTTTGCTCAAGCGGGTCTTCTTGTGTGATCTTCAAGTGCAATTGGGCTTTTCCCCTGTCGTCAAAAATCATGTCGACTCCATCACAAGTCGGTTCCTGGATCGCGGCGCTATCCATGCCACGGGGTGGCCCTCTTTTTGGGCCCTGACTATTAGTACGGGAACAGGGAACGTACCAAGGTGTCGCTGGCCGGGAGGCTGCTGATTACGGTTAGCAGTCGATACACGATCAACCATTGATCGGTACCTTGTTATTAATAATAACCACACATGCTGAGAGAGTACCGTAGGGAACAAAAGCTTGTATCGCGGCGTCGTGCTTCCACTCACGTGTGAAACCTCTCTGGGTGGTTGCACCAGCTCTCCCACGCGCTGTCGTTCACCATCCAGAGTTTTTCGTTGGTTAACAGAAGCCATGGTCAAATATTGTAGAACAGCAGCCACGAATAAGACTCATGAGTCGGGTTGGACAAGAATGTCCCTGTTCGTGATTAAGCAGTTATGAACTGCCGATGATAACGACAAGGCGTGTAGATTAAGTCATAAGCGAGATCATTTTTGAATGCATTGAATCTATCACTACCGTCACATCGCCCCTTTGAAGATTTTCGGTACGAGGGCCACATGTGGATTGCGGAACTGAGTTGTGAATTGCGATTTGACTTTGAAGTTTGTACACGGGGAAGCTTTCCTGTCAGATTATCTGTTCAACTCGGAACGTCTCCCGTGTGAAAGGAAGGGAGAAGCAAAAAGACTGGAGTTGTAAAACGTGCACGCGCAAGCCTTCGTAATGCTCGTAATGCAGATGAATACGATGAGCATGTTGTACGTGTCAGCGTCTGGGGTCGTCGATATTTGTACTGAGCTAGGCCATAGTAGTCTGCAAAATCCGAATCTGTCCAATGAGAATACTCAACTGTGATACTACCCCTTGCAGTCCAGGGCTCCATCAAGCTTTACACTTGTCTTGTCTCCAAACTCACACAGCTCTGCATAACCTGCACAACTCATCAACTCCATCACTGCATAATGATTAGCATTCCACAAGCTTTGAACTGGCTGGCTCCCCGGCAGATGAGAGACAGAGCCAGTGTTTGGGACTCAACGCTACGACATGGTCCGTCGATTTCCACCAACGACGCCGCCGTAGCATGGCCTGCGCTGGGCAAATCATGTCACTGAGTGTTTGCTTTCTGCTTCACCATTGCCCTCTAGCATACCGGTTCTCCAACGTGCAACACCATATTGGGGCCGCATTACTGAGGAGAGGAGCTCCGATTCGCACTCTATAGCTCGTCTCGTTACTGCTGACGGCAGCAGCCAGAATGAATTGAGTCAACTGTGCCGTGCCCAGGCATTGATACCATTATCTCTTCGATGGTGTGCCGCTGTAACAAAGCAATCTCAGCCACACCCTGGCTCTTCGTTCACGGACTCAAAACCCCCTACAGGTACAGGCTGCACACCCACCAAGCCCCGTTCCGTTAGGTGCGCAATTTCAGGTTGGCGGTTGTGTTGGCTTTATGTGCCGCTAGACAACCCGCTATCGCAAGTAGCGTGGCTTGTTGTGCAATGGCAGTCCGAGGCTTGAAGGGGTTCAAGGAGTCTTTGGCGCCTCTGGCCGAAGCCGTCAGGAACCTTTCAACGGGTGCGATCAACGGTAGAAGGCGTTTGCGAATGCAGCCTCCTTGAGGAATACGGTTGGTTGGCTTTACGGTAGCTCCCGAGAGATTCCAACAATAACAGATGGAGGCGCTGAAGCATTCCCAGAGATGACGCTGCATTTTCTCAACTGAGCCATTCTGTGTCTTGCTGGTAAGAAAATACCTCGTACCAACTGTCTGGTACATTGCGTGTACAGCAGATTGGCAGCTGATCCCTCGTACCAGTTGCTCAGCCCTTGAGTACCCGTTCAATGTCAAGGGGGTTGATGTGGATGGTGTCCTCTCCTTTGTTCGTCTCTCCAGGTCCAGGTCCAGGTCCACCTGAAGTGGCAGTACGGAGCACGAAGCCGTGCTGGTCGCCCTGGCTCTGGTTCAGGTTCATTCTTAACGCTCAGTCAATGATCCGGGTGCTAAAAAAAAAAAAGACTGGTAGTGGAGGTCTTAGGTGTTGCACGAAAGGATGAGTGCCCGCTCACTATCCATCTTGAGTTAGGTGCATCTCAGTCCCAGTTCAGTTCAGGGCATCTGCACTCAGTGGCTCACTGACTGACTGATCCTCTCTCATCCACATGGACGGTGGACCCATGCTCGGTGCTTGGTGTTGATGTTGGTGGTCCTGGGTCACACCCCCTTGATCCTCGTCCCCTTGTCCCTGTCGTGTTTCCATGCCCTTCCCATCTCCCCATTCGCCTTCATTCCTTCCTTTCCTTCCATTGCCTGCTTGGTTACTGACTGTACTTGCTCACTCGCTCGTTGGCCCTGTCGCTGTCCCTTCTTTTCTCCAGCCTTTTCTTACATCTAGTACTTACATATCTTTACTCTCCTTCCCCTTCCCTCGTTTTCTCTCCACACCGACCTCACCTCCAATCGACAAGCATCAAAGGCGTCGTCGACCGTCACTTTCGATTCTCGACAGCGCTTCTGCGTCTGCAAGCCGATCCCTCGCGAGACCCGTTTACGACTTGATTCCCTCACACTCCTTTCACCTACCCCGAACGGAGTCTGGCTGCCAGTAGGACCTCTGGAGGTTCTAGCAATCTAATCAGCAAATGTCGACGTAACGATTGATTTAATAATATCCCTCGCCAAACCGACAATCTGCCAAGACTACGATACCTGAAGGAAGAGACTTGTAACGGATCCTAATCTGAACGACACGCGTCTGTTTTGAATCACATTTGACGATATTTCGTCAGTCACTCTTTTGAATTGATTTTGGAATCGCATATACATACGCTCTACGCAAACTATATGTGAGTTGGACTTTTATTACGTGTTGTATGGTTGTGGTATTCTGGGTTTCGACATCTGTGTGAAGGAATAATGTGATGAAGAAGAGGGTGGACGCCGGATTACACATCTGATCATGGCACGGAACGACGACTAATACCACTAAACAGATTACACTCGTTGACCTAATAGTCAAGTACATTCGCTGAAACTTATTCCTGACAGTGAGTCTGGCGATATAGAGACCGAAAGCTTCAATCTGACAATAGGTTCAGCATACTCATCACCCCCCAATTCGATCCTCAACACTGTAAATACTCAGTCTCAATCACCAAACAGTATCAACAATGCACGCAAAGAACTTCATTGTTGCCCTGGCTTTGGCCTCTTCGTCTGTTGTCGAAGCAAACCGACCGCGCATGTACATCCCTCGACAAGTCAAGAACAATGCTCCAGTCGCCCCAGAGAACCAACCAGCTCCTGTGATAGAAAGGCGGGAGCCTGCTGATTCATTCATCAAGAGCCTCATTGACAAGAACAGCCGAAAACAAGCGAGCCAGGAGGATGGCATTAACTTCGACCCAACACTACCTCTGGGCTTCAAGAAGTCTGGACCTAGTGCCAGCGCCCCTGCTCTCATCATTCAGCCAACAACAAGCGAGGCCCTCCCCGAGACCACCGAACCTGCTGTCTCTACCGACGCTCCCACAGAAGCCGATACTGGCATTCTCCTAGCCCCCAGTGGTATCGTCACATCAAAGACAGCAGTCCAGCCCGCTGAACCCGCCAAGACGACAGCAGCTGCGGTCAAGGAGCCTTCGACCGAGGCACCGAAGAAGGAGGAGACGAAGCCTGCTGCTACTTCCGACGTCGAGGCCAAACCTGCTACCACTGAGAAGCCTAAGGAGGAGACGAAGCCCGCAGCTACCACGGCACCTGCTGCCGAGGAACCTTCATCTGTCAAGACTCCTGAAAAGAAGCCAGTCGTCGAGACTAAGACCGAGGCGCCTGTCCCCGTCGAGACCGTGACCGAGCCCGCTGTCGTTGAAACCAAGACCGAGAAGCCAGTCGAGTCCAAGACTGAGAAGCCCAGTGCTACTAAGGGCCTTCTTGACCCGGTCGAGAGCATTTTGACATCCGTGCTCCCCGTTGCTTCCGACCCTAAGAAGGAGACTAAGCCTGCCGCTATTGAGACCAAGACCGAGGAGCCAGCAGTTGAAACCACTGAGAAGCCCAAGACTGAGCCTGAAGAGACTAAGCCTGCTGCGGTTCCGACCACTAAGGAAGGACTGTTGGACCCCGTTGAGAGCATTGTTTCTTCGGTTGTTGCTGATCCTGCCGACTCCAAGACCACAGAGCCTAAGCCAGTCAACACCGAGACCAAGAAGGCTGAGCCAGCCAAGACCGACAGCAAGAAGGAGACTCAGCCAGCTCCCGTCGAGACCGAGACCGCTAAGCCCGCTGAGCCGGAGACGACAAGCCCAGCTGTGGAGAAGCCTGCTCCCACTACCAAGGGCCTGCTCGATCCCGTCGAGACTCTGTTGTCTTCGGTTCTTGCTGATCCCGCCGACAACAAGACCAAGGACCCTACCCCTGACCAGACTGAGTCTATCTCTCAACCCGAGGAGACCGGAACACCCACCAAGGAGCCTCAGCGTGACAACTCTAAGCCTGAAACTGATGGCCAGACTCTCCCAGCCTTTAGCCCTCCCGCTGACAAGACCACCGCTGCCCCCAATGCTGGTGAGACTTCCAAGGACGGTATCCTTGATCCCGTTGAGACTCTTCTCAGCTCCGTCTTGCCCAACCAGCCTGATGTCAAGACCACAGCTCCTGAGGAATCTTCAGCTCCTGTGGACAGCCAGCCTACCTCTGCTGCCCCCAATGGTTCTGAGCAGACTGTTTCCGCTGCTCCTTCAACCGAGCCTGAGACTACTGGCCCTCCTGAGCTCATTCCTACCAGCATTCTGCCCGATCCTACCGATATCCTTCCTGTTCCTACTGATGTCACATCTGCTGTTCCTGATCCCTCAAGCCCGGTCACTGTTTCGCCTGTGATTCCTACAACCGTTTCTCCCCCTGAACAGTCCGAAAGTGGTTCCCCGGATCTTACTTCATTCCTTGACCCTAACACCAAGTTCCCCCAAACCGGCAGTGTTGGACCTACTGATGCTCCTAACACAACTGTGCCTGAGGTGACATCTGGTATCGATGTTAAGCCCGAGCCCACCAGCGAGCCTATCAACGGAACTGAGACTATTCCTAATGTTACGGGCGAGCCTCAGACCACTGGTGCCCCCGAGCCTACCGATATCAACACTGAGGAGCCAACAAACATCACCCAAACTGCTGTCCCTACTGGAGATGCCACCAATGAGCCCTCAGGAAACACAACAGCGCCTGCTACTGAGCCCGCCACTGAACCTGCCACTGAACCCGCTACCGAGCCTGCCACCAAGCCTGTTGACACAGCTTCTGGCTCTGTTCCTACCGGCAGCCCTGCCACCGAGACTGATGCGGAGACCAACGGCACTGCCACCGCTGAGCCTACCAAGCCCGCTACTGGCGTTGAGACTCAAAGCGCTCCTGCGTCCGAAGGCGAGCAGACCTCTGCTGTTGCCCCCACAGATGAGCAACCCTCAGTTGCGCCCACTTCGCAGCCTCCTGTTGAAACCGAGACCAAGCCTGAGCCTGAGCCTACTACTCTGGTTCCTACAGCTGCTGTTCCTGTTACCAGCATCCGACCTACTGCCACCCTCACCAACACCAACAACTGGCTACCTACCACCATTGTCTTCGAGCCTACGTCTATCCCCGCTGCGCCTTCGCAGCCAACTGAGACCTCAACCTCCACCGGACTTCCTGCTAACATTCCCCGTGTGATCCTTCCTAACGACCCCAACAAGCCTATCCCTGAAGGCTCTGTTCCCATCCAGCTGGGTTTCTTGTTCCCTTTCAACTACAAGTTCCTGGCTCGCAACACTGTCGCAGCTGCTCAGCTTTTCAAATACCTCCCCAAGGGTCTTGCTGATGCTGGTGGCTTCTCCAAGGACCGCATTCTTGTTAGCAAGATTGTTCCTCTTGACACACAGTCCCAGTGGGGATACATCACTGCTCTCGCCAAGATCCATTATCCCGAGAACATGATCGACAGTCTCCAGGCTGATCTCATTACCCCCAACTCCCCATTGTACAACAATGATCTTGAGATCGTCCGTAATCTGACCTCCGTCATCAACACCAAGATCGACATCTTTGGTGACTCGGATACCGACAACAACACCGACAATGGTAACTCGGATGATGGCAACAGTGGCAACCGCGATGTCTTTGGTAACAGTGGCGAGGGTGACAAGTCTGCTAAGCAGAAGGCCACCACTGCTGGTATTGCTGTTGGTGCCGTTGGTCTCAGTGTCATGTACGGTGCTGCTATGTTCTTGGTCGCCCGACGATACAAGCGCAAGAAGCAACTGGGCCATCGCCGTGCTAGTTCCATTGGCAGCAGCCAGCGTTCTTCTGAGATGCAGTACACCGGTAACGGCAGCCCTGCTCTCATGGGAGGTGCTTTGATGAGCCGTGACTTCTCAGCATATGGCGCAACACATGCTGAGCAAGGCCAGGTCCGTCCTGGCGGCCGTGACAGCCATGGCAGTGGACGCAGTGGTATGGGCAACTCTGCACGAACAGCGTACATTTCTGCGCCTGTTGCTGCTGAGAACTCTCTTGGATGGAACTGATCCAAATCATGCCCAGACGGCTGATCGCCTTAAAACCATACACCAAAAAAATCTATACCTTTTCACCAGTGCACCATTTTTCTTTTTTTAAACACTTCGATACCCTTCAGGTGGATTGTGATGACTACTCCTACCACTACGACGCGGTGATCAGCTAGTCACTACGAAAATCGCTCGACATGAGCAACCCCAACTCGAAATGTTTCCTTTCACCATGCTCTCTCTTCATGTTGAGACGACGATGCGGCATGTGCCTTGCTCTTCATTATAGACTTACAGGTCGGCTGCCCCGGCCCTACATCATTTTCCCCTCACGCCTAACGCCTCCAAAGGGGTAGAGCCCCCACGTCCCTTTTACTTATTCGTTCGGCTCCATCCTGGCGACCTGGCCAACCTTTTTTAATGCTCTTGACCTTTCTTTTCTCTTGTCATTGTTTATTGTATCTTGTCGTGGAGGAATTGAGTTGTCCATGTGTAAGAGGAGGGACGGCGAGGCAAGGGATAACGGGGAGAAGGTGAAAAGCTTGGCTATCTAGACAGGCGTTTCGGGACGGGACAGCAGACAATGAGAGCAGGTTCTGGATGATAGGATACATGTCAACTTGTATATAACAGGACTATTTTAGGTGTGTTTGGTCCATGACTTGTATGCCTTTTATCACTTCTGAGGAGAGCGATGGGAAGCGGTGGTGTTGTTCAGACTTTTCAAAACGTTAGAAACCAAAGAAATCCAATTAAAGAAAGAAATGGATACTTGTGAATGCTCTGTCTTGCCGGTCTCATACAAATGTTCGTATTGATATCTCCAAACATTGACTAGTCTGTCCTGTCTTACAGTAGCTTCAGCTCACTTGATTAAACGTGACAATCATCTATGATCTTGCGTGCATATTTAGGCCATGTCACTACCGTGATGCTCGCGATCCCCCTTTGGCGTGCAGCTTGCCAGGTTTGGTGTGTTGAGAGGTTACATCGTTGTCTAGATAAGGCTGATATGCCGAGTCTATTGGGCGCGGATTGCTCGGACGAGATGGTCTGCATGCTGATCACGGCCATTTTTACGTGATCTCTGTCTAATGGAATGATCCTTGGCTGAGCTATACCTGGTGACGTACAACTTTATCGCTAATAGACTTTTCATGTGTAAATGAGCGTCTTTTGACGGAGCTTCTAAGACATTTGCAGCGGGCTTCCCGCATGTGGCGATTGACTTGTTGAAAGAGTAATTTCCCCTTGCATTAAACCCTGACGGTCGGCCACGCTACGGCGACGGCGCCAACGGTGCGGCGCTCGGGGACTGGGGGTCAAGGACAGGGGTTGGTTAGACTCGATTCTCAGTCTTGGGAGCATTGTCTCGTCTCTTCTTGGATTCAGGCTTGTCAAGCCAGGTCAGGTTGATTATCAAGATGAGTCCAGACTCATCATGTGCAAACCCTGTATCTCGCATGATATATTATATTCCCTGTCGATGCCCTTAGCTGCTTCTTGACCTTGCGTGGGCAGACTACGGAGATTTTTGCTCTCTTTTGTTCCTCTCGTCTCCTTTTACTAACTTGATAAATACTAGCAACCCATTGCGTTCATCCGGAGTTCAGGGGCCGTCTTGAAGATTTTGACGCGTGGCGTCACAAACTATCGAAAAAGTTATTAATGGTAAAAGAAGGAAAGTGGGAGAAAAGGATAACATAGTTATATTGGACTCTTGGAGTTGAGAAAAAGCCAAGCGCCGGAGACAGTTGAATCTAAGAGTTCTAGACAAGAAGCGAAGCTTGGCTACTCCGGCTTCTCCTCTATGAGCCTGGGGGGGCAGTGAGCTAGAATAAGAAGAGGGGATATCAGACCAGTCTAGGTTTCGATGAATGATTTGCTTTCACGATGCTAGCTCAGCGAGTCTGCAGGTACCGTAGTTAGATCAGGTAACGGCGCGGTTATAACGGTGGACCAAAAGTTTGATGGCGTAAGCCTTGGACGGTTGATTCAGTTGAAGATGGAGATGCCGAGCTGAACTGAATTGAACTGAAGAGAACGATCAGATCAGCCTGTTAGTGAGTGTCAGCTTGTCTAATACTAGTTTGGTTCTATCCTGCTAGAGTCGCATTGCACTGCTCCTCTTGCACATGGCATGTAAGCTCTTGTACGCGGATGGTGGAGGTGAGGGGCCCTTTTCAGGGGTTGAGAGCAGTTTATGGACGAGGATACAGAGACTATCGACCCAATATAGCACCAGAATGCGGCGCTTAAGTTGAATATGTAAATGCATTATTTGGCGTGAAGGTTGTGACTGTGACTTTTTGAGGGGAGGTAGTATTTGTAGGTCGAAAGGATCTAGAGTGGCGTGGCGCGGCAACAACGAGCCGATTTAGACTGACTGACTGACTGACGTTTGCTCTTTCCTTTCCTCTGATATCTTGATGTATTCCTAATTCCTTCCTTTTTTACCTTGTCCATTCTCTCGATTACTACCCACGCTCGTTTCATACTTTCATTCGTTTCTACAGTTAATCATCACCAACTATTAATCACCGAATAACCTCACATCTCGAGGTTCACCATATGGATCATGTCTTGAGGCTTCTGGCCTAACTTAGCCTCTCTCACTCTCCTCTTTCTCTTAATAGGTCTTCAGTCACTGCAGTGACAAAACATGGCTGTACCATGGAATTCCATGGGTATGCCACCGTCTGACGCCGATCGCGACAAGATCGTTGTTGGTCCGTACGACGACTCTAGATATACAGCATCATCATCCGGCCTTAGTTATATCCGACATCCTTCCTCACAGCCTACCAACTCTACAGCCCGTCTAATTCCTCAACCTCTTCTCTCGCCGCCCATCGCAAGGGTATCACCTGGTCCGAGGAGCCCTTCAAGTCCGCGCAGTCCAGCCAGTTTCCAATCTCTCAACAGTCCCTCGAGTCCTGGCTTTCCTCTCAGTCCATTCTACCCGCCGAGTCCAGGTCCACTACAGAGGGGGCAATTCCCTAATTCTCCTACCAGCGATGGCTTCAGCTCGCCGCGCATGTCTGGAGCAACAGCCGCCACAGACCCTCGACTATCGACCAAGGCATCAAATATGATGGAAACAGTTCTCGAGACGCCTTACTTTGACACGCCGCCTCATACACCTGGATCGTGGGGCGATGCAAGCCGTGGAACCGATAATCTAGATGCTACAGAGGTCTCCCTCAACAATGGCTGGAGACCTTGGTGGTTGCGCCGAAGAGTAACCAGCATATTCATTAGCGCGTCCATAATGTTGGCTGTAATTGGCGAGGTAGTGATGTGGTGGCTTTCCAATAATGAAGTTGACAGCAGCCTCAAGGGTCTGTGGACTTTTGGACCCGTTGTTGGTGAGTGATCGTCAGGGTCCTTACTCTGTGTGGTTGGGATCTTCGTCCGTCTAAGTGCTCACATATACCAAGTTGTTTCTATTATGGCCATCCTATGGGCACGAGTCGAAGCTCAAGCATTGCTTTATATGCCATGGATTGTTCTCGATCGCCGACCAACGACTGTTGACGAAACTCGCCGCAAGCAAGCTCACCGAACTATTCTACTCGACTATCCTAGCCTTGGGAGCTTTCAAGCATTAACTAAAGCATTTCGAAACCGCCACCATCTCGTCGTTGCATCTATCGTTATCAAGCTTCTCCTGCGTGCTCAGATCGTTCTTTCTACTGCCGTCTTTCACGCTGAAATTTATGTCGACAGCACTACCAGACTCCGAGCCAGGCTTGGCGTTCTACATGCTATGGTTGGCGTCTTCCTCATCATCTCTGGCGTCCTTCTTCCTATGTTGTATCATGCGCCATCGCCTCGAGGTATTGCGCCTCGAGACCCTACTTCTCCCGCCGGAACTGCGGCACTCCTAACAAGTAGCCAGCAATTTCTCTCACGACTATCCGGAACTGGACATGCAGATATGAATGCTGTTGCTGGTAGGTTGGCAGGCTCATGGTATACGACAGAACTCACACAACCCGGACGTCGACCCGAGGAAATGTTTCAGCTGAGACAACATGGCGGAGGAAGTGGTGCCCTAGGCATGAACCCTTCCAACCGACCTGAGGAGGCCACGGGGACATACCAGCCATGGACACAAGTCACCCGAACCAAGCTCATCAGTATTGCTACTTCTGTTGCGTTGATTGTTGGAATCTGTGTCATTTATAACTTGAAAGGCAATGAAAATGGCCTAGAAGTCGATGATAGCATATTCATTGTTTGGACCTGTCTACCAACCATAATTTTTGCCGCTCTCGCCGTCTTCTGGACCCGAATCGATATCGACAACCGACGCCTGGCCCCGTTCTTGAAGCTCACCAACTCGAAATGCCGATTTCAGGAGTCTTTGGGGCTGACGTACATGAACGAGTTTGGTTTGCGTACAGCTGGAAAGGCCATGAAGAACCAAGATTGGGCCGTTTTCCTTGCCAAATGCACTTCGATGCTTGGCTGGTTGATGCCAATCTTTACTGCGGGACTGTTTGCTGTTGCCCAGATGGCACAAAGGGCCAACCTGGAGCTTGGACCAGAGTCGCAGTTTGTATCGACAACTAAATCGTTGAGCACCGCCATCGACAGCGATACAATCGAAAATGTGCTCCTGAGAGAAACTCCCAAGTACCCGAGATGGACATGGGAGGATGTCGCTCTTCCAGCGGTTTCGCTTGTCGATCACCCAAGCGAGTGGCCACTTCCAAACACGGAGCTTGTGGCCAAAGTCCCGAGCCTCAGGGGCAAGCTCACCTGCGAGACGATATCTCTGTATGGAGGTGAGGGTGTGGATTGGCAATGTGTACCATTGGGAGGATCCACGAAGCAACCCATCTGCGGATCTGATCAATCTCGAACTGCACTTGTTGCGTCTTCATGCTCACAACTCTCCTCCAAATACTCCATCAAGTATATTTGGGGTAGCTGTTCAGATGACGGTATGATTTCTGTCATGATGTGCAATCAATCGGTTGTCGAGGTTGATGTCTTGACAACATTCCGCACTGAGGACCTGTACATCAACTTGAATGCTATCCCCATTGTGAATGCATCGAGTGAGACGCCTTCGGATGTGACGGCGGATATCACGAGTGTTTATGAAGCACTTGATAACGTTGGCGCTGATAACAAAACCATGAACGGACTCGATGCATTCTTCCGTACTTTGGTGCTCTCAAGGTTACAAACAACTTTAGAGCGTATTGCGATGCCTGAGAGACAGAATTCAGTTTCTCAAGCCATCCGCCAACTGCATGGAATCCTTGCCGCGCAGGCAATCAATAGCGACTTGATACGACAGCCCTTTTCATCTAAGCTCCGTGCTCGTGATGATTCTCCAACCGATATTCCAGCCTCGGTTGATTATGTTCTCCCGCGTCTGATGCAAGGAAGTGTGCAAACCTTTGTCCTCATCGGGTTACTAGGCTTTACGCTCGCATTCGGACTCCTTTCGCTACGTACGGCATCTCGTGGGACTCTGACCAAGAGCCCTGGTAGTATTGCCGCTCAAGCAAGTCTTCTTGCAGACTCAACACTGTGGTGGCGCTTACCAGACGGAGCAGAATGGATGGAAGATGACGATTTAGCGCGATGCCTTCGTCGAAGGACGTTCCATCTTGGGTGGAGCAAGGGGGCCGCGGGAACCCGAAGCTACGGTATCGGGATCGTGCAGGACGAAGGAAAAGCAGCGAGACCACCAATGGTCTCGCAAACAAGTGCTGATAAGAGCGGGGGATTGGTTCCTGGGCGATACATTAGTATGGCCCCTGGGGTATACTCTTACGGGGATGTTGCGACATATGAAAAGTCGTAGAGTGACACCCTCGGTATAGATCTTGAATTATTTAGTCTTGGTTAGTGGATTTCGGGAATGCGTGGCGTTGGAAGGAAGCGATTGGTTGGGAATCATGAACTTGTTGGTATATCTACAACTGTACATGAACTTGTCAGGGGCTAAAATTGGTGCATCATCTTGTAAATACACGAAGTGCAAAAGTGCAAGCTCTCCAAGGCTCGGAAATGTCTTGGCAAGTAGTGATCGAGTATTCGTGCATGTGTTGAAAATAAGCCTATTTGAGTAACCAGAAACTGGGGAATTGTGGAGACTCTGCCCAGCTTTAGCCATGGATTTATCAAGTTTGAAGCGTCTTGAAATTGATGAGTCTTTAAAACTCAACCACTCGTTTACATGGTAACTCCTGATGATGCTAATTTCAAATTAAAAAGCATTTGGTGACCTGAGATTCGTGTTTGTCTTCCTCTTTCTCCATCTTTTCTTTTCATCTTCACATCGCAGTCTAATACGCAATTCAACATATCATGGCGTTTACATTACACTCACATTCTGGCGAGTTCTGCCCTGGCCATGCCAAAGACCAACTCGAAGATATTGTCAAACATGCTATTTCTGTTGGTTACAAGACCATTGGGTTCACAGAGCACATGCCTCGCTATGATCTACGCGATCTCTATCCCGAAGAGGTTTGTATCACCATCTAGCTTATCAGTCATACACTGTCTGACATAACACAGCTCGATAACCCTCAAGCTGCTCTAGAAGCTCTTCCCCCTCGTCATGAAGCATACCTCGTGGAAGCTCAACGTCTTCAGCGCGAGTATGCCTCACAAATTCACATCCTCATTGGCTTTGAGGCTGAGTTCATCCGTCCAAGCTGCGCAGCACACGTTCGCAAACTCGCTGAGCATCCTATCGTTGATTACTTCATCGGCTCAGTGCATTATGTCCATAACACTCCCATTGACTACAACAAGGAGATGTTTGCCACAGCCCGCGACGCAAGCAGTCGCAAGACCGAAGAATCGCTCTATGAGGATTACTACGATCTTCAGTACGGCATGCTTAAGGAGCTGCGCCCGCGCGTTGTAGGACACTTTGATCTCGTGCGGTTGATGAGCGAGGATCCAGCCCGGGATGTTCGGCAGTGGAAGGGCGTCTGGGAGCGCATTCTGCGAAATCTGGCTCTTGCGAGGGAACAGGATGGATGGCTTGAGGTCAACAGCGCGGGACTGAGAAAGGGACTTGCTGAACCTTATCCTGGTAGGATAATTGCCGAGGTAAGTTGACACCATCTCATCATGTGGGATATACCCGAGTAAAAGCTAACTAGTCACAGGAATGGATTAAGATGGGAGGAAAGTTCACTTTCTGCGATGACAGTCATGGTATCGCACAAGTTGCCACCAACTATGCCCGAACAGTTACTTATCTCGAGAGTCTGGGCGTCAAGGAGGTTTGGTGTCTCAAGAGAACACCTAACTCTGGCGTGGATGGAACGACGAGAGCTACTGTTGAGGAAGTCAGTGTTCCTCTGAATGCGTTCCGTGAGAATTTCCCATAAAAGATACATATGGTCGGGCTATTGGTTTAGAATAGAAAGCCATAAAGTCATAGATTAAACAGGACTAGAACTATAGAGCAAGACAAGAAGAGGTCTGATCCAGAAGGAAGAGGAATAGGGTATCGCGAAGAAGAAGAAGAAGAAGAAGAAGACTACATCCAGGCATGAGAAGAATGTGTTGTAAAGCTCTGATAGAAAAAGAAACACCATGGCAACAAAACTCGGGCATCATCTCCCACTTGTATCCTACTCTCCAGAGCAGTGATGTGAAAGATCTGACAGCCATTCGCCATATATCAGAAGAACAAATGTCCAACAGAAGTAGCAGCATCTTTAATGCTGAGGCGTCTCGGGAATCTCCTCGATAGGATTCGGCGGGTTTGGCTCTGGCTTAACACCCTGCTCTGCGGCCTTGGGCTCATTGGCTCCCTGTCCCGGGCGAGGGGCAAATGGAATACCGGAAGTGTATTGGAAAAGATTGCTCTTCTTGGCCGGGCTAGGTGTCGCCACAGGCGTTTGCTCAGATGGAGTTGGTACGTTAGGTGGAAGCCACTTCAAAGGCTCGCTCTGAGCAACGGGCTCAGGCGCAGGGCCTTCGGGTTGGTAAGGAACAAAGATATCATCTGCATCCGTGCTAGGGTGTACGGAAACAGAGGGGATGGCAGGAGAACTCAGGGGAGGAGACATCAGCTGAGTGACTTGCGCAGTGGATTCAAAAGCGTATTGCTCTTGTGAGGGAGACATAATTCTGCTCGAAGAGGCAGTGGTAGGCGGTGAAGGG
This sequence comes from Fusarium odoratissimum NRRL 54006, assembly GCF_000260195.1. Classification (NCBI taxonomy): domain Eukaryota; kingdom Fungi; phylum Ascomycota; class Sordariomycetes; order Hypocreales; family Nectriaceae; genus Fusarium; species Fusarium odoratissimum. The sequence goes on along the minus strand of NW_022158692.1, from coordinate 1,099,219 downwards.
ATGCGGGCATTGCCCGGTGCAGGTTGAGTAGGAGAGATGTCTTGCGTCTCGACGGAAGCACTGACGGAGGTTTGATCGTGGTTAGTGGCTGATGATGAGTGCTCAGTACTGGAAGATGCTGTGGCAGGCTTGTATGTGATAGAAGATTCTTTGCCCTTAGCTTTCTCAGCTTCAAGGCGAGCTCGCTCTTTGGCGTCCTTCTGAGACTGGGTGATCAAGTTGATACGAATCTTCTTCATACCAGAGGTGATGCTGTCAATGTCATCGCCACCCATGCCAGATGCACCGTCCTTCTTCGAAGCCTTGGCTGGCGACTTGGCTTTCTGTGTAGCTGTGGCAGGTCGCGAAGGGCCAGCGGTAGTAGTAGCTTTCTTGGTACCCCGAGGTGCTCTGGGTGCAGGCTCCTTGCGAGGGGCGGTAGAATTCCTTGCCTTCTTGACTGGAGGATTGGTGCTGGCAACAGATTTCGTAGCCATGGGTGAGTTGGGGACTGTACGAGCGTGCTCCACCACCTCAGGCTGATCTGCTTCGCCTGGTGATACATCTCTTGTTGTGAGGGATGGCGGGATCTCACTAAGACGACGACTGGTCCTCCTCACTGCCGGTTCGCCGCTATTCGTTCTCGAGGGAACACCGCGCGCAACCGCCTTTGGAGAAGTTAGCTTTGCTTCATCACATGACAGTCTATAACCAACCTTGTCCGAAGAGATGGGAGCAGCGCCCATTGTTCTTCTGCGGCTTGTGGGTGCCTTTTCAGTAGTTGGATCAGGAGGAGGTGCTGCCTTGGCTCGTCTCTCACGTAAAGACATGCGAGAAGTTGGACGCGAAGAGATAGCAGGAGGGTTTGGGTCAATGCCCATGATTATTGATTGGCGATCTCGTCTCGCTTTACTTGCCTCTGCATTCAGTTCCTCAGGCTTGCAGCTATCGGTTTGACGACTAGAGGGAATCAGGAGCTTGCAGAGCTCATGGGCTGCAATGGCCCAAGGAACTTCTGGCGGAGGTGGTGATGGAGGCCTGATCATAGACGCACCCAAATTGGACAAACTACGTCGCATCTTGATGGGATCTGAGACCTTAGCCGTTGATGCCTGTGTTGGTGAGAAGTAGGTTGGGAGGGTAGCGCTCTGTGGCTTCTTGGCTGGACCATTTGGAACCTCCATCAAAGCCTCAAGCTCATCCAAAAGGGATGGCGACCACCATGATGGGTCGTAAGCATGAACGGAGTCCAATGACGGCTTTTGCTCGAAACTGTATGACGTTTCTCCTGAAAGGCATCCAATCTTCTGTCCCATTTCGACACCAAGACGGCCAACATTGTCTGGCTCTTGAGCGTAAGTTTGATCTCCAGCGAGTCCACTGAGATGACTTAGGATACCAGAGCACAAAGCTCGATCGCTATAGCCGCCTTCTAGCACGCTGATAACTCGACCATCAACGTGAAGTCCCTCTTCAGCCGCCAATTTGACGACATCCTGGGCAATACGGGCATAGAACTCTGTCGGCACGTTGACCTTGTGACGCTGCATTCCTGCGCTCTCCCATTCACTGGCATCAAAGCCAGCAGAGAAGAAGATGGCAGCCTTTGGAGGCAAGTTTGATTCTCTTAATCGCTCCGCCTGGTTCCTGAGGTAGTTTCTAACCTTGTCCAAGAGCACAATATACCTGGTCTCGTAGAGTTTCCAGAATTCCTCCTCGGACTTCCAAGGCTCCAGATGGACATTCCAAACTGTCTGTCCGTGTGCATTGTCGATACAGATACTGGCGCTCCTAACCTTTTCTTCGTCGCCCATTTCACACGGATACGAGTTGATGTCGTGCAAGCTGAAGTAGCCAATTGAAGACTTCTTCCATGCTGCCGCATTCTTGGCAGCATTGTTTCCTCGAGAATTGTGCTGCCATGTAATAGCTTGAGAACCATCACCATGGTGAAGATCAAAGTCAATGATAGCAGCATGCGTGAGCCCGTGGTTCAGAGCCGCATGCATGATACCAACATGAACATTGTTGACCCAGCAGAAGCCCGAAGGATAGGAGGCGGAACAATGATGACCGGGAGGTCGCACGCCAACGAAGGCCCGCTGAGGTCCGGGACCGAAAACAGTGTCGATGGCTTCGCAAACAGCTCCCAGAGCACCTTCCATGGCGTTCAGAGACTCTGAGCAAAGGTAGAGATCGCCTTCGTGGAACTTGTCAGCTTTCTCAGCCCCTCTGTTCATCTGTGGCCTCTGTAGTTCCTTTCCCCCCATTGCAAGTTTCGATTCGGCTGCATCACACATCATCTTGAGCTCTTCCATCCATTTTGTCCCATGCACATTAACTACAGCTGGTGACAAGAGAGAAAGTCTACGTTCCGTCTTCTGTATCCGGAATGGAATGCCATGGATATCCTCAGCCTCTCTCTTTGGGTGAAGTGGATATTCGCCTTCAGAGTGTCTTCCACCCAAGCGGACATACGCTGCAGATATACCCAACACGGCAGCCTTAATTCTTTCTGGACGTTCGACGATAGTACTAAGAGCGGCACGAGAAGTTCGGGGTCGGGAGAAGCGATGTCCATAGACGGCATCGTTTAGCACTACGATCATCTGGGTTGGGCGAGTGGATGTTGCGCCATGATGCGCCTGCAGCTCGTCGCTCAGATTGTCATGTGCAATGGAAATCGCAGTTGGTCGAGGTTTCTCCAGCACAGGAGGAGTAGATGATAGAGGCGACTTGGCCTGAGTTGGTGATATATGATGCACCACGCTAGAACGTCTCGAAGGGGTCGAACCGGGGCCGATACCATTAGAGGAGCGCAACGAATTCATAGACGCCTTTCGTAGTAGTGTGGGTGTGTCCCGAGAAGCTTCGCGGCTCCGGGACGGGCTACGGGACAGAGCTCGAGCATTTGGTGCGGGCGACTGTGAAGTGCGACGACCCGATGGGCGGAAGGGAGACGCTGGTTCGGAGGAGAGGCGGGACGGAGCTCGGCCGGGCGAGGTTGAGATAGAGAGTTGGTTCAAAGACTGAGTCAAGTCGTCATGTTCGGGCTGTCTGAGGTTCCGTGCGGAAGACTGCCGCCGAACCGACAGCGATGGGCGGTTTGGCGAAGCCATGAGGCTGAAGTCGACGGATGAGGAATATCGATAAGACGAAATGGTATGAAACAAAGAGTAGCGGGGTTGATCACGGTAGTGGAGGTAAGTAAGTTGAGGGATGGGGCAAAGACGAGGTAAAGTCAGAGCCAACTGGCCCCTTTGGTCGCCTTTGGAATAGCTCCAGCTGCAGGTCCTCTAAGTCTAAGGCTTGTGCTTGGGCTTGAACCTTTTTGTGATCGATATGTGGATGTCGGTGGGTGACGTCTTTGCCCCCTTGTTCAGGGACCAGATCGCGTCTGGAGTAACGCGTTAGGGTCACGTGGTAGTAGTTTATGACGCTGTTGTGTTTTGGATATTACCGCATTAGGCGTGCTAGTAAATAACAGTGAGCTACACTTCCAATTGGAGGGGTTCACGTCGTTTATAAGAAATAGAGCAGATAACTGAGCGAGATTGTATTTTGTTATAGCGACATTAAGGAGAAGTTTCTCGGGTCTTTTAACCCACAGCAAAGTCTGTCGTGAGCGGAATACAAAATGACAAGATTGAAAAGACAGGCAGGTATCCGTAGTTACGGTAACAGTTCATCAACCCCTGAATGTTTGTCGCACAGAACGGCAGCAAACTTCTCGAATTCCAACTGCTGAGCGCTCTCTGACTATGAGATCATACTAAGGGATAACGTTTATCAGGTCTAGAATAATAATACGATCTATATAATATATAGTGATTCACATATTGCACATGTCAAAGTTTCATAGTAGCAGTGGTATACCCAGGAGCGGTGATTCGCGAATAAACCCAGGACTTGTATCCGTACCCGTGTGTACATTGTTGGTTTCTGTTCTGTAGGCTGCATGTGCTCAGACTGTTGGTTCGGAAGCTCTGAAGGATCAGATAAATTAAAGTCAGCGATAAATTACCTACCAGATCTTGATCGAAGCTTATCAATATGCTTGATTACCAGCTGAATGTCCAATAAACAAAACAGCTCATTGTCTTTCGTCCCCAGTATTTAGAGTCAACGGCTCAAGAATACGAGATCAAATGGTTGCCAATGACACAATCTCACAGACACCATTAAACAGACAGCACTTTGCCGTTATGTCGGCCAAGTCTAGAATCACCGCTGTAGAGATCATGTATGCACTCAAGCCCAAGCCCAGAGTGACATGGATGCGTTGACCCAAGCTCAACTGAGTAACCTGGGCGAGCAAGAAACGAAACGTTGGACTCACCGCTAACAAAAACAGCGAGTTTTCTCCAGTCACGGAAATTCATTTTTTCTTCAGTCAAGGTCCCTCGTGGCGCTCGACAACTGGACCCCTCACATTTAAAATGACCCCAGTCCCAATCACCCCATGTTGCCGAGACATTTCTGGTCCACTATCGACGGTCCTGTCTCTTTCGCTAGACTGACTTGCTTGAACCTGGCCTGACTTTGTTTCCGCTTGGTCGGGCGTTTTGAAGGATGCGCTACTACGCTGGGATGCGGATGAAAGCCGCTGTTTGTCTCTTCTCATCCCAACTTGCAGACATCCAAACGATTTTGAGGGGAAAACTGAACTGATGATGAGATGCCGACAACTCCGATTAGGCTTCAATAGACTGAATTGAGAGTGAGTGACACATGCTGCAAGCAACCGCCTCTGATCTAAAAATGAGCTCCGAGTATCCGTACTACCTCATTGTTAGGGGTCAGCAACAAAATGAGCTTTAAAATAAACTTCCCGTTATGACTAAATGGTTAAATACATAGTACCTTGCATCACAAACAGGGCTGAGCGATTTACGAGGTCATGTCCATCCATACCAGCTTCAGGTGGAGGAATTTCTTCGCTGGATCTATGACATATGCTGGTATGAAACTGAAGCTTCGAATCTGGATCAAGGCTGATCTTCGAATATTCTCCTCTGATCAAGCCACCGAGTAATAGCACATACTCATTGATATTGCTGCTAATGATGCAGCCATAATCTGTCCATCGGCAGGGGCGTACATTCTCTAGGCTCTATCCAACGATGTGCTCACAAAAACGCCAAAAGATGCTGTGCGATGCGGGCCCCTTACACTTCTCTCTTTTTCTGTGAGGAGACACAGCATTAGCAAATCGATACCCTTGATCTGCCAAGCCTGCACATTCAAACACATTGTTGACGTCTGCCCAGACAATGCGAGCGGAAAACGGCATTGCAATCTCTCCCAGACTCTCATCGTCCTGACTTTCAACGTCCTTGGGTGGACGTGCTGGGCTCTTTTTGCTGGGGCCACCTGAAGCCCTTGCAAAGCCTTGTCGACTTTATCTGGGCTAGCTCAGAGAACATCTCAACCCGAGTGGCTTTTTCCTCCACTCCTCTTTCGTGAATCGTCCCCAGTTGCAGGGCACCCCCGGTCTGCCTCCAGCGTCCGTCCGTCCCGTTGTAGCTCTGCGTCTAAGACGCGACGGACGTTGACCACCAAATTTCTGCGTGCAATTCAGAGAGATCCTGCTAATCACATCTCAGCCGCACCATGGCGCTCTTGCTAATTGGTCATCTTGGCCCAGAACACCTGGAGACTCTGCCTCGTGGCTGCGTGAAGCCCGGAGCTAGCTCATCACCCTGTCCGCAAGCTTCCTAGCGTCCTGTATGTCTGGAGTCTGTGTTTGTCAATCGAGCGAGGCGATGAGCCGACCCTGGAAAGGAAAGGGAAGCTCTGTTCAGCTCAGGTCGGCGTCGTGAATAAATTCCCGACTGTCGGCCCTTCATCCCCGAGGATTGCTTTTTGAAGGAATTGCTGTTTTTCGCTCATATTCATCTGTAGAAGTGACTGTCTTGCCTTGGACCTGACATCGACCCCTAACATTTCATATCTCGAATACCCAATTCTCACAATGAAGGGTGCTGTTCTTTCCGTCCTGGCCAGCGGTGCCGCTGCTCAGATCACATCGATGCCCTTTGCTGCCCTCGGTCTGGGTCCTCATGTCTTCCAGAACAACGCCATCAACCCTAGCGACCCCGAATACTCGACCTGCCAGCAAGCTGTTGGAATTGTCCAGGACTGTGTTTCTTCTGTTGGTGGTCTCGACGCTGCTGCGACTGCTGATCCTTCAGCCCTCGTTGCTTGCGCATGCTGTGATGGACGCAGTAACGCTGCTCCTCTTTACTCAGTCTGCTCCAACTACCTCGAGGATGAGGCTCCCGAGAACACCTCTCAATACGAAGGTGAGGTTTTCTTCTAGTTACCAGGGGAGGAAAATGTGCTAACAAGCTGTTTTAGCTTATGGCACTCTGTACAGCGCTTGCAGATTGAACGCCAGATGTACCGGCGGTTCTGGTGGTTCTGCCAGCGATAGCCGTCCTACAGCAACTTCAGATGATGAAGATCTCTCTACCATTACCTCTGCCACCAGCCCTGCTGAGCAGACATACGCTGCAGCCTGTTTATACATGCTCGATATCTTCACTTCTTGCACAGCTGAGGATCGCCAATTCACTGAGCTTCCTCCCAGAGAGCAGGCCGAGTGCTACTGGTAAGTTATTCACTTACACGGAAATTGACACAGACTGACATTTTATAAGCTGCCGTGGATCTGGTTCCCGCCGAACCTGGACCGATGAGCTCGACAAGTATGCTTCCACTTGTGCTGACTGGGCGCGAACAGGCGAGCCCAAGACCGCCTACTCTGGTATGTGTGTCACTTGAAACAATCCGAGCCTGAACTAACCCAACAATAGTCGCCAAGAACCTTGCTACTTTCTGCGACCGCTTCGACGACGTCTGCTCCCCCTCTGTCACCCGCACTCAAGACTCTGGGTCCAGCGAGACCGACGAGGCCAACACCACCGAGGACTCCGGTTCTCGCCAGACTGGCGCCTCTGACAACGATGCCTCAACTAGCGAACAGAACATGGGCCCCGTCACAGTCACTGTTCCTGCTCAGCCTTCCAGCACCGACAGCGGTAACAGCGCTTCTTCAGCTCGTGTTGGCTTCGGTGCTGTCCTCGCTGCCGTTGCTGCTCTGGCTATTGCTCTGTAAGAGCTCTTATGACGATTGAACCGAGAAGTGATGGAGTTTATTAATGAGTTTCCGTTTCCGAGAAGACGTGGTGGATCTAACGACTTTTCCGGGTTATTTAATGAAATGCTGTAGGGAAACTCGTGAACAATGCGCAGTCTTATCAGGATATCCTTGTTGGCATTTGAAGCGCCTTCGTATATAGAATCATATTCGTTATCCATAATTCACTTTTTACCAACGCCTCTTAATTGCTGCATATGCTTTTATTCCGATAAATCGACGTTGACCCCCTTCAATGCTCCAACTGCCCATTCGGGATACTCTGTTTTATCCGCATAAAGCCAAGCAAAGAACTGTCGCACGAATGTAGGGAATCGATCCTCCATAATGGCCTCCCTTATTTGTCGCATAAGGTTCAGTTGATAATAGACATTGTGAATGGTCAGTAGGTGCGCCGCTACCGTCTCTTTTGAGGCGTTGTGGTGGACAAATGCCCGAGTGACACCCATCCCTCCATCAGCGGTTGGCTTGCAGACCATGCAGTTGCAACCCTCCTCGACAGGCCCGAAATCAGTAGCGTATTTCTTGTTGCGGATGTTCAAGACGCCATGTTTTGTGACTGCATTGCCAAATCGGGCTGTTCTTGTTGGCCACACACAATCGAACATGTCGGCTCCCAGCGCAACGCTCACGACCAGATCTTCAGGGTAGCCAATGCCCATGACGTATCGCGGCTTCAGGTCAGGGAGCAGTTCTGTGCAAGCTGCTACAACTCTGCAATAATCAGCCTTGGCCTCACCACCACTCAATCCACCAATGGCGATGCCTGGGGTATCACGGGCCAGCATCTCGCGACAGCATTCTCGTCGCATATCGAGATCAAGACCTCCCTGAATAATGCAGAAGAGATTTTGGGACTCGGGTTTCTTGTGAGCTGCGATACATCGATCCAACCATCGCACACTTCGCTCCATGGCCTCGCGCATACGTGCCTTGTCAGGAGAGGTTGTGACAAGGACATCGTCCAGCTGCATCATAATGTCGCTGCCGATGCTGTTTTGCAGTGACATGGAATGCTCCGGAGTAAGTAACATGGGTGTTCCATCATGAGGGCTCAGAAATTCGACACCTTTCTCAGTGATGGTTGCAAGCTTGAGTAAACTGACCATTTGAAATCTATGAGTCAATGTTAGTTTGGAATATTCTCACCAATATAGAGAAAAACTTGCCCTCCACTGTCAGTCAGAATGTTGTGGTTCCATCCTTGGAGTTTATGCGCTCCACCTATCGCATCCAAGACCTCTTGTCCTGGTTTCAAGCCGAGGTGATATGTGTTGTTTAGACATAACCGACAACCAGTCTCTTCAAGCTGTTCAGGGGTAATGCCCTTTAGAGACGCTTGAGTTGCAACAGGCATGAACATAGGAAGTTGTACGACGCCATGAGGAAGAGTCAATATTGATGCCCGAGCTCTTGTTGTCTACGTTGAAATATGTGTATCAGTCTTAGACCCTTCGACCCTGGCTTCGACGGCTAAGTGAAGCCATCACCACTGTAAGACTCACGGAGCATTTTGCGACAAGCTCGTGCGTCAAGGCAGGTGACTTGTAAATGTTTGATGATGACGACATTCTCTTAATCGCTTGCATCTGCTTTAACCCAAATGTGTTACAATGAAAGAAGAAAAATAAGACAACGCTCTTCTCCTCTTCGTCGTGTTAGTCGCGTGACTGGGTTTTTCAATAAAATAGAAGTTGTATCGATGAGAGACAGGGTTTCAGTGGGGCTCAGTGCTGTCAGAAGAAGTTCCAGGCGCTGAGCTGATTGGCCAATGAGACGCTCTCCGGGCCATTATCGGTAGATCCCGCCCAAGCTTCAACCTCCAGCGAATTTTTGTCGACTTCAGCTGTACGCCTGGGTACTGCCCGTCACGAAGATACCAGAACGGCAAGCCAACTGAGCTCGCCAAACGGTCTCTGAGTCGAAATGGGGAGTCGCGTTGTTTCGCCCGGAGGGGCATTGTTGAGATCTTCTCGACTATTCTCCCTCCCAAAGCCATTACCCGAGCCTCAGTCTACAAACTTGCACATTGGCGATCACAAGTCTCCCACGATGACACGACAATACCCGCAGTACCAGTCCATCACATCGCCTCTTTCGTCTCGGGAAAAGGGTGACTGGGGCTTCAAGCGACCATTCCCTCTCAAGTCCACCTTAACGACCTCAACACCCCTGATCCGAGTCAAACAGGTCGATTCTATCGAAAGCGTTACTGATTTCGCTTCTGCTGCCGACCATACTCTTTCTCTCGAGAAGTTCCAGGAAATGCGCATTCCCCTTTCGATCCCCAAAGGAAACGAGAAAAGCGGCATATCTGTGAGAAATGATGCTTGGCGAAAATCCGTTTTTGAGGAGGACCTCGATTTTACCGAGTATCGTAAAGGACGAATTGATGACAAGCGATGGAAGTTCCAGGGACCGTGGCTGGCTAGGATGACTGAGGGTGCCTTTATCGGATATCTCAACAAGAACGTACGACCTAAGCGAGCCGAGTTCAGACAGCTGCTCAAAAACAGACTTGCTGAATCTCTAAACTCCAAACGAGCCACGGCTGCCATGGAGCAGGGCAACACCGCGCCAAACAAAATCCAGGCTTCAGACATCACCGAGGATCAGTTTACAGACTATGTGCGCGCTTTGCGAAGTGACCGTGCTACACTGTACGGCCTAGTCTCCAAGTTCCTTGACCTTGCTCCTCTTGGCCAGCCTGTTGGCATTATCCAGACCTTCCTCGCCGCGGGAGAGAATGCGGCTGCTGAGAGTCCTTACGGAAAGTCTGGGCCTCCTCCTAGCCATCCCTCTGCTGGTATTAGTTATCTGAGGACAAACTCCTACATGGAGAACCATCCTGTCTACGGACCTCAAAAGCAGCGCACTCCTACGCTCGCTCGAGTAGTTTACCCCAGGCAAGGCCCATCACCTGCCAAACTTGGTGTTGGTGGTTTCGTGGCCGACTCTCCCCCAGGAGACAACGAGTTCAATACCAGAGACTCCCGTCACAGGGTTTCGCAGAACAAGAAGATGCTTACTGGTATTACACATCTTGACACAACAACCTTTGGTGGTGCCAAGGCATATGTCAGCCCTGAGACTGCAACAGTCGACCCTAGTGGAAAGGTCGTGCTGCAACTCCGAGAAGCCAACACTGAGGCCCAGCTTGTTGCTAGAGAAGCTCAGGGCCGTGCTAAGGTGTACAATGCGACAAAACAAACACTCAAGAGAACGAGTGACGAAGCTGATCCTTGGAGAACCGAGCGTGTCGCTAATGAGCTTATTGGTGATGACACTGCTTCTACTCCCGAAAATGATGCTGTGAGCAGCTCCAAGAACTACGGCCTTGATAACGACAACCAGCAATAAAGTGCATGGGTTATGGACAAGGGCTGAGGCAATGTATATCGATGTCATTTATTTTCTCTGATATTTAGAGAAGATATGTACCAAACAACTGTACAAATAGAAATGAAGCAATTACCCAAGTTACATCTGTCGGTCTGTCATGAAGACTTACACTTGAAAGATGTTATGAAAATGGATGCAAGTTTGCCTAAATGCATAACATTCTTAGCCAATCATGCAGCAGCTTCACTCTCAAAGGTCTATTAGCTAAGCAGAAATGATTCGCTACACACCCACGTGATTTTTGCGAAGCCCTAAATCGAAGAAGGAGCGACCCACCCACTCAACACCAAAATTCTAGCTGTAGCGGAAATCTCATACCAGCGACTTTCTTCAAACCTATCGCCCAACGTTCAACAGTCCAATACCGCCAAAATGGGTCGCGTTCGCACCAAGACTGTCAAGAAGTCCGCCAAGGTCATCATTGAGCGTTACTACCCCAAGCTCACCCTGGACTTCGAGACTAACAAGCGTATCTGTGATGAGATCGCTATCATTGCTTCCAAGCGCCTCCGCAACAAGGTTAGAAATACCGGCTCGACGAAATACCACCGAGGGCAGCGACTAATTCAGGATTATTATAGATTGCCGGCTACACTACCCACTTGATGAAGCGAATTCAGCGTGGACCCGTCCGCGGTATCTCCTTCAAGCTTCAGGAGGAGGAGCGTGAGCGCAAGGATCAGTACGTTCCTGAGGTCTCTGCTCTGGACTTCACCCAGAACTCCGAGAGCGGCCAGCTCGACGTCGATGGCGAGACCAAGGATCTCCTCAAGCACCTTGGCGTATGTGCCCTTACGAGATTCGAACAAACTGGACGAGATGTTGACAATAAATGCAGTTCGAGTCTATCCCCGTCAACGTCATCCCCGTCACTCAGCAGCAGGTTCCCGAGCGTGGTGGACGACGATACGGCGACCGCCCTCGCCGTGACTAAAAAATTGGTATATGGGATTATTATGATGGGTGTCTGGCATTTACAGGGTTTCACTACTTGGCGTCTTAGGACAGTGAGTGCATAGGTCTCAAAGAAAGATCTTTCGACCCCCCAAGGTGTCGCCGATTCTCTGGATGTCTCCAGAGATGACGCTTGATCGCCAATTACTCTCTTCGCTTCTGTGAATATGACCTTGTCCAAGGCCAGTTCGCACGTTTCAGGAACTGAGCCGAGGGACTGTGATACTGTTGTCTACATCGATGCGACCAGTATTTGCGGGTGTCATGATGGGGTATCTTCCTATCCTTATTATGGCCCTGCTTGTGATACACGAGTCGCCCAACGCCTATCTTCGAATAAATGCTACAAACACCCAAAACATGATTTTATCAGTCCTTTTTCTTATCCTCCAGGTTGAGTTTTGTTCTATAGCCCTCGACAAGTAAATGTTCGTCATCGTAGACTTCTGGTTTGTCAGACGCAGTGGATGGTGCTTTAGGATCATTCTCCTTCAGTGTGATATTCATCTTCTTGCTCTTGCTTTGCGATGCATCTGGTTCACCTCGCTCAAGAGCAAGGGCGGCCTCATCTCGAGCTGCTTGTCTTTGCTCTTCGAGCTTGAGCTGACCAAGCTCTCGGGCAGCTCGGTCGACCTCTGTTTCCTTCGATTTGTCCTCGTCGAGTAAATCGATCTCAATATCTGGGATACCTGCCCGTTCCCAGGCAGCTGTCTCGTTGAGCTGCACCTTGACGTAAAGAGCGCGACGGGCGCATTGGTTGGAGCACCACTTTTCTAGGTCCTCCCGCTTCATAATATTCCCGTTGGAAATCTTCCATTGACCGCCAGGACCCGTATTCCGTCGTGGTCGCGAGCAGAGGGTGTAACCGCAAAGCTCGTTCACATTGCGCTCGATAACGAGGTCGTCGTAGTCTGAAGGTTGAAAGAGTCGCACATGAGCCTTGAAGTCGGCGACATCGGATGGAGAAGGGTTGGAGGCATTGTGAGGTGGTTCGCGAACGAGAGGGTATTCGGAGAGGATGACCAAGCTGTCGAGGATTTCTGCTTCAAGGTCTTTACGATGCTGGATGATCTTGGCATGCTCTATGGCGATTTCTCTAGGGTCGGCATTTCGTTCTTTGATGGACTTGGGCTTCTTGAGGATACCCTTTGGGGGTTGTTTAGACGCTGAGGCCATGATGAATGAGGATTATGATCTTGAGAAAAGGATATGTAATACTGATCCCAACTCAACCCGAACTTGGAGCTCAGAAAGATCCAGAAATGGCCCCGCAACCTCTGCTAGCTTCTGTTTTACAAGTGGCAATCCACTGAAGGAGGGGAGACTGCCAGAAGAACGATTGGACTTTATCGGCTGATAACAAAATAACGAATGTAGGTTGGTACTTGAGAATAGTCTGGTAGTGAATGTGTTTTAATGACGGTCCCGGGACCTTGAAAAGTCCAGTCAACCAATCAAACAAGAATTGAGTCTCTCCATCATGGATCCATATGATGATGCACTGTAGCACAAACAAAGAGCAGTCAGTCACTTTTTTCATCTGGTTACATTTATATGACAGAAACGGTATAAGCAATGGTTTCAAAGTATGACAGGCTAGTGTTTGTTCATACTTGATACAACGCATGGGCAGTTGGTTAGGTAGTTTGTTTTAGAAGCCCAGCCAGTGTTTCTACTACCCCATGTTGTCATGCCTTGAGCCTTCGTTTCGGGCTGTTCGGCCATAGTAAGAGATAACTAACGTACGACCCCGCGAATTAAACATAAAGCGCAATGCGATGCCAATGCACCCAAAATCAACTCATGATTGCTTCCCCAATTTTATAGGCTCTGTTGCCTGTCTTACATCACTGTCATTCACTACCCTGAAGAAGCAAACGTAAGTCTTATCGTGATAGTCATGACCGACCATCATCGGAACTAGGCATCAACCGACTATAACTGAACTGGAAACTTCCCTCCCAGCTAAACTGGAAGTACCATCGTCCACGCGCCTAACACTTTTAGTCGTGAGATGGACGGAGTGACGGGCTCATAGCGCTGACGTCGACAAACGCCCCAGCTCCAGGCCTATGCTCCGCTAAACACCACCCGCCTCCTTGCAACCTGCATCTCATCTCTCTCATGCTTTTCCTCTTGAGGATCCGAGCATCCATTCCCACTTAATACTTCCTATCGCATATTAAAAACCGAGCAATCGCCTTCCTACATAGACTGCGCCTTCAAACAACTCATCACTATATCCTCCCCCGCCTCACTTGATCCCACAGGCTGACGACGCCCCCCTGTCGTGCCCCACACTCAACCAAGCGAGCGAGCAAGCAAGCAAGCTGTTGACCTACTAGCCTACGAATACCTAATCCACGTACTATAACCTTGTTGCTCCATACAGCCACACGCCCAGAGAAGCTTTGATCCCAGCCTCGGGCAGCGTTTGTCCTGCAAGAGAGCTTCCAGAGGATCAATCATCAGCAAAAATGGCCGCGCCATTCAGAGTCAAGGCCATTTACGAGTACTCATCGCCTCATGAGGACGACCTCAACTTTAGTATCGGCCAGGTCATCACTGTTACTGATGAGGAGGACGCCGACTGGTATGGCGGGGAATATGTCGACGACCACGGCGTGAAGCAAGAGGGTATTTTCCCTCGAAACTTTGTCGAGAAGTTTGAGCCTACCGCACCTCCTCGTCCAGCTCGAACCCGTACTAAGAAAGAGCCCGAACCTGCTCAACCCACCGAAGATATCGCTTCTCCCCCACCGCCACCTGTTCAGCAAGAGGCTCCTTCAATCCCCGCGCCCGAACCTGAGCCCGAGATCGAAGAAGCCCATGAACCCGTACATAAGCATTCGGCTCCCGAACCGGCTGCCCCGGCCGTCCCGGAGCCTGTTCCTTCAAAGCCCGCCGAACCCGTCCAGGCTACAGCTCCCCCGCCTGTTGCAGTTCCTAAGCCCGAGCCTCCAGCCCCCGCTCCTCAAGCTCCGGCTGCCGCTTCGCCAAAGCCCAAGCCCTCCGGGCCTCCCCCCAAGGCAGAGAAGCCTTCTGCTAGCTCGTTCAAGGATCGCATTGCGGCGTTTAACAAGCCCGCAGCGCCTCCTGTTGCGCCCTTTAAGCCAAGTGGTCTGGCTGGCTCAGGTACAGGTTTTATAAAGAAGCCGTTTGTGGCTCCTCCTCCCAGTCGCAATGCTTTCATACCCCCACCGCAGCAGACCCCAACCGCCAAGGTGTATCGGCGCGACGAGGACCCTGAAATCAAGGAACGGGAGGCAGAAACCCAAGGACAGGCCGAGAGGGCCGGGCTTGTACCAAGTGAAGGTCAGGGTGGCGAAGATGAAGATCAACCTAAGCCTACAAGTTTAAAGGAGCGCATTGCACTGCTTCAAAAGCAGCAGCAGGAGCAAGCGGCACGACATGCCGATGCTGCTGCCAAGAAGGAGAAACCGAAAAAGCCTCAGAAGAAGCGTGAGAGCATCGGGCATATTGATACCCCGGTTGAGGCGGAGGCTTCACCTCAAGAGCCTCATGCTCCTCTTGAGCGCAGAGACACCCAGGATACTGATGCCAGAACATCTATGGACGAGCCACGACAAAATCGCATGCCACCACCTCCACGCCGTAGGTCTTCCAAGGGACCTGCCGTGGAACCTGTCCATGATGGTAATGAGGCGGATATGTCTGGCGCAGGTGACACAACCGAAGGCAATGATGACTTAACGGAGCGGGATGATAGTGATGGTGTGGCTAGGAACGCACCGCGAGCACCTGCATTGCCTATACACGCCGGTCCTCCTCCCGAGGCATCAACATCAAGAAAGGAGGATAGCGAGGAAGCGGAAGAGGAAGAGGAAGAGGAGGAGGAGGAGATGGATCCTGAAGTCAGGCGTAAAGAGGAGTTACGGGCGAGAATGGCCAAGATGAGTGGTGGTATGGGTTTCCATGGTATGTTTGGTGCCCCTATGCCTGCGCCAGCGCCGCCTCCCAAAAAGAAGAAGGCCCCAAAGCCAGAGCGAACATCGATCGACGAAACTGTCGAGGAGGCATCGCCAACAAGCCATGCTGCACCACCCGTTCCTACTATGATGGCTTTGCCTGGATTTGGCGGTTCAAGTAAGCCTGAGGAGCCATCCCGTCCTGAGGAACATGAACCAGCTGCCCGAGCGCCACCACCTCCTGTGCCGTCTCAGCCGCCCCGAGTTCCAGAGCATGCAGAGATGGCAGAGGAGGAGGCAGAGAGTGACATTACTCCTGCCCCTCACGCTGCACCTACAAGTATGTACCATCAGATATCAAGATCTTAGGTAATTTGGATGCTAACCGTCACTCAGTTCCTCCTCGAGATCCAGCAGGCCCTCCTCCTATTCCTGGCAGTCGAGGAGCGCCTCCCCCTGTGCCATCCGAATGTAAGTTAACGCCTATTTAAAAAAAGATCATGATACTCATTAGTTCCAGCTCGGCCTCCTCCTCCCGCACCTCCCGCCGATGCGAAGTCTCAGTCCGAAGGATCCCAGTCGGGCGATGAGCTCTCTGGTGGCCGTGATAGCGACCGAGAAGGCCCTGTAGCTGCCGCAAGGTCTCCTCCTATGGCACCGCCGCCAGTTCAGCCCCCTCACTTGCCTGCGAGATCGCCACCACTGTCCCCTACCCGCGAGGAGTTCAGTCCTACATCTCCTAAATCCAATGCTAGCAATAGATTAAGTCGACTGCCGCCACCTATTCCTGGATCTGCACCAGCTCCACCAGCACAGAGTCGGCCACCTCCTCCGCCTCCACCAGGTGGTCTTCGTCGACAGTCCACCCAAGACTCTCAGGCACAACATACCAGGGGACCTCCTCAGGCTGGCGAAGAAGAAGCTGAGGAACTTACCGAGTATGAGGGCGATTACGATACGGATATTGCTTCTTCAGTCCCCCATAAAGACGCTCTCAAGTCACACGCCCGTGAATCAAGCCTTGAAGATAACACTATTCTATCGCCAGTCTCCGATGCTCCTCCTAAACTACCACCCCCTATTCCCACAGGCACGGCCCCCAGAGCTGTTCCGCCGCCTGTCCCTTCGCAGCCGCCTCCTGAGAATAAGCGGCAATCAATTGATACACCTCGCGCTGCTCCTCCACCGCCTCCACCTACGGATAACAAGCGACAGTCTATTGACGTGCCACGCGCGGCACCTCCCCCTCCCCCTCCTGCAGGTCTACTTCCTCCTCAACCGCCTCAGTCGCCGCGCCTGGAAGAAGACTATGATCCCTACAATTATTCAGCACCTCCTGGAGGACACGGTTATGCCCCCAGAACGCCCAAGATTGAAGAGGAGGGTATCTTCCCCCAATCGCCGTCTGTTACTTCTCCGATAGATCGAAGAGCTCCCCCTCCTCCAGGTGTGCCTGCAGGTCGCACCTCAGGGCGACAATCTCTAGACATTTCGAGGGCTGCTGCCGGAAACAGACGATCTATGGATGTTCACCGACCATCAATGTCGATGGAGTCAGGTTTTATTGCGAATGACTTGGACCTGGCTATCCAGAGTGGCTGGTGGAAGCAATCTAACCAAGTACCTCCCGTTCTCCAGGGACGTAAAGATATTTACTTTGAGGCTGAAGAGTCGACATCTACCAATGGCGGCCAACAAACGACGATAACTCGCGAAATCTTTATCTTATATCAAGATTACTCACAAACCTTCTTGACAATTCGATACGACCCCTACAATGCATCAGATGTTCAACTTGAGCAACGTCACGAGCCCCCGCCGCGTCCCCTCCGCCAGGATCAGATGGAAGAGTTTTATGAGCGATTTGGTCGCCACATCTCGACGGCTGTAGCTGCCAAGAAAGACTCTGTTGTCGCGGACGGCACTCCTCAAGGTCTTGTTCTAGAACTTCTCAAGCCTTATAAGGATGCTCTTCCTCCTGTTGGCACTCGTGCCTACGGTGCCCTTGTCTATTCAAACATGGCCAATGCATCAACTCAACAGAACGACGTGATCCGTGCTGGCGACATCATCACAATCCGCAACGCCAAGTTCCAAGGCAAGCATGGTCCTATGCACGCAAAGTACTCTGCCGAGGTGGGCAAACCGGACCACGTCGCTGTAGTATCTGAGTGGGATGGCACCAAGAAGAAGGTGCGCGCATGGGAGCAAGGCCGCGAGAGCAAGAAAGTCAAGGTAGAGAGCTTCAAGCTTGACGACCTTCGTAGCGGAGAGGTCAAGATCTGGCGCGTCATGCCGCGAAGCTGGGTTGGCTGGAACAGCCAGTCCTAGTGCAGCTGGGGATGGCGTAGCGATGGCGATGGCGATCTCTAGGAAAAGATGTCCATGATGATGATGACGACGAATAATAGGATGAGTTCAAGACTGGTAGTTGGGCCGTGGCTGTATCCTCAGGCGTTGAGTAGTGGGTTCAGGATTCGAGAGCGTTACAGGAGGAGAAGGAAACGATGCGCAGCAAGGTGTGTGCTCAGATAAGAAACTGTAGGACACGAGTGGAACATGAGAGATTTAGTTAGTTGTAAAGCAGTTCGATTCAGTAGGCTATGTTAGGTATCGACCAATGCGTCTTATCCTGTGTCACCTCTCAGATTCACTTTCAGCATCTCACACATTGAGAATCCCACGATTGTCTCTGTTAAACAAAGTCTCGCATGAATCCGAGACATCATCTATTTCAGGCACGGCCCGGCCGTCGATGCAGCGGTTCCACGGCCACGTTTTTATCTCTTACCGGCTACAACTGAGGCCTTGGAGAGTTACATTGTATAAGCGCAAGGAAGTACTGTGTCTTTCGTTACTTCGATCGACAAGATCTTCAAATGGCGGAGAATTGAGCATCAAATCATACCTTGAATGACAGTTTGACAGGTGGATGGTATTGCAAAAGCGCATGGCATGCTACCTAAAAGGGAACCTAACTCGCATGGGACAGTATCAGGAAAAATAAGATGGTTGGCACGAGGTCTTGGACCTTTGAGATTTGAAGTTTGTGTAAGCAGGAAAAATATGAGTGAACTCAGCGGATTCCGTGACTATGGGTGGAGTGATAAGATCTGTTAGTCAGGTCACCCCTTCATGGAATCGGGAAGAGTAGGGAAAAAGATTTCATAGCGACAAACAAGATACCTTGCACACGGGATGAGATAGCAAAACTTAATGCCCGATGAATAATGCTCAACTTGAACTGCGTGGTCACGGCAGGCAAAGGATGGCCATGGCCCACGTTGAAACGCACAGGACAACTTGTACACAACATCTCGCGTATCAGAGACCTACACTCGTGATTCAGCAAATAGCTGATTCCCGTCAAGTTGTTAGGCACAATGTGCAGATGCATGGGAAGAGGCGGCAGAAAAGGTGCAGGGTCCGAAGGTCCGGCTGTTGTCCATTCGGAACTCAGCCAAACCATCCATGCATCGACTGTTCTCGCCTCAAGGGTACTTCTTGTTCATTGTGCAAGAGCCTGAGAGTGGCATATTTCACCGACGGGCCGGTA
Source organism: Fusarium odoratissimum NRRL 54006 (assembly GCF_000260195.1). Classification (NCBI taxonomy): domain Eukaryota; kingdom Fungi; phylum Ascomycota; class Sordariomycetes; order Hypocreales; family Nectriaceae; genus Fusarium; species Fusarium odoratissimum. The sequence continues at coordinate 1,080,237 of NW_022158692.1, read as the reverse complement.
CCTCCATCTCCAACACGTGAATATGAAGAGAAGCGCGGGGGAAACAGCCGTCCGTTCAGGCGGAAAGTGAGGCGTCAGGTATTTCTCAGCCTGAACTTGGGGTATGTGGCTACGCTCGGTTACCAGGGTCGAGGTGTTGTTGGCGGCTATCGATTCTGAGGCCAGACTCTATATGCCTCTAAGCTTCACTCGAAGCCTTCGTTATGAGCCCAATCATTTCAGGGCCATGATGTTTTCAACTTCTGGATTGAGTATCTGCATCTTGAAAGTTACAGTACGTCGCTAGCTTAGTTCCCGTAGCATTGCGTCAAGCCGACCTGCTGGTCTCGGCTAGGTGCAGTAGTGAAAGATGGACAAGGAAACAGATCAACTGCGCCAATAAGCGGCTTAGGTCGAGATGATGGAGAAGATTGGGTCTGGCCTGAGACAAAGTGAGGTCAGCTCGGTGACCTCGAGACTTGAAGCTTACCAAAGAAGCTGCGGTGCTTGTGACATGACGACATAAGGTTCTGATGAGCGGTGTATCCGCAACTACAGCTTCGTGTAGGTGAACGAAAATGGAAATGTGTCTGCCTCTGCTCTGATTGGGACAGTCAGGTAGTCAAAGGGATGCTGTAAGCAAATCCCGCTTCTTCAAGATTCTAGCAGACGGTTCCTTCATTCCAAGACTGCGGCTTCATGATGGTCAGGCACAGGAACGGCGCAATGCCAAGGGACCTCCAAATACGACGACTTGACGATTGAATTGAGTCCCAGGCCGTGGACACGACCTTACGGTGCTCGTTTGGCTAAGAGGAGAAGACTGATCTTGTGATTGGCTAAATCGTTTCATTAAACAGGGGCCAGAGCCCCCGACGACGAATGGGCTGTCAACACATGAGCAAGGACTACATCTCGATGGGTCGACTTGGTGGTCATAAATCACCTTTGGCTTGCATGTTCAGCGCGTGCGATGCGAACCAAGAGGTGGGATGAAGCTGCAGGGCCTTGGGAGCAAGAAAACGTCAGAGGTTAAAGTAGGATGCCAGAATGAACTCGTCAAAGAGCTCTTTAAGCTTAGACCGACTTGCCTAAATCTTTTTATCACTTAGGGTCAAGGTCCTAAAGTTTTCTTACTTCCCCCAGGCAGGGTACGACAAACAGTGTTCGAGCCCGGGTTGAAGATCACGTCGGTCGTGTAACTGAGAAAGTCTGGCAGCGTGTACAGAATGTTGTACGATTCACACTCAAATTGATAGTGTAGCGACGAATAGTGACGTGTATGAAACCCGAATGCTTCAAAGTGTCGATGGCGTCTCAAGTCCTACATGCTAGGACGCATGGTGATGGAGGTGTTGGGTTCCAAAGCAAGGCATTCCCTGGGTGTCAAGATCGAATTCTGAGAAATACCGAGTTCCATCCGCCAAACCCCATACTGACGATCCAATTGTGACGACAGCAAGAAGAAGACATAGCTGTCGTGCTTCGTGATTGCTGCCTTCGACAAGCTGCCCCATGACATCTTGTCCAAGTATCATGGGCCAGCTCAGTCATGAATGAGTTGGCTGACCCGCCGCGTGAATCTTGACGCCGGGATGTGTATGGAGCGGGACGGGCCAGTAGTTGCAGTGAGTCAATTAAACCCATTAGTAGCTTAGCAAATCCATCTGGCGCAGCAGGCAAATCGCCGAGGCTGATGCTGTTAACTGTGGATAGTGGAATTTGATAATGGGCCATCAGTGATCATTTTAGGCTCTTGCCTAGCGTACCCTTGTCATGACATCTCCCTAAATAGAAGCACTTAAAACTAGTCAATGGCGGAGTAGAGGACATCGCAGCCTGGCATTCCCATTCACCGCAGGCCATGTCAAAGGATGTGGCTCTGTTGAGTTGAATCGTCATTACAGCCTCGCCACCGACATTGCCAGCGAATAGATAATTTCAACCTCATTAACGAGGCAGACACGGTAGACAGAGAAGGCTGACGCGTTCGATCATGAGCTTCTAGTGTTAGCGGTAGGCCCAAACTACCTATCCAAGGTTATGTGCAACCCTGAGCGAGAAAAGACGGAGAGGTGAGATGCCGTGGGATCCAATCGGCCTTGCATATGAGATCCCGGGGTCACCGGGGTGGTCTAAGACATTCTGGATCAATGAGAGAAGCCAAAGAGATCCATGAATGCTGAGTGAAGAATTGACTTGGATGGTTGAGATCAGGCTTGGTTGGTGGAAGCTGAGAAGGTTAGTGGATGGTGAAGGAAACCCCAAAAATGCAAGGATCGGGCGTAATGATACACAGAGCCAGGAATAGGTAGGTAACTTCCATCTCAAAAACTCAAATGACTCAGCAGTTTGAAGTTGATACAGTACATATTTGACGTTTGGCTGACTCGGATAGCATATGAAAAGGAAATATTTACTGTGCATGCGCATTTGTGATGCCTCAGGTGGCATGTCTTGAAGCCTGAGACACCTATTATCGCGCTCTGGAGGCAGCTGGCACCTTCCGTGATGAAAATCAGACCAGCAGATGAAGGAAGGTACGGGAAGATAATCGGGAAACAATCTAGAAAAGGAGATATGACTCAAATCACCTCGTGACTTAAGCGAGGCATCATCGATAAACAACATCTCCTCATCTCAATTGCAAAGTCAGGAACTCGCTCCAAAATCAGGACAAACATCCAACAAACGAATCCTTGTTAGGCAACTGGACTTTACAGAGCCTGTCTGCCGTGCAGTACAGTACTAATGTTGGGCTATACAGTGCACATGCACGCACTCAACCAGCCGGGACGTGTTCCAGAAATCCGCCATTCCTCCTTCGGGTCATGATGCTGAGACGTTCAGTGCCAGGGCACGTTACCTACTTATTCGGATTCATCAATGATTAAGAATAAATGGGTCGTGAGCCAACACACGACGAGCCGAGTTTCAACAGCCTCGCACGCCTCGCTCCACCAAATACTGTACTGAGATACAGAGGACAAGGGCTTCGTGGGGGAACCTGAAGGGGAAGCACAGCTGGCTCTGCGTGGTGATGAAAGATTGGCGGGTGGTAACGTTAGGGGTCCTCCAAGCATGGAGAGAAACGGATCTGTGCTCCTCTACTCCGTACAGCAGGCAATGACCTCTAACAAAGCACGCAAGCGCGTTAATTATTCGGTCTTGGTCCGAGACCACCCTGAAAAAAAAATCTCTGTTCTGTTGACGACCATATTCTAGTAATCAAGCTTACAGACCTCTACTGACGCTACCCTTGATCGACCACCATTTCAGTGAGATCCCATCGATCGGCGGGCATCAGAATCCGCCATCCTGACTGAGAAACGATTATCGCCCATCACCCCAGGAAGACCGAATCGACGGGACGGAGGAAACAGCCCACCCATGGTGTGACTATGAGCTCGACATGAGCTCCAAACAGCCATTGCACCCTAGCTGTGGCCTGTCCCCGTGTGGTACACCGTCACAACGTCTTCACACGCGCACCCTCTTGCTCACTCTAGTGGCCGAGCACTGGCCGATGCGCACTAGGGATTTCATCCGGGGCAGTCGTTGACTCTGCTCCCCCACGAAAGACGTGTTGTACGGTCCGCGGATAGGACTAGAGTCATCTACTTCCTGCTGTAGAGCGCTATGCCTCAGGCGCCTGTCCCCGATACAGACAGTCGGTTGTGTGTCAAAATCTGGAATGCATCGCCTGGGGTTTTCAGCCACCTACCGTTGAAGTCGCCTCCCTAAGAGTGAACCAACTTTTTCTGGCGCCGTCTGTGACCCGATTGTCTGCCCACCGTTGACTTTACGGTAGCAATGGTTTAATTAATGGCAACGCAACGTATTGCTCACTCCTGCCGATACCTTACTGTCTCTTCCAGCCAACAATAATAAAGTGCAGCCCAGAGATACTAGGGCTGCAACAGTGTCACTGCTGGCTGCATACAAGAGACACTAGGGGGTGTCTATCGAAGGTTAAGCACGAGTCTGCGAGAAGAGGTCTGAGGCCGGGGCGAGGCGAGGCGTTTCTTCCACTTCTCACTGTCTCCCCCGCCGTGGCCCGAGTTGACAGTTGGTCCAAAAGTGGTCCGTCCCGCCAGGTTCCTGATGTGGCCTCGAGTCCAAGTCCATGCCTGAACACACTTCTTACCCCTGGCTTCTCGACAGCTCCACTGGTTGCGTATTAAGGTCAGGCTCGGTACCAAATAAGCCCCCCTCCCCACCTACGACCAACGTCCGTTAATCTACCATCCATATCCATATCAAGGCAGAACCGACTTAAGGTGAAGATATATCCCTTTCGATTGTCTCCTCATCTATGCTATTATCAAATTCACGACTCTCGACTCTGACTCAACCTGATTGAAGCCGGCTGTGTCATATACCACACACTACACACAAACAAACTCAAGTATCGCTTCACCACACCCTTACTTCAGGCACCTTTACTTGAAGCTCAGTATTTACACCACTTACACGCACTCCTAAACTCTACTACTCCCTCAACACCAACCACCCTGGATACCACAACACTCCACCTTACTCAATTGACAACTATCGCACAATGACACCTGAACCATCATTACGGCGACAACGGAAAGTTATCATCACTACATCTCCAGCCCCCTCCGATTCTGATTCACGCCGTGACTCCTACTTCTCAGAAGTTTCTCAATCAACAGCCCCTACCTCTTTCCACTCGGCTTCCGGATCTAATAATAAATGCCTTGATGTTGCTCAAGGGAACAGACCTACAACAGCTATGAAGTCAACAACCATTGAGCACAGATTCGATACTACCTCTTCCTCTATCGCCACATACGACTCGGTCCTATCTGAAATGGCACCTTTGTGTCGAGATTTGCCAGTCGGCGGCGAAGAGGTAGAATTTGAAACTGAGGATGAGGAGGAAGAAGAAGAGGAAGAGGAAGAGGAAAGCGGCGATGAAGACGATGACGATGACGACAGAGAGGATGACCAGGAAGACGCCGACAAAGACTACATTCTATCTGACCCTGAGTCGCTTCATATCCCTCCAGTGTTGCCTCCTTATCGCGGAACCTCTAACGAACGCCCCTGTCGACCATCTACGCCCCAAGACTTTGGCCGTCTATTCCCTTCACTGGACCGACTTGCCGTACGCCATGACGATTGTACTTCGGACGGCAACATGAATCTCCGTGTCGATACCGTTGTTCCTTTTGGACATACACGACGCACGCTTGCGGTCCAGCTATTCCACCTGCGCATGCACGATCTGGCTCGCCGAGAGTTTTCTCTTCGCCGTTACTGCCGCGACTCTGGTCGAGAGGTTTGCAACTCTAAGCGTGCATATGCTCCAGCGCCGACCAGTACTGTCGCTGCAGCACGACCTGTCCTCCAAAGGTCAATGAGCTCCGCTATGCGGACGATGGCTACCCCATTTCACCGACCAACCTCTAGCAACTCTTCAATCTTCAAGTTCGGCAATGGTACCAACGCTTCTACAACTTCTGATAACGCCTCCGTATGGTCCGGTTCGCATCACACGGAGAAATCAGACTCACCAACGCCTAAACCCAAGGCACGAATGGTACCTACAAACCGAATCAAGCTCGAGTTCAGCAACTATGCTCGCGTGGATATTGCACGACGAGGTGGACGCACCAACAAGCGATACGAGTTTGAGTGGTGGGGTCACACATACGCCTGGAAGCGTGTAATTGACAAGAACCTCAATGTTGTCTCATTCCACCTCGTCCGAGATGGACATGGCGCACCCGTCGCTCATATCGTTCCTGAGATGCGAAGTCCCAACCAGATTCTGGACGATGAGATGGCTGGAGCTTGGGTTACCCCTTGCTACATCTGGATTAGTGACAGTAGCATCATCGATGCCATTACCGACGTGGCTGAGTAAGTTCATGATGAAACTCCTTGATCGTAATTTAAACTAACAGAGCTTTTAGTGTCATCATCGCCACCGGCCTTATTTCCCTGGTCGACGACTGCATTAAGGAGCGATGGCAAGCCAAGAAACCCTCACACCGAGCTATCCGCAGGGACACTGGCGATGTCAACCACGCAAACCCTCGCTCGTTTATGCACAGCTTCTTCCAGCGACGCCACTCTGAAGAACACTCTTCAAGCCGTGGCGCATTAAGATTTGGACGCAAGCCCGTCGCTGCGTATTAAAGGCTAAGCGACATCGGAAATAATATCGAACACACCTGATATTCCCTATACGAACCTCTATGGAATCGTCATTAGTTCTATTTCAGAATGGATACTATATGTTGGTATAAGATCACGACTTTCATCTACTTTTCTTGTTTTAACATACCTTTTATCCCGTCACGAACAGACGGACATGTACATATTTGGACTTTTTCTTGTTTTGTTATCTACTGCACTCACCCACCACAGACTGGTTGGGCTGTGAGGTTTTTGGACGGGCATTTGCGGGATAAGAAACATCATCCCCACGATTACAGCATGCGAGGCGCTTGGGAGTTTTTGGATAGGGCTATGAGAGATGGGAAAGCCCAGCTTAGGATTGATGATCTGGCCTGGCTTGGTATTAACCGGTGTCTTTGTTTACCCCGGATTGGACTACGCCTCTTAACCCCAGATATGAAAATGGGCATGGCTTGGAGAGAATTGAATCACTACAGAATTATTGGATTGTACGAGACACATACAAAACCAGTTTACGCTATGATCAGGCTAAAGCTGCGCAATTGGGAAGAGATACAATAATGACCTGACACGAAGGCGAAATTGACAGATTTCTTGGTGATACTGCGCAAATTTTTCTTGCAGCTGCATGTCTACTTGGTCCATTGGTATAACTCAATGCTTAGTCTCCTCCATCCACTCAATTGGGTGAGATAAAGGGAAGAAAAACCCTCATCCACCCCCATCTGCAACCCCTGTCAAGCCAGCTCGAGATGCATCGGGGGACGTGGGAATCGTGCCATCCGTAACGCCACAGATGCGGGGGAAACGTCCGTCTCTTTTTCATTTCTGCAGACGTGCCTTGGCATGAGAAAGTCTGCCATTGACGTCCATGTAAGTCTGACCAGCTCGTTATCCTATCCCACGCGATAATCGTAGAGACGCCAGAAGCGGTCGAGTTACAGCTGCTCGACATCATCGTGGCCGTCTGCTCTGCCGAACCATGTGCCAAAGTCGAGCTTCATGAGCAGACGATTGATGCCACCAACCCGTGCAGCTGTGAAGCCACCTCGTTCCTCTGCATCGTCTGTGTCCCGGGCTCTGCCGTCGCGCTGATCGTCTTCGTCTTCCTCAGTTGCAGTGGCGGGAGCTGTGTCGCCCTCCCATTCGGCTGTGAAGATGGGGTCAGATTCAAGAGCGCGAAGGGCGGCGACGACATCTTCGATGCCAGAGCGGACACGGGACTCGATGTCGTGAAGACGGCGCTTAACGTCACGCTCTTCAGACTCAAGATCGACAAAGGCATCGACTACGCCGGCATCTGTCTCGAGGTCTATAGACGTATAGATAGCGTGAAGACGATGTAGATGGGCGACGAGGTGATCAATGTGGATGAGGAGGTTATATAGAGGTTGAGTAAATGTTGGCTGAGTGAGAAGCAGACGATGAATGAGAGTACGAAGGTATAGGCGATGAGCTGTTGAAAGAGTTTGAGGATCTTGGGGAGGCGTTGAATCTCGTGCTTTGGGAGTACCATCTTGAGCTGTAGGCTTGTCATTTTCATTGCCTAGCCATAAGTCATCATACTCTTCCCCATCTGTATCAGCACCCCCTGATTCATCTTGTAATTTGGTTGGTGTTGGTGCTCTAGACTGCCCATGCTTGGGGTCATTGGCTGTCAGCCACTCATGGAAGCCCTCCCATAGCCCAGCAACAATCTCAGTCTGGAGATATGCTTCTGTTTCTGCTAGGAAGAATATGGCAGCACTTGCAGTTGTCCAAGAGCTACGCATTGAAGACGACCGAGACGTCCATCGCTTTCGAAGAAGGATAATATGTTCCCGGTCACCTTTTGCGGTTGGATATTGACGTCTCAAGGATGTAATCTTCCAGAGATCCGTAAGTCGGATGTGCGCTCTGCGCATTGATAGTAGATAGGCGTTGATACAAGAGTATATCTGTATGTCTGATGGTGACAGTACCATATCCAGTGGTGGAGGAATCTGGATGGACAGCAAAGACGGGACAGAGAAAAGGAGGTTGCGAAAAGGCGACTCGGATAAGAGGCTTGCAGCATCACGGCTGAGACCTGAACCTGAGCCAAAATTCGTAGTCGCCTTGCTCTTGGTGAGATTTAGTCGTAAAAGGTCCCGAGCAAGCTCAAGTTGTTCATCTTCCTCGGCATGTTGACCCTGCATAGATGCTAGAACAGCCCATGTCCTTGCGAGAACCGCCGCAACTTCACCCTCTTTGACCGTCACGTTCTTTAGGCCGTCACCCTTTTCGTAAGCCAAGTTATCTGCTCGCCTCCAACGACTGCGTATTTTTTCATCTGCCTCGTGGGTTAACTGCATTGCAAATTCACCACGACCGAGGAGGAAGAAATCTCGCAATAATTGTAGCATTTCCGTCACCTTGGCTAGCGGGAGGAGTTTTTGAAGCGTGTTTTCGGATAGAGATATCCGGACTGCAATGATGGCTCTCGAGAAGCTGGTGCTTTTTAGTGGGAAGGAGAGGCTGGATAATTCTTGAAGCTTTGATGACAGGTGATCTAGGCCACGAAGGCCTGAGTCAACGCTGCTCTTGACTCGGATGTGATTCAAGGATTTTCCAATGAAGAGCATGGATGAAGCTGTAGCTGGTGTCACGAAGGCTGGCAATAGACTGGACCGTGATATATACTCCTGCTTCCGTTAGCAATGTTTTGCAAAGGCGCCAAACAAGACCTACTTCTTCGGATTCTTCGACCTTCTGGACGAAGAAATCATCACCTCCAAAGCTCGGAAGTCTTCCGTATAATATCCAAGCAGAAACCTGTTTCAGCCATGCTGTTTCTGCCACCGTAACAAGACTCATAGCCGTCTCTTGAACATCCCTATACCCACTCTGCAGCTCAAGTCGTAGACGATCCATGAGCTGAGCACCGTGGCATGTCTCCCCCTTCTTATTCTTCGCAAGCATAAACTGCACCATCTCCCAAAGCCACTCCATCCTCCTAGTCCAGTCCTTAAACTCGCCTATCACCGCCGTCAACGGCACAATATTATAAGCTCCCACAAGATCCGGGTCATCTTGTAATATGCTCGCCTCGACATCGAGAACTTTGCGCTGGAAGGCTGCTAGATGTATGGAGTCTATGGCTGTTGCGACGGCTCGGCAGATGGTCGAGGGGTGCGAGTTCGCTACTTGGGCCGTGTAGCTGATGAGTTTGATGTGGACGTCGCTGAGGTGGGCGGCTGAGGCGAGGAGTTGGCGCTCGGCTGGTGATACGCCGGAGAGGGCATGAGGCTGAGACGCATCGGTTCGTAGGAGGGGGGAGGGATGTCCCGAGAGGGAGAGTAGGATTTCGTGGAGCATGACTGTGGTTCTGGTTCGGAGCTTGGTATAATTAGCGGTGATGCTTTATAGGACGATAATGGTAGGAAACGTACCGATCCTGAGCCTTTCTTAACCTCATAGAATTCCCGATATCACGTAAGGTAATTATAATAATACCAAGAAGCTCAAAGCGGCACATGAACCAAGCAGTCGTGCGTCTGGTATGTATTGTTGATGATGTTGATCCTGAAGATTTATCCAAAGCTCCAAATTTGAGCCTTGACAACCAATCGCGGGCGTTCAGCCAAATCCAAGCTCAGACGGAAAGGCTTCTCGTTTATTGTGACTATTGAGCTCTTTAGGCTTTAACATAGCGCGACATTGATGAGAAGAAATCAATATTTTATCGAATCCGAGGTGAAGCTCCAAAGAGCGCGACGCGAAGGTCGTAGCTGCCCCGCGATCTACCGTGAACTTGATAGTTCATACTGTGCTGCCGACTCACTTACACCAGTGTCCAAACCTCATGTTTAACACTATTCGCCACAGCTCAATTGAAAGGTTTCTACTCAAATCTTACAGCTTTTCAGAACTAATAAATGATCGATCCGCATTACCGCCCAGCAAAGTGTTCAAATAGACCACACCAAATCAAGTCACAAGTCTTCGCTATTCCGATATCGTCACCACTCAGTAATGTCCCTTGGCAGGCTTCTTGCCATTGGGATCATATCCACTGGCGACACTCACATTATCACCATATGTGCTGTGTGAGCCCTGACCATTGCCCTCTCTTGTCTCGAAATTAGGGTTGTTATCAGTACCTCCCACGATGATCTCACCACCACCCTTGACCTTGCCAACTACCATGCCCTTAGCAACACTCTTGAGGATGGCACGTCGAGATACACCTGTCACATCAATGTAGACGAGTCCCACGTTCTTAACACCGCCGCCAAGATTGCGCGACAACTCACCAGCCTCCTCACCCCAGCGGTGGCCGACAACAGTTGTCACGCTGGATGATGTGCCGGTGAGTAGATTGCGACCGGCTTGCTCAATACCGTCAACGACAGTATTGAAGGCCATCAAGCTCTTGTTCAGAACACCTGGTTTGTAGGTATCGATCGCATTACCGTCCTTGTCATAACCTCTGGCTCTACCATCTTTGCGACGAGTGACAGTTGCACCCAGGTTCTGTGCCATGTTGCCGATAGTGCCCACAGTGGTTGCCGAAAATGTGGCTGCTTTGTTAGAGAAGTTGTTGATCCGGCGAATATGCGCATGCGTTGTAGGTGCAAATGTCACAGGCTTGGCGAGAGGCTTTGTGTTCTTGGTGAAGTTATCGGCTTGGCTCTGAAGGGTTCTAGAGACAACATCGGAAGTTGTGACGATAAGGCGAGATGCCTTGCTTGCACTATTCACAATGGTTGACTTTTTATAGGCAGGGTGCATGTCCATCTCAGCCCATGGCTGCGACACAGGCTGCACAGAAATGTTCTGGCCACCATCGGTAGGAAGAGCAATCTCGACAGGTTCTGCGCTAATGTCAGCAACCTAAAGCATGAGTATCAATTTTGCAGTCCATACCTTTGGAACCGGGTTTGATTTTGCTGTCTTCCACCACTTGATAGCTATCGGTCAACTCACCAAGGACGCTGCCGTCTTCCTCATCGATAAGAACAATCCTGCCTCCAGTATGTGAGCTATGGCTACCCTGGACATAACCTTCTCCGGGGTTATAGTCAGCCGGGTTGTAAGCGGGGAGTTGCTCGCCAGCTGCTTCGCGCGCCTTAGCTTGGGCCTTCTCGGAGGGTCTTGGAGGCTGAGGAGGAGCTGCTCGTTCAAGGAAAGCAGTGCACTGGGCGAGGATGGTCTCGAAAGTATCGACATCTTCCTGAACACCCGGCCTGGAGTTGGTGGGAGGGAATTCGATCCTGGTGAAAGCGCCGCTATCGGGGCCGAGATCCCAGCGAGGAATCAAATAGCTCGTAGGTGGTTGGTGGTAGATCTGGGTCGTAGCGGGAAGAGGGAGGTCGAGCTCAGGAGGCAGGTGAAGGTGCAGGTAGAAGTCCTCCTCGCCATCAGAGCCGCTGCCTGAAGGTTCGACAAAGCCAGATGAGGTCGGGACCATGAGGAGGGACAGGGTCTGAGGTCCTGAGGGAGTGAGGGACTGCTCTTTGCCATTTGTAATGTGATAGGCGTTGATGCCCTCTACAGCGTAGAGGAGCTTCGGATCCTATTCGAGATTTTGTCAGTATCATGAGTGGCGGCAAAGGGAGAACGTCATGGGCATGCCATGATGCGCCTGAGGTGTATTCTCGGACTTACATTATGTCCAGAAGACATGTTTGCGATTACCTGGTCTTGGTATGAATGGAAAAAAGATACAATCTTGGTACTACGCAATACAAAAAGAAGAACAAGTTTAGGACAACGAGTAGAAGACAAGAAAAGGGGAGAGTTGTTGAAATCCTGGAACTTGGAAGGTCGCAAGACGTTATGTGATGGAGGGGTCGGGTTCAGGTTCAGGTTTATGTTTAGCAGCTTATGACAACAGCAGCATCATTCGATCCACCAGCAAGAAACACAATTCAAGACAAGCGCGGTGCGCGTCAATGCAATGCGACAGAGCTATAACTTGGGCGGCTGTTGCAGGAGCTTGATTTGAAGAGCTGTGTGATCTAGCGTATCCTCATCAAAGAGGGTGGGCGTCTGTCGGCGCTTAAATTCGTGCGGTGAGAAGCTCTATTGACGAGCTGTGAGGCCTCTTGAGGCGATCGACGTCATTCATTGGTTGGGGGGAGCAAATGATCCTGGCATCGCGGTATCGCCACTCACTGGGGAGTGACACTGTTCTAGGTCTGGCCATTCTGAGTCAGTTTTGAGTCTAGGGAGTAGACACATGAAAGAGGATATTTTCTTTGTTGGGGTAAACACTGTCGTCTCATGATGGGATCAAAAGACAATTTAGAGGTTGATTGCGTGTGCACATGGGCGAAGCACTTAAGCTTAAAGTCCCTGGCTTTTGCTTCAGAGGGTCCAGACTCTCTTGGAGTTTAGTCCATCTTGGCGTTGTAACGGGGCATGGATCTTGATGGCAGTCGGCAATTGGCAGTGACATTCAGGAGCTCTTTGGGAGGCAGCATTTTGCCGTCCAACATAAAAATTGCCCACGCGAATATCGAGGCGCATTTCGGGATTATGATGAACCGAGTTTGTTTTTGACTTTGAGAGGCAACATCCATGGATCTCTTTGATAGAAGATGTGTTAGGTAATCAGTCTATCTGGCTTAAAGGTGATTGAAGCAGGTTGCGAAAAAAACCAGGTCACTTATCAAAGAGTCTGCTAGCTTTTCCCTATAACAACCTTTGACGTGTGTAAGCATTTTTATCGCCTGGGATCAAAGCTGTTCTCTTTTGACCTTCTTCAACGTCCCGTGTCCGCCTCCGTGCCCACAGCTCGAATTTGTCTCCCGTCCCCATAACCCCATAGACTTGTTCCCGACTTTTCAGCCCTCAATGTCTTTTGATGATGGGGTTCCGTATGGATACCCAAAGCCAGATTTAAAAGTCTGGAGCGTCTTGTAGTTGGATATACATTGGTAATAAATTGCTGCTCTCATTTCAGTTGCCAGTTACGGTCATCATGCTATGACTCGGCCGAAGAAGCTACGGAGGCTAATCCGATCCAGCACTCATATTGGATGTACTTCCATTTGCCCTTCTACATTCATTCTGTGTCGATATATTTCCAGCTCTGATAAACTACCACGGCTGACCTGGTAGATATATAACTATACGGGTCGATAGTTGAACTCAAATATGCATCGACCTGTAAGGTATTGTAGCGGCATCTGGGAACTATCAACGGAGAATTGAGGCTCATCCACTTCAATTCAACATCGAGACCCCCACTCAGGCTAAGAAGACGGCCGGCGGCGACTGTCTCTTTTATCATGTTGTTTTACCCCATCATTACGTAGCGATATATTCTCCATATCTTCAACCCCATATAGTTCCCACATCGGCGTACCTAAACCTCCAAGGACCCCAGCGGCGACTTGGCCCCAAAAGTTGTTCTTCGTTGGATAAATCTTGTTCCTGAGCAATTCCAACGACATATGTCGGAAGAGTTGCGCAAGAACACGCGAGTCAGCTATGAGGAACACAATGAGGAACTCAACTCCGCTAACAAACTGACGAGTCAAAGTAATTTGAACTGTCAATGTGTCTGTCGTCACTTATAAGTTCGTCTTGGACGTTTAAAGTTGCGCGATCCTTGAGGCTCTGCTACAGAAATGTCAAACTCGGGTTTACGGCTACAGACACTCGGAATTGACACACTAATTTAGTTTTCCCTGCTTTCCTAGCGTAACCGGCGCCTTTCGATAGACATATTTCCGTAAAAAGTCCTGTTTCGGCGCCCTCAGACTACATCTCCAGCAACAGTGAGAGCAGGAATGGATCCATGATACCTTGTCTAGTAGCTTCTCGCTTGTCACTTTGCCCAGATTTATGCATTTCCGGCATAGATATTACCATGCCAGGACTAGTTAATCGGGTGCGTGGACCGATGATGGGATCTCATAAGTCGGCTTGACAATATGAAAGTCGGCCCGGGGATCTCATTTCGTCTTCCTTTTCTATATGCAGCTTGCGATCCTTGTTAGATCAGTAGTACCCTGGGCTTAGTTTTACATAAGTACTAATGTAGCCCATTCAAAGTGTCGGCTTGCCAGTTCTTTCTTCGTTATTTTACATTGATGAAATCTTCAAAGTTGACGCTTTCTTGACATATTGTTCCTCCTTCTCAGGACCTTTGCTCAAATAACCGTCTTTATTGACTTCTGAAAAGAGGTCGTCAAGTCTCTGATCTAACTCTGCACAAGAAAGACAGCTCTGTAAGAGCACCGAAATCGGCAAAATAGCTTCTCAGCTCCGCATTCAGTCTATACTCTCACCTACGGACCCAGAGGGTGACAAAGAATCCAACGCATCTCCAAAAGCTTCAATAACTTCGAAAAGAAAGCTCGAAGAATTATCCTCAGCCCAAGAGGGCACGTCACCGGCGTCAATCTGGCATGCTCAACATGACGAGCAGTATAGACCTGATGCCGGTGATGATAACTCTCCGGGTAGACTCACGCCAGCCACCTCTGATGAGAAAGCTGGAAGGAGAGGATCACGAATAAAACAGCCGATTCGATCTAGCATTGCTTGTCTGCGATGTCGAAGATCAAAGATCAAGTGTGACAATGATGGAGGCAATAGCCCGTGCGACACGTGTGTTAAAGGAGGACATCAGTGTCAATATCCAGAAGCAGTTCCTCCTCCGCCAAAACGAAACGATTCCCCTCCAACAGGGAAGCCCGAAAAAGAACCACAGCAGGAGAAAAAGCGAACCAGGAAGGGAGATGATATACCCAAATGGAGCAGCAAAAGATCAGCCGTATACGCAGCCGAAGTTCTCGCATATCCCTTTTTAACGACGGAACTATGGGATCAGTTGCTCAACATTTACAAACTACACTATGCCACAGAATTACCTTTTCTTCACTTGCCATCTTTGAAGGAGAAAATGAGCAGTGGATCAGTCCAAGGAAAAGATTATTCACCAGAACTGAACTTGATCCTGCTTGGTATCTTGATGCTTACAGCCCGTTTTCATCCCGATCTGGTACGGTATGTAACACATTTACCAAGTCAACATGGCACAAATATCCGATCTTCCGCCTCCAAAACCAATTCAGGACCGTTGTACGCCTCGGACTTCTTTGCCACTGCACTCACAACAGCTCTGGGCCCGCTAAGGACAGTCATGGGTACTCTCACAGTTGAAAGAATACAGTCTTTCCTGATGCTTGGATTATTCGAATGGAGTCAAGAGAATGCCCCGAGTGCTTGGATGTATCTTGGGATAGCCATTCGCATGGCCGAGCTGATGAGGCTAGAGCAAGATGACCGGCGAATGGCTATACTGGAAAACCAGGCATCCGACACAAAAGGATTCGAGAAGAGGTCACCAGAGATTTCGATAATAAGAGAGACACGTCGACGGACAATGTATAGCTGTTTCATTCTTGATCGTCTGATGAGCTTCGGGAGCGAGCGACCGCTAAGCATTGCAGTCGAGAGCATGTTGATCCAGTTGCCATGCTCTGAAATGGCTTATGACCTGTCTCTTGAAGTCTACACTGGACTATTACAACCATACGGAGGATCGAGTCAGCCTCAGATCAACGATGATAGCACGTTGAGCCGATTTATCAATTTGGTCGAAATATGGGGCGAGATTTCGAGGTACATTTCGATGGGTGGCCGGTTACAAGAAACGTATCCCCCGTGGGACCCCAGGTCGACTTTCTACAAGTTACGAGAGAAGACAACTGCGTTCAACGAAGACCTACCTGGCACTTTCACATTATCTCGGCAGAACTACTACCGACATGATAACCACCAGGCTACCAGCACCTATGTGTCTCTACATATGCTGGCTTCAATTTGTCAAATTGTTCTCAACCGGGAATATCTCCCGTTTCTCCCCCTGCGATCCCGCGGGCCTCAGGGACCTCCCATAGGCAACCAAACTGTACTCAACTTTGCACCAGATCGATTCTGGGAAGAGAGCGCAGAAGATGTTTTCCAAGCATCCCGTAACATCATCGACCTGGTTGGTCTCTGCAAGGAGAAGCTGCCTCTGTCCTCGCTGTCAATATTCTCTATCTGGCTCGCTGGGTTCATGTCTGTCTATGCTCACCATTTCCCGCAGATTGATACGAGCCATCGATTGGGTGAACAGGCTGAGAGCCCCCATATGGGAGAGAATTTGAGTATGCTTGAACAGGGACAGGCTGGGACAGTTTGTCAGGCATTGCGAAGAGCCGCAACTTACTTGCCCAGCGCTCAAAGATACCTGGATAATCTTGAGGCGGTAGACCGGTGTTTTACACAAGCAAAGAACTCGACGCATGGATCACTAAGTCTTAGGCTTGGCGAAGTTGGCCACGGTAGCGAACTCAACCAGACAGGATCGCAAGATAAACAACGACGAGGAGTATACGATATGCATCGCACAAACAGAAGCCCTATGTCAGCGTCTCCGAAAACGAGAAACTCACACCGGCCCATGCTGGAAGAACCCCCCAAACCCACCTCTTCAACGTCAAAGAGTCAACTCTCGCTGCTGGGGATTGACGAAGGACCGCTGGCAATGGATACACCGAAGATCTTCGTGGACAATATTGAGGCCTTGGAGTCGCAACGGATGAGTTGGGTATTGAATGATCTAGAGGCCTTCTCGGGCGCAGGATCATTAAGGGTTGCCTTCCTGGGATAAATAGATGCTCGTTTTGGAGTTCTGTTTGGTATTTCGATACGGCGAATCCGTGTATAATGAATTAACGGTCAGAATAGAGGTTATGGGATGATTATTTGGGCGCATTTCAGGTAGACTGGCGGTAGTAGCATTGACCTTTTGGCATCTGGCATTTTATATACCCCTGTGCAACGAGTGTATTTATAGCATGTAAGATGAATCAAGTGAGTTTTCGCAGTGAAGCTTTGATTCAAGGTAATAGAGCGTTGAGACTCAGGCAGGAAGCATCTTGACATCAAGCGAGAGCAAGTCTGCCAACATATGCCTTCCCTGGCTGGACCTTCTAAGAACAGTCTGCAATCAGTCGATTCTCATTCATAATCAAGGGACCTTTCTTTCTTCTCTCCACTCTCAACACCATAGACAGACATCCAATGCTTGGATGTGATATGAAATCCTTCCACAAACAAATATTGACGTACCGGTCCGAATCGCATAGACTCGGTACACAACTGACGTTACCGCTGAGAAATAAGGCGGTCGCCCGGCTTTCAATTCGGCAATACTGATCACTCATCATTTCCGATGCTTCGAGGTTACACGACAGCAAACTTTTAACGAGCCCGCTTACTTATAGCATGACGTCCGGATCAAGTCACTAATGGATCGCCAAGACCGGCAAATGCAAGTCACTGCGCCTAGTGCTCACCCCTTGTCTGCTGCTTCCAAATCCAGATGTCTTAGTGGACAGCCAAGCTACCAAGAGGGGCCTACAGCTGGCATCTGCGGCAGCTTCGCGGGGTTCCTCGCAAACCAGCTTCAATAAGTCCCATCTTATCGAGATATGAGCGAATCCCGTCCCATGTACAATCGACAACAGACAAGTCGATGACCCGTACAAACCGGTTTACGAGGCAGGGCTTACATATGTACAGTACTTTGCTTCTTGCGGCTCAAAGCAAACCTGTACCGAGGTTCTGCAGGGAATCGATTTGGACAGGCTAAGGTACCTTGGCTGAGCAGAGACAGCCCAAGGTACAGATCTCCGTTGCTTCAAAACATCTGGGGTAAGCTCTCAGATCACGCAACATAAGGCTGAAGTTCCGAAACACCATGCAAGACGACGAGCACCATTTATAGACACTTAAAGCCCCAATATCGACTGGAACATCTGGTTCCAACGTGTTCTTCTACCGAACGATCGCCTCTCGACCCATCAAAGCTCAAGCTCAGACCTGGCCTGGTGAGCTTCCACATCGACATCACCTCCCACGCGCGTGGGGCGTGGGGCTTGACTCTCGTGATTGATTTGCCAGTTCTTCGTCTCTCTCCCACCTTCGCTCCACAAGTGCTGATGTCTTCCAGTTTGAGAATGCATGCCATGACAAACTTATTTCAGAATTGTTCACATGGAGAAGGCAGTAGGTCGTCAGTACATACGTAGCCTACATCCGCCGCGCCGAAGCTTGTGTGAGGAGGGCCATTTGCTTTCTTTGAGGCACAGCCGGCTTCCCCTTGCGATCCAAGTGGACCGTGGTTCCTGGCACAGAGTCTCATCGTTAGACTGTTCGATGTTATGACGATTCGCTGAACTAAGAATAGTGTACCATCCCCCGCGTTGTTTGGATATCCTGCCCGACCGGTTCAATCAAGCCATGAGGAGTCGTCCGAGCTATTCTCCACTGGGGAGGCCAAAGTGTTCAGGTACCTTGGAGCTATTGAGATGGTGGGAAGACTATTAACAAGAGCCACGCCCTTTGAGACGATTCTTGTTGCAGCTTATAAACCATATATTCCCCGTCCCTCTGCATCTATCAAACATCAAACCCCGACCTGAAGCCATACTTTGTTTGTTAAACCTGTGTTTGCTTTGCAATGCCTTCCATCACAGCGTCTTCAGCTACTCCTCAAAGGGTAAAGCCGACGACCGCCAAGCCATCATCAGCTTTGCCCAGTATTATTGATATCCGTGGTGAACATGTCGAAATCAACCTGAAAGACCAAATTGCTTCTATGTTTAACCCTGACGAGGGCCCAAGGAAGCTTCCAACCCTTCTTCTATATAACGAGAAGGGGCTACAGATATTCGAGGACGTATGTTGATTCTGTTGAGAGATCCCCGTTGCTGTTACTCATACTACTCCAGATCACGTATCTGGATGAGTATTACTTGACAAACTATGAAATTGAGATCCTGAAGAAGTCCTCTGCGGAGATCGCCAGTCAGATCCCAGAGGGTTCGATGGTGATTGAGCTGGGAAGCGGGTTGGTCAATTTCCCCATGACTTGAGACATCATTCACTAATTGTGAGAAAGAAACCTTCGCAAGGTCTGTCTCCTTCTACAGGCATTCGAGGAACTTAAAAAGCCCATCCAGTATTTTGCTCTCGACTTATCTCTCAAAGAGCTTGAACGGACTCTGGCTCAAGTTCCTGAGTTCAAGTATGTCTCATGCCATGGTCTTCATGGTACATACGATGATGGGAGGGAATGGCTCAAGCATCCTTCTCTCACGAGCCGCTCAAAGTGCATTATCCACCTCGGCTCCAGTATTGGTGCGTCTACACCGGTCGTTCAAGTTTCAAGGTGCTAACGTGAGAATTACAGGCAACTTCACCCGAGACGGCGCAGCTGATTTCTTGGGAGGGTTTGCAGAAGTACTCACACCATCTGATTCCATGATCGTTGCTGTAGACTCTTGCAGCAACCCGGCACAGGTCTAGTAAGTCAACGATGTTGCTTGTTGTAAGCAATACTAACATCTGTATAGCCATGCATACAACGGTACGTTGCAATTCAGCGCTGAGCACACAATTCGATGTTAATGCCGCAGTTCTCTAATACAGACTCCAAGGGGGTAACCCATCAGTAAGCTGATTGGCTCTACCTGGTTGATTGGAAACTGACATCATGTAGATTCGTTCTGAATGGTCTCCAAAATGCCAATGAGATCCTTGGTGAAGAGGCCTTCAACACGGATGAGTGGAGGGTCGTCGGTGAGTATGTCTATGACGTTGAAGGTGGAAGACATCAGGCCTTCCTCTCTCCCACCCGGCCAACGGATGCTCTCGGATCGAGAGTTTTGCCTCATGAGCGCATAGAGATCGAGCAAAGCCTCAAATATTCCGAAGCAGAGAAGGACAAGCTCTGGAAACTTGCAGGCTTGACCGAGATGGGTCGATGGAGCCGGGGAGACGAGTATGGTAGGTCACATTCTCTTATGATACATGTCCCACCTAAAACACGCGATCAGAGGCCTTTGGGTCATGCATCCCCGGACTACCCCGCGAATGGTACCAAAGGAGGGTTTCCCTTTCCAGCTGAGCCGGCAGCATGAGTCCAAACTCGGGAACGGACCCATATGACGTGGGGGTACATGCTCCAAGCTGAAGTTATATCGAGAATACAGGGAATCTGGTGACACGAGACTAACAATTCTTTAGGCCTTCATTTTCTGCAAAAGTCCAGTATGCCGTTCAGCCGGATCCCTTCTCTCTACGCCGCAGAGCCACTACCAACAGTCCAAGACTGGAAGGCACTTTGGAAAGCATGGGATGTAGTAACCAAGGATATGATGCCAGATGAAGAGCTCCAGGAGAAGCCAATCAAGCTACGAAATGCATGCATTTTCTACCTTGGTCATATTCCGACCTTCCTCGATATCCAGTTGACCAAAACGACTGGCAATGCCCCAACTGAACCTGCAACCTACTACTCCATCTTTGAGCGAGGTATTGACCCTGATGTGGATAATCCAGAGCATTGCCATACACACTCTGAAATTCCTGATGAATGGCCGTTGGTTCAAGAGATCATGACCTACCAAGACAGGGTCAGATCTCGTCTTCAGAACCTGTACAAAAATGGCCAAGACAAAATTTCTCGAGATATTGGTCGAGCTATATGGGTTGGCTTCGAGCATGAGTTGATGCATATCGAGACCCTGCTCTATATGATGCTCCAGAGTGACAGAACGCTTCCACCTCCGCATACCGTACAGCCTGATTTTGCAAAACTGGCTCAGCAAGCACATGAGGCTAGGGTTCCTAACCAATGGTTTGATGTACCTGAACAAACCATCACTCTGGGAATGGATGATCCCGAGGATGGTACTGATAATTCGCGCCATTTTGGCTGGTAAGTCTAAATCGGTATGCTTATTTAAGGGTCAATCGTGACTGACTTTATCGAACAGGGATAATGAGAAGCCTGCGCGACAGACAAAAGTCCATGCCTTCCGAGCTCAGGGCAGAGCTATCACCAATGAAGAGGTATGTGCAATTCGTCTTCGAGGTGTCTTCTAGTCCTAATCAAAGTCACAGTATGCCCAGTATTTGTACAACTCCAAGATCGAGCATATCCCAGCCTCATGGTCTTCCGTTACAAACGCTCACACAAACGGCGCCACTAACGGCAGTCATGCCAATGGAAATTCGAATGGTTACTCTAATGGAAATGGCCACCACGCAAGCCAGGTCCCGGATTCATTCATTCAGGATAAGTTTGTCAGAACGGTATATGGTCTAGTTCCTCTCAAGTACGCTCTTGACTGGCCTGTCTTTGCTTCTTACGACGAGCTCGCTGGTTGTGCAGCATGGATGGGCGGCCGTATTCCAACTTTTGAAGAAGCTAAGAGCATCTATGCGCATGTTAACAAGCAGAAGAGAGCCGAGGCCGAGCGCACCTTATCAAAGACGGTCCCTGCAGTCAATGGGTAAGTCCATCGAAATCGTTTACTCTTCCAAGAATAATAAGTGGCAGTCACCTTGTCAACGACGGCGTTGAAGAGACCCCGCCATCCAACTCCTCCGCTTTGGTCAAGGATAGCTCTTCCGAGCTATTCTTTGATCTTGCGGAAGCCAACGTTGGTTTCCGTCACTGGCATCCTATGCCGGTTACTTCCCGAGGCAACAAGCTTGCGGGCCAGTCGGAGATGGGCGGCGTCTGGGAATGGACGAGCTCATCACTTGATCGACATGAGGGTTTTGAGCCCATGTCGCTCTATCCTCTCTACACGACTGATTTCTTCGATGGCAAGCATAACATCGTCTTGGGTGGTTCGTGGGCCACACATCCACGCATTGCAGGACGAGCTAGTTTCGTCAACTGGTACCAGAGGAACTATCCCTACGCATGGGTGGGAGCCAGATTGGTCCGAGATGTTTAGGCATCTAGACTAGAGCATTTGTTCCTATATATACGAATGGTTTCATGTTATAAACGAGCCGTTGGGACGGATTATGAACTACTGGAGTTCGATTATTTATATGGGCCCAGGTTGCTACGAGAGGAATCTGAAGGAGGATAGTCACTCCCTGAGGAAGCAAATGTATTATTCATGTCCATCTCTATTTTACTCCTATGTTTTGAACTCCTTACCGAAACCAGCTACTCTGTGATGATAGCAAATGTTGTCTCTTGCAACGTCATGCCTTAGGATATCAATCATTATGTATATCCGTTCCAAATTTCAGGGTGACACTTGTGAAATCAGCCATAATAAGGAGTTTTCATCCTGTTCCCAAACCGTCATGAGCTCATGTTTCGTGAAGGCTCTTGATAATAGTGCAATTGTTCCAAATAATTAGGTCAATGAATGAAAACACACCATTCTGACTCTAACATTAGAATGGACGCGGCGCTGCCAGTGCTTTGACCATTTCTCTCAACCGTTGAGACTACCATAGATATCGAGAAGCTGCTCAAACACATAGCCAGGAAGCTTAATCCCATTCTCTGTGATGAGCTTGGAAATGAGGTCAGGGGGCTGTTTAATTCGTTAGCGACTCGATCGAGAGCTATGGTTTGGGAACCACATACGGTAAAGTCGACAGCATCGACTATATCCTTACTCTTGTTATCAACACTGAAGTCCAGGATTTCCTGCTTAAAGCCAATATCCCGTTGATCCATGACAAACTTGCGCGCAAACTTGTGTGTTTCGGCAGCAACGTAGAACGGGAGACCAGCTTGAGCAGCCAGCTTAGAAAGCTGAAGTGTACCCATTCGAGAGATGATACCGCCGTTGGATGTGACAGCCTCAGCACCCACAATCACCATATCGACCTGGCGCAGAAGACCCATGACATAAGCCACTGAAGCCTCTGCGATCTCGGCAACGGGAATACCCTTTGAGCGAAGCTCGCGCACTATGCGATCACTCTCCTCAACACGGGTTTCCTCGCGCACGTAGATAACCTTGAATTTGGCTGCACCGAGGTTCTGCACCGCACGCTCCAGAATTCCAACAACTGATCGCGAGGCGCCGTGTGTGAGAATACATTGGCCCTCGTGAATCAGCCTCCATCCTGCATCTGCAATGCCTTCTCGCGCGGCATTAGCACGCTGGGCAAAGAGGCGTCCGTTTCGGAGAAGATGTTGCCTCACGGCCTCGAAGCTGCCATCCTGTTGACGAAGTGACGAGACGAGATACTGAAGAAAGAGATCGGTTCCGGCGGAAAGGGGTACGGGGTTCGCAACGGAGGCTTTGAGACGATCGGAGTGCGCTTTGACGGTGTCGAGGATCTCGAAAACGGTGGTAGAAGGGTGGGCGTTAAGAAGAGCGATTAGGGACTCGATGGCGGCGACGGGCTTGGTGAGGTATGGGTCTGAAGCAAGAAGGCCTCGATATGTTTCGACGATACTGGCAGATTGTTAGACGAGTAAAGAACAGGTGACTTTGGGGACGGACTCGAAATCCGAGGTTGAAGAAGCCTGAGGTTGCTCAGCCGGAGCAGCGGCTTAGATGAGTTAGCAAGGAGACAGGTGTTCGCAGTATAGAGTAGTTAACCTGTTGTATCGACCGTAGCCATAATAAAGTGTGTGTAAAACGCCGGTGAGTAGGTATTTGGAGTTGAGATGATACTATTCCCAATCCTAGGATCTTTGGAGGGGAATTTTCGAAGCGTTGGTGAGTCAATCAATCTCTCGGAGCTGGTTTGGCGGGGTGAAGTGGGGAGCGGGGCCGAAAGTGACGGCACTGCTTAATTACAGGTCGTTTATAGTTGAAGTCCCCTGTAAGTGCCCCCAAGGATAGAGAAGTGCCTCTCTGATGTGCAATAGCAAGCAGCGTTCTAGATTAAAACGTATCAAGTGTATGCAGTTCGCGTCGAAGTATAGTGCTAGTTTCGTCTGGAAATAAGGTCAACCAGTTGCGTTGCATCGTTCAATAACGTGCTGTAACCTGTTGATATCGAGAGGTCATCATTAAGTTGACTACCCTGCAGCCGCACCCCGAACAAAAGTGCCCCTCGCTACCCCTCCACCGCTTCCGATGTCTACACCCCTCTCTCCGTCTTCACTCCGGACCTCTATAGCTTTTGATTCTTGACACCTATTTATTTCGACTCCAACAGTTCAATTCACTTCGGGACAAGCATATACTAGTCACAAACGGTAAACATAGCTAAGAATGGAGCTCCTCGATCCCGCAACAGGCGCTGCCCTCCCCAACGACGCCATCCAGCGCATTCTCTTCGTCGCCAACGCCGTCCATGTCTATAACATTCCTCCTCTTACTTCTACAAAGGGCTACTCTGCCAGTACATGGACCGCCGAACCACAGCGCCATATCTTCACTGCCCGTCTGCGCGTCGTCGAGACAGCCTACGAATCCGAGTCGTCAACCAACAAGCTCAAAGTGGATGCGGTGCTGGAGGATGCTTCATCAGGTCAACTCTTCGCCGCAGCGCCTTATACCGCTCCCGGTGTTGTAGAGCCGGTCCTCGATAGCAGCCGCTTCTTTGCAGTGACAGTGCGCGATCCGCAGGGTCGAAAGGCTATCCTGGGTATTGGTTTTGAGGAGAGAAGCGAGGCGTTTGATCTGAGCATTGCGCTTCAGGAAGCGCGAAAGGCGCTAGGCTGGGAGGGCGAACAGAGCAAACCGGCTGCGACGAAGGAGAAGGAGGAGCATAGAGATTACAGCCTCAAAGATGGCGAGACTATCACTGTGAGCTTTGGCGGATCAAAGTTCGGTAGGCGCAAACAACAAGATAGCTCATCTGGTTCAGGAGCTGGAGGTGATCTTCAGTCATTTGCGCTACCGCCACCACCTGCTGGACCAAGCTCGTCAGGCGGGTTCTCATTACCACCTCCACCAAGTGCAAATGCTGTTAAGCAGCAGAAGCAATCAGCCAAGGATCTTGGATTTGACGACGGACAGTTTGGAGAGTTTGCTTAAAGGATTTCACGGATAAATTGGTGCATCAGCGATATGATTTGAGAAAAACACACAGTATATACACTAAGACATGCTAAACATTGAACGCCAAATTGATGCTACTAATGGTAAGTGACATGATGATAACTTTGATATTATGGATCGACATGCATGGTCGTTCCGTGGTTTTGTATGACGCTTGAAAAATCAACACATTATCCGGCAACGCCTTTCAAGTGTGCACCAATGAGCCTAAACCTCAGGCCAAGCATTACGAAGACAGGGAAGACTAAGCCGTCTCTCCCTAAGCGCAACAAATCGCTCATCACTCAACTCCTCTCCAAGTTCAGAGCCATAGTCCTTCTCCTGAACGAAGGGTGCCACAACATCAGTTGGAGTTGCTGGGGTGGTCTCGGACTCGGCGCTATCACAGCTAGATTCAGGACCAAAGAGATCCTCTGTGGCCTCTTCGACGGTTTCCAGTCCACACGAGGTCGGCTCCTGGCGAATGTATGGTGGTTCATAGACCTGGTGCACATCGCCAAAGTAGCCCATGGGGGCAAAGTGTTCGGAAGTGCCGCTCAGGGGTGTCAATGGAGTGGTAAAGCCGTAGGGAACGGGACTGAAGCAGACGGACGATGCGACACTAGGGCTTTCGAGAGTCCATCTCTGTGCCCAAGTCTCTCGGCTCTGGATTTCAACATACAGTTCACCAAGGCGGGAGAAGATAGCCTTCTCCTGTTCAGCGGCCTGGTTGACCTTAGACTTCAGCAGAGCCAACTGCTTTCTCAGCTTTCGTCGACCATTGTCGCCCACAAGGCTCTGAAGCTGCAGTTCCACGGCGCAATATTGTCTCATGAGATCTGCAGCTCGGCCAGCCTGCTGCTGGAGACAGGAAGTAAGATACACTCGGTCTGTATAGAGACTTTCAAAAGGTCTGGGCGAAAAGATAAGACGAAAGTTGGTATAGGGCTGTTGATTCACACTCTCTCGTGTAGGACGGCTTTTGGAGCTGGAAGAGCGTCGACGTCTCCTTCGTGAAGAAGGACTGCAAATTGACGGTGTGTCTGGGTGTGGTACATCCGGAAGGGATTGAGGTGAAGGTGGGATAATAGGACATGTTTGTAGCTTAGGGATAGCAATGTTTAGCTCCTCGGGAGGCGGGGTAATTCTTGCATCCATGGGTGGTAGCTGCACCATGCTATGAATTGTTGCAAAAGTTGTATTCATTTTGATAGACTTTGAGTTTTTGTTAATGATAGTAGCAAAGAAGGAATAACCTCTCTGCGAGAAACAGCATCCATCGTTACTAGATATTCATATCTCTCATCCTCCATTTCCTTTCCACCGTGGACAAAGGCCACTGCGAAGAAGGCTATACTGTACATGAGGGGTCTGTTCGCTTTGTCGCTGTGTTCGCCTCAACAAAGCGAAACAGCAAGTTCCGCCGCTTGACCTAGTGATTCTTTGGAAAAAAGTTCTTCTAGTGAGAATCGTTGGTTGTTCCGATGGAACCGTGCCTGGTGGCGACACTTAAAAGTCACCGCCGTAGTTCGTCAATAAGACTGGTCAGTCTTGGCTTTTGGTGGTTTTTCAGTTGGCAGTCAGGAACATGAAAGAGAGGTCGTAGGGTCTAGAACAGCTTGTCATCTGGTTTGCCTTGCTCCATGAAATTGAATAAGGTGGCCAAGCCAGTTGCTTGTTTGAACCAGGAGGTGGCGTTGTTAGTCCCCGTTGTTGGCTTGCATTGGCAGCCTCATAGCAAGGTTTGATTCATTTGCGATGCAACCCAACAGTCAAATGAGAGGCGACTTGCTTCTCATCAGATAGCAAACCCATCGTGGCCCGGTGGGTCATTGAACCGCCATAGCCCAGCCTCTTCTGCGGCTTTCCTGATTGAGGAGATCTCTTGAGCATTGACTGCTCGGTTGATGTCTGCGTATCGGACCTCCTGCTTTTCTTCTTTGCCATCTGACTTTGTTCGCTTTGGTTTGCCGACATGAGCGTCTGGATGATACTGCTCCATGATGTTGATGAAGCAATCTGTAGAGACCTCATTTGCGAGGAACTCCATGATTTCGGCTCCTTCGTCCTCTTTGCCTGGCATAACAAGATGGCGAATCAGCAAACCCTTTTTTGCTATCCCATCTCCGGTGAAGCACAGGTCACCGACCTGAGCGTGCATCACCTTGATGCTCTCTCTGGCTGTTGCAGCGTAATCATCGGCCTTCAATAGCCTTTTAGAGGTGCTTGGCTTCCACACCTTAAAGTCAGCAAGGTAGATATCGACCAATCCATCCATCAGCTGCAGGGATGCAAGAGAGTCAAAGCTTGATGTGTTGTAAACGATAGGAACTGTCAGGCCTTGGTCCCTGGCATGGAGGATACTCAACGCCACCTGCGGGACAACATGCTCAGGCGTAACAATATTGATATTGTGTACTTTGCCAACCTCCTGCAGCTTGATGTACCAGTCACCTAATTCCTCAGGGGTCAAGTCCATCCCGTTTCGCTGATGTGCGATATCGTAATTCTGGCAGAAGATGCACCGCATGTTACACCCGCTCATGAAGACGGAACCACTACCATTGTGCCCCTGAATGCAGGGTTCTGTATAAGTTCAGTCAGAGGCTGAATAGAAGCATATGATACATGACTGAAGGTGAGCTAAGTAGCTGAGATGCAAGGGAGTATCAGATGCAGCGAGCCGAGAGCAAAGAGCAATGGGCAGCAGATGGACTGACCTTCACCAAAGTGGGGAGCGATTGTATTGACTTTCGCCTTCTCTCCGATGAGGCACATGCCTGTCTTCTCGTACCTGTTTACGCCACATTCTCTCGGACATAGATTACAATTGCGAAGGTGAGCATACGCCAAAGAACGCTTCTTGGCTGCGTCGCGGGAACTGAGTGTCATATATCGCGGAACATAGTCGTCAAGGAGGAATGGGGGAGCAAGATGAAGAGAGCGATTGAGTATCTTGGGAGCTATGAAAGTGGTTTTGGGACCATTGACAACCCATCGCCTTGACAATGACAACATCATGGCTGATATCGCGTATTGATCATGGTGACAATTGGTTCATCTTGATTGGTGTTGAGGAAGGTTGTATTTATAGGTGGCTTAGTCATCGCTTCTCCAGGTGGTGGAGGGCAGTCACGAATGGGCAATCTATCGGTTATCTCCCGAACCAGTTCCAAGAGAAGGTGCTTCTATACACTTCTATCCTAAACAAGGTATGCAACATCGAGAGCGTTTGGCAGTTATGATTGACCCTCCCTGGGAATGACTCCAGCAGATAAGTGATTACCCTATAACGAGAGATGAAAAGAACCTAATGGCTATAGTTGCGAGGTATTTGCATGCTAGAATTTTGACCTTGGAGGAGTACGCAAGGCTCGGAATTAGAAGTCTCATCATTCAAAATTCTCTGCGCTTTCAAGTTGGTTGAAGGTCTTAAGTCTGTCATTGTTCGAACTGGCACTCTTACATGAGTTCATCGCATGAGAAGATAACCGAATACAGACACCATACCTGTCGTGATGTTGTGAAATTAGAGGAGAAGGTCACTGATAATTGTCCCTAAAGGTCCAAGGACAGTGAGGAATATGAATACCTCGGTATAGTGGCAAGTTCAGCTTGGGGATGAGTATTGTAGTCCTATCACCAGGTAGAAATAACAGCTAGATCATGATACTACGGTTACAGACACACGCAACAGAGGACAATGGGATTCTAGCCCAATTTAGGACTTCTCTCCTGTTAAACTCTCCTGACAATTCATCGGATAAGATCTGAATGAGTTCCATCTGGCGGTTGTCTGCCAGTGGCAGATCTCCATAATGATTGGAGTGGTGGAAATGTTTGTATTCATAAGCTGTGTTTGTTTGTTTACTCTCCGATTTAAATGAGGTGGCGAGTTTACCGAAGAGCATTCTCTTCACAGCATCTCGAACATTGCCTTTGCTCACTCAACACCTTCTCGTAATCAGGCCGCCTGAGATGCTTTTTGGAAATTCTCTAGTTTGCCTTTCTGGCCCTGTTCTTTCTTCCCTTAGCTGAAAGCCTTCATGTGACCCCAGACAATGCAGATGAACAGCTGCGTAATGTCTATGACTACATTATCGTTGGAGGCGGTACTGCAGGTCTGACCATTGCCAATCGCCTCTCTGGAAACCCAGCAGGTACTTAATGCTGATAGACTCGACGAGCCTCGCTAATGGTGCTCGTAGTTTCGGTCCTGGTTCTCGAAGCTGGTCCTTTGTACGTCTCTCGCAACCCACCAGATCTCAACAGACAAATCGCATTTCAGGGATGACGCGAGAAATCTTTCGATTCTGGAGGCCTTCCTCCTGTCCCGGGCAAAGTCGGGTCAGGTGGATGGCAAAAATACCAGTGGGGGTTGACCACTGAACCCCAGACCTATCTCAACAATCCGAAGGTGGGAATCCCTCAAGGAAAGGCTGTTGGTGGCAGTTTCATCCTCAATGGCCTCTGTTGGTCGAAGGCTTTGCGCAGCTTGGTCTACCCGTTATTGGTGACGTGAACAATGGGACAGCGGCAGGGGCCATGATACTCCCTTCAAGCATGCAACCTGATAATCAGACGAGGTTCGATGCCAGAGAAGCTCACTTTAACTCGGCATCTCGGAGATACCACTTGCACATTGCAACTAACCAGACTGTCACACAACTTGTTTTGGATAGTAACAGTGCACACAACTCAAGTCGGAGAGTGATGGGAGTCGAGGTACGATTAGGTGATACAAAAGATGAGGTGGTTACTAATCCGTATTATAGTTTGCTCCAAGAAACAAGTCCAAGGCGAGATCAATTTCTTGTATCCGAGAGGTAATTGTTTCCGCTGGTGCGATCTTCACTCCCACTTTACTTCAGGTATCGGGAATTGGGCCGTCAGATGTTCTCAAGTCGCTCGACATTTTGGTCAAGATTGACCTTCCTGGCGTCGGATGTAATCTTCAAGATCATCCCATGGTTTATGCCAACTACTATTGTGAGTATTCGTGTCTCATGTAGTACAAGTACTAATGGGTCCAGATCGCAATGAATCATATTTCAGGAGCAATGAGATAGCCGACGGTGTGTATGATGAAGCTGCCGAGGAGTATATACGGAACAGAACAGGTGAATACACATTTCCGAGAGAGATACCCGTTTCTGACAAATTTAGGTCCTTGGACAGCACCTCTCATAAACACGATTGCATTCCCGAGTCTTCGATCTGCAACAGATGACTGGAAACAGTTCATGAATAAGAGTTCGGGGGATGGCATTCCCTCAAATACCCCCAACTCTGTGAAGAAGGGCTACGAATTCCAGAAAAAGATTCTACAAGACCAAATACTCGGCAATGACGCAGGAACTTTTGAGACCATGGCCATCTCATAGGGGCAGTTGACTGTAGCTGCTCAAAAGACCTTCTCCCGCGTCACCGTCCGACCCTCATCATCCTCGATCTTCGACTTGCCAAAGCTGGACCCACGATACTGCTCCGACCCGATCGATTGCGAGATTATTGTTCTTGGTCTCCAAATGAACACGAAGCTGATCCAAACCAACGCCATGAAAGAACTCATGCCCGAAGCGAATCGGTGTTTGATACTACAGATCATCAGACGTTGATGAAGCATGTCATGGAAAAGATCTCGACAGAGAGACATCCTTCAGGGACAGCAGCCATGATGCCTCTTGAACTGGGAGGAGTTGCGGACCCTGAGCTCAAGGTGTACGGCACGTGCAACTTGCGTATTGCTGATGCCAGTATCATGCCCCTGATTCCATCAGCCCATCTACAAGCTAGTGTCTATGGCATTGCTGAGAAGGTAAGATTCCAATAGTTAATTGAAACGAACTACTATTGACAACTGAAACAGGCGGCAGACATGATTAAATCAGCCAAACTGGATTGCCGTATTGGAGAACGACTTCCTTTCCCTCCCAGGTCGCGACCAGCCATTTGATCACATCCATCATGCTTGGATAACACATATAGATCAATCCAAAGAAAATGCTGGCATTCTGGGTTACCAGGGATGTATTCTTCACATTGGACTTGACGCTTTCGGGGTGAAATGGTCATAGATTGCGAATTAGACTAGGTAATGATAATGTAGCATTTCTGCCTGTTCCCAGCATGCTCAATAGAGCGAATTGTCCAACAGATGGAAATAAATGTATGGCTATAATATCATGCTGATAAACTTGGCACATCTAGGACTGTATTTCTCCATCTGGCCAGCTTCTTGTCCGTCAAACTCCAAGACGGAACCCGAACGTCAATTGACAACAAAGAAAATCGACCCTTAATCCTGTGGTTCCTTTCTCACAACCTCCGCGTGTTCTTCATACCAAGCCAACTGATCAGTCATGCGCTTGATCTCTGAATTCTGAACAGCCAATCTGTCCTTCAGCTCAGCCATCTCACGAACCAGGAACTGATTCTCAGACACCAGCTTATCCGCTCTCTCTAGACGCTCTTTGTTCTTTGCCTCAATGGCAGACACCCGCTCTGGCCAAGTTGGAGTCACAATAGATACCACAGTTGGTCTCTCCTCCATGAGTCGTGTGCTCTTCACGCCAGGATGCTGCTCGGCTGCTGGTATGACAAAGAGAGGAGACTGATGGCCTTTGCCCTTGATGCGGTAGAAGCGAGTTAGAAGATCTATAGGGACAATGCCTTTGGCGTAGACTTTGCCGCCTCGTTCCTCGTTCCAGATTCGTTCGCCAATCACACCGCTTGCTTTCCAGATCTTCTCCTTCTGTTCGATCTGTGCTTCGGCAACATCGATAAGACGGTGGATGTAGCTTCTGATATCTTCGCCGCAGTTCACGAGGATGTACTTATCCTGTGGATAGACAATCTCACGGCCCCCTGAGACGCCATCGGCACCGGCACGGCCCAACAACTGCTGTGGGACGAGGGCTTCTCCTTTCAGGACGTCGGTAGCGTTGGCGTAGTTGATTTCGAGTTCGTGTATACGACCGATAAGATGCTGATGATGAAGAATCCATTGACCAAGAAGGCAGTTGCGAGCAGCTTCGAGTTGCGATTCTCTCAAAGGATGGTTCGTTTTCTTATCCTCGGGGTCTTCGAAACCAGTTGGAAGAATCGACATCAAGCCGCC
This sequence comes from Fusarium odoratissimum NRRL 54006, assembly GCF_000260195.1. Lineage (NCBI taxonomy): Eukaryota > Fungi > Ascomycota > Sordariomycetes > Hypocreales > Nectriaceae > Fusarium > Fusarium odoratissimum. The sequence continues at coordinate 1,048,167 of NW_022158692.1, read as the reverse complement.
AGTAGAAGAGTACTCATGATCGATGATTTCAAGACACTCGTTCGCATGCATGATGAGATCGTGGTGTGTCATGTAAGGACGACGGATATCTCCCTCCTTGGCCGAAGGACCAAAATCCTCAACTTGTGTCAAAGGACAACGATGTTCGATCCCATGCACTTCAGACTCTGACTTGACGACATTGTGAAGAGCAAAAAGAGGATCATGGTGAAACGGGTCATCGTTCTCATACGGACTGTTGAGGTTGTTCAACCAGTCAAAAGCCTCGTTCTTCTGGAAGATCCAACCTTTAGAATCGACATCCCCTGTGCCTACAGGACGAGTGGTGGTAGACGGAGCAAGCTTGCGGATGATGTTGGTGAGAGACTGGGCATGCTGCTTGAGGGCGAGAAGAGTGGGAGGACGGCCGGACGAGAAGTAGGAGCAGTTGATGTGCTGTAGAAGTTCGAGATCTTGAGGGTCTAAGATGCCATTGTCTGGGGTGAACAAGTTGGATCTGTAGGAGGTTGCGTAATCGTTGGAAGGGACGAAGAGAGGTTGAGTGCCCTCCTTCTGCTTCCCCGCTGCTCGCAAAGCTACCATAGCGAACTAGAATACAGGTGTTGGCACAGAGTGATAAGAGAGTTACAGGTTGACAGGACAGAGATCAGAACAGGATGGATTTTCTTTGAAAAGGATAATGAGATATCTATTCATAAACAGACATAAAGAAATCTTTCTAGTAGTCTGTCACAATATTGGCACCTGTAGGGCCGGGTGATTGATGTGATGCTATTCAAAGAACAAAGAAACCAGCTCTTTGTTGCAAGTGCCATTCGCCATGGTCATGGTGGGCGCATAGACATTGCTTGAGCAATCAAAAGACTCGAAAACGGTCAAATTGTTTCCTTTCTTTGTCTTTATGGTAAGTAGTAACCGGTAACCCCGAGAAATGGATGCGTTTAGGCCATTAACAATCGAGCTGCGACGGTCTTGAGATGGAACCCCGGGTATTGTTCACAAACCTTCATCAACCGTCGAGTACTCTCTGCTTGTCGGGCTCTCGTCATGAATGACAAGATTGCTATATCTTGATAATGTCGCCAGAAATACATATCTCTGTAGTACAAGCGACTCGTCCCTTAAGTTTGACGAAAGCTTGCTCTTGTTAGTGAATCACAGTTGGTATGAATAAGCGCGTGGTCGAGATTTCCATGTCTAGTCGCGAGTATCTGTCATTTGGATAGAATTTCCTCCAAAGAGCAACCTGGCACCTCGGCCTGCGTTCCAAGCTGGTACAACAGAAAAGAGTTTGCTCCGTCTCACACAAACATCCGTTCACCGTTGTACGCCGAAGGCATCGCAGCTTTGTGTACACTAGGAGCTCGCCTCTTTATGCAGGGTCAAGCTCTACATTTCTGCTTCTTCGTGAAGGGAATGTACGCTTCATCAAGGGCAACTTGGATTGAAGCCACTCTTGGTGTTCCAAGCCCAGATTCCCGGTCTCAATCAACAACGGTCCGTTACCCAAGATGCTCTACGACAAGGCTTCACCTTTACATGGCAACAATTGAGGCAACCATACGCAGAGTAGATCAGGAATGTTTAAGCAAACAGCCACAAGGTGAAACACAAATGCCGACATTCAGATTCAACGGATAACCAAGGGATCGTAGCCGATGGCTGTACGGTAATACACACGTGACTGTGTCTGAGTTGAACAAAGAGCTTTACAATCAAGAGGCCTCGTCTTGACACTCACGAAAAGTTACATACGGAAAACAACGTTCTGGACCAGTCTGTAATGGTGACGCAGCCATGGGAGGCCCAATCTGTGAAGCCGCAATATGCTTTGTTAGGCGACGTTTGCGGTAACGGCCACGCTGCAAGCAAAGCAACGCAAAGCCAAAAATTGAGGGAGACATGTGGGAATTCAATAAATTCACGTCAGAGGAGATCTCATTGGTCGAATCGCGACATCTTGAAGGTTGATGCGTCGAGATAAAATTACAGGCACGTACCTCGGCCCAGTCAGTGCCAGTTTGAGAGTGAGAGCTTGACGCCAGAGCAGACCATTTCAGCTGAACCAGCATCATCCTGATTGCGCTAGGGCCAGATGAAGAATGGCGCATGCATTTGTGGAGAGTCTAGCCTTTTGGAATGAATGATTGACTGGGATACGTAGATGAAGTTGCATCTGTAGTATTTTCGTTCTCAGATCTCGAGAACTGTTTGAAGAAACGACTGCTGGATCCCTATCGCCATCGCCAAGCGGTGAGAAAGTCATGATGTCGTTGAAGGGATTGAAAGACATTAATGGGCATCAACCTTGACAGACTAAAAGAACAAAGGATGGTCTAATGATCAAGACAGGGCCGATGAATGGAGTGTCTCTTGCTCGATGAACAGTAGCGCGATGATCAAGAGAGATAGCCAAGTAAACAAACCAATGGAGCTAGGTAATTATGATCGCAGATACAGTGACTGCACTGTAAGTCAGATCGTCATTGAGCTACCGTTGTAGGGAGAGGTGAGTTAATTTGGAGATCGGGGGGGGGGGGGGGGAGAGAAAACGAATGCTAATGTAGTTGATGTCATTGGCGCCGAGGACGGAACTGAATGTTCCGAAGTGAGGGAGTCAGTTGGGCTGTGATGAATTGAAATGGTAGCGCCACGGGAATGAGAATGAGAAAGAGAATGAGGACGAGCATCGCATGAGAATGAAAGAGTCTCAAAAGGTAGCGGAGATTTCCAGTCTTGGCAGACACTCCCAAGTCCTAACTAAAAGGGGAGACGATTAACATTCCGATCCGGATCGTCACTGGGGTTTATTCATTGACTTTTGACAGAAGGTGTTTGTGCTCATGCTCACTAACTCGATGGCGGATGGGTTCAATGATTGTGGTTGTGGTGGTGACGGATGCATCTGACATCACATATCCAGATAGAAAGTCGATCCCTGTCAAGCTGTCTCGTCTCCGTCGTGTGTGTATGCATGGCAACACGGGAGAGCGTCGTGGCTGTGCTTCTGTTTGATTGAGTGTAGAATCGACGACAGTAGCTGAACTCGACAATCAAAAAGACGTTGATGCATGATCTAGATCGAGGCCGTGATACTCGTGAGGCACAGAATAGCCAAGTCTAGACTTGGGATGCCGTAAAACGTCGGCAGCAGCCTCACAGACTCACTCTGTTACAGTCCAAAATCTTTCATTTGGCTCCCTCATTTGTCTTGTCTCCCTGGCTGGCCCTGTCGGTATGCCCGTGCACCATGAACTGAGGCATCACATCACGCAGCACCAAATGAATTTTAGTGAGCGTGACTATTTACAGTAGCGCAAGGGCAGCGGGATGAGGTGTCCACGTCGCAGCGGATAGTGGGTTTGTCCCGTGGCCAAGCTTCAACAGCCGAAATTGAGGAGGAGGATTGATTTCGTACGCAGCAGGCCCTGACCCTTTTGGAGATTTCCAGAAATAAAGTTTTGGGGGGTGACAATGGGATCATGAATTACTCTTCAGAAACAGGGTCTTGTTTTAGAGTATCATTTTCGTATTTGCCCAACCATCAATTAATTGTCATTCGTTTCATATCAATCCCACAAATCGCATGCGTATTGCAAACGTTTTACCGGTTTCTCGTTTTACTGTCACCGTGCTATCGTCCGGGATCAAAGCGTCCATACCTGCAGACTACTCCGTATCAGTTTGCATTCAGAGAAGGGAAGTGATTTGCAATGCCTTCCAAGGCCAGCTGTCCCAGGTTCCAGTTAGAGTGCCGGGGGGCTGGCCTAGACCCTCCATCCATCTTCAATTACCGCTGATGATGAAGGAGTGCACCAGAGGGCGATTGGCCAGTGTCGATCTAGCCCCAACTCAGGATTTTGCCTGTGTTTCCCAGCAGAGCTTCAGGCACTTGGCGATGAGCCTGCAGGCTGGGCGCTACGCTGTGACGTCGACATCAGCACCTTGTGCCATGCCAGCCGTTGTCAGTCACCCTGACGTTGATGCATGGCATCACACCTTTACGCTGGATATCTTATGATAATATTCTCAGCAACTATAGAAGAAGCCAAGATAGAGGAATTCAAAAAACGGTATCAAGCAGCCACAATCCCTCCAGGTTCAGGGGAAGCATAAATTGCAAGCAGCCGCGTTTTTTTACTTGTTTTTCGCGATTCTATACTGAATTTTTGCTGGGCTGAGACATGACTTCACCTTGATTAAGGGGGTCCTCTTAGTGCTAAGCTTTTCGTCTTTGGTCGCATTTGCACTACACAAGCTCCAAGTCTCCTCCCATTGGATTCACACACCCACCCCTGACAACCTGAGCTGAGCTACCGTACCTTAGCCAACATCTGAGGAAACCAGCTTTTTTCCTGTCTAATCTAACTAAGTATCTATTGCATGGCTTGACTGGATACGTTAATTACATATAGCCCGCCAGCCCCATCCATCTATTGTTTTATCTTTTTCGAGTTTTCGTTCTTCGTTCCTAATTTTGGTTGCAAGTGCGCAGATTCCATTGGAACGCGCCTGCCTCCCGTCTCAACCTAATCTATCTGCCACCCGCCCCCCGCCAACGGAAGGGTAAGGTGCACTGCACTACAGCTTGCTTCCTCCAGTGTAGCTGAGCGACGCGGCCCAAGTGCCAGCTTAATTTCTTCGATTTCTTCCTAATAACCTCAATTTGCGACTTTATCAGCTTCGCGCGTCGAATTAATCGAATCGAGAATCGGCAACCGATTATAATAGCCCAAATCCAGGGTTTATACCAGAGCATCCACCCTTGACGTAGTCCAAGATACTGCAACTGGACTGCAATCATGGGAAATTTCATCAGTTGGTTGGAGGACAACCTCCCCTCCCCCAACACGAGCAACTCGGGCGGTGCGAGAGGAACGCAGCCTCAATCCCTTTCGGGTATGTTATATAAACGAATACTGCATAAATCCGACGCGGGACTAACAATTCTCAGGCATGGTTTCGACTCTCGTTCCCGTGCTCATATTGTCGGGAGTCTACCTCGTCGTTTTCCTTGTCTTTCGTAAATCCAACAGGCGATTCTATGCGCCTAGGACGTATCTTGGCTCCTTGCGCGAGCAGTAAGTCGCGATGCACCACTGAACTCTGAATATTAATTCTAACGCCTTCGCAGTGAACGGAGTCCCGCGCTACCTACTGGTTTCTTCAACTGGATTGGAGCTTTTTGGAAGCTTCCCGATGCCTACGCTCTCAAGCACCAGAGTCTCGATTCATACCTCTTTATTCGATTCCTTCGCATTTGCTGCACCATCTGCTTCGTGAGTCTTTGCCTCACATGGCCTGTTCTCTTCCCAGTAAATGCCACTGGTGGAAACGGAAAGAAGCAGCTTGAGATTCTCTCATACGCCAATGTCAACATTGATGATTCGACTCAGAGGAACAGGCTCTACGCCCACTGCTTCATTGCCTGGCTCGTTTATGGCTTCGTCATCTACACTATCATGCGCGAGTGCATATTCTACATCAGCGTGCGACAGGCTTTCCTTCTTACTCCCCAGTATGCCAAGCGCATCTCATCCCGCACTGTTCTCTTCACTTCAGTTCCCAAGGAGTATCTCGATGAGGCCCGCATTCGCACCCTCTTCAACGACTCAGTTAAGAATGTTTGGATCCCCGGCGACACCAAGGAGCTCGACAAGATCATTGAGGAGCGCGACGATGCCGCCATGAAACTCGAGAAGGGAGAGGTAAAGCTTCTCAAGCTGTGCAACAAGGAGCGCATCAAGGCCATGAAGAAGTCGGGCCCTGAAGCCGAGAAGGTTGCATCTGCCCCATCTGACCCTGAGTCTGGAAACCTCTCTGCTCGCTGGATCCCTGCTAAGAAGCGACCTTCACACCGTACTGGCCCTCTGGGGCTTGTTGGCAAGAAGGTTGATACTATTGAATGGGGCCGCGAGGAGCTGAAGACCCTCATCCCCAAGGCCGACAATGCTCAGGCTGACTGGCTCGCTGGCAACTATGAGAAGCACTCTGCCGTGTTCGTCGAGTTCTACACCCAATCTGATGCCCAGGCTGCTTTCCAGACTACCACTCACCACCATGCCCTCCACATGGCTCCTCGTTTCATCGGTGTCAAGCCTGATGAGATTGTCTGGAAGAGCTTGAACTTCCCCTGGTGGCAGGTTGTCATTCGCCGATATGTCGTCTACGCCATCATTGCTATTCTCATTATCTTCTGGGCTGTTCCCGTCGCCATCGTTGGTATCATTGCTCAAGTTAACACGATCAAGACTCTTCCTGGTCTTACTTGGATCCAGGATATCCCTCAGGTCATTCTTGGTGTCGTCTCTGGTCTTCTGCCTTCCGTTGCTCTCTCCATCCTCATGTCCCTGGTTCCTGTTTTCATGCGCCTTTGTGCCAGACAGGCAGGTTGTGTTTCCATCTCCCAGGCCGAGCTCTTCACCCAGAACGCATACTTCGTTTTCCAAGTTCTCCAGGTTTTCCTGGTTCAAACTCTGGCAAACAGTTTCGTTTCGTCTATCGCGACGATCGTTAAGGATCCCAGCCAGGTCTTCAGCATGCTGTCATCTTCCATCCCTACCGCCTCCAACTTCTATATCTCTTACTTCATTGTTCAAGGTCTGACTATCGCCGTCGGCGTCCTGACTCAAGTTGTCGGATGCATCATTTTCAACCTTCTGTACAAGTTCCTGACTAGCACTCCACGATCCATGTACAACAAGTGGACTACTCTCAGTGCTCTCACTTGGGGAAGTCTTTTGCCCGTCTACACCAACATCGCTGTCATTAGTGGGTAACCCCTGAACTCGTGTGTCGAGCACCGCTAACCTTTCTCAGGCATCGTCTACGCTGTCATTGCACCTGTCATGCTCTTCTGGTCTACCATCGGTATGGGCTTGTTCTACCTTGCCTACCGCTACAACATTCTGTTTGTTACCGAGACCAAGATCGATACTAGAGGCCTCATCTATCCTCGTGCTCTCAAGCAGCTTTTTGTCGGTGTTTATCTTGCTGAGGTCTGCCTTGTCGGCATGTTCATTATCTCCAAGGCCGCCGGCCCTGCTGTCCTGATGGCTGCCTTCCTTGTCTTCACCATTCTATTCCACATCTCCCTCGCTAAGGCTCTTAACCCTCTTCTCTACAGCCTGCCTCGCTCTCTTGAGGTTGAGGAGGAGCGAATTCAGCGAAGCCTGCAAGGTTCAGAGTTGGAGGACGGACATGTCCAGAATGGAGAGGGTGCCGCTTCCAACGGTGCTTCCAACGGCGCTGGCAAGAGCCACGGTGTTAGCATGTTCGTGCCTGGTGGTACTGACAGTGTTCAGAAGAAGGGCAACTTCTTCTCCAAGTGGCTCAAGCCCTGGATCTACGCCGATTACGCCACCATGCGCCAGTTGGTGCCTCATGAGCGTAACATGGGACTCGACTATCCTGAGGAGGTCGAGCGTGACGCTTACTTCCCACCTTCAGTCACAAGCCAGACACCTATCCTCTGGATCCCTGCCGACCCCGCTGGTATTTCCAAGCAGGAGGTGCTCAACACGAGCAAGGTGATCCCCATCTCAGACGAGGGCTGCACTCTCAACGACAAGAACCGCATCGAGTGGGACACTGAGGGAGCACGACCTCCTATCTGGAGCGAGAAGATTTACTACTAGAGGTGGATATGATTTCGTTAGTGTGATTGATACCCAAACACATGCCAGCTATCAGGCTGTGTTGCTTTGAAGCCGTAAAAGTGTTTGAAAGGAGATGATGGAAGATTGGGAAACTGAAATAAACGACAGCATTGGATTTAGCCAAGATGGGTATGTCATCGATCGTGTCATGAAATATACTATAGTATCCTGCACGGTTGTTAGATCAGATGGTTATTTAGTCAATGAATTCTAATGCTAATGAGGAATGGTTGCAAGTCAGTGACTGTAGTATCAGTGACTAGGAACAAGATAGATTATGAAGATGTCTCATAATCTATCGCTTACTCGGGCCCTGTTCAAACCAGATATGTCTAGTCCGGCGTATCCTCTGTCATGGGGTTTAAGGTTCTGTGATAGTTGATTGGGCAACTAGAAGTAGTACGATCTCTCCACACCGGATGGCTTTTACCTTGTAATCCGCAGTAGGGCTACAACTCGCCAAAGGATGGACAAGGCTTTTACAACTGAACTATTGAGTACAACTGAGACATGGAAACAAAGAGCACAATGTAAGCTTGAAAGCCAAGACATGTGACATATGGGAACAAAGGGATTGATATTGACATACAAAGAGAGAGAGAGAGAGAGAGAGAGGGCTTACGAGTCCAGATGGTTTGGTTGTTGGGGTGAGTTGATAGACGAAACAGGGATTTCCTAGATCGAATGGGCCTAGCATTAGGCCTAGAGCACCTACCAAACTTACCGGGAAGCGGATAGTGGCAGCCACAATTGAAGCCACAACCGCTATTGTCGTTGAAGCTGTGGATATTGATTGCATCGGAGACAATTGTTTATGTCTGCAGTGATTGTTGGATGTGACACAATAGCGATAATAACAAACTACCCAATCAGTAAAACTCAGCAGTTGAATACTGCAGTCTTTAGCTGTGGCGCTTCTACATGTGACAGCCTCCCTTGACTAAACCCATGCCCTTGTTCCCGTCCGTAGCCAACAAGGATCTAAAGAGCTCCCCCTCCATCAGCTTCTGATGTGATGGTCCCACAAGCCATTGTTGTCGTGCCAACCACCATCAACAATCACCTCGTCAAGCAGAAAGCGGCAAGTCATTCACATTCTCGCGAGGGGGATCTTGATTTTTAGCCCGGCTTTTGACAAGATAGGTCTAATCGCGAACCTTGCTTGTGTGTTTGATTGATAGTACGATATCGACATTGGACGATACGGCTCCAGATCCCGGCTGCACTTACCCTTACCTTGCTGCTGAGATCCCCTCATCCCTGCTCCTTCTCTTTCCTTCTCTGTGCCTGTGCTCTCTTTCTTCCCCCTCGGCTTCTCTCTTGACTCTCTGCTTGCTCTCCTACAATCCTATCTAAACCTGGACATCGACCCCATTCGTGGCCTGTTCTTGAGGCCTTTGCATTATTAGCAGGTTTGGTCAATGTTGAGAGTCTTGACAAGGTGCGCATAGACCGAGACATTGCGCAGAGACCCTTGGACATTCCTTCGTGTCGATCAGCAGAACACGTACGACACTTTTGCGCTGCGGATTCTCAGACTCTACACATATTCAGAGTAAGGAAGTTGGGGGAAGTGAACAACTGCAACCGAGATACCATCCAGCTTTCGAGCTACGCGGTGATGACCATGCTCTGAGCGCTCAGCATCATCGTCGGCGAGAAAACTACGCTTGAAAAGCGACTGCGATTGCTTCGCCTGCACCTTTCGGATTAGCGAGTCATCTCAACTTCGAAGAAACCGCAATGACTCCAACGACCACCCGCAGCTATCGGCCTGCGCAAACAATGCCCAAAATGACAATCTCTACTACTCTCCTCCTCTGCGCGAGCACACTTCTTCTCGCCTTTCCCGCTGCCGCGCAAACTTTCCCATACGTTCCCACAGAGATTCTCATGCCCGATCCAACATGTGTCGACGGTAGCGTTCCATGTAGTGCTTCGAATCTAGCATACATCTTCCGGCAAACAGCTTCAGGCAATGTCGAGTTTCGAGCCCTCGACTTTTCTAAGAGTATCGATGCGGACGAGGACAGCCTTGAGCGCGCAAGCAATGACACTGTCTTACCTTTTCTCGACGGTAGTTCAAAGAGCACTGCCTTTGGTGCTGCGAGAACGGCGAATGGCTCTGTACTCGTTTATGCAGGTGACTGCGAATCTGGCAGCGGCGATGTCTGGAGCTTCGACTATAGCAACGATCAAGGCGAGTGGTCTCGTCGGGGTCTCAAGAACGGCGGCGACACCCGTCGTGCACCGTATTTCCTCGGAGGCACTGTTGCCTTTTCCTCCAGCCTCGCTCCTGATATGGACCAGCCAACTCTTTATACTTATGGAGGAATGTGCGAGACACCCGAGTCTGGAAGTGAAGCGACGAACTGGCAGAGTAATGCCAACTACACCAAATCGATGCTGAGACTCGCACCTCACGATAGCGATGCTTTTACCTCGTATGAGATGAGCGTCGCTTCCAGTGGTGGACCAAAAACACCCATTGCAGGCTTTACTCTAACTGGTCTCACGCCCTCGATGACCAATAAATCTGGCATTGTGACGCAGCAGATGAGTTATGTACTTCTTGGTGGACATACCAAGACAGCCTTTATCAACATGAGCACAGTCGCTGTATGGAATCTTCCCGCTGAGTCGTGGAGTTATGTCAACATTCAACCTCCAAACGTTGATATGCCAAAGTCAGATCTTGCTGTGAAGGATGCGAGCTCTCAGAATCGTCGCAGAAGCACAAACACTGCGGATAATGTCTACAGCCGTTCTGGGCATACTGCGACGCTCAGCGAGGATGGAAGCTCTATCATTGTTATAGGAGGATGGGTTGGCGATGTTAATACTCCTGCTGAACCACAACTTGCGATCCTCGAGATGAGCGAGATCTACAGCGGGTGGCAGTGGAAGATCCCTGACGAACAACCTGATTTCAATGGAATCTACGGCCATGGCGCTGCAGTGTTGCCAGGAAATATGCTCATGGTCTACGGCGGGTGGGAGTCTTCGGGCTCTTCCTCACGGAAAGTCAAGCGTCAAGCCTCATCTGGAACACTTCGCTTCTACAATATCACGTCAGGTTCATGGGGATCCCAATACACAAACCCCGCCTCTAGCTCATCGGATGATGATAACGACGCGCCCAAGGATGATAACAAAGGATCAAACTCAAAGCGCCTCGGCCTCGGTCTCGGTCTAGGCTTTGGTATCGCTGCCCTGATCGGCATCATCATTGGTGCTCTGTGTTGGTACAAGAGACGCAAACGGCATATCAGCAAGCGAGAAGAAGCTGTCAGGGCGCTGTCTCAAGATCCCAACTACTATAACAACGAATACCCCGAGATGATGGAAAATGATCCTTGGGGGCTCGATAGTGCCCCTTGGTATGGCACTGGCGAGAGCCCTTATGCCGCTGGTGAGCGATCCCTAGGCTACGAGTCTATGAGAGGCGCTCGAAGTGGTCTCCCCGGACTTCACATTCCACACAAATCTATGGCAAGACCGTCACGAGGAGGCTATATACCTACGGGACCACGGCCTACAAGTTTCCCGGGTCCAATCCATCCGATCTATGAGGACGATGAAGAGGAACCCTATCACAATCGAGGCCTTTATGATCACGTCCCGACACCTACATCAGAGGTTCCTTCAGATCCTTTCCAGACTCCAGTCGCAGGCGTGGGTCCGAATAATATTCCTCACCCCATTTGCCTGACTCCTGGAGGTGGTAACAGAGCCTCAGCAACACCTAGCCCTGAGAGCCCGCGACATGATCCTGAGGTTCAAGATTGGGTCACTGAAGTTGATGCTGCGGAAGGACTACTTGCACGCATGAATAGTCGACGAAGCCAACACCAGAATGTACAGAACCTCGATAGCGCCGAAGGCTTGCTTGCGCGCATGAATAGCCGACGAAGCCAGAACCAAGGAAGCGTGGGTCACAGCCAGGGTCGTTCTTCACCAACGCGGCATAACTCGACCCGTTCAGCTGCTCTGCGAGATGATGAATCACGAAGCGGATCTAACTTGTCCGAGTCAGCACGGAGCGCAGCAGAAAGCATCAAGGCTAAAGCACGTCAACTCAACCCTCTCGCTCCAGCATTCCTAGCCGCCGGTGCCGAGCACCCTAAGCCAGGCAGTTCGTCGTCTAGTAGTTACAACACAGCCCGCTCGTCATTTGGTGTTCTTCAAGCAGAGGGTCCTTCGTTACTTATGGGAGACCGAGCTCCTCGCTACGATGATGATGAGCCCTCGTCGCCGTCCAAGTCAAAGCCACGTAGGGGATGGCTGGGCTCTCTTCGGCGAGTGTTTTCAGGGGCTAGTACCCCAACATCATCCCGCGAAGATATGTCTGGCGTGCGGCGTTCGTTTGACCAAGAGCCCGTGACTGGTGATTACGAGCCCGGTCTGGTAGGTCTACGCGGCGAGCTTCTTAGAAGGAAGAAAGGTCGACAGGACTGGGAAGGTGTTGAAGGCGATTCGCATGGTGCTATGATGTCTGGTGGAGCCGGACCCGAGCCTGGAGCTGAGTCTGACTGGGATATTGAGAAGGCTGTTGAGCAGCGATTGGTGCAGGTCATGTTCACTGTCCCTCGAGAACGTTTAAGGGTTGTTAATGGCAACGAGGAGGGAAGCGATCGAGAAGACGAGGTGCCGATGAAGCCACACAAGGCTGAGTTTGTTGATCCAGATAACGAGAGTCAGACATCAGGGGGTGTCAGTATTCGTGAGAAGCGGGATGAACGTGAATTTGGACATGCTGGCATTCGACCAGTGGTGGAACCAAAGAGGGACGACGAGATTAATGAAAAGCAACCGCTTGTTCAGGATGATCAAGAACAGCTGAATGAGAGGCGGCGTCTTGAGGAAGAGAGACAGCGGCTGATGGATGAGAAGCGTGCTGAGGAACAACGTCTCTCAGAAGAGAAATCTCGACAAGCACAACAGAAGGACAAGGAGTCTACGAGGAGAGAGCAACCACAACCTACATCACAAGAACAACAGCAACTTCCTCCAGAAAAACTACAACACCCGGAACCCCCTCATCTTCAGCCACCTCAACCTCTCTTCCAGCGCAGCTCCCGGGATTCTTCACCGTCGTCATCACGTTCTCCTTCTCCTCTACCATCTCCTGGCCACCCCTCTCACTCAAGACGACACACACGAGGCAACTCAAACAACTCAATCGGCGGCTTCCTCCACCCAGATCTGGCTCCACTAGAACCGCGCTTCTCACACGAAACAGATCGTTCCTCGGGTGTACTTCTCGAAGCTCAAGCAGTTCCCCTCACACGAGAACGAGCTCGAACACGCGTCTTGGCTATGGTCGATAGTTTCGAGAGTCTAAGTCGCGAGAACAGCCCGAGTCCCACACGGTTCCAGTAGTTGGAGAAGAAAAGATGCATAAGGTTTTGCACAGAGCGTGGATTTGTTACTTTGGTTTGCAGGGTGTTTGGGTGCAGGATGACTGGAACATAGGGATTGCTTGATTTGGAATTCGCTTCAGCATTTTGGAAGCTTCAGGACATATTTGATTTGGATTGCCATGAGTCTTGGATCTGTATATATACATCATGTATCTATGTGCTCAAGATTCTACCCTACAATTGGGATACGATTAAAAGACAGGAATTCGCTTTTACACTTCATGCCCAGTCTTGATTTAGTCCTTCACCGTCTCTAACCTCCTTGAGTAATGTTCCAGTCTGCAAAGTGTTCCACAACGTTGACTTTCTAGGCTCATCACTTGAAGCCACGAGGGCATCCACAAACTTATTAGACTTCATGGTCTCCAGCCGTAAACTAGTGTGTTTCAACGCTACTCCCACTTTCCGCGATGACTCTCCATAGTGCGTCTTCATGACTAAGTTGCAAACTCATGGGCCACGTCAAATGTGGCGTTCGACGCCTCAAGAGCATCGGTTCTGCTCTATTCAAGCGGTGGACAGCTTGACACCACGCGCGATTCATGTTGCCTCACGTTTCAAATCCAACCATAGGTCGCGTGAGGCGACGACTAGGTATAAATCAAAAGGGGACGAGTTAAATGTAGAGATGGAGAAGGAGGCGGATAACTTCACCGTGAAGCTAAATTGATCACCAGTTCTGTAGTGAGCGTCATGAAACTTATGAAAGCAGTCATTTTCGTGTCACAGAGATGAAAAGTGCAAGCTGTAGTTCCAGACCAAGAAATGAAGAGCATACTTTTGGCTGCTATCTCAACCGCGTCGCCCGATGCATTTGTGCTGGCTCTATGTACGTAAAAGTGACCCCAAACTGACAACGACGACCTGCATATTATATCCAGACTTTCAAGCCAACACTGAGCGCCCACGCAAGTCATTCAAACTCGGCGACTCTGTCACGCCCCCCACAGGTCGCTGCCCCTCATCCATTGTGCCATAATTGCTTGGTCGAGGTCGCCGTTGCCGTAATGCCATCAAGTATAAAATCAGAATCGAAAATTAAGCGTTGGTTTCTGCCGTCATGCATGACCTTTCCAATACTGCTGTACGAAGCAGCAGTCACTTGGCTCGCTTGCATATGTACCATACCATGATCCCGCCAGTTGCTGGGGGCGTTCGTCCCATGTTCCGTTGTGTATGTAATCCCCCTTGTAAAATGCCAACGCCTTCCTGGTATCTCGAAATGCAACAAAAGCCCTTTGGGTTTTAAAAGTGAGCCGGGAGAAAGTGAGATTCGTGTGCTTCATGGGTCATTGTGACCATTCTATCTGCTCGTCTGGAACATCTTTCATTATCCATCCCAGAAAATTCCGCTTGACTCCAGAGATTTATGTTGAGGAAGTACCCTCAATGCAGCACGATGCCGTGCTCTTGGCCAGATAGACAAGTGCCTCTTATCGTAGTCTCATCTTATAAAAGATGGCATTTGGAGCCCAGCGGAATTTCCGGAGTTGCCGAATGTCCTGTCGGTCAAGGTTCGGGCGTTGGATCGGGATTTGTTGCACGGAGCACCTTGGGTGCCTGAATCCTCCTCGAATAGTCGTGGTCATCTCGCAATGTGTTGATACTCTCATGACTTGCGCTTCGAACGTACAATCCTTGCTTGAATGGGTCCATTCGAGGATCGACTTGCAAGGTGCTGTTACGGCTTCCTGCCGCGGCTGATGCAATAGGTGATCCAGCCATGCTCATATCAGGTCGTGCAATGCCCGAGGAGCTATCTCGAACACTGGGGTCGTCCTGATAGGCTTCTTGTTCGTTCTGTTGCTTCTTTCGGCGGAACCACAGGAATAGGGCGAGGGCAGCAGCACCTATGACGGCTGCAATCACGCCTACCACGATGCCGACAACCTGGCCAGTGCCAAGTCCACTCTTCTCGGTAGTTGAGCCATTGGTGTTTTCGCTTGCGGTTGTTCCACCAGTCTCCGTCGGCGCTGCCACAGTGACGGTCCTGATAGTACCGCCAGCAGTGACAGTCTGAACAACCGAAGTGCGCGAACTAGATGTAGTTGACTCGTCCTCGGCTGTGCTCGTAGCTGAGGTTTCATCTTCGGTCTAAATACATGGTTAGTGTCTGTCCAAAAACTCTTTATTACATCACCAGATTCCCGAGGCGAGATAACATGCGTGTTGAGACAAGGCATACAGTTGAGGTTGTTTCTGGCTCCGAGCTGGACGTGGACGTGGAGGTCGATATGGATGTGGATGATGGCTTCAGAGTCACCGTATTCTGTATTGTCTCAGTCACTCTGGATACGGCCACGGTGGTTGGTTTTGCCTGATGGTTGCCTGTTAAGCCGTGGTATCTTACCAACCGCAGAAGGGTTCAAATGGACTGAGATGTACAGGTGGAGAGTTGGGTAGGCAGACACTCGTCCGATCACGGCATATGCGGCGATCACAACACGAAACATCATGTCACAGGATTTGACTTACTTTGGTTGATGAGGGGGAAGGGCCCCTTGAGCCGGAAGGCTCAACTTTGCCTAGAGACACATATCCGTATACTCCGTTACCACCGCAGACTTCATCAGGCCATGCTGGACAAGGAGTATCGCACTTGGAGTTGTCCTCTTGGGTTGACTTGACAGGTGCGTAATTCGAACACCAGCATAGCTTGTCTTGGGTGATAGCGAATGCCCAGTCATCGATACAGAAATCATGGCAAAGACCATTTGTCTGATAAATGCTCGTATCTATTAATATGGTTAGAGGCTGCAAGCTGTTGGATGTGAAGGGGTTACATACTCCTGGGGGTCTCGCCAGTATTGTAGCTAGCACAATATTCGATGTCCAGAGCGGCAGCTAGAGGCGCCCATGATGATGCTATTAAGACGAGCAAGCCGGCTTGTTGGGCATGTCTGGAAAGAGGAGACATGATGATTATGACTTGGTCGAGAAAACTAGGTTGGGCTTAAGGTTAGAATGTGTCGAGTTGAAGGGAAGCGAGGAGAGCCCAGGCAAGAGGATGTTACACACCTTTACCAAAGACTGAGCAAGAGGGCATGTGAGGTCGGGTGCAGAGATGAAGCAGGCTTTTCAGAACATAACACGGTGTCGGAAGACTCTCAGATGGTCGAAGCCATACCACTGCTGACGTCGAGAGGTGTAGTACTACCGGCAGGTGTGATTTCGCGTGGGTGGATGTCCCGACGCCGGAGCAAGACAGCCGGTATCGTCAATCGTGATCCGAGTTGAGCAAGGTAGCACAATGAAGTGACCAAGCAGGCTGTATGCGAATCACTGGGAGATCGGTGGCTTTTCGAAGATGGGATGTAGATTCGCGATGATCGGGTATCGTGTTTGGTTCGAGATGAAAGTTTTATCGATAGGTGACTATTGATAATCGGTGGGTGACAGTGATGAGTCGAGAGCTTCCTGAGGCTCAAATGGTTGTCGATGAATGATTCTGGCAATCCTCGTAGATTCCAGCTGCCAACACAAGCGAACGGTCGATACGATATAATGCGATCCCAAAACTTGAACAATGCCAATTATCCCAAGACGAAAGAAACCCAGATCCAAAAATTACCACAAGGGTAAAAAAAAGAAAGGAGAACAATTCCCAGCCAACGAAATAGATATCGTGGAGATGATTAGGAGGGGAGGTTGGGTGTGATTGAGAAATAATAGGTAGAGGTAGAGAGCTGGACGTTGGAATACGTGACAAGAGATCAAGGTCGAGAAGGGGAGATTTGGGAAGGGAAAAGGTGTGAGGGAAGTAGCGACTAGAGTGGTCAAATCAGGTAAGAGCTAGGTAGGTATCTGTACCTAGCACGGTAGTCCCGGGCCCTAGTGGAGGGGCGGCGGCAGCAGCGACCGGGATGGGAAACAAGGAAGGAAGAACGAAGACGAGCGATGAACTTTCTAACCAAATTTGGCCCAACTTGAGAAGAGAAGAGGGCCTGGGAATAGCGACGGATGAGAATAACCTAGGCAAAATCGATAAATTGGATTGTCGATTCCTGTAGAAGGATCGATGTGTTCCTTGGAGTGGTCCTCAGTCGATAGTTTGTCAACGACTCCTCTCCCTCTGAAGAACGGAACGCCCTGGTAGAAAAAAAGATACTCTTGAATAGAGTTGCACTGGAGGTCACGATACGACCTGGCAACAAAGTCCAAGTAGTGCAGTACGTACCGTCCAAAGTATCGCAGGGGTCGTGAGACCAAAAATGGAAAGGTTCCAATACTCAGCTGCAGAGCCAAGGCTGGGCGGACAAAGGAGGCTCCACGCTCTGAAAAGAACCAAGGAGAGGGGAGTCAAGATGAAGCGGGAAGAGACCGATCCGATGGCCTAATAGGTAGTTCCCTTTGAGCGTGATTGATGAAAAGAGGTGTGATGGTGGTGGTGCAGTAGTGCTATTATCTCGGCGTAAAACGGCCGTTTTTTTTTTGTCTGTTTTCTTTTTTAGGTTGAGTGAATGAGCGGGTGCGTGTAAAATGAGGTGGTAGCAAAAGGATTGAGCTTAGAATGAAAGAATATTAAGGAACGAATTGAAAGGAATGAAGGACAAGTCAATTGTGCGTAGAAAGAGAAGAAGAGAGATAAGATGATATTACAGGAAAGGAACTTGAAGAAATTAATTGAGCCAGAAGAGGTAGAACTGATCGACTTGAAATTACCTGAGGTAAGCAATCCTCGCGTTGTTGCTGGTCAACAGCAGGTCCAGTATGAAGCTGTCCACAGAATCACAGTGACGAAACGATTTTCACATATTATGGGATTACACACAAGGCTTTTCCTCTTGAAATCTGATATGATCCTCAATCACAGTTCGACAGAAAAAATTAAATAAAATTCATTAAATAAAATAAGATAAAAGATGGACCCTCGTTTCGCAAGCTCCCCTATCCCTAACCAACAAGACACTAAAACACGAGGCGCCCGTGGCCTCATATGATGCCTGTAGCAGATGTCGTCACCGCTGAGAGCCAGTGGGCGCTGTTGTTGTTTTAGGGGAGTGACAGTGCTTTTTGGGTTGGTTGAGTTTTATTACGGGAGGTTGACAGGGGGCGTGTCGTGTCATATCGTGTGGAAGTTGCAGGGGCAATCAAAGAAGAAGGAGTGGGATCTGCATGGGCCCTGGACAAGGGTGTGAGCGGCGATCTTGATAGAAGCGAAGAGTGAGACGAGTACTAAGACTGTTGCGGAGTGTTGCAAGAGCCCGTCCGACAATCGCAATTCGTGGTCTGAAATGTGAATTGTATGGTGATGTGGTATGGGAAAGGTGATCCTTGCAAACCGTCATTCTGTCTACCTGTATCTTTCACTGAATGCTCTTATATTCTTTAAATATTAAACAATTCCTTTTCTCCTCACATAGTCTAGTATACTAACATATAATCAGCTGGCTTCAACCTTTTGGCTTTGGCTTGCCGCTACCTTTATGGGCTTGAGAAATTGAAATTGGAGAGTGACAACCACTTCACTCTCTTCTCGGCAACCCTTTATCCGGATTGACCTCAGCCCTTGGCACTCTTCTCTCTGGTTCCCTTTGTGTGATTCCTTCGGTACGTCAAAAGAAAAAGCATCAGAGTCACAAACTCTTTCTTTCTCCGCTCCATCTCCTCCTGTTATGACGCGCAGATGGCTCTTCAAATCTTACAACGTACAACGCTAGAACGAGATTATTGAAACACAACTCCTCTAAAGATCTCGGCGTTTGCTGTAGCTGTTGAACGGTAATTCGCGCTCCAACCCAAGATCTCAGTCAAGATAACTTGACAGAATTATAACTGCCCCAATAGGCCTGGATATTGGTGCATATTTTTGGTTAACCCCCATGCGCATCATCTTGTTTTGACTCCACTGTTCCCACCCTCCAAACGCGCGATTGATATCGTGAGTCTAGCGGCTCTTCTTGGCTATGGAACCATTCCTTATTGTGTGAAAAACATCCCATTCTCCTCAATCGAAGACGACAGAATGAAGCAATTGGGGACAAACAAAGTTGCCGTGCATCCCGCTGTGTATTACGGCTCGACTCTCTTCCCGCTTCTAAGCACTACTTTACCGTACTCTACTGTCTCTCACTATCCCCAACATAGAACTCAACTCACATGAACTAGTGCCTGAGTTCGGCGCCGCGCCGTTGGACGTGGCATCGCCCAGTTTAGGAAACGTCGACCTACCGTAACGGGCCATTTCCGGCCCCTTTTTGTAACCAAGACGATCCCGTCGCCGGACAAAGTAGAGACCAAGATGATGGTTGTGGGTGAGAATTGTAAGACCTCTAGAGGCCTGAGATGTTTGATCGGCATCAAAACCAGTGAATATCTCGCAATATCTCTGGCTGCTCCACAGTCCACAGACCATAACCAAAATCTCAATATCCCTGCTCCGTGGGGCTCATGGTTTCAGTCATTTTGGAGCCGGCCCGCGGAAGGGAGAGAGGGAGCATGGATTATAATGGACTTGACAAGGTTGTAAGTGGGATAAGGTTGGAAAGAAACATGAAATAACATGCGCGAAACCGTTCGGCCATGTTCTTGGAGATTCCCGCATGATAGCGAGCGAGCGATCGCGATCGGTTTACTTACTCCATAGAGAAACAGAACAAGCCTTTTTCTCTTTCTTTATCCTTATCTGAATCGTTTCCATGTTGATTCCAAGTCAATCATGTGTCAGGAATGAACGTTTATCTTTGACGCAGAAACTTGCCCTTGCAATAACACGAGCATTGACCCGTCTCCCCGCTCTCGTATAATCAATCCATCAGATCATAACCCTTGACAATTTTAAATATTTTTGCCATGGTCAACAAGACTGGACAACACAATACGCGGAAGCGAGTCTCCCTTTCACTATTCGACGTCACTGATACAGAGATTCGCTGTTGTCGTGTGACTGGAGATCTAACTCACCTTTAATTTTCTGACCAGGCAACAATCTACTCAGTAGCTCCAGTTCTCTCTCCTGTGTGTCTACCTAGTCTAGCTGATTCAAGGTTATTAGCTTGAGGGTTTAACTTTCAGAGAATCCATCCATTGCCTTGTCCAGCTGAACACGTAAACCAACTCGAGAATACGTATCTTTTAGAACAAAAGTCAATTGATACCTAAGATAGCCTTGGTATGCTCACACGCTAAGAGGTCCGTCTAGTCCATCTTGAGACGACGTTGCTACGGTTCGGTCTTTTTCTGTGTGGAAAATGGCACGATATGCACGATATGGTGGTGAAGCTTAGAAATGGCTGGAGTTTGTGAGCCTCTTCTTCTAAAATCCGGGGCGTTTTTTGTATTATGCACCTATAGTAGCAGCCTCTTATTATCGATAATGATGATCAAAAACTTGGCACTTGGGTAATATTTCGATCAGTTATTATCCAGGAACCATCGCCTTTAATTTTGTATGTCACTGGCGGTCCGATAACCTCGTCACACTCTCATCTGAAGAGGCATTATGATCATGTACTAGGTATGCTATGGATGTCTTGTACCTACACCACCTTTGAATCTCACTCACATTCTCAGTATCCGACTTCAACACCCACCATCAAGCCCAACACGAACTCCAACTGCCGCCAAGTACAGTGACTGCTACCCCATCTCTGCAGACGAGTACACCCTCTTTGACGCGCTTGTGTCCAATTGTCCAATGGCGTAGCTAGCGCTTCCGATTTCTTACATGCTGTATCGTATTTCTCGAGAACCCTTTGCTTGTCAGAACTGACCTGACCTGAACACGGGCGTGGCAAAGATGGATGCTTCGTAATGTCTCAATCTGCGACGCTATTCCCAACCAAATTCTCGGCTGTGTGCTTGGAGAGTCACGCAAGCGATGATATGCGTGGGGGTATTGTCACGATTCTCTGTTACTGTACTGTAGTCTGTATTATGTCTCGTGAAAATGTATCGGCATCATCGAGCCGTAAACCGAGGCTGTCACCATAAATATCTTGGCCGCCACATCCGACATGTTCCTCTGACCGCTGCCATCATGACTGGTCTGTATCACGTTGTCTTGTGTAGTTGAGGCTCCGTTGTATAACTTTACTAAACTCTGACATGTTCGCACATGCCAATAGCCTGGTCCTTCTGTCAATGTACTGTAGTGACTTCTCGGCTCTAGGTTGTGTTACGAAGCACCACTGTCTGTCTTTACTTAGCCGACGAACCTTGACGTACTGTACAACCCCCTCTGCATGTACTATTTTCCCCTCTATGATGCTTCAGTGAGAATACATGATTCCTTCATGTTGAGGGAAGAGGCTGTCACAGGCAAATCACAAGCTCAACCACTGTCGCTATTGCGTGTTTAGCTGCGCCGCATCGCCAGGAGAATGCCACTTCAGGGTCCGCAATCTGCAAGCCGCCCGCCACCAGCTGCAGTCGGTCGATGTAAGTTGCGTCGTGAGGGTGTAGAGGCTCAATTTTTTAGTTTTTCCGCCCTAATGTTCCGGAGCATTTTGCAAACTGCAGCATCGTGGAGCTTTGTCTGTAATGATATTCAGCTGTATATTGCTGTTGTGTCTCTACTCCCAGCTTTTCCATTGTGCAGTACACGTAACCGTTCTGTAGTCTATGACTCTTTAGATATTAATGATTCGTACATCTCAGAGCTAAATACACGGCATGTGGGAGAGATACTCCAGCTTTCCACGACGACGATGGAGCAGTTTTTAAACATATAAGCTCGGTCGAGTAGTCTAACTTACTTGTTGGGTCTGCTTCTGTTTTTGACATGCGTGTTCGTCGTCTTTTGAGCGTCATGGCCTTCCCACTATAGCTTTGAGTTTTTCGCAAATGCAAAGCTAATCGAAGTGAAACACTCGGTCGAGATCTTAGTCGAGGTAATGGGGCAGAGCCGCAAAACAAACCTTTTATGGACGAACCCAATCGAGACTTTTGACTACATAGGTCCGGCTTGCCACGAAATCTCTATTTTGATTACTTGATGAGATGTGGCTCTTGTGAACAGATGAAATTATGGGTGCAATCTTCAGATGGGATGCTGATCTAGGGTAGGCATATCTCACAATGCTTTGCCATGTCTTGTCTGGGGAAAGTTGTAACAATAGCGCTTTAAAGCTGACCACTCACGGTCTTCAGCTCTCGCAGGTGGCACCGCAGGGTGGCCCAAGCTCCCTAGCTCTATGTCATCGCCTAAGTCGGATGCGTCTCTGATCCTTGAGATACGCATCATCAGCCTTGCCAATACAATATCAACATTCACAACAAACATCGATACCTGCATACCAAGCCTCGCAACGCTGCTTCAATACCCGCGACTGAATAACTGAGCCTGGAGCTCTCTATAATATCTTCGATTTACCTGCCGATGTGACTAGTTGACCGAAAGGTCCCTTCCGGCCCCTCCGGCTTCGACCGCACTCAGCCTGTCGATATGGTCGCGATATCAGGCTTTCGGAGTCTCTCGACTCCTGTGAATCGAACTCGACGTATTCCTATGATACTAGGAGGTGTTGCATTCTTCATTATGTGTATCATCTATCTCCTTCTCTCCATCGCACCTTGTATGGTGTATGGGAATTGCTACCGTGGTTATTCGAGTGCTTACAGCTTCGATGCTGACTTGGCTCACAACCCGACCTGGATGGCCGAGATTCCCGACGATGTATTCCTTTCGAGCCTTAGTATACCGGGCACACATGACACAATGACCTACGAGATAGGAACAGAGGTTCTGCAGTGTCAGAACTGGAACCTGACTACCCAGCTGGAGGCAGGTATTCGTTACTTCGACATCCGCGCTCGTGTGCGTGATGACGAGTTGCATATTTACCATGCTAATGGCTACACCGGCTTCAGCTTCGAGGATGTGGTTGGCTATATGAACGACTTCCTGGATAGGAACCCTTCTGAGACGATCATCATGCGCCTCAAGCAGGAAGGTAACGGCATTGGAGACAACAACACTCTGTCATTCGAAGCCGCCTTCAACAAATACCCACTCGGAGATCGACTGTACAACTACAGCGCTTCCGAACCTCTGCCAACTCTTGGTAGTCTTCGTTCCAAGATCTTTGTTCTTCAGAACTTCCCAGCTTGGCGAGGAGGGCCATATGGTGTGAAGTGGGAAGGTCATCAAATGGTTCTAGAAGATAAATGGATCATTCCTGATATCTACCATCTGTCGGAGAAGTGGACTGCGATCCGCGATGCTCTCGAACTCGCCGCAACAGCAGCTCTCGACAACAAAGTCCTCTATTTGGCACATATTTCAGCCTCTGTCGGTGTCTTGCCCATCGAGGCTGCGGCTGGACCTATGAACCGAACTGTCACTGGTATGAACGACATGACTGGCCAATGGATTAAAGATTTTGAAGACAACGAAGACACCACCAGGACTGGAATCGTCATCATCGATTTTCCCGGCAAGAAGTTCATTGATGCCATTCTTCGATGGAACAAGTCATATACGAAGAAGCGGGCATAAGCCCAAGCCGATTATTGGCTGTGCTCAAGCCCTCGCCTGGGACTAAGGCCTCATGTCTTGATACACCAGACACCTCAAAGCCCGGTCGTTGGTTATTGTCAAGCTTTCCCATCTGAGACTGACGTCTCACCCCTCACTCATGGAATCGATACCCCACAGCATTGTGTACCCTAGCTAGCTCTCTAAATTACAATCGTCAGCGTGGCTGAACAAATATCACTAACAGCAAATAAAAATTTTGTTAGATGAAAAGAAGATGCATGTTCAAATGAGGATTATCCAATTTACCCCCCCGTTGATCAATTCCTCATCATGCCCCTGCATCTGACGTGGATACTGTGGCGTCCGGATGCGTTTCACCAGGGCATTTCACTGAGTCAAAGAGACAAGATCGTCAGGGACAGAAACACCAAAAATCAAGGCAGAGTCTGAATAACGAAACAAAGTACAGTACATAAAGTAGGTACAGTACACGCTTTCGGTCTGTGTCCACCCTGTCTCGATTTCTATCAATCAATCGCTGACTGTTCCGAACCCGGTGCGCGTTTCTGACACACCTTGAAATGTGAATGTGTTGTTCTGTGCGTGGTTGGCTATGACGTTAAGACTGAGATCGACATAATGTAATTGTCAAGTTGGGACGTTGATGTAGTAACTTGGTCAAGATGAAATTACTCTGATGGTTATAGGCTGAGTGAATGATCTGATATGTATGTGAAATTACACACGTTGGTTACCCGGTATCGAAGGACTAACTAAACGAGGTGAGAACTATGGGCTATTGCTCTGTCTTCCAAGGCCAGATCGAGATAGAAGCTGAAGTTGTCAGACATGGCCTACGATCGTAGAACAAGCAAATCTGAGTCTCAGTTATAGCTGTCAGTGTTGAGTGATGGCACTCGGAACGTAGAGTTATATCTTCGCTTGACATGTCAAACTACAGTAGAGTACACGGCACTGAGTAAGAAGAGTGCGTATAATCTGAATATTTTCTAGCCTGATACTATTCGATAGGCTTAACTGCCTGAACCGTTTTATACCCCCTAATGCAAGAATCCTACAATACTTTACAAGGCCTCTTTCTAGAAACCTGACTCCCAAAGTCTTTTTACTCTAGTTTGTATCGCTGAAACAGGCAAGCAAATTCGCTGCCCAAAGGGTATCTGCACTCCCTGAACGCCTTGCAACTAAAACACCTGACCCCCCCAAAGCCAATTCTAATAGACACAAGAGTCTGATGTAACTCTTTATTTCGAAGCATTGCTGAAACCGACTGATTCAATATGATATGTTGTTGAGACCAAGTGAAGTCTCCAAGGAGCATGTGTGCATTTGTGTAAAAGCAGTAATAATTGTAGTAGTAGTAAAAGGAGATGTGTACTGATAATGCAAAGGTCGAAAAGGAGCATAATGCGACAAAAGTCCTGATAAACGCCCTGGAAATGCGACTCGTCTGTTGTCCATCCGTTCGTTCCTGATCAGACTGCTTCGTCGTGTCCGAAGTCCTCCTCTGCGGGTCGTATCGTTATTGTATATCCATGACCAAACTCGTATTCTCCTTTTTCTTTTCTCTGTCTTTTCGTTCTCTCGTACTCAAAAACATGCCGACTTCCTTGCTTCATTCAATTTATGTCTTTCATCGTCGGGGCCTCTTCTCACGATCACTCGATAAACTTCCAACTCCTTCTTCGCTTCTTCTCTTTCGTCCACGATCCTCTCGCCCATCGCGGCGATCTTCCGGTCGCAGCCCTCCATCACGCTGTCCTCCACGACCGCCTCCTCTACCGCTTCCTCCCCAATCTTCACCACTTCGGCCACTTTGACCATCACCTCTGTGTCGCCCTTCACGACCTTGAACAAGGTCTCTACCACCTGCTGGAGGAGGGCCCATAGGCTCTCGTGGAGCACCGCTTTGATCCCTGTTAGATCTCCTAGATTCCCTCTCTTCTCTGCCACCTTCGCCAGCTCCTGATCGACGGTCCCGATATTCACGATGTTCCTTGCCCTCACGTTCTCGGCCTGGACTACGATCCCGCTCTCGTTCACGACTTCCTCGACGTGAAGCGCGGCTGGACCTACTCTCACGGTCACCACGGCGACTTCGGTCATGCTCGCTACGACCTGAGCTTTCCTCCCCATTGGCGGGCGCCCGGCTTGACGATTCGTTCCTGATAGGATCTTGCCGTTCTTGAGCTGGTGTAGCAGTAGGAGAACCCCCAGTCAAGACTTGAGCATCAGAATTGCCAAGGGTTTGGCGTGAATGACGACTTCTTCCGCTGTTGCTTCGGCTCACATCCGGCATATTGGCCTGCGCTTGTTGCAGGGTGCTGTTGATGCCTGCGAGCTGTCTCCGCCCACCACCGTTGCGAACACGCTCGTTTGAGGAGGCTGGACCGGTGGGTACATTAGGCTCGCCAGCTGGTGATCCTGCGTAGCTGCCAGGTGTTTGTCGTTGTCCAGGGCCAGGACCTCGGTCGGGAGTGTTAGTTCCAGGCATTGACTGGCGATTGTGGCCATGATTATGACCATGAGGATGAGTTGGTGGCGGTCCAGGAGGAGGCGGAGGGACTGCACCGACTTGGGCACCGATTTGTGCTAGACGCTCTGGATGGACCCCTGAAGGTGTAGCATTAGTGGATGCAGGAGAAGGCAGACCCTGGCTGGGGCCGGCGTTTCTCATCCGGTTTTGAGGGCCGCTGGGCGTGCCTGAAGGCGTGACAGGGCCGTTATTCTGCTCGAATCCACGTCTTCCTCTGCCTGACGCCGCCGGACCAGTTGGTGGAGGTCGATCCGGAGTGGGAGGCCGTTCGCCTTCCGCACCAGCAAACCTGCCGTCAAGTCGACCTGGCAGCCCTTGAGGTCCACCATGACCTCTATTTGAGCCTCGTCCACGGGCTCTTGGTCCGTAAGGGATCTCAGTGACATTCTGTATCGAGTTGAGACGTCCATAAGAATCATCTTGATGGGGTGGCTTGTGCTCAGGCTCAGGAACTCGAGAAGGAGTTCCATGAAAACTAGAAGCATCGCGACCCTTAGGTGCAGAAACTCGCTCAGCCTCACGGTCCATTGGTCTATCGCCGCGGTATGGCGATCGCTCCCGAGGATCTCTTCCAGAAGAAGGCCGGTGTTCCGCAGGATAGTTGCGATCATGTCGGTCTTCACGTCCACCTTCTGGCTGACCACTCTCATGCCCATACCGACCTCCTCGTCGAGGAGATTGAACGCGAGCGTTGTGGTCTCGTGGCTCGTTCCGAGGGGCGCGTGAAGGTGTGTTGTCTCTGTTGCCCATCAGGGCTGCCCTCTCCGGATTGATCGTATCCATTGGCTCCACGGGAGCGTTCTTACGACCTCTACTAGCCCGGTCAGAGTCCGGTGCACGAGCCCGTTCGTTGTCTTGAGCAAACAGCGCAGCTCGCTCGGGGTTGATATGTGGCTCAGGTGCCTCGACAGCTGCAGCGGGTGCTGTAGGGGCTGGGGCAGGCGTTTCGTTCAAGCGACCATGATCGTGACCTCTACCGCTCTTAGAATCTCTAGTTCGGTCTCGCTCATGTTCGCCACGACGACTTGATCCGTCAGTTCGAGATGATTCCCGGCCGTGATCTTGCGTTCGTCGCTCAGAGAAGTCGCGTGAACGATCGGGACGAGCAGGATCAAAATTTCGAGAATCGCGCTGATCCCGGGATTCACGAGGTTCTCTAGGCTCACGCTGATCTCGAGCATCGCGAGGTTCCCTGGGCTCACGAGAATCCCTAGAGCGTGCGTCTCTGGGCTCTTTACCATCACGACGCTCATGTCCGCGGGATTGGTTAAATCTTTCGGGAGTGTAGTGCGCGGGAATAGGCACATCAGGTCGACTGGGGAGGGTATGAGGTGGCCGTTCCGGAAGCGTGTTGGGTCGAGAGTCGTGCTTCGCGCCAGCACCGGCTCCAGAATTATTATTGGAGGCGCGGGGACCAGATGGTGTATGGTCGCGTTTCGAATCCCGAGACGATCCTGGCTTGGCTGGCAGCAAGTCCTTCGCCGGACCTGTGGGCTTCATCGGATCTGTCGCGGAATTCTTGAGGTCTTTGCCATCCTTGACCTCTCCGTCTTCCTCCTCAGCAGTCGTTTGCTTCCCTCTTGATTGCCTAGTTCTGTTAGACTTGATAAATCCTTGTCAGAGATATCTACTTACTTGCTGGGACCGGGCTTGAATTCCGGCGCAGTTGCACGCAAATTGGTCGTCTTGTCTGCTTCGTTCTGGGCAGCGCCAGCCTATTAAGGGTCAGCAATGTCCGTGAATCTAATATCGTAGCACTTACACCACCAGGGCGGAAAGCCTGAACCATAACCCATTTGGATTTCCTCCTCTGAAGTTCTGACATGGCACCCTGAGCAGCGACTGACAGATCGACACGTCCGCCAACCTCGCTATCAGGAGAAGGTTTGGCAGCACTCTCTTGCTTGGTGATAGTTTGGAGAAGGCTTGAAAACTTTGTAGCCATAAAGTCGATAGCTGGGAAGAAATCGAGGACCGCCTTCAGAACTGTGATGGCATTTCGAATATGCATCCATTCTGTACCCTCCAAACAAGAACGCAGAGCGCTATTGAGGTTCTTGTGCCAGCGGAAGAGCAAGTCACGGAATTGTTCGTGTTCAACAAAGGTCAGTGGCTTGTCATTGTCATCAAAAGTCAGAGCGAACCCAAGGCGGGGCTGATCGGGTGGTCCCTTGGCCTCCTTCTCATACACACCCAATCTTGGCTGGTCTCTTGACTTGTCCTTTTCATTGGGAACCGTCGCGTTCTTGTGCCAACGCGATAGATCTTCGAGAATAAGCTTCAGAAAGCGACCGAGATACTCGGCCTCCATGACTGTAGATGTGAAAATAAGGGCCCTCAGGCGGTTGGCGTTGAACAGACGGTCGTAGAGTGACATCAACTGGAAGCCTGGGGCATTACCTTCGTGCAGTGCCTTGATAAACTTGTATGTATACTCAGCATCAGCCTTGGAGAGAAGCATGCGAGGGATGAAGCATTGCTCGAGTAAAATATCGGATATGGTATCTGGCTTGGCTCGAGGTTCTGGGAAGGACGTTTGGAACTGCTTGTTCAGGTAAATTTTCCATTTCGCCTGGCGCAGAAGATGTTCACTGTTTTCTTCTGAAAGCCCGATCTGGAGCTGCATAAGCTCCTTTCGTTTTTCCACTTTGCGCTCTTGTCCACGCCTTGACATGTCGCTTCGATCTCGTGAGATAGCGACCTCTTCAGCTCTGAGGCGATCTTTCTCCTGTCTATAGATTTTGTCTGGACAATAGAGGTCACCTAGCTGAAGAGCCCAGAAGTTCGCATAGAGCTCTGGGGTAATCTTCTGCCAGATCTCAGGACGGACAGTATCTTGAATGGCATCCACAATGGGCTGTAATGTTGACTTGGCAAGAGAGGAATCTTCCGACTTCTGTGATTGTTGTGAATTAGTTGCGGGGTTCGGTGCTGGTGAGTTTTGAGCACCAGCCTGTTCTTCAGCCTGCACTGCCTCTTGGCTGGGTGTTTCGTTGCCACCGGATGCAGCAGGTGTATCAGACATTGAAACATCGCCTTCTTTGTCTGTAGATTGCGTGACCTGAGCCTTTTCCTTCGCCTCGTCAACCTTCTTCTGTTTCCACGGATGCATGCGATGAGAAAGGCTGGCCCTGCCAATCAGAAAAGCCAGACTAGGGTCGAGGCCGTACGAATGGATGAGTTCAGGAATGGAGGGAACGAGGTCGTCGAAGGTCGATGGGTCCATGTTGCTCCAGAGCAAGTCGAGGTATTGAACCAAAATGCGATGCGAATCGTCAATCATCGAGGATAGATATTTAATGTGGGCTTCGTCTTCCGGCACCTGAAAGGGAGCTGCTTGTCGGTACTGTGCCAGGTTAATGAGTAACTGCGCGGCAAGCTTGGACTCCGTCAAGGCTTGGATGAGACGCTTTGAACTCTTGATGTTCTCGAATCGCTTATCCTGGCCGCGAATTAGAGTATGGCGTCGCAGGTATTCACCTCCAGCCATGGATAAGATTTGAAGGTCAGTGAAATCAACCGAGTCAACAATACCACCCATCGAGGTGATGAGCTCTTTTAGAATGATGAGGTCGGTGGAGTTGCCCTGAATGAGCTGATGATTGACATATTGCAAGACTGGCGTGGCGTTAAGAACTGTGTATCGTCGAAAGACTCTGCCAGAGAATCTTGACAAGGCCTGTAGCCATTTGCTGGTAGTAAGAGCGTGTTCAGCTTGAGTACGACTCCTTGATTTGCCAAGAGAGCTCATCAAGGACCATACAAGCACATCGTAGGAGAGGTCTGTAAAGTACTTGGCGCACTCCACAAAAGCGTCGATCAGGTTTGGATAGGACTCCAATTGCTCGAAAGCAACCCTGAAAACGATACCAGGAGATGAGTAACTGGTTTTGGCGAGTTGCTTAGCCATTTCACTCAAATTCGTGAGAGAAACTCGCTTCATGGTGCCCCTGGTTTCCGACGTGGCCTTTGCAAAAGCTGCCTTCATAGCGGGCAACCGAGAAATCTGTCCCTCAAACCATTCGGCGTACATGGAGTAGCGAGTAGTCATGGGATAATGCCTTAAGAGCTCCCAAATTGCGTTGACAGCTGAAGCGTTGGCCTTGGTATGACTCAAAGCTGGCATCAGCAGTCGTCGAAGTAGATCGTGCCATCGGGTAAGATTGTGCTCTGATTTGTCCTCAGCAAGACTCTTCGCTCCAATTCTGGCCAATTTGGTCAACAGAGCCTCGTCCTTGCCAATATTGACACCAGAAATGTTGAGCAGTGTCCCGCAGAGAGTGAAGATATCATCCACGGTCTGACAAACAGGGATGTTGTCAGCCCACTCGTCCCAGTAGTATCGATAATTTTGCGATTCGTTGGTGTCGACTTTATCCGGGAATGGCCACCTTAGAGACTTGCGGGTTGTTAATCTGCTCAACCGAACACTGCCTTTGGGAAGCCCGGACTGATCGAAATCCGGAACAAATTTGGTTGGACATCCAGTCTCGCCGACCAAGACAGGTCGGCTGTCGCGGAAGACCTTGTCAACGCAATGATGAAGAATGCGATGAATCCTTTCGAGGACCTCGGGGAAGACCTCTGGGATCCATGGGAAGCGACCAAGAATGAATAGCGATTCGGGAATGGCTCCTATGGTCAATAGTTGGGTGAGCAATGCCACCTTTTGTTCCAACGGTTCTGGCAGTTTTGGCTTGTTGTCTGCAGTCTCTGTGGCAGCCTCCTTCGTTTCTGCTTCAACCTTCTTGGGAAGTTCTCGTCTAGGCAGATTCGAGCTATTGGGGTTATCATCGTCGCCTTGAGGCAGGACACCAGCCATGAGAAGGGCATTCATCGGACCACCGCGAGAAGATCGTTCTTCCTCCTCGATCCTCTTCATCTCCTTTTCTTTGACTGTTTCCATGTCTTCATCAGCTGGCGAAAGATGCGGGTATAGGTCGGTCAAGGAGATAAATCCAATCTTGACAAGAAGAGCAGCTAAGTATAAAAGATTGGCGGGGAGTACGTCTGTCTGGTCGCGAGCATCGGAGTTGTAGAAACGCAACTTGAAGCCGAGTAGTTGTGCAGCCGTTCTGTTGCCAGGGGGTGGGAGGGTTTTGGTTTCCTGCACCCACTGCCTTTCAATATCAGCGGCAGCATCATCGCCCTTGGCACCGTTGGTGATGGTAAGTTGTTGCGAGTCGGAGTCGGCGACTTGTCGACCACCAAGCTCAAAGAAAGCCTCCATGTGAACTTCCCGAGCTCGATCCCAGAAAGCAATATCTCGAACTCGCTTCTTCTCCTCCAAGAGCTTCTCATCGTCTTCCGTCGTTGTCCACTGCGAGTAGTCTGGGGTTGCCCACAAGGGTAAACCACCAACATAGACTGCGGCACTGAATTTGAGATGAGATCGAGGCCACCAGGAGCTAACACGTAGAAATTTGACGAAGAATTTGAACTGCTTGATGAGAACAGCAGCTGCAACGTCGAGGGTGACGTCCAATACCCTGCCGACGTCAAGATCGAAGGTACCGATAAGAGCCTTGATTCGTTCGAAGGTCTGTTCTGCCATTTCGGGAGGAGGGGGAGTCACACTGCTAGTTGTGAAAAGTTCCGTAATGAGCTTTGAATATCCTTCCGTCTCCTCGCGAAGCAGGTTGTAGTTGGCTTGTCGGTATAGAAGGTTTGTTGCTTGTTTGATACCTAGTTTGACAAAGTTATCTCTGATAAGTCCTATCCGCTGCAAGACTTCAGCTTCGAGCACCTGTCGCATTAGGTTGGACGACACGCCAGATGTCAGGACGAATTCGCGAAGAGTCGGCCTGTAAATGGCGGGCTCGTTATCCATGACTATGGACAAGGAGTCAAGAAATAGAGTGTGGGGAGCGAACGCGTATGAATCCTTAATAATCTCCGTCGTTTCGTCACCAAGAATTTCCTTGACGCAGGCACCTGCATCGGCTGGTGGTAATCGAGCTTCGACAACTGCGTGCACGAACTCTTGGAACAAGCTTGACAGCTCCGTGATGTCAACATCTTCCCGCGACTGCTTTCCATGCTGAATGATTGCATTCCGACCACTCTCAGCCCAAGCGCTAATCTTCTCGTCCGTAAGATTATTATAGCGATAGTTAGAACGGACCGGAGAGGGCGGTCGCAACAGCGGAGGCGGTGCATAAGTAGGTCTTTTTATCACTGGCGCAGGGGGAGGTGGTGCCGGTGGCTGTGGTGTATGAGAAGAGCTGGGTCGTCGTTGCGTTGATGAAGGGTTCTGTTGATGATTCGGGGGTCCTCGGTTTTGACCTTGAGATGAATCGCGTCGACCGGGACCTCTAGGCCCTCTGCCGCGACCACGAGCCATGTTATCGTCGCGGTCGTGTTGTCCAAGTGCGGTATCACCGGGTCGATGAGGAGAAGATCGGCCGCCTTCAACGGAATGGCGATCACTTCTCTTTCGTTTACCCGGAGGCATAACTCGTGATAATGAAGTCGTAACCGAAAGCGATGATTACCTCATTAGATGGTATCGTGGTTATGTTGCGATGTCGGATATTATGGATGTCAAGGTCTGGAAGAGAAAAAATGAGTTGAAAGTTTCGAAAATAGCGGAGGGAGCAGCATTTGTTGCTATCAAGGCTGCGGCGCGGATGAAGAAAGACTGACTTTTGACGACAAGGAGTTCGGGTGGGGAAGGTAATAGTCGCGACAAAGCTGACAAGGGAAAGACTGAAAGAAAAGAAGTTGGTAGTAGTACAAGAGTGCGCAATTATCTTCTGACCTGATAGAAAGAAGCAAGATACGTGTGCGATTGGTTGTTTGCGTTGGGTGAGCCCAGTCGCGATGGGTTTGAGAAGAAAGGAATAAAGCAAAGAAGCTCCAACAAAGCAAAAGCACGGATGGAATTACATGTCACGACGTATTGGCAGCCTTATCCTTTACTGGGGAAACGAGGCTGCCAACCACTGGAGGCCAGTCGGCCAGTGGCAGGCACAGCGCCCGCACGGACCACCTCCAGCGGACTCGATGGTACGTACCGTTCTATTGGGATTCATCTTTTGGGTTTCAGGATTGAATGGCACTTAAGTTCTGAGTTTGATACTTATTGAATGACACGCGGTTTAGTTTGACAATAGACATGACGAGCCTGAACATTTAAATTGAGTTAGGTAATGGAAAATCATCTTATTGTACCTGATTTGAGCCTGGAAACTATCAATTTGATATTGCCGGACCGTTCCCCAGGCTCACGTCGGCACGTGATCGCCACAGCCTCCGTTGCCGGCCAAATCGTGCATCAAAGAAAGCATCTCAATTGGCTGAGTCATGGCATTCATGGAGACCAGCCAGAATTACGCCATAGCAAGGCCCAGGTTTTTTCACCTAAAAACTCATAGAATCACTTCTTTTGGGATAATTGAGTTTCAAAGCACTATTGACTAACATATCTATACCCGAAAGGTCCCAATTTTTATCGGGTTGAGTCACTCTGAGATTGAGCGACTTCAATATCAAACTTTAAGACCTGGAGCGACCCTGGTCCGATCTTTCTGTATAACCTCTCACAAGTACATCAGTGCAGACATCGTGGAGAGACTTCGACAACCTCATACGATCATGCCAGCTGTGACTATGGCTGAAAACACTACTCTAAACGGCGATTCTCGTCAACATTATGGTCAGTATTTACCTTTACCATTGCATGCTTCCTTCAGCATCTCCCTCTTCTCTTCCCTCTTCCTTCATCCCTTTCATGCCCTTCTCCCCTCATTATTATAGAAGACCGGTGACTGAATACCTGTAAGAAAGAACGCAATCACAGCCCGAGAACCCGTTCTCTGCTCTCATTCCTGAGCAGCAGATAGCGATTGTTCCAGAATTCACTCTCGAGTCCGGGGTTACACTCTATAACCTACCGGTTGCTTATACAACTCGCGGCAAACTCAATGAAGAGGGCAATAATGCCATGGTAATCTGCCATGCTCTCACTGGAAGTGCCGATGTGGGCGACTGGTGGGGTCCTCTACTTGGAGGTCCTGGTCGAGCTTTTGACACTTCGAGATTCTTTATTGTTTGTATGAACAGTCTTGGCAGTCCTTATGGCACTGCAAGCCCAGTAACCGCCAAGGATAATGATCCAAGCAAGGGCCGATATGGACCCGAGTTCCCTCTCACCACAATTCGAGATGATGTCAAGTGAGTTCAGATTCCTATAATCTCGACACCTGCGTTCATGTTCGCTTGAACAAGAAACAATGGCTAACTATTGACAGCCTTCACAAGCTCATCCTTGATGATCTAGGCGTGAAGCAACTTGCTGCCGTTGTTGGAGGTTCTCTTGGTGGCATGTTTGTGCTTGAGTGGGCATACTTTGGCAAGGACTATATCCGATGCATCGTCCCTATCGCGACCTCAAGCAGACACAGCGCCTGGGGTATCAGCTGGGGTGAGGCTCAACGACAGAGCATCTACGCCGACCCCAAGTACGACGATGGATATTATTCCTTCGATGACCCCCCTTCCACTGGTCTAGGTGCGGCTCGTATGTCTGCTCTGCTCACATATCGAAGTCGTAACTCTTTCGAGTCCAGATTTGGACGCAACATCCCTGACCCATCCAAGGTCCAAACCATTGGAGGTCGACCTCGCCCCTCAACTCCCTCAGAGGCACACTTCCATATTCACAACGATGGCCATGTTGTAAAGCGTACATCGATATCTCGTCAGAACAGCACAACTGATGCAGCCTCAAGTGCTGAGTCACCTGCTCTGCCCGACAGCGTGGCGGATCCCCAATTCCATGGACCTACCAATAGCAGTCTCACTGGAGGAGAGATGCCTCAGTCACACTATTTCTCTGCCCAGTCGTATCTACGATACCAGGGACGTAAGTTCGTTACGCGATTCGACAGCAACTGCTACATTGCCATGACTCGTAAGTTGGACACGCATGACGTGTCACGCAACCGAGCAGACACCATTGCAGATGCACTAGCTATGATCCAACAACCCACGCTTGTTTTGGGAATTGAGAGCGATGGCCTCTTCACTTTTGCTGAGCAAGAGGAGATCGCACAGCACGTACCTAATGCACGCCTCGAGCGAATCGAGAGTCCTGAGGGTCACGATGCATTTTTGTTGCAGTTTGAGCAGGTCAACAACTATGTTCTCTCATTTTTCAAGGAGGTCTTGCCTGATATCATGTTTAAGGATGGCGAAGCACCTGAGGAGGCCAGTGTTGGACAAATCACCAAGTCGAGCACATTTGGAGAAGCTGAAGTTGAGGATATTACTGCTTGGTAGATTGCTTGGAGTAATATCAGGATGGCGCTCGATGCCGTACCGCAGAAAACATTAGACAAGAATGAAAATCATGATGACGAGTTTGAATATGCACAATTGGATTGTTAATGCGTTGTCTTCTAACCGAGTGATTGCTTCATCGAATCTTATGTCAGACCAGGCTGTCTTGTGACGATTTCTAGGCACGAATAGCATGCAACATCGCCGATTATATTAGGCAGGCAGCGCAAGTCTAACAGAAATTCACATTGGAGCCTTAGGGAGTCCAAGATAATTAATCGGAAATCTCCCACATTCACCTTGAGCCTATCCTAAGCTCGTCTAATATTATTATTACTGTGGGATCGAGATCGAAGTTCCCAAATTCCCTGGACGAGAGAGAGAACCACTGACTCATACCACATCTCAGCAACTGGGATGTCTAAAGTGCACAATGAATGTTGTAAGACTTGCAAACTTGAACCCATTGCAGTTAAACCACAGGATCTCGAAGCCATCCAAGATCACCTTCTATCAGTTCACGTTCTAGTTGAGACAATGCTAGGCTTCGGCACTGAAGTTGAGCTCTGTATCGGTACTTAGACATGTGGGTAAACCCATTCTAGAACACGCACACATATTGTTCTAGAGTGACAATGGAACCATGCGATGCAGCCAATGACAAGTGCCGAGTCGATCATCACGATGCTACCCGTCCACTTATTAACAGCATCCACCGCCTAGCGATACAGGAATACGCGAGTCCGCGGATGTGTGCGAGACATTGAGGGACAGGCCACAACTGTCTCAGGACCTACAGGAAAGAATCTAGAAGGGTCTGAGAAGTGTTGAAACTTTGAAGCCTGAAGAAGCATTACACGATAGTCAATGTCCGTTAACTGGACTCGTGTTTCCTGTTCGTGGTGCTATCTGGTAGCTAGCCACACTAATCAACCTTCTTTCCCCTGAATGCCACCATGTTTTTCACAATGGTATTCACAATTATCGATATTTGATCTTGTCACATTCACGGCGTGAAGCCACCGAGTACATGGCGCTCTATGTTCCACGATAAACGATCGTGGTGGCGGCCAAGCTAAAACATGAGGCCGTCCCGAGTGACATGCCTGGAATGTAGATTGATGAAAACAGGACAAATTTGATCAGATACACCAATAGTATGGGCACTTCGCTTATTGACGCTCGATGCATTTCTCTCCGAGAGCTGTGTTCCTGGCTGCTGAAGGTTCATGGTTACTGGATTCGAAGGCTACGGCCGTTGAGGGATCTATTTCTGTCGGGTGCCGCAATTAATTTTGATATCCATTTCAACAAACACGGATTGAAGATTTAGATGACACTCCGGGCTTACGGGAGCCTTGTTTGTCTTGGGAGACAGCGTAGGGTGTTGTTGTGAACCATTATGAACTGGATGTTGGTTGAGACGACGACACGACACGACACGTTGGCACGCCATTAGAGTCACTGCACATGAGAACATGGTGTAATAGTTTTCAACCTTTCACATGAGGTCCAGACGCTGGCCAGGCATCTCTCTCGTCAGGCAATTCTGAGAGATTGGAATGTGAATCATGTCGAAGAAGCATCTTCGGCACATGTCCTAACTCCATATCACATGTAGCAACTACAAGAGAACATCGTAGAACCGCCAATGTCTTATGATGATGCACTCTGTCTCTGCTCTTCCAATTACATACCGAGACATGCGCTTAGGCTACTTAGGCCTGCACCGCAAATGTTTCTCGACGTGGAACACTCTGATAGCCCACTGGCCCACTGACTGAGGAATTACTCAGCGCTACGGTATCGTCTACAACAATCCTATGAGGTAAAGGATTCGTAAACCTTTTAAAGTGAGGCACTGCACAATACAAAAGTCGTGACAAGGCAGTGGAGGGCCTTGTGGAAAGTAAA
Source organism: Fusarium odoratissimum NRRL 54006 (assembly GCF_000260195.1). Lineage (NCBI taxonomy): Eukaryota > Fungi > Ascomycota > Sordariomycetes > Hypocreales > Nectriaceae > Fusarium > Fusarium odoratissimum. Next base: position 1,010,913 of record NW_022158692.1, on the reverse strand, counting down.
CACACGTGGAGCACCGATTGGTTGAATTAGATAGAGGAACCAAACCTTGGCCCCTGTCAAATTCTAAGCGAAACAAGAGCTGAGAAGTTAAAAAGGCAACAAGGCGAGAAGCTGGACGTGGTGAGACGAGGTGAGAATCCATAAGCGTCGGGCGTTGTACCTATGTTGGTCCAATTCGGTCGGAATTCATTCTCGACCGAGATGAAATTGAAAACGATGGGGGTTGAAGGGAGTGGCTAGCTTGGCCTTGAGTCAAGAAACCGTGCATAGTAAACAGAAAAATCTGTAGCAAATTGCCTAGAGGTATTCTTTAGGTAACGGTTTCAAGCGGCAAGCGTCGCAGATTGATAGGATTAGCAAAGCAAATCCAGGCACAGAGCAACAAGACCCGTAATGCGTTACTCTTTTCGTTAATATCAGGCGAGAGCCATTGTTCTTTCTGAGATCCATGCATACCGTGGCAAACTTGAGAATGCGGCTAGAAGCATTTTCGAAGCTGATATGGTGGAGTTTCTCTGACTGACAAAGTAACGTGCAAAAGATGGGGCCCTTGTCTTGTTTTCTCTTGGAGAATCAGAAAGAGGAAACCCGGTGTCGTTTCACATGATTGAGTAATGGATAAGCCAGAGTCAGAGTCACGTTTATCGTGTTACACTGTTATCCGTGTTTCTTTATGCGACAGCTGTGCACGACCCAGTCGGGAGTGATCTTGTCGTATGCCGGAAGCCGTCCGTAGGCTCTTTTACGATTGTGTAAGGAATAAACCCACTGTATTTGTCTGGGCGGGTTGCACAATGTGTAGCGTTTACGTACAAGCAAGCAGAGAATACGCCCGTTTCGGTGCCTTTTCCTGTCATCATGTTGTTGATGGACTGCACGTGTTGATAGGCCTCGACACGAGATGAGGGGAAATTCGATAACGATGTTGTGTGAGTGTGATGCAGACAACATTGCCGATCTTTTCAATCCATCGTCATCGATGTGATGATGCCTTCGGATGTATGATACGAATTCAGGTCATCCATCACACGCGTCGATCAAAGGGCGTGAATAGAAGTGAAAGAAACGCCGGTCAAATCATGAAAGTTGCCGTTCGGCGAGATCTGCGACCAAGTGACCGCGGTGAGATTGAGTGGTGAGCCCAATGCGGAATGATGCGGATGATGGATCCCATGGAACGACTCTATTGCTTCTGGAAGCCTTCCCATGCAAGGGGAGGCAAGAAAACTTACGACATCTTTTCTAAGTGATAAAAAAGCTTAGGTAAGGTGAGTATATCTTAGCAAGCCTTTAGGTCAGTTTATTTTGGCACCCTAGTCTAACGTCAGAAGTTTTCTTGCTCCCTAGCAGAAGCAAACCTCATGGATCGATGCCTTAGGCACAAGGTTTGTCAGTGATTTGTTCTGGAAAAACAAGGGCCAAGGGGTCTTCCTTGTCTGACAAGTCAAGTCTGACGGAGTGCATCACATCTAATTTCTGTAACATGGCGTCAAATTTGGGAGTTGAAAAAGGTCAAGCGAACCAGGGTCGAGATGTCCCTGCGTAATAATAATCACGAAATAGCCTCTTTGACATGCAAGCCTCTTATTGAATAGACTCTGTATATGACATCCCAAGTCTCACCACACCCAAAAACTCACGACAAAAACGACCCTGTTCATTCAAGTGGGGGGCAGCCATCTCAGTGTAAGACGCGGGCGTTAGGTTCGAATGCTCTCCACCAGGGCGAGTTTGGCCACTGACCTCCGATGCTTTCCAATTGGCTCTGCTGATTTAGTGGATTGCAGGGGGTGAGCAAGGGTGCATCTGCTTGAAAAGGGAGTCTCTTGAGTCTGGAGTGACGGGGTCTAGCTGAGTATGAAACCCTGGGCTGAGATTCACCTGGGCAAGATAGACTATCGACTTCTCTAGAGCTGGACCTTTTTCCTGTACGGACTCATATACTATGCTCGAAGAAGGAGGTGGTTAACAGAATGACCTGCTTCGAACAAGGCGGGCCTTGTGGGCTCTCTAAAAGCATGGGCAACTTGGTGTTCCATTCATCTCAGTGGTCTGCATCCAATGCTCAACTCTTACTGGTTCGGGGAGACTCGAGTGGGTGTGCAGTGGACTTTCCATCTTGCTTCTTCCTCGGCTTCCACAGTGGGCAGTGGCTTGGCCGGAGATTCCATTATGGAAGGCGTGCGCAGATGCGTCTCCACCATTGCACCTGCCTCAAAATCACCACCCATCCATCCATCACCCAGGGCATCCCCCATCCGCTACAAGGAAGGTACTGTACCTTGACAAGCACGGCCTCGCACGCTATATCCGGCCGTATTCTCTATCAATCCCTACTGTCTGGACCCGTCAGGAATCCTCTCACTTCCCCATTTCATCTATCGTCGTTGTTGTTGGTGAGATCGTAATATTTTGTTCATTCTATTACCTCTTCTTCTCTGTACATTGCTAGGGCCTTGCCTTATCTTTACCTGCATCACCAACTATCGCATCCCCTTGACACCTACGAACCCGCATACTCCGACGGTCAACTACGCCGAAACCCCGATCCATGGTATTCGATGTCGAACTTGAACTGTAGAACAAGTCTATCTTGCCCTCGATAAATCATCGTCGATTAATTTGGGGGTATTGGATTAGAAGGAAGTTACGTTTTGGTCTTCATATTGGAACATCGTCTTGAGCGGCTATCATCTTCGAAGTGAGGTGAACAACTCGACTCGACAACCACGAACCATAATTTGGGAAAACGACGATAGTATTGGATTGATCAGACTGGGCTGGAAATAACTTGCAAGAGTTGGATCAATTGCTGCGAAAATCACAAAGATTCAGAGTCTTGATTCTATGCATTCCTGATCTCTTAACGGAGCAGCACCCGAAGAGGTGGAGATCGGTATCGCGAAACTCATCCCGAAGCATCCCCATACAGAACAACCCATGTCGTCGATTACGGATATCATCGCTCCTGATATTTACTCGCCTTAAACTTGAAAATGCCAGACTACGACGAAGACATGCTGCCTCCCCCGGCATCAGGCTCTCAGCAGGATCGCACTTGGGGTGGTAATAACGCTTTTCACAACTTCTTCAACGACTTCTCTCACATCCCCGACCCAAATCTTCGCCGCCGTCTTGCTTTATCTGAGATTGATAAAGTCCCCTTTGGTGCATACCGTATGTGATTCAGAGCTTTTTCTCATCGGTTATTGTTGAAGCTCATGCTGACCAAATTAGACGTCCGAGCCGTATTAGTGGCAGGTGTTGGTTTCTTCCTTGACTCTTACGATATTTTTGCCATCAACCTCATCACGATACTACTTGGAGTTGTCTTTTGGGGTGACCCTAATCCTCAGAACGGCTTCAGTGGCAATGATGGGTACCTACCTGACCGAGTTAACCAGGCTTTCAAAGCCTCTACGAGTGCTGGAATCGTAGTGGGAATGATCGTCTTTGGATGGCTAGCAGAGTTAGTACCACCTGTCTACACCGACTAACTTGATCATATCTTGGACATGAATGTGCTGACAACTCAAATAGTGGTTTTGGCCGCCGCCGTATGTATGGTGTCGAATTGGGTATTATCATCCTAGCGACGCTTTGCTGCGCTCTCATCTCCTCTAGCCCTGCAATGGGATCGACAGGTCTCCTAATCTTTTGGCGCATCATCATGGTAAGTCGGCAAAATTTTACGTTTCGCAGCATTTCCTGACTATATCCAGGGCATTGGAATTGGCGGCGACTACCCGCTCTCAAGTGTCATTACCTCCGAGTAAGTGTCCTCGCTGTCATGTTGCCACTCAGACTTTGTGGCTGGGGTTTAGTTCATACCAATCGCCCTGATACGCCCTGATCAATTCAAGCTGACTGAGATTCCGCTAGGTTCGCTCCGACAAGGTGGCGCGGCGCTATGGTTGCTGCTGTCTTCTCTATGCAGGGACTTGGACAGCTCGCAGCTGCTATTGTTGCCCTAATCACTACTGTTGCTTTCAAGGACGCTTTTATCGGTGCTGCTGATGAAAGCCAATGCGGTTTCGAGTGTCGATTGGCCGCTGATCGAGCATGGCGAATTATTGTTGGAGTGGGTGCCATACCTGCTTGTGCCGCCCTCTATTACCGTATCACTATCCCGGAAACCCCTCGATATACCTTTGATGTTGAGCACGACGTCGAGAAAGCCGATGCCGACATTAAAGCATACGTTGCCAGCAAGTCTAAGGGTTCCTTTGACGTTGTTCATCAAGTCAGGAGTAAGCGCGTAGCTGGACGTAGCCTTGACGTCCCTCGTGCTTCCTGGTCTGATCTTATTTCCTTCTTCCGCCAATGGGCCAATTTCAAGATGCTATTAGGCACAACCTTGTCCTGGTTCTTTTTGGTAAGTGCTATTGTTAGACATTGCTTAACTCCTGCTAACTTCTATAAAGGACCTCGCTTTCTATGGTCTTGGCCTCAATAATACCTTTGTCCTCCAAGCTGTGGGCTACGGTGCTGGCAACTCCCTTTTTGAAAAGCTTCACAACCAAGCTGTCGGAATGATCATTTTGACATGTGCTGGATCGCTTCCTGGCTACTGGACTGCCATTCTTAGCGTCGACACCTTTGGCCGCAAGCCGTTACAGGTTTTCGGGTTTCTTCTGCTCACCATTATCTTCTGTATCCTCGGCTTTGCTTACAAGAGCCTGTCACAGGGGGGTTTGCTTGCGCTCTATATTGTAGGCCAGTTTCTCTTCAATGCTGGCCCTAACACGACCACTTTCATCGTTCCTGGCGAATGTTTCCCTACCCGATATCGATCGACCGGCCATGGCATCTCGGCTGCCATGGGTAAAATAGGCGCAATTATTGCGCAGGGCATCAGCATCCCTATGGTGCGACAGGGATCCCCCGAGAGTTGTAAAGGCACCGATTGTTCACCAAACATGCACCGACTGCTCCAACTCTTTGCCCTTTTCATGTTGTTTGGTACTTTGGTGTCCTTGTTGATTCCTGAGACCAAGGGCATGACTTTGGAGGAGCTTTCTGGAGAACCCCGCACAAGCTACAATTCTGGATGCAATGGTAGTATCAGTCTTGGGTCACCAAAGCTCAGGGCTTGGAACCCCTTTGTCGGTGGTCAACCCGCAGGATTCTCGTATCCTAGATCCAGAATGAGTCACTTCCGAAAGAGTGACCGTGTTGGTATCATGACCTCACCGGAACTCATGGCGGAGACATCCCGACTTCGAAAACCTCGCATCTGGAGAAGACACCGCAAGGCCAAGTCGAGCAGCGGTACAGATATCGCTTTGAGTACTCGAAGCTCTGGTACAGGAGAGGATGAAATCTTCCCAGCAGGCCCCCCTGCATCTTCATCTACTCCTCCACAGCCACCGCCTACTTGGGGAGCTGGCTGGGGACGGATAGACAGAGGAGGACCTCCTCCGCTGTTGAACTCGGTCCAACTACAGGATGTTGGCAGTCTCTTGACGAAATGATCTGGATTGACAAAATCGGTGTTGTTCGCATGATTCGCATATCTCTGGCGTTGGTGGAATAATGAAATTTAGACTATGATACCTTAGATGTTTGTTTTTGCATAGTTGTCGAGTTGATTATCGACATTTGGAGGCTTGGGAGCAGAAGTGCTTCGCAACTTGTACGAATGAGTAACGAATACAAAGAATCCCCAATTTATGAGTTGCAGACTTTGGCAATCCAACTGAGTATGGATGATGATTTTGAAACTCCTAAGGCTTACGATACCATGCTTGTCAATTATCAACGAATCTACGAGGATACCAATGAAAATGATGACTGGCCCTTCAGGCTAATCAGGCTGGTGCTCGAATTCGCAGTCTATTGTTACAAGTAATTTTACAAAAGGCTTCAACTATCTGGTCATGTCTATGAAGACTTGGCCATCTAAGCTCTGATCTAGTTCTTGTTTCAAACCATTCTTCAACGTAAGAAGCAGTCTATTTCCCCTCTGCACGGTATATACAATCCCGTCCCGATGGTCAACAAAGAAGGGTAAAGAAACAAAGGGAAGGTCTTCATCTCTCGCGATGCTCAGCCTCGGAGAATCTTGAGTCCCTCCTTCAAGTTGGAAATATCGCGGACCAACTTCTCACGTCGGTCCTTGCTGAGGATGTCCTCACCAGCAATGGTCTCCAGCTCATCAGCTGTCATGCGAAGCGCCAGATCCTGAGACAACACAGAAAGAGGGCCGTTGGAAGCGTGCAGAAGGAAATGGTCGATGACTTGCTGGCAAACCACATCGACAAAACGGGTACGGGCATTCTTGTAGAAGGTCAGAAGGACATTGTGGATGTCCCGACGAGTGCTATGGAGAGTAGTCTCCTTGTTGAGCCGCTTTTCAACCAACTGCCGAACCTCAGAAGCAGCTACCGCATCCGACGTGGCCCTGGTCATGGCATTTCTGACAGACTTTTCAACTTCCTTGGCGAGACCTTCTGTATGACGGAGTTTGAGACGGCTGAGAGACTCGTTGAACTCAGGATCGTATGTGATGCTTTTCCCCTCGAATTCGACCTCAAGAAGGAACTCGACGTGTTTGACGGCGCGGCGGTAGCGTTCCTGAAGATCCTCGAGCAAGAATGACCACAGCTCGGTACGGATAGAGTCATCAGGACAGCAGAATTCCAGAACAGTGGTGATGAAATGATGGACGATCAATATGGCGTTGGAGACGTGAGCTCGAGCCATAGGACGCCATTTTTTGCTCTGCTCCTTGAAGGTTGTGGGCAGCAATTCGCTGTTAAACTATCAAGAATTAGCATATTTTCTGAGTATAGAAGTATCAACTAAACATAGTACTTACGGTTCCAATCTCGTAGCCTCGAGAGTTCATGTACTCGATCTCAATGTAGGTGAGGATATCTTCCTCACTGGGATCCGGACACCAGTAACTGTCGGAGAGGATATCTGCCAAATCGTCCTCTCCCAATAGGGGAATGGAGCAGGTAGTGGTTGCATATAGATCCTCTCTCTCAGTGACAGAGGACTCTGCATCTTCCTCATCATCGTCTTCTTCCTCCTCCGACTGGAACCCCTGACCGTTGACTGTCTGAGGTTTAGAGAAATGCCGGGTATGTCCCTTGTCATAGATGACCTTTCCAAACGCCTCGTTAATTTCACGGATACGGGTGATGAGCTTCAGATCCTCATTCTCGAAGATCCGATGGCGTGTGTAATAAGCGTCGAGGGCGTACCCCTTGATGAGGGCAAACTTCTCAGCTACTTTGCCAATGAAGATACGCTGCTGTGCCTCGGTCAATCTTGACTCTCCCATGCTTTCAAGCAGACCTTCAAACTCTTTCTGTCTTGTGGTCATCTCGGCGCGGACCTTGGGGAACTCGCTTCTCATAAGGTCTCCTTGGAGATGTCTGAGACGGGCCTTGAGCGCCCGAACGCCCAGGCGGTCAGGAGGGATGTTAGTCCATGGAGCTTTGGAGAAGAAATCAGCCTCGGCACGGTCGCGCTCCTCAGCGCTGGATGAAGTGTCATCCGCTCCCCGGTTCTTGGCGATACAGTAGCCAAGCTGAGGTTCGCGACCCTTGCCAGTGACGAGGTCAACAATAGCAGCCTGCGTAGCATTTTCAGTAGCCAAGTCAGGCTTGGTGAGAACACCGAGAGTTCGCTTGCCTTCAGGGTCAACTTCTTTGGCGTAGGTGAGAATCTTCTGGTTGGCAACATCGACATTGCAAGGAGCAACGGCGAGGATAATGGTGCGAGGTCCCTTGATGTAATTCTTCACCATGTTCTTCACGAGTTCGATATCTCCTTTGGTGGTGATGCCGAGGGTGGGGTTCTCGAACATGCCGGGGACATCAATGACAGTCAAGTGGTCTTCGTTTGGGCCACTGATCTCGACACGTAGGACATCGCGACTGAAGGCAGAGCCATTGGAGCCATCGATAGACTCTGACTTGATGCCCATCACCTTGGCAGCCTATCGAGACTGTGTTAGAAGATGCGATATACGTCTAGGGAATGAAGTACTAACGTCCTGGAAGATCTGGGCAAATTCGTCGGCACCGAGGTTGGTCGCGGTGCGACGAAAGGACTTTGCTTGCTCTTCATCCGCATCGACAGCGTGGATAGAGACAACGATGCTCTCAGTTTCCTCACGGCGACAGATGATTTCTGTTGCATGGCGAGTGCAGAGAGTCACTGAGCGAGGGAAATGAAAGCCGGTGAGAGACTCGAGAACACTGGACTTTCCAGCACTTTGGTCACCAACGACAACCATCTGAAATTCAAGTCAGCTTGCAGGATCTGGTATGATATGAGGAAGCTTCATACCTGAGGGAGCGATACCACACCGGAGACCCCAAGCTTTCTCAACTTGTCCACCTTGTCTAGAAGGTTTCGATTGCCAAGCCCTCTTTCGGACTCGGCTACCTTCAAGGTAGACATCGTAACAGAATGGAGTAGTCTAGAGGAGTATGGGAGGCGAATTACTCAACGGTGTTGAAGATGAGGGAAGTATTCCGACAAGACGGATGAGACGATGAGAAGGAGGAGGAAGACGAGGGCAAAACAAACGAGCGAGAGAGAAGAATTTATACACCCAAGATTTTGACTAGTGCAAATCTGCCTGATGTCTGTTCGAGGCCTGTGAATCACTCCCAAACAGAAATCCAAGGATTCTCGGTTGCTTGCAGTGGCTAGCAGCTGTAGGTGGTCGTCACCTCGCCGGGGACCTTCATCAAAACTCAGCTACTCCAATGCTTCTACCTAATACAGTTTAAAGCCCAAATAGACTATGTTACTTCTGAATACTATAGAATTTGACGGTACGATCTAGGCATGGCACTGATCGATAGGTGTGAATGGACTTGAAGCGGGATGCTGCATTCACCGAAACACCGGCCCAAATTATTGTCCGAAACTGAACCAACTGAGGCCGAGATTATGCCTTGTAGGTACCTATCAGACTTGATCTTCAAAAATTTGTCTTCTGCTTTATGGTGGTCGGCCTCCGACAGCTGCGCCCTGCTGCTGTCGCGGAGTTTCATCTCCAGACGCGGGCGTATATTCCTCTTTCTGCTGTCTCTTTTCTCAAGTTGCTGGTTGACCCTTGTAAAATGTCGACCAACTGCATAACAAGCTGTCTCAGCTGGTGGCTAGCAGGGTTGTTGTGATGTGATCTATGGAGGCACATACAATTATTCCCCTACAGAGAATGCCTCCGGGGTAGACCAAAAACACTTGAGATGCGCAGTTCCTGGAAAAGTCGCACCGGCCATATATACCGGCCTGTTGGCCACGGCCACCAGAGGCAGCCACAACAAGAACAGAACGCCAAAGACAGTTGAATCGAGACTCAATATAACAGTCATTCCATTAATTCATGCTGGGGTATCTCGCTAGCTAGATAAAAACGCCTATTCCTTTTCCAATCCCACATATGTCTGTAAATATAACCAATCACCACAAAGAAACAATTTCCGTAACAGGCATACTGCAAGATGCGAGATCCTGCCTCCTCATATACCAAGCCTCAAGCAGAGCCATCTCCACAGCCCCAGGAGCTTCTGTCAAATTCGACAGCACAGGCCCAACAGTTTTGGGTTCCAAGGCAGGGTCCAAGACACCGCGGGGAGAAACACATCGAGATGGAGGATGTAAGGCGGACTCGAGAGTATGAACAAAACGCTCGGCGAGCGGGTGTGTTGAAGTTGTGTATTGCTTGGCTGTTGTGAGGCATCGTGTGGCTTCCTCGGTTACAGGGGCGGGGTTGGTGATTATGTCTCTGAAGAGAGGATGTTGGACTAAGACGGAGAGAGTCATGCCAATTATGCTAAGGGCTGATGAGAGTTAGAATAAATATCGTAGTAGAAAGATGTCTTGACTTACCAATAGCAGAATGACTCTCGGGAGGACCATCAAAAGTCACCAATCTCCTCTCGCGGGCCATAATATCTTCCAGCTCCACGCTTGCAGCATAACACGACTCGAATAGTCCTGCGAGCATTGATTTTGCCATTATCGAAGTTGGCTGTGTTGCGTTGCTGCTTATAAGCTTCATGATCGCTACTCGGGGGATCAATGCCTTGGTCTCAAGATATCTATAATTTGTTAGCTTCTCACGTCTCGACATGGAGTTGATCAACATACCTCATGCGCAACAGAGTAGCTTGGCGGCGGAAAACTGCCTCGGGCTGTGTACAGGGGAACTTGACGCGCAGATGCTCAGGAATAGCAGCATGCCATTCTTCCAAATCACAGTCCAACTTCAGTGCATCGGATAGAATATTAGAGACTGGTTCTCTAACAGACTCCGTTTCGTGGTTGACAGAGTCTTGAATAGGCTGAAGAATATCGTCGTACAGTTTCAAGGTTTGGTTGAAGAAAGACAGTCGTGAAGGGGTATCGCAAGGTTGAACTCGGTCGGGGTTGTGAGGGAAAGCCTCAAGATACTCGTCGTCGATTTCCTGAGGCAATGTGCCAAATGTTGGGTTTGTCTGGCTCCCAGGGGAATTCTGCATCCTGACAAGCAGAGCACAAGCACACCACGCCCTTCTCCGTTCCTCGCGTTCAGCCTGTGCCTTTCCCGGGAGATCAACATGAAGCATGAGACCTTCTGCAAGTCGAAGAGCCATGCCAGTCAACATCCAAGTCTCCTGAACCGCACCTGCTCGCCGCAAGAATCGAGCATGAACAATCAAAGCCTGGACAACGGGAAGAGATGACACGGATAGTAGATCGACGAGGAGAAGAGTCTTGGCTTGCTGGTGAAATTCGAAGGCATGAGATGCGTGCGACTCGACGGATTCTGTAATCGAGGTTTTGGCAAGCTGGCCAATGGCTAGCATTCCTAAAAGGAGAGAGTAGGTGGCTGCGAGTTCGGTGGCTTCCTCGAGGGGTATGTCACGGCGGTAGCGAGAGTTTGCAACAGCGATTAGGCGATGATATCGTTGGTAGAAGGATGGCCGATGGATAACAGGCATGGTGATCCAGTCAATGTTGAAATACTCTGCTAATAACTCATCCATGAGGTCTGCTGGAGGAAGGGTGATCTTCTGGAGCATCAAAGCTGCCTTGACGTTGGAAGAATAGGAGCCGAAAGATGAAGGCTTGGCTGGAGCAGCATCTTCGAGATCATCGGTCAATGGTGGACTAGCTCCCATAAGATGATGCGGGCGCGAGTAGTAGCTGGCTGGTTCATGAACTACTGGTAGTGAACCAGCTCTGGAAGAGAAGCTGGGCAAAGAATAGCCAGAGTCGGTATGAATTGGAGGAAGAGCATGATCAACATGTCTTGGAGGTCTTGCTATACGCTCAGACGCAACACTGGGCGAAGTAGATAGTTTTCTCCATTCCTCATGTGCAGGCGTCGTAGCGACGAAAGCATTGTGGCCGTGAGCTACTAATTCCTAGAGGGCGTATGAGTGAATGTCCTGAGCGTAGGGAATATGAGTAAGGTACTTGGTATAAAAAGACTTACTAGCTGCTTCTCCTTCTCCTCGAGCTCCTGCACTCGCCTCTGGAGAGCACGGATGTAGCTATCATTCAGTTTAGTATCTTATCTATATGGTCTGACGATGATGATTGTGGCTCAAACTCACCTCCGCGACGAAGCGATGGAGCCTTCATGCTCAATCTCAGGATAGACACACTGATCAGCACAGAGACCGCGTCTCGAACACGAATCGCAAACAGGTCGTGCACCGTCACAGCGAATTTTACGATCGCGACACTGTCGACAAGCCAAAGACCTGGCCTTTCCCGGCCTGGCAGTTGCGTGTTGTCGGCGGGTGGCCGAAGCGGAAGCCGATGACCCGGGAGATGAAGCCTTTGACTTTGTCATGACTGAACTCTCTGTCCTTTGGCTTTCGGGTCGTCGGCTTAGGCAGTCCTCTCTTTTTGATTTTGGAGGTTGAAGCGACGGGGAGATTGACAGTTGCGGGTCGTCAATCGATGTCTCTAGGGAAGAAGGGAACGAAAAATTGGTCGTGACTCGTTGGGCGCCCCCTTGACCATGAGCAGGCCGCGGATGCGCTCCAAGACGGCCGCCGGGGTGGCCATTTCTCACGGTTGTCGGTAGTCGCCGTGTGGTTTTTCGTCTAGGTTTCAAGTGGAGATTTCTGATCACGGGTGTCGGGACGTCGGTGTATCAACGGGGACTTTGCACGTAATGAATCTGATGATATATTGGATTTCTGATGCAATTGGGATACTGAAAATACTCTGACCTCATTCTCCTACAGTCTCCATAAGTGATTGCTTTATCCTCCTGCATTCCCCAGATAAAGAAAGGGTCTTGATGACGGTTTCTTAAGGAGTCCCCCCCAAAATTATATGGAGACGGACGGATTATCGGCCATCGGTCATCGGCTACATTCATTGGCGTTGAGGGTCATCGGATCCATCAAGGGCCTCGACAACTCCCCGACCTCCCCGACATCCAGAACAAGGGTCGAAGACATGGGCTAATTACGTACATCAGAATCAGAGAATTCACTATCATGATGTTCGGTTCGACAGCCGTCACTTGTAAACAAACTTATGATATTTCCTCGAGGTAGAATTGATGAGGAGAAGTATTCTTAAGCATCAGAGACCCTAGACAACAGTAGTACAGCTCCTTACATCCATTTATCATAATTCTCTCAACTCCCCGTTCGTTATAAAACACACACACAAACGATCATTCTTCACTCTCGGTCCGTCGCGCGGCCTCTTCCCTCCGACTTCCGCCACTAATCGTCGATTCCACCCACGCCAAGGGTCGAGACTTGCACGAGCTCCCCGTGACCCAGTGACGCCACTGAAAATCTCATCCTCTCTTCATTCCCGTCTTTTGTCCGGCGTATCGACAGCATGTCACCGAGATCCCGTCATAGGCGAGCCGATCAACACCACAACGACCAGCTGGTAGCATACTCCAGTACAATAGCTGTCAAGATGTAGTCATGCCTTCAATTTACGAGTTATTGAATATTACATGTCTTCCGGGTAAAGTAAATAAGCTATAGTACCTAACCATCTCGTCCTCATTGCACCCCGTAAACGAGTAGATCTGTTGTTTTCAGCTTGAATCGAAAGAATAGCATCACTGTCAGGAACTCACAAGGGTTCTAAATTCATCCGCTGCAGCATATTTATATAAGGCCTGTAGCATATCTAGAAGGCCAAGCCCCGTGCTCTGAAGACGAAATCCTCAACAACTTTTTCAAACTCATACATTGTCTCCTGCTGAATGTAGGATATTTCTCCCTACGAGTGGTTAACTAGCACATATTTCCAAGTTATCCTCTCAGAATGGGACGAAACCTATAATATGGCGCAAAAAAAAAAAAAAAAAAAAAAAAAAAAAAAAAAAAAAAAAAAAAATTCAAGGACAACGTAAATCCTCACGATCTTGCCATAAGATTCATTACCCTTCACGGCCATAGCGTATGTAAGTCAGAAGCACCTATTGACAGAGCCCACCCAAGACAAAAGGGAAACACCGTGAGGATTTTCCCCAGGCCGATACCTCTGATAGGTTCTGGGCAGACAGTATTTATAAGAGCCCTGTCATGGGGAGCTCTTTTGCCAACTAGGAACCGTCCCTCAAGGGGAAATAAAACTTCTGACGTCAAAATAGAGCGCTAAAATTAACTGGTCTAAAGGCTTACTGATATAAAACTTGCCTAGCTATTTTCATCACTCAGGATATAGGTCTTCGGTTCTCTTGCCTTCCTAGCCGCCCATGTTCTTCGCGTTGGCAGTCCTCTATTCCTTATGGTCTCTTGTGGATGGATTCTTATCTATACTCATCTACTACATTGATAGGTTTTAGGAGGAGAGTGCGTGTCTCGTCTAAATACTTCCTTCCTACGCCAATATGTTCAATCCTTTTGTGTCTTTTGATATCTTTATATCCCCGAGCTTTCAAGCAAATAAGCCAGGCCTCGGCCAAATAATATCAACCTTGGTATCATAGCGTTGGGCAGGCCGAAAAATACCTCCATAACCTCTTGGTAAAAAGGAAGAAAAAGATTGAAGAAGGCATTGTCGTCGTTTCTTCCTTACTGACATTCAGCCGCCTGCTTTTAAAAATCATCATGGCATTGGCAATCAACGAACCCAGGCGGCATGGCCATGGTATAATCAGCATTCCACAGCATGATGATGACCCTCTATTAACAACATATTAAACGATAAGTATAATAGAGAAGGGGTCTATCTATGCCATATCCTTTCAACCAACTCCATCGACTTCCACCTAAATAGGCAACATGTTAGCACAAATCTCATTTTGGAATTGAGTTCGAACATCATTCGCGATTGCATGTAATACATCATATATCGATAGAAGCAGTGTGGCAATGCGCATCAAGTGACGTCGAAAGCTCTAGATGATCAAATTTTCAATAGGGAATACTACCCAAACCAAAGACAGAGTTTCAGATACGTTAGCGAGATCCAACACCAGCTGCGACGAATACTCTGGAAGCACGATAAGGCACGCCTTCGAAAGATACAGACTTCTTTACAGTACCATATAACACTATATAATCATCCATCTCCAAGCCTCAAAAGATTAATAGCAATATCTCGGAGCCTTGCGTTTATCCATCGATTATCCCTTCTGTGCCGCTCTCGGAGTTCGGGTCATTCGCAAATCCGGCTGTCTCAGACACGAAACTGCTGTGTCACCATATACAAGGGCACCTGCATTTTCATTAAATAAACTCATGATAGCATGCGAGACAAGTGCTGAATAAAGTTCAGTTGACAGACAGCGTGTCAGGGCGTCCATGTTACGTTATATATTTTTACCAGGATCAAGGGACGAGACGCCGCTTAGTTAGAGTTTATGATGTTTCAGGGCAGAATATGCTTAAAATGCCAGGGTCTAGTGATAATTGTGTCAGATGTATTTATGCATGTCTTGACTCGGGGCAAGTCTTGGCAGATGAATTTGAAAGTCTTTTGTAATGCTCTCAGGTCTAAGCCTCTATTCGCACTCCGTACGGCTTTCGCCTACTGGACAGGGGATGCTGAGATTCGGTAGATAAAATGCCAAGACTCCCGTCGCCGAACTCATGGCTTCTCCGTCATGAGGTTACCGGTGGGATGGCTTGTATTTACCCGTGATGAGATGCTGATTAATGTAGCTAACGCTATCTGGCTTGAGTTGAGATTGGTGCACGCTGGTTCTTCCATATTACTGCTATTCTCCTAGACTGCCATATTGGATGTAGTGGCCTTCGGCAGATGAATTTGCGTGGTAAGTGTTGGAGGCCTTCCAGACCATGCCAAGCTTCAAAGGGTCTAAACTCGTACCATTGACCCATTATGTGTTTGATTATTAGTCATCCCTCTACCTTTCGGCTTTATGGCCGTATGTGATCTTGAACAGCCCGGAGAGAACCCGTGACTCATTGCTTGGAATCACCCAGAGCATCTCAAGACTTGAAGCTACCAGGCTGTGGTAAATTACAATTGATCTCAGCATGATATTTCTTACGAAAAAGTGAGAGGCCAATGGAGCTAAAATCAAAAGATTTACGATCATAACCTTCACTAAGGACCATGGTGATACTCTGAAGCCCAGCAACACGTCTTAACACATTCAAAATTCTGACAGCTTGTTAGCTTGATTTACATGGCCAAGATATCATAACTCTTCCTAGATCAAGTAATTCATAAGTCACGATAACAGAGTGGTTGATGCTGTGAGACTTGCCTTTTGAACATTGGCCAAAACCCAACTTGGAGGACCTACGATGCAAAATCTTCTGGCAGGTCATCAAGTCGATCTTAGCTATGAACGCGAGAGGTGATCTGATACATCTAGGCATTTGGGATGGACTCAGTAACTACTTCAACGGGGACAATGAAGACCATTTGAGAGCCCGCCCAAGTCAGCAAACTTTGTTCACCGAGTAAGGCTACGCGATTATGGGTCCGAAAGGCATCAAGTCCGATCTGCAAACGAACCACATAATTACTGCCATGACAATGACGCGATCTCACAGGAAATGCTCCAAAAATCTCTTGTCACTGGATGAGAGAATAGGCATTAGGCAACAGCAAGCGTTGACGCGACACCTTTCGCCCCCACGAAGACATCGCAACGATCGTCCATCGATATCTTAAACAAGTAACAGCCGACTAGTGATAAAAAGAACTTACAAAAGATCCGTTTGCTTAGCCAAGTCAATTGACTTGGTATCTATCTCGGCATAAGCTGAGTGAATCTCACTGCTTCGCCAATGCTCGTATACTCTGCATGTCGGGGTCCAGGGATAATTGGGCTGCAATGGCTGACAGCGCATTGTTTTTTGTATCTTGCATCTTGGCCAGTAATCGCGATGATCTCGTGATGCAATCAAGAGATAAGCATCAAAAAGTCCAAGCTTCTGCATTGCTGACTCGCGAAGGATGCCACAATGGTAGGGTGTTAGTGGGAGTGGACCTATCGCGTGTAAGACTTTTAAACTCTCGTCAAGATATGCTTAAATGGACCTTTAATTGAGGCGTTCCCTTCAATCTGCGGTGTTATCAAGATAAAAGAAAGAAAAATTAATAGTGAGGCCGTATATTATAGAGACATGTCTATTGTCTATATGCGATATTAAATGAGATATGAGCAGTGCAGTTCTTTCCAATGATGTATCCAATAAATCGTAGTCACATCAAAGAAACGGTAGACAAAAGGCGCTTAAGCGTGGTGAGCGTGACGGCGGAAACGAGATCGCTCAATGTACTCGGACAGAGAGCGCTCATCAACGGCCTTCTCATCCTCAACCTCCTCATCATCCTCAAAGTCACGCTTGGTGCGCTTGGTGGTCTTGTACCAGTTAGCAGCGGGGTCACCAAGGCACTGGCCAACAGTAACAGCTATTAAAAGGTTAGTTATGACAAAGAATAATGATCAAATAGAATACTCACGAATGCGTGTGCTGCGCTTGACGGCGTCAAGGACCTTGGGGATGAGGTTGCGGACGGTGTTCTCGTGGACATCGTGGAAGAGAGCAATGGATCCACCATTGGTGATACCCTTCTTGAAGAGGTTGAGAGCAGTGTTGGTCTCAGCCGGGGTGTTGTACTCCCAGTCGAGAGAGTCGACATCAGCATTGATGACGTGGTATCCCAGAGTCTTCATGACGGAGAGGGTGTTGGCGTTGTAGCTGAAGTAAGGGGGTCGCATGTACGTGGGCCACTTTCCAACGATCTTGAGGAACTCAGCCTCCAGACGAGTCATCTGGGTTCGGACATTGGCGTTGCTAATGGTAGCAAGGTCGGGATGGCTGTAACTGTGGGAGTGTTAGCATATACGAACTGTCACACAGCATATATCAATGATGAAACATACGTGTGAGAGCCGAGCTGGTGACCCTCAGCGACGACACGCTTGACGGTAGCAGCGTAGTCGTTGATGTTGGCCCAGTTCTCGCCGTTCATGAAGAAGGTAGCCTTGTAGCCGTATTTCTTAAGCTGGTCGAGAAGCTCGTTGGTGTAGGCGAAAGGACCATCGTCGAAAGTGAGGGCGATGTTCCTGTCGACAGTGCACTTGGTGATGGCGACGCCGACAGGGACAGCGGCAGCGGCAAGCTGCAGCAGGCCGGCGCAGGTAGCGAGGACAGAGAAACGCATTTTTGAAGAGGGTATTATATAGAGTGTAAGGGGACGTAAACGACAGTACTGAAACTAGAATAGCTTCAAAAGAGAGATGGAGGCGAAGAAACGAGTGAATGAACTGCGGCTGTTGAGTTGAACCTGAGATCGTCTAGAACAGCAGAGGAACTTCTTTCATATATACTTATTTCTCGTCCCCTTCAGAATTTCTTTCACGGACTTTAGGGAAAACTGCACAGCGCAAATCATACCGAGCTGAATCACCCAGAGCCGGGTATGGGTGTGGCAGCTATGAGCATGGGTATCCCTCCTCCCAACCTTGCCGTCGACGTACGAGGCCCTTCTGGCCCTTGATAGCGCGTACCTATTTGTGCAGTATTAGTCTTTTAGTGTGCAGATAAAGACTGCAGCAGGGGTTATGAGTTCAGAGACTGGTCCTGGAGTTTCATCGTATGCAGAGAGCTGGAGACTCGGGAATCTTGGCAACGACGGAGCCTTGCATTTAAATTGGTTGTGATTGAATTGTGGATGAAGGGCCAAGTGACGAGAGAGTCGATATTCTTACGCCATGTTCCTCTTTCTCGTCCTCATGGGAGCGTATCTCGTGGTTCAATGGCTCCTCATACGAGATCATACCCATGTCCCTGGTATTGCGCTATCTAATGCGGGACGATCCTCGAGCCAATCTCTTGTGCAGGACAGTTGTACTGTATGTCTCAGGTACTCTTGTATCACGACCCGACGAGTAAAAAGGTAACAAAAGCATTGTCTATTTCCTCGTGAGTCTTACAGCAGCATATGCCATGTGCTCACAAGACAAGAGTTTCAGCCACTATTGGACAGACGATAAAAGCCAGCAAGGCTTTAGTGAAGGCTCCAGGGGTTCAGGGCGGGTAGACCATGCCCGGGGGTGACCCCCCTGGAAAGGCTCACTAAGGTTAAAAATTAAATAGCCAACGTTAACGTAACCTTAACCTTAGTCTGGGCTCTCTTCGCGATTACCGAACAGGGCTTGTCTCACGAGAACCAAAAGTGAAACCAGGAACGGAGAATAACCCCTCGAATGGGATAAAAGTCTTGGCCATCGGGCGTCCGCGTTGAGTAGCCGCCGACCTGTCAATAGATTGACCGCAGAATAGGGGACGGTAGCATTTGCTACACACCAACCCAACAGCTGAGGAGAGACATGGACAAGGCCTTATTTTCTCACCAGAGCTGTGGTATTGGTATTGGTTCGATAAGATGCAATTGCACGTACGACGCCAAGATAAGAGCAGCCTTGTTTCTCTCAATCATCTCTTCACTAGGTCGACTCTCTGATGTATGAACTCTGCCTGCAGACGGGATGCTCACTGCATTAGATAGCAACAAACAACAAGCCACTTGACGTATGCCAATGCAAACCTCAACACCATCACTACAGTCTATACTATACAATATCCTCAACCGAAGAAACTGCCGAACATCACTGCCAAGTAAAATCCCATCAACTCGACACAATTAGCTAGAGCTTATTCCTTCACTCCAATATCCGTGCAATCCGAAGAGTCCACTGTCTGTTCTCACGGTCTCGAACATAGAAAAAGGGCCCCCAATTTTACCTTAGTCTCGCGTCGATAACCGAACTCATCCATCCATATCCACAATGGATGATTTATCTTCAGGAGAGTGAGACTCTACCAAAAAGCAAGGCAAACAGAGGCAACTACAGCAGTCAGTAACAATAACCGTAATAGTCACAGTCAGCGAAGAATAAAACCCCAAGCCGGGCATCAAAACCTCCGAGTCAGCCCCCTTTCTCATCAAACATGCATCTATTGCAAATCATTTATGGGGCCATCACAGCTTTCTTTTGCTGAGAGATTACTGATATGCAACTTCCATCACATCAAATGTTTCCCTAACTAGTAGCCCGAGGACCTAAAAATGGGTAACTCCAAGCCTCAGCCGTTCGATCTACAACAAGGTAGACCTATATTTACCTACACGTCAAGTCCATCTGCCTGGTTAATGGATAGCCTGCCAGCATAGCATAAAGGAGAACATAAAAAAAAAACGCACCCCATCTTCAATGGACGATCACCGGTGTCCCTCTGAGCTGGCCTTGCCAAGACGTAGCCAAGGCTGATTAACAAAGACTAACGTTCTCACATAAACAACAAATACGAGGACCTCAAAGACGTCAATTAACAAGACCGACAAAGGCCGTCAGCCGCAGGGAACATCCATGAACGGGAAGGATTTGTCCTGAGGTTCCCCAGATGATATCAAACGTGCAATAATAAACTAGGGGCTTCGATACTCCGCTTCGGGTACGATATCCTGGGTCTAAGAGAGAAGGACCTGGTCGTTCTGTTGACAGCGAAGCCCCGTATGATTGGAGCGACTCGAGCCCTTCACGTTTTCCCTATTATAGAAGCTGGGTTGGTATATCACCGTTTCGCGGATATCCATCCTGGTAGTCCGCTACGGAGTTAAACAGGAGTCTAAGACAAGAAGAAGAAAGGTTTTTATGCTTATTTAGACAAGGTTATCGATCCTCGAGGTAAACGAATAAATCAGGCAGTTATTATAACTGCCAAGAAATCAGTCAGTCAGTTGTAAGTTTGTGTGTGTGTGTGTGTGTGTGTGTGACTGATACAAGCAAAGAGTCAATTTCCGTTCGCTTCAACGCCCAGATCCTTAATCAACTCCCCGACGAAAAAGATCTCCCCTTCAAAAAAAAATCCTGTCAAATTCCCCAACGATGCTGCCCAGGCAGTAAGAAACGAAAGAAATGAGGGTATCAGTGAGAGATTTCACAAGGTAGGAAGGTGGCTTCAAAATGTCTAATGGGTCGTCACGAGGTAGATAGATGGATGGCAGCTGGAGTCGTTCACAGGTCATCCTCCCAGTTACCCTCCACTTCAATCGTCGTACCCAAGGCTTCTCTACCCTGGCGAATCATGTCCTGTAGTTGTTTGTTGAAAGCGTTGATCCGCACATCTGCATCTCGTTCTTCCATCTTACGGCGTGCTGCGAGATGCTTGGCTTCTGCGGTCAGACGGGGACTGGCTTCTGCTGATGTACGTCCTGATGCTACTGAGGCATTAGAGTGAGACCGGCGGTGCGACGACGGCTTTGTTATCGGCGATGAGATGGTGGTATTTCGGCGTGTGGAGCGAGTGGGTTGAGGTATCCTGCTGGGCGATTCTATCCGAGGAGAAGCGAAGGGAGCAAGTGACGCGAATGACGCGGTTGATGCAGGGCGTGGAGTAGGTGATGCTGCTGCGTGTGATAGACGACTAGTCGGGCGATTGGTAGTGGATCGTCGCTGACCGGGCGTAGAGGCAGAAGAGAATCGGGCTGATGGAGCGGCACTGATGCGTCGACCTGTAGTCATAGAGGGGCCCGAGTTTCGTGATCGAGGGGACGGTCGATAAGACGGTCGTCGCAGTGGAGGCTCAGGCTTGGGTTCAGGCTCAGCTGGTTTCTCATCACTCACCATAACCCAATTCCTGCCAAGTTCATCTTTCGTGTCTGTATGTCTTCGTTTCGGATGGGGTGCTGTGGGTGTAGATGCGCCGCTGTTGCCACCTTGGTCTGCGTTATCAGGCTGACGCTGGTTGAAGCAATCCTCTTGCGATGGCGGGAATCTACCGGGAAGATGCTGACTCTCAAATAGTGTCTGGTCCAGCTCTTCGACCCTACCGGAATTCATCGTGAAGGCCTTACCGCCGCCAGCCTGGAAACCTCGAAATGAGCCTGTCTTGCAAAACTCCCATACACGTCCGACAACACCTCCTATAGTTGAGAATGCGAAGCTACCCCAGCCTTGGGACTGCATCGGCTGAGGAGGCAGATTGAACAGTTGTGTCGGTCCAGCTCCATGATCGATGTCGTCGTGGGTTCGTTTTGAGCCAAGCGCCTTGCGATAATCTGTGTCTGAATACATGCTCTCGCCAAGAATACCGCTATCGAAAGGACCAGAACTCGGTGTATCAAGCTGTCCAGCAAGTTGGTACCGCATTTCCTCATTCCTCATCTGAGCCACTGGAGTTCCAAAATAACCATTTCTATCAGAATCATCCTGGAAGCGGAATTCTTGAGATCGCGATATATCATGGCAAGGTCTCTTTCGTTTCGTAGCTTGTCCGTCGAGGGTTGATGTGCTGTAGGGTGAAGCATATCCGTAGCTGGTGCTAGAGCTTGGTGAGATGGGTGGGCGAAACAGGCCAGGGTGCACGCCTTCTCTATTGAAGCCGCCCGACATATGGAAATGCGAAGGGATCGTCATTCTGCCTGGGGGTAGGGCCTTCCTATTCGATCGGTATGTGCGCGCACGCGCGTGGTGATAGATAGACGAATGACCTTATCGAGTGGAGGCGAAGCTGTAACTCACGGCCAAGCTTAACAGCAGCCGAGACACATCTCAGGTCGTCTATCGCACAAGCGGGTCTGGGGTAAGAGCAAACCGAATATTCGGATCTGGAGACGAGATTGCAATCGACGGGGAAGCGATACTCGGAGGGCGATTTGAGATGGCGATGGGCGATATTGTTGAGCGCCTCGTGACTAGGTGAGATAAAAGGTTGTGTCTTGTGATGACGAGCGCATGGAGGGGGAGGCTGCCTGGCTGCAAGCGCCCAACTCTAATAGACGCAGCCAAAAGTATGGCGCTCGTGTGAGAGGGGAGGGCACCGTAGATGCACGCACAGTATTGGAAATGCCGCCTTGAAAGTGAGGCTCGATTATTGATTTATGATGTATTGGATTAGAGAGATGGTCCTGGCGGCAAAATGTTGACGGGGCAAGTAAACAATGGTTGGGGGGCCAGCCAGCGCCTGTGGCCAGCGTCAGAGACGGTGTGTGATTGGCCAGTTGGTAGCGATCCCGGCAGTTGCTCAAGAGCCGCGATAGAGAGCACAGGACTCTGTAGTCTGTATGATAATAGAAGAAGACTTCAAGAAAATACGTCCAGAGCTGGTGAGATATCCTGGTGGGGAATCCCCTTTCTTGCTCTTCGGGCTGGTTTGCGGAGAACGGGAAGCTTTCGGTGTGTTGCCGACTTATAGCTTCAGCTTCTTCTTGTGTGGCTGATTCCAAGAGTTTGGTCCACTTGATTGATATCGGCAGGGTTCAGCGAACCAAGAACATCAAAAAGCGAACATTAGAGGAACAGTTCGTAGTTGCAAAAGACAAAAGTCTCCCTTCCCTCCTTTCTATACCAAGTCTTGGGCCGTCGAGCTCATTTGCATTGCTATATTGTCTTGGTTAAATTGCTCTAATATCCTTGGTTGTCCTAGGCGATTAATGATCAACACAGGGGTCTTCAAACAGATCACAACGATGACGGTTCATGGAGTTCAAGTGTGCTTTACTGTCGTTAATCGTTGCCTTAACTTCTATTCAGTCTATGCGTCATATCGCGTGAACCGCTCTAAACCCTGCGTCCAAACTCTTCTATGCCATATGCCGTGACCTCAACTCATTGGTATCATTCGCCCGTCCTTCTTATAAGTCTAAACATTCGTATCTTATCACTTAATCCTTGTTGTAGTAGTTGTCCTGCTGGCCTTTTCGCTCAGATGTAACACCTCCGTTAACACCCTGCTCTCCATGAACATGCTCCTTACTTCCCCAGAAAGCCTCCCGCTCCTTGAGAACCTCCTGGCCCCAGGCCTTCATCTCCGGCAGCGTCATCCTCGTCGCGACGTACGCAAACTCGCCAAGATCGACCTTACCCTCACCGCGCTTCTCATACTCCACCATCTGCAGAAGAAGCTCCATCTTGTCCACGTCGTGCACAAAGTGACTGTCCAGTGTCTCGGAGTCCTCATATTCCTGCCAGATTGCGCGGATGTCCTCGCCTGTTGTGCCGCCTGCAACGTTTCGTAGCAAGTTCTTGGTCAAAAAGTCCATCGTCTCCGCTTCGCGTCGGCTCTTCTCGGGCTTGGGAACGCCGTCGACGGGTGTGATGTCGCCGACAAGAAGCTCCGCCATGTCGTGGATAAGACACATCTTCATGCACTTGGGAAGATCGAGTTTCGGGGCGAGAGAGGGGGGCGCAAACATGGAGATTAGAGACATTCGATACATGTGGTCGGCAATAGACTCTCCCCTGTCGCATGTCAGTGACGTCTTGAAGTCGAGGGACCAATTTCCTTACCTAGAGATACCGAAACGCCTCCATCCTTCTCGCTTGGTTGTCTTGAGTCGCTCGAGCATGTGGAAGAAGGGAAGAGGCGAGGAAGATTCCTCAGTAGGAGCACCACCAGGAATCTCTTTGACTACCTTGTCAACAGTCCAAGGATCGGCGACCTTGATCATAGGCGTGAAACCCAAATCTCCAATTACTTCCTCAGGACGAAGATCCACACGTTCATTCTCCTTCTCCGGTTGCGAGCCCATCCTTGCAGTACAGTACAATCTGTATCGTCGCGGGGTAAATGTTGAGTTGCTAGTGCAAGGTGAAGAAAGTGGTCGCAGCGAGTTGACAGTGGTTTTTATGGTACGAATCGTTTGCGGCAGTCGCATGCAAACAGAGATGGTCATAACAAGAGCACAATGGGCAAAGGGGTCATGAAAACAGGCAAGAGCCTAGAACGATAGAAGAATGTTTGATTGAGCGGGTAGTTTGTTAGTCTAGTTGGTGGGTTTGTAGTCCAGGTTTGTGCCAGTGCGGAATTGATCAATGGTCAGCTAATAGCCCCGTTCGTTTGGTGCGTCATATGTCATTTTACAGGGGCAGAAGCTGGGATCTTGTTTGTTTGTTTGTGTATTTTTCGTCTGGGTGGCTGTAACGAAGCCAAATCTCCTACTGGAGCAAAAGACGTGCTGAGCTAGCTAGGTACAGGATACCCCGCTTCCTTCACCATCCAGCATACCAAGGGCACAAAAGGCGCTGTATTTTCTCGAGCCCGTCACCCGTCAGCGGGTTCGGGGGCATACTGTCGACTTTTTCCACCGACCAGAATTCTCTCACGCATCGCTACATCTGCTGACGCAGTCCACAATCTCCAGTAACCAAGTTGTAGCTCGTAGTCGTATGCCGTGGCGGCAGGGAAAAACCTTGGGAAGGAATCAGAGGCCGGCGGTGCGGCTTGCCTTCAAAGGGGAAAAACCCATCGCAATCGGCGTCGTTGATCGGGAGGATGTCGCTACCGATGCCACGGGCACCGTCCTCCGATATCTAAGGCGTTCTGGTTCTGAGGTGCCGCCATTAGATCCGACAAAGGTGTTGTCAGAGAAGGCGAACTCTCCAAATTCCTTCTCTGAAAACTGCTGTTAGGGAGCCGATAGCGTCCCCGCAGTTTTTGTGTGGTCGCGTGGCCTGCAGAAAATCCCGCTCCTAGCACCGCACTAACAGTGCGTGCCAAGAAAGAATTTTTACAGGAGAGAGTTGCGGCTGGGATCTTGTCTGTGTCTTGGTGTGACTACAGGGTAACGACACCACAATCACTTACACGGTGATACAGTGACTATTTAATTTTCTGGCCATGTTACGAATTGCAGTTCCAAGGGACTTGCCCTATTTTGAATAGTATTCTAACACTATGTACTATATTCATTTGCCAGATAGGGGGTGTGGACTAATCGACTTGTTAGGAAGTCTTGACGCTAATCGCGGGAGCTTTGTAGACATAATAACTTGTAGTTTTCTCAAGCTACATAAAAGAAAACACTCTCCGAGGTCATAACAGTTTTCGTAACAAAACATAAAATGTTGAAACTTTTAGAACCAAAATAATAACATGCTACATAAGCCTGATAGGCCTTGTTCTTAATGTTTCGCTCCTCAGAGTCGAGGATTGTCCATCTTTGGTTCGTAAAAGAATGACGATGAATATAATCCAACACATGTAAATTCCAACATAAAATCTCGCCTATCCACAGAATGGCATTGAAGCACGAAGCTTTAACCATCAAATCAATAAGCTTCCGTTGAGCCCTGATTTGCTTTCTTACGCAGCAGCAGAGCACCATCTCCTCACTAACACCAACACTGGCCACGCATGTGGGGTTCCGCCGCCAAGGACCAAGAGTAAATTTAGCTCCGCCTCAGTTAGATCTACATGAGCCTCATCTTGATCCGTATCGGGCACCTATTCAACCTCACTCCCGCATGAGAATCTTACAAAGAATAATCGAGCCTTTTCGTCCACAGGCTCGCAAAATGACAACAATCGCCTCATTAAAGCGGCTTTCAGCCAAATCCCTCTCTGAGAAGATCCTCGAGGAAGTCAATGCCACAGATCCCACATTCGCTGTTATCGATGTTCGTGATAATGGTAAGTTCGCTTTCAAACCTTTTTCGAAAAGAAAACTCTTCTCGATTCCATTTGCTTCTGTGACAGCTCAGCTGACTTTTCAAGATTACATTGGTGGACATATCAAGGGCTCAACAAATATCCCCGCACATACTCTCGACGCCATGATGCCAACTCTAGTCCGTCGCCTCAAAGACAAAAAGACAGTTGTTTTTCACTGCGCACTCAGTCAACAGCGGGGTCCGAGTGCGGCACTAAAGTATGTGCGTGAGCGGGATGGTCTTTTGAAGTCTATGGGCGAAGATCCCAAGGGAGAGAGCGGTCAAGATGTGTTCGTGCTGGATAGGGGATTCTCAGGATGGCAAGAGGTTTACGGAGAGGATGAAAGATTGACGGAGGGATACGTTAAGGATTTGTGGGACAATTATTAATTCATTCAGAGCTAGAGTTGAGTCTTCCGATAGAACCCCTACTTCCATCTCATGCTTCCCACTGTGTTTTGACCAAGACTTTTCGAGAGACTAGACCAGGCTAAGAGAGTGATATCACCCAACGATAACCTCTTAAAAAATAGAGTACTGTGATGATGGTGGTGTATATTCGTCATAAGACAAAGTGAAGATGGCTCCCCTTCCGCATTATGTTTGACTCGACGAAAATGTTAGCCCAATAACACACTGACTGTAGAGAAAGGTCTACTTACAGAAACACCATGATCACCAATCAGCTTACATGATTGGCCCCATCCTCAGCTTGCGTATTCTCAAGAAAAGAACAATGATGATTGCACATAGAATGCCGGTCACTATCGCGAAGACCGCGATGCGCTCTGTCGCGTCTGCTGGATTCGACCACCAGTCGAGCCTGGCTGTGTCATCAGCTCTGCCATATTCATCCGAGGGGTAGTAGTCACTCTCCGCAACACTTTGAGCCTGGGGGTGGTACCCGGGAGGCGTGTTACGCAGTGTGAGGTTGGATGGCAAGGGCGACATGGTGATGGTAGAGAATGATTGGTGAGAAGTCGGAAGTTCTGATATTCTTGGGTGGATTAAAGAGAATAAGAGTTGTGGTTAGACTTGGAAGAGTGTGGACATTGGTTGAATAAGGAACGGTTGAGGTGAGGGAGCTTTTGATCAAAGGTCAAGAAGTAAGGATTCGCAAGGAGAAGTTCGTAGAACTTGACGATCTTATATCCTGGATACGATTGGGTCAGCTGGAGGGACTTATATAGTTACTTTTTCGCAAACACTTGTAAAAGCTTCCTTCAACACTCTCAAGGCGTATTGAAGCTTTGGATGACTCGAGAGCTCAACTTTGAACACAGCTGTAAGCTTCTCCTCCGTAATTGGTCAAGATAATAGGGCAAAAGAGACAAACTTTCATCAGAAACTTACACCCAAGCATTATAAAATGATGTCTTTTCCTATGACATGTCCATATTTTCCCTCCCCATCACTCAAACACTTGTCAAGACGATTCTCTGAACCCGCTCGACATACACATCTTTTCTGAAGCCCCTCCCAAAATCCTCATACTTCAAAATGCCCGTTCCACCATACTCGGAGCTTCCAAGCCCTGGGGACATCCCTGAGGGGTGGCCTCTGACTGGACCTCTCTTCTCTATCCCTACCCGCTCTGGTCCTCCTATTCCCACCAAGACCCCATTCACCGACAAGAGGCCAGACCACAAGGCTAACAGGCTACCACTGAAAGAAGAGCCAACCCCAAAGGAAGACAAGGAGTTGATGCCTGGTCACAATGCAGTTCATGGCCCAGCTCATGCGCTTGCTTCAGCCACCAGCTTTGAGCGCCCAGGTCGTCTCGGCACCGCTGGTGTCTCCCACATCACGGGTATTCCTCCCCGTCCCCCTCCTATTGCTGGCAAAACTGTTGTTCAGAACCGCCAGTCTGAGGACGAGGCGTATGAGTACACTGGCCTTCTTGTCTTCCTCATCGTAATTCTTCTGGGAGCCGCATTTGGTGGGTGTCTCCTTCTCATGAGGCTAGTAGCAAGCGTTTCGAGGCGTCTTGGTCGAAGATATGGGTGGAAATGGGTCAAGAGAGCCGACAGTGCAGACCTTGAGGATGCGATCTATTACTGGAAGGATCATCCAGACGTGTTCGAACAGTACCATCTCGACTTGCTCCGGGAGATCTTGGCAAGTTACGGAGGTTCTTCCTATCTTCCAGTAGACGAAAAGGCTGCTGAAATGGGCCGACTGGATTCAACCGACTGCGCACCTCTCCCTGGACCTCGGCCTGTCCATATGGCTCCCTCACAATCCGGTCCCTGCTGGCCCGGAATGCCAGGCTACAGGTATTCTCCTCACCCTATGGGATGCCCATAGCGGAAGATTCGTGCGATTTGATCATCTGGTTCTCAGCTGGAAGAGAGTTTGATTTCTTTGCTGTGACTGGGTAAGCTTGGGAATAACTCTGCACAAACACTTGTCCATGGCTTCGTGATTGGAAGGAACTAGGCAATCAAAAGTTTATACTAGAACATGGAAGTTAGAAATGTGCGAGGATCAGAAAATAAAAGCTTTAGCAACTTAAACTTATCTTCTCATGAGAATTATCTTCAGTGAAGTAACTCAAATACCGGCGATTATTTGCCTGAACATTAACTTTGAGAGGCAACTTGGGCTATATAAGAGTTTCCAGACTCACATCCATGACAACATCATTCCTTTCCCTGTTTTTCTATTACACCTCGACTCGCATCCACGAAAAAACGCCTCTATTCACAAACGAACTAGAAATAATGGGCTTAAACATATACCAAGGCGTGGGGATAATCCTCGTTTTCCTTACCGCCATCTACACCTGTGGCCTTATCAGGCACTATTGCTGCAATCCAAAAGCACAGACTAAGGATGAAGAACGAGGAGACGTCGTGATAAATCGGGAGGAAAACTATGAAGGCATCTTCGTCAATCCCCCCCAAGAACAGATCCTCCATCAACCTGTGCCGTCTTACACTCCTATTTCCCTTCGCTCACCTCACGACACTGAGCTTCCGGCTTACAAGCCTATGGGTACTCCTCCGCCTTGTTATGTTCCAGGACTCAAGGATTTTCAACCAGATTCAACGCAGCCATCGCCTGTATGAGTTATCCAAGCCCCTGATCTCATCGGGCTTCGAGGCTTGAGCTGCTTTACCGTGGGTGACCAGACCTTGGAACTCTATCATTTCACTTCAGCCACATGCACCTCGAGTCAATAGAAGACTCATTATTACTCATCAGCCTCAACTTCAAATTCTCTTCACTTCCTTACCGAATCATTCGAATCCACGACATATATCACGAAGGTTATCCACCAGTACCTTTCCCCCCTTTTCTACCCAACTCAACTTTCGACTGGCTCATCACCGAACAACCTCACAGTCAATATTCATTCAATCAAACATCCTGCCAATAGTATCTGATATACTGCAGCTCAAAAAGCTTGATAACCCTCATCACTTATACCATTCCTCCCCTTATCGCTTCATCAAACAAGAGTCCAAAAGAAGCCCAACATGGACCTCCCTTTACAGCATAAGGTTCACTCCTCACAAACTGACCCTCCCGGGTCGAACTTCGCAATGGCCAGCCTTTCCATCGTTTCCTGGGTTATTGGAATCATCGTTACGCTTGGCTTTGTCATCTTGTTCTTCAAGTGTCTCATGAATCGTCGAGCTCCGCGTCAAACCGCACCCAGGCCTTCGATCTCCGGACCTCCGATTCCCGCGCCTCCTCAGGGAATCGAAGGCGACGTTGAACTTGGAACCACCAACGACCGTCACGATAAGACCACCAAGAGCTCGACAGTTGGTGATCAACCTCGCGTGCCACCACCTCCGTATTGTCGACGAAGCTGATACACATCTGTTGCACCATGCTGCTATCCCCCCATACCGTGAGTTGCAACAGGGATTGCCTATGATGCAGTTCTATTTCGAAGAGACACACTATAGATTTGAGGGTCGGGTAGATATTAGCCAAGTTGCATTTAACTTGGTTCAGGAGGTAGATGAGGGCCAGAAGACTAGACAAATCACTATAGAACTAGTCAAATGGAAAAGTACAACATACAAAATCATGAACTGGTGAAAGTCTTAGTCTGCCTATTAAATGAATTATAAAATATCCTAAACTTGTCTAATTATTTTCATCACTTAGGGTCGAGTTCTCATGCCCTCTTATACTTGTGGATAAGTCCAATAGCATCTAATTGGAGACTTGAATATATATGGCTATTTCTTTTTAACATTGTGTTGGTGACATCTGTCCACAGAAGCGTAACATATACTACATAATTTCCAGCAAACGCTCAGCGCCAATTCCATTCCTCGTCTCCAAAAGGGTATTATAAACAGTAAACAACCAGATCACGCCTTGCCCACCCATCCTGAATTAATAAAGAAATCGAATATGCGCCCTCCCTTTTGCGAGTCCAACCTACAGATCTCCTTTGCTTGCTTCTTCTTCAACGTGCCGTTTGTCTTGAGAGCTTCCTTGAGGATCTGCTCCTTGATCATAAGATATGGCTTAGGCTGCAGTCTAATGACTTCGCAAAGCTTGACCTCTTCTGGTGTGAGGAGATGCAAGTCTGGTGTGGTGTCTTGGGTCATGGGCATTGGTTGTACGCCGGAGATGGGTTGGGCCGTGTATCTCTGCTTAGGAGTTGCATGGCCATTTACTCCATTGACTCCGTTGACTCCATTAGTTACTCCATTGACCTGGCCGTTTGTCTGGCCATTGGCTAGGCCATCAGTATGACCATTTGTTAATGGCTTTACATCGCCATTGACTTCCGCAGCAGGCGTTGATAGTAGTCGAGCAGGAAGTTCTGGGGCGATAAGAAGGGCAGATCCACTTGGTGGCTCGGGAGGAGGAGGTTGCTTAGACCTCTGTGCAGATGCTAGACGCTCGCGATCCATGGAGCCCATAGGGATTGCCTTTTGGATCCTCGAGGCCTTCTCATTCTCGTACTTCTCGCCACTTCGAAGGTCGCCGATACGCATGTTTCGCCACTCTTGCAGCTGTGTGATGGCTTGTCGTAGATTAAGTTCATCGAGAAGACCTTGATTGAACTCCTCAAAGTCCTGTTGGTTCATCATGCGGGCGAATGGTTTGGCTTTCTGCAGCAAATCCCTTTCTTCTTTGGTCCGCCTCTTCTCCAGCTTTGTGTTCTCTCTATATTCAAGAAGATTGTGCTCAAAGATAACCTTTTTACGCTCCACACGCTGTGTCAGTCGAGCGTTGTATATGTCCATCACTGTGAGCTTGAGTTCCATTTCAGGTTCAAGCTCGCCTGTCCTGGGGTTCAAACCATCACCCGGATCGAACTGCATCAACTGGACAGCTTCTTCTGCCTCATTTGCATATTCGGTCTCGAACTCCAAACGACCAGGCATATATCCTTGAATCTCGTGACAGCTAGGTACACTAGCTGTTGGTTTTGTTTTAGGTTGTAGAGCGGGCGCGTTCTTAGCTGCATCTCGTCGCTCCTCTATTCGTCGCTTCTTGCGTGCCTGAAATTCTTCTCTGGGGATTTCGTTGGCCAATTCGCAATCGTGAGGGCTGCACCGTTCGGGTAGTGGAAAGTGAGACGAGTCGACGTAAGTCGATAAGTAGTGATCGCGAACCTCGTCCTTCTCACGGAAACCGCCAATATGATCTGCGATATCGGCCCATGAGCCGAGACCATATATTTCGGCGCCCTCAAGGAGGAGTAATTCTTCGTCGGCACCCCATTCTCGATCAAAGATAGGGAATGAGTTTTGTTCAATCACACGAAAAGCGTGTGTCGCAGGATTGTGAGCATTTCGTGATTCACCTTTGGCGAAACACGAGACACAGAGGTCGAAGTCACTGCAGTCTGAGTCGGCGCATCGGATGCGGACCTATATCAACACCAACATGATTAGCTACCCCATCATGACATCGAATTGAGTTTAGCCGGTATATCTCCGAAGCGCGTCTTTACGTTTGCAACCAAGCTTCAGGCAACAGGCAACACAGCAAAATGACCTACCGTAGATGTAATATCTGATGAGCACACATCGCAAACGTATTTAACACCACCTTCGCCACCTCTTGTGATTGTTTTCTTGCGTATCACACCCATATCGCCGGCTGCGATGCCGGGCCGGGAGGTTGTCGTTACCCCCCCTGTCTAGAAGTAGCAGCGGGTTCGAGGCAGCGCAAGGCGCGATGGAAGTGCAAAAGAAGGTTTTTGGTGATGCGCGATTGTTGAGGACTATGACGCGACGCGAAATTCGATGGAAAATGTCGGTTTGAGGTTGTTGTTGATGGAATCGGTGATGGGTCGATTTGTCGAGGGGCGGATGTTGTTGATTATGGCGTCTACGCTTGCTCTGACAGGAGCTGGTCTGGGGCTGAAGTGCACTGGACTTGAGCTTGCAGGGCGCGGGTTAGGTTGTTTCGAACGGGGAGCCAGTAGCCGCTAGCAGCAACCCCACGCTCGAATCATCATAAGTCACGTGGAAGTATAGCCTCCGGGCCGCACATCCCCGCCACGAGCAAGTGACGCCAACCCCCAACATTGAATCTCCACAGTCTGGAAGTGATTCCCGGATTTGAGTGAGAGAGAATCATTGAACATTGTGAAGGTGCTAAGCTTTCCCATTTTGTTTATTAAAGATTTTTATATGAAGCCTAGTATGACATATGGTGCTGCAAGTGAATCCTGATGCCGATCCTGGTTCAGATCACGACAATTCCGCATAAATCAGTCTCACCTTGACCTCGGGGGGCAATAAAACTTCTAACATTAAAATAAGGTGTTAGAATTAATAGGTCAAAAAATCTACTAAAATACATCAAACTTACCTAAGTCTTTTTATCACTTAGGATAAAGGTCCTAAGTTTTCTTGCCTCTCCTTGCTTGATCACTAACACAATAGTTGGCAGCCCACTCATAAAAAAGACTCCCCCGAAAACACGGCCGAGAATATCACCGTTGAACCGCGCCATTCAGAATCCCCGGGGAGTCTGTGTCAGTTAGCTATTTATCTTCTATCTTCTATCACTAGCCTCGGCTTTAAGCAGTAATAAATTGAAGCTGAACCCGTCTCAAAAATATTCATTGACTCTCATCAACCCCTCATTCACTTTAAACTGTCACCCCACTATCATCATGCCTGATCAAATTCTTGACGACATCTCTCACCGTCGATACAATCCCCTCACGGATTCATGGCTGCTTGTATCGCCTCACCGCACGAAGCGACCTTGGCAGTGAGTCTCCAATGCTTTAATCAAGAGCCATCTGACATGAAATAGAGGACAGCAAGAAGCTGCTGTCGCATCAAAACTTCCAGAATATGACCCCAAAGTACGCTCATGACATCACATCATAACAACTCAGTCGCCTGACAAAACCAGTGCTATCTCTGTCCCGGAAACCCGCGAGCCGCTGGCGACCAAAATCCGAATTACGAAAAGACCTTTGCCTTTGTGAACGACTACAGCGCCGTTAAGCAAGAGCAGCCAGATTATGATGCGAAAGCCTCATCCAATGATCTGGAATCTCTTCTCCTTCAAGCTCAGGGCGTCAAGGGCGTGTGTTACGTGCTCACTTTCTCACCCAAGCACCATGTAACACTTGCAGACATGACAGCTGAGGAGATTGTTCCCGTCATTGAGCATTGGACTCGAATCTACGCCAACCATCTGACACCGTCAAACCCCCGGGCCGCGGAAGCTGACAAGCTCGCTATTTCTATGCCAAAGGACGCTGCACCTTCTCCTGAGGAGCAGTACCGATATATGCAGATCTTTGAGAACAAGGGTGCGGCCATGGGATGCTCTAACCCTCATCCTCATTGCCAGGTCTGGACCACCTCGACCATGCCTGAAGAGCCAGGCAAGGAGCTTGTGCAAATGACCAAGTACCGAAACCAACACGGTGGTCGAAACCTTCTGGGCGACTACGTGAAGCTTGAGCTTGAAAAGCAAGAACGAGTTGTCTGGGAGAACGACGCTTTTGTGATTGTATGCCCGTGGTGGGCTGTGTGGCCTTTCGAGGTTCTTGTTCTTCCCAAGCGACATATTCGATCTCTTCTCGATTTCAAGCCCGAGGAGCGACTCCAATTCGCCGAAGCCATTCAAGAAGTCACCCGGCGATACGATAACTTGTTCGAATGCAACTTTCCCTACAGTTCTGGTCTTCACCAGGCGCCTCTTGACGGAACACCTGAGGAGTTGGAGAGCGCATATTTCCACATGCACTTCTACCCACCTCTGTTACGTTCAGCCACTGTCAAGAAGTTCCTCGTTGGCTACGAGCTTCTGGCCGAGCCTCAGCGTGATATCACTCCTGAGCAGGCCACAGTCCGTTTGAGAAATTGCGGAGGAGAGCTATATCGCAAAAGTCTATAGGCATAGAGCCCGAGCATTAAAACATTAAAATCTAAAACTTTTTATCTAATAACAAGTTGCCGTTATGCCGATTCCAGGCATCTAGTATTTGCCTGCCATGTGTATACTACATTCACCGCCACTCACCAGTCTCACCATTTGTCGCCTGATTTAGTTGTACTCGACATAGTAGTCACGGACAAGAGGCATCCAGATAAGAGAGATGGAAGCCAGAGTGAAAGGGAAGTACTGAGGGAGACCAAAAGTCATGGTCTTGAAAACGAAGAGCTCACTGGCAAAATGTCCCAAGGCGACAATGTAAGTCCAATAAGCAATGGTGTAAACAGGACCAATGTGGAGGTTATAAGCTGCGTAGCATCGAACAACGCAAGTAATGAGCGTCCAGGTACCGAAAAGTCTTCCGGCAAGGGGGGTAAGCTGATCGGTAGCCTTGGGGTCGTTCTGAGCAGGAACCAGCTTGTTGATCTGGTCCTCTGGCTCGAACTTGTCGGTCTTGGGAGGGAGCTTGGGGTTGCGGACGAATTTGCCGTTGTAGACTCGTCGGGAGAAGTGTAGGGTTGTATACGTCTGCAGCGAGTTTCCGATCGAAATGATGGACAGCTAGAGCGAGGGGTCAGCATCTTATTTGGTTCTTGGGTGTAGGGGGAGTGGCTCTTACGATGATCATGTAGTAGGGTAGAACACCCTTTGCTTCGGGGAGGATAGATTTGATAACATCCATCTCGACGGAATTGAAGATAAACTGAACCAACTAAGCGGGGGTCAGAGAATCTCAACAACTATTATTGCAATGGTTGCAATGCAGTTGTAGAAGTAAAAT
Organism: Fusarium odoratissimum NRRL 54006; assembly: GCF_000260195.1. NCBI lineage: Eukaryota > Fungi > Ascomycota > Sordariomycetes > Hypocreales > Nectriaceae > Fusarium > Fusarium odoratissimum. The sequence goes on along the minus strand of NW_022158692.1, from coordinate 975,871 downwards.
GGCGGGTTGAGATTGGTGTAAGACGAGTTGGATGGTCTTTTTTTGGTGAGAGAGAGGGACCTGTAATCGGGGAACAAAGGCTGAAGAAGCTTGGACCAACTCAACAACGTCAGGGGTAATACCACCTAAAAATTCAATTCAATTAATTGCCCGGGCCTGAGAGCCAAGACCCAACTCAAGAGCCGAGGGGCATCCATACTGTACTTATCTTGTGACTGTCGCCTTTTCTTCTCTCCCTCTTCCTCCTGTTCACATAGGCAGCTTATTTTTGTTGCACTCTTCAAATATGGACGCCATTACAGACTTCCTCCATAATGTACCGCAGCCTCTTCAGTGGGGTCTTGCTGGTATTGGTGCTCTCTTCCTGGGATCCAAGATTCTGAGCTATCTCCAGCTTGTCCTCAGCGCTTTCGTGCTCGGAGGCACCAACGTATGTGCTTCTACAAGCCCCAATTGAGCTCTACTAACAATTATTTCTATAGCTCCGCAAGTATGGAAAGCCTGGCACTTGGGCCGTCATCACCGGTGCCTCTGATGGCCTCGGCAAAGAGTATGCTCTGCAGCTCGCTGCCAAGGGCTTCAACCTCGTCCTCGTTTCCCGAACCCTCTCCAAGCTCGAGAGCCTCTCCGCCGAGATTCAACAGAAGTACCCTGGAAAGGGTCTGCAAGTCAAGGTGCTCGACATGGACTTTTCCCAGAACAACGATGCCGACTACGAGCGTTTGAGCGAGCTGATTTCTGGTCTTGATGTTGGTATTCTCATCAACAACGTTGGCCAGAGTCACAGCATCCCCGTTTCTTTCCTCGAGACCACCAAGGAGGAGCTTCAGAACATTGTCACCATCAACTGCATTGGTACTCTCCGAGTTACCCAGGTCGTCGCTCCTATCCTTAAGCAGCGAAAGCGCGGTCTTATCCTCACCATGGGATCTTTCGGTGGCTGGACTCCTACTCCTCTCTTGGCGACATACTCTGGTAGCAAGGCTTTCCTTCAGCAGTGGAGCAACGCTCTCTCCGCCGAGCTTGCCGACCACAATGTCGATGTCTACCTTGTTCTGAGCCACCTTGTCACCACCGCCATGAGCAAGGTCCGCCGCCCTAGTCTTCTTGTCCCCAACGCTCGCAACTTTGTCAAGGCTACTCTCAGCAAGATTGGACTTGGTGGTTACCAGACCGCGCCCAACACTTATACCCCCTGGTGGAGCCACGCTTTCATGTTGTGGTTCATTGAGAACATTCCTGGTGCTAATGGCCCTATCACTATTTTCTTCAATAAGAGGATGCACGAGGACATTCGACGCCGAGCTCTCCGCAAGGCTGCTCGCGATGCTAAGAAGCAGTAAATTAAGCATGAAAATAGGAGAAGGAAATAAGGCAAGTAAGGAGGATACTCAGAACATAATGGAAAAGGAGTAATGTGGCAGCTGTGGAGGTCAACTCAGTTGTCATGAGGGATAGTTGGTGGTATGATAACCGCAATGTACTACAATATATGGAACCGCCCTATAGCCTCTGAAGTAAAGGATGAGTAACCTCGGACATTCCGTCATGTTTGCCGTGCATATATGGCAGCTTCGGCTTGCAGAACAAAGAGACCTGTGCATTGTACTACATGAGCTACCTGTGATTGCCCAGCAACAAATTGACATATACTGGTGTGGATTTATTTGAGTCAAGCAGAAAGGTGGATCAAAGAAACTGCATACTTACAGACCAGTACAGCTTATTCACAGAGTTGGTTGTTGGACGAGTACATGTAACTATAATTAATAAGTAAACAATTACATTGTCTCCAGCTTATTTCATTATTGGAACATGCTATTCTCAGTGATTTTGAGCTCTTCATGACGCGTGGTTACTATGCTCTCAGCCTTGCACCAAAACGGTCCTAGCGCCACGCCCCAGTCGCGAAAAATCCGTGCTCCATATCCAGCCTCCCCAAGCTCTCGTCAAATTGTTTATCACCTTCAAAGCGTACTTCTCTCGCTATAGGCTCTATCTCAAACCCGACGACGACGCGACGAAAGCGAAAACCCCCCACGAGGTTTACCACGCGATTACGAGGGATTGGGATATTGATCGCAATTCATCCGCGCGCCTTGAGTCTGTCGCTTTTGATGATCTGCGATCTGCCTACAGCGGTATAGCAACGAAACTGGTGAAGCTACGCAGGCCCGCCGAGGGCTTCGATATTACTGCCCATAATGTCGTTTCCACAAACAACTCCGGTCCGGCCAGTTCCAGGCGCTTTCTTGAATACGCCAGCCGTTGCCTCGAGGTTTCAGTCGGGCTCTGATTCTGTGCGCCGACAGCTCTTCACCGGCAACGATAGCAACCAGGCCGTCTCGCATAAGAGCTCGGCGCCTGTCTCGTCATCGCGAAGTGTCGCAGCTACTGCGCCATCTGCACCAAGGACAACCAGCAACGATAATCTGATTGTTCCGACCGCGCTGCCACCTCTTCGATCCGAAAATGTCCCCCCCGTTGTCAAGGCGGCCAGGGCCATCAACGCCTGTCTCCAGTCTGATGGCCGGTATCCCGACTTAGATTCATACTGTCGACGTAGGTTACAAGAGCTTGGATGCGAAGGAACCAGCTAACAAAGATCAGAGGGCGCGTCGTCTGATTACGACCTTGAAAATACCGACTCTGCGATGGCCCCCTTCCACAAAACTCAGATGTATCCCATTCCGAACCAAGTCTTCGACCATTACAATGCTGGCGAGCTTCAGACTCTGATGGGACTCTTTGCTGAGATCAATCACGCCTGGGTCGTTATTGATAACTCGCTGTTTCTATGGGATTACACACACCCTGACCCCGAGCTGATTGGATTCGAGGATCAACCGCATACTATCCAAGCCGTCGCGCTCGTGCCTCCCAAACCAGGCATTTTCGTCAACACGATCACACACATCCTCGTCGTTGCGACTTCTTCAGATGTTGTTTTACTAGGCGTCTCGGCCACCGCTACCCCTTCAGGCTCCAAGACAGTATCTCTTTACCAAACGAAAATGCAGCTCCCCCTTCGTGGTACCGACGTCCGTGTTATTACTGGATCTGCCAACGGCCGAATCTTCTTTGGAGGAAGCAACGACATCGACATCAATGAACTTTACTACCAATCTGAGGAGAAGTGGTTTTCAAATAGGTGCGGTAAGATCAACCATACGAACCCTGGCTGGTCCTCAGTTGTCACACTACAAGGTGGATTCTGGTCTCACAAGACTCCCGAACACCTTGTTGATATCGTGATCGACGATTCGAGAAACCTCGTGTATACCCTCTCGAGCCGATCGACCATTCGAACATACCATATGGAAGGCCCCGACCGACTGAACAAAGTTATTGAGAAGGAGAAAGTCCACTGTCTTCGCGACATTGCCCACATGATCACCCAATCTAGGTTGTTAAGTGACCAAGTGAGCATTGTCTCGATCAGCCCTATCTCTAAGCAGGAAGCGGCTAAGCTTCACTTGATGGCTCTGACAAACACTGGCTGTCGTCTGTTCTTCAGTGCGACCAGTGCTGCATCCTACATTTACGGATCCTCGACAAACCTGGCTCCCCAAAGCATGCAGGTTCAGTTTATCAAGTTCCCTCCTGGCCAAACCTCTCGTCGATCTACTTACCCTGGCGGCGAGACGATCACTGATTTCGAATCCACCTCGCTGTCTTACAGCCGACAAGGCGCTCGATTTGCCCCTGGATATTTCTTGGATTTTGTGAGCAAGGAGTCTAATCCCAACGAGGATACTCTCTTTGTTTCTGGACCTGAGACGGGACGGCTTAAGAACACGTCCCCGACATCTCCTTTCAAATACCATGAATCCGCCAGCTGGATTGACATTGGCAGCCGAGCTGAGGCTGTTGGTTTAATCACAAAACCGTTCGCAGCGGCACAACAACCGCTTGGCTTCGGTAATGAGTTAGCTGTGCAATTCGACGATGCGCCTAGCGAGTTCGCAATTCTAACCAACACTGGCGTACACATCGTTCGAAGAAGGCGCTTTGTGGATATCTTCGCTTCTGCTATTCGGGGTGCTGTTGGAGACGAGGGGTTGGAACTGGTCTGCCGCCGCTTCATTAATAATTACGGCCGCGTGGAGACTGTTACTACCGCTCTGGCTGTTGCTTGTGGTCACGGAGGTGACTCTAAACCTGGTGCAGCTCGTGCTATCGACCAGGCAACTGAAGATCGGGCACGATCCGTCTTTGTCGACTTTGGTGGACAGCCTACGATGGCTGAAACCGACAGTTCATCCCTTACAACCGATTCCATTAATCTCTCTTCCCGACACGACGCTCTAGCTCTGTATCTTTCCCGACTGGTACGCCAGTTGTGGAAGTCAGTAGTCATTGCTCCAGGTGTTTCTCCTAACGGCGGTGTCACCATTGGTTCTACAATTCCCCTTTCCAAGTTGAATACTATTCAGGAGAACTTGGAGCGCCTAAGGAGGTTCCTTGATACCAACCGTGGCCTCATTCAAGGCTTGTCTGGTCCGTCTGATCTCCAGCATGTGTCTAGCCGCCAGGAGGAAGTTGCTCTTCAGGCCGAGCATCAAGCTCTTCATGCTCTTCAGAAATTGATGGAAAGCATCTCGGAGGGTATCTCATTCGTGCTTATGCTCTTCGATGAGCGGGTGGCTGATATCTACACTCGCCTCGATGCTACAGCCCAACAACAACTCAAGGAGCTGACATACGAGAAGCTCTTTTCACAAACTGACGGCAAGGACCTTGCCAAGCTGCTTGTTAAGGCCATTGTTAACCGCAATATTGAGAGCGGCTCCAACGTTGAAACTGTTGCTGACGCCCTTCGAAGGAGATGCGGCAGCTTCTGTAGCCCAGATGATGTCGTTACTTTCAAGGCCCAGGAACAGCTTAAGCGGGCTTCTGACCAACCTCTTCAGACAAACCAGTCGCGAAGCCTACTCCATGAGAGCTTGAGGCTCTTCGAGAAGGTTGCTGGTAGCCTCACTTTTGCCAACCTTCAGAGTGCTGTGGAACAGTATATCGCCCTCAAGTACTATGCCGGTGCTATCCAGCTGTGCCTTGTGGTCGCCCGCGAGAAGGACAGGGGTAACACAGCTCTGTCTTGGGTCAACGACGGCAAGCCCTCCGGAGACCCTCGTGCTAATGCTTTCAATGACCGCAAGCGTTGTTACGACATGATCCATGATGTTCTGAGTCACTTGGATGCTGCATCAAGCAGTGAGCCTGAAATGGTTGATGGCAGGCTGACATTGATTGCTACCAAGAGGCTTGAGGCCTACGAGGTGGTGAATGGGTCGGATGACGAGGTGTTCCACTTTGACCTTTATGAATGGTACATCCAACAAGGCTGGACAGATCGAATTCTGGCTATCGACTCACCCCACGTTATTACTTTCCTTCAGCGACTTGCTGGCACAAACATTGAGCATGCTGACCTGCTCTGCCGGTTCTACACCAACAGAAGTCGATTCTTTGATGCAGCCGAGGTGCAGGCGGAGCTTGCCAACTCCGACTTCCCCATCAGTATCAAGGATCGAATCAGATTGCTCAGTTTGGCCAAGGCGAATGCCAATGTTTCAACGACTGGTGTTAGCCGACAGCAACAGCAGCTGCTGAACCACAGTGTTACAGAGCTGCTTGAGATTGCTCACATCCAGGATGATCTCCTGGAACGTTTGAGAGCTGACGACCGTATCGACCCTGAGAGGGCCCTCGAGATTGAGGAAGCTCTCAAGGGCAAGATTCAGGGACTCTCCGAGGTAGGTTTCAACTGTTCTCTCTTAGCCAATGACAATTACTCACATGTTGCAGCTCTTCAACGACTATGCCGACCAAGCCGGTTACTACGACCTTTGCCTGCTCATCTACCATGTTGCTGATTACCGCAACCATATGACCATTTCGGGTACATGGAGCAACCTGATTCAACAGACACACGATGAGGTCATGTCTCGCCTAGAGAACTCAGAACCAGGAATGCCGTCGCCCCCATTGCCTTACGAGTCCGTGACCAGCAAGATCCAAAACATCGCCCACCGCACATCTCTCGACAGCTTCATCTTCCCCATCCAAGACCTACTTCCTGAGCTCTGCCGTTACGCAGTGGCTTACCAACAAGATGCCACAATCGGCGCTGATCCCACCTGGCCTGTCCAACTATTCCTCACGCTGGGCGTCTCCCATGACATGATTGTTCGTGTTCTGGAGGGCGTTTTCGATAGTCAAGACTACGGCTTCAGTGGATCTGTGCGAAACCGCATGATTGAGCTTATCGTTTATGTTGTCAACGACTGGGTGGCTGAAGCCCGTCGACGTGGAGGTGCCGGAAAGGGTGGTGCCATTGGCCCCTCTGTAGCCGACCTCCTCAAGAGATGCGACGCCGCCCTGCCACCACCCGGGCATGGAAATAACGCTGGCGGTGCAGACCTTGCTGATGTCAGGCGAGTTCTCAAGCTGCTGAAGAGAGAGGTGGATGGTTTGTCACAACGGGTTCCGACGGGAAGCCTCAGATTTGCTTAGGTAGCGAGCTGAGAATGGATGGAAAGAGAAGCATCAGTTAGTTAGAGTCTAGAGAATTGGGAAGCTTTGAGTAGTTGGTAGTTGGGGGTGCGCGACCACATGTTTTTGTCAAGGATGATGGATATGCTATGCTATGGGCGCCAATTGTCATGAGGGTGCGTTGTACTGTACAGGTCCAAAGGTTTTTTCTCATTTTTTACACATGTAATTATTAAAGAAGACATGGGGGGTTTGATAAAACGGCGCCCCTTTGAAAAGAATGGAAAGAAATGCAATAGCGAAGAGAAAGTGTTTACCTACATCAGGCTGCGTCTCATTAACAGAACGGTGTCGCCGACATGCCAGTGATAATGTCTAGTGATATCTCCTCCGTAGTGATTCAGCATGGGTGTAGTACAAGGCAACGACAGTGTATGCAGCGCTACGTTGACTCTGCAATGCCGCTCGCCCTGTATAGTGAGAGTTGGAGGCGGTGGGAGGTGGTATTGGTGCGTGAGGCCTGCATGGTGTTCGCCTCACTTTTGGGGGAGGACTGGGGCGAAGGGTAACACGCCACGCTTGAAAATAAGTCATAGCAAAAGGGCCTCACTGCGTTTGGAGCGGGCTTAGGGAATTGTTTTGGGGGGCGACGGATTTAGGATATATAAGATTGAGAGGTTGTGGTGTTGTTGTCAAGGCAGACTTCAACAATCTTTTGCTTCTTAGTATGGGGAGCAGCATCTTATAACCCGGCTCTCGAACGCCAAACAACATATTTCATATATAGAACAACTCGTCTCGACGACTTGACGCTTACAACTTCGAATTCACTATGACTTAAAACAATCAACGACTCCTTTCCCTTTCCTCTGTCCAGGAGCTGGTCTCCTACAACCTACCAGCGCAATGAATCATCAACGATGATATCAAATACGTTCACCACGCTTCAAGCGTGAGTCTTTAACCCAGCGCAAGCGAGCATAATAAAAAAGAAAACACGAAAATCGCTTCGCTGGGCACCACGTTTCAGACCAACCGTTCGCCAGAAACTTCAACTACACAAACCTCGCCTGGGTTGGTCGCCCATACTACCGATGTCGGGATATGGTTCGAAAAAAGGGGAGAACATTCTGTATTTCAGTCCAAGGTGGGATGAAGATACACGATGGAAAATGGGGAGGGTGCTTTGTCGGTCATTCTTTATAGATGGGCGGTATTCTGGGGGGAGTGATAACTAGAAGGGTTAGATGGGGGTGGAGGGCAAAAGCGGTCATTTTAATGTATTCTAGAAGATACAGTGTCGTTCATTTGGTATACATTTAATATTGTATTATATAAATGTGTATTAGAGGGTGGCTACTTTGTTAAGTTATTCTACTCAGCTGTCACAATACTATTCATTTCTGATACCGACCAGTCATCGTAAGAACTGGAACTCTGCAATTATTTTACCATTGACCAGTCGAAAACCAATCTGATTCTTATTTCTAGTCGTCAAGTAATAATGAGTTCTGGGATGAATATGAAAGACCAAGCTTCTAATCCTCTCTGAGGGTGCTCCTCAACCTCATGCCGAGTTAATCAACTCTCCCAGTCATACAAATCACCTTGAACTCAATATCCCACCCCTTGCCCTCATACTTCTCCACCAGATGCCTCCTCAACAACTCCTTAACCTCCTCCAGCGAATGCTCCCTCTGCACCTCCTCACTCCACCAAGTCTTGATCAACCAACCCAACATCATACCAAACTGCAAAATATAATCCTCCGCACTTTCAATAGTGTAACTATCATTATGAGCAGTCACTTTCACATCTTGAAACCCCTCTTTCTTTAGGTGCTCTTCGATCCAGGCGGGGTTTGCCCAGTCGCCTTGGTCGTGCATTTGCATCTTCATGACTTCGGGCAGTTTGGCTTCAAAGGGGAATGATGCGAATGCTGTTCTGATGTCTGGGATCCAGAATGTGTTGTCTTTGTGGAACGTTGTTGCGCCGAAGATGCCTCCTGACTTGAGGATGCGTTTGGTGTCTAGATATGTTAGTTCTGTTCTGAGGAGTTCATGAAGGGGACTTACCGACTAGGACAGCATTTGGATCGGGGATGACATGGAGTGCAAGACCAAGACCAACATGCGTGAAAGATTTCTCAGGGAGCCCAGTGTTCTGTATGTCTCGTCAGTGCCTGATCATCTCATGGTGTAGGTCAACTCACCGTCGCATCCAGCTTCTTAACCTCTGTATTAACCCATCCTTCCGTGTCAAGTCTCTTCTTAGATACACTGACCATGCCATCTGAAGCATCAGCACATAAAAACGTGCTCTTTTCAAGTATATCTTTTGGCAAAGCCTGCTGTACCGCATGTGTCAAGACTCCGCTTCCACAGGCATTGTCCAGGAATTTCACAGGCTTTGAAGCATTCTCAGATATCCCCATTTGTGTAGGTAGAGGCTTGATTAGGTGTGGCATCATGGTTTTGGAAGCGTACAGCATCTGAGCTTCCAGAGTAGCGCTGTCATAGTGCTCTCTGAGAGTCTTGAGGGCGTTTTCGGTGTCTGAGGAAGTCATTTTGATGAATCGAGAGGCTCTTGTTATGGATGGGCGTAGTGAAGTGACCATGAATTCAATTTGAGTTGCTGTCAATGAGTCCAGTTCGTGAAGGGTTATATAAGTCTGTTGGGAAGTTTCCGAAAAGTCACCGCTGGGCGGAGACTAACTCGGAGCCTTCATCAGGGTATTCCCAGGAAGTAAGAATACTTATGATGAGGCCTGCATATTTTAATATGCATTATCGCATTGTAGATTGGCCTATAGTGAGTGTCTGTGTACGAATTGAATAGTCTCTTGTGTCAGTTGCTATTAAAAATTCCTCCTCGTCACTGTTTAGAGTAGCCACAGGGTCTCGTATCTGCAGGCACTTCCACCAATTCCTCACATAACTACCCAATCTGTACTAAGAAAAGATTGCTGTTTTCACTGACTCTAATTCAATATTCAAGTATGTAAAGTATTTAATAAAGTTCATTGTAGATGCTTCCCTTTCTTGGCGCTGGAATGAAGTGACACGTGATACACTGTCCAGTCCAGGGTGGCATCTTATCTCCACATAGCATCAACCCAGCTTCAACTCAACCCCCCAGAGCTCGCCAAACAGACTTTCTTGATCGCCATGTTATGATCTTGATACTTAATCTAGACGCTCCAAGTCGCCGAATATACGAGGGTGGTTTCTCACAAACCACTTCTTTGCGCCCTCAAATCACACCGCTGTCATGATCGCTCCTATCGCCTGGGCCGTCGTCGCCCTGGGCGCATTAACGCCCCTCGTCACAGCGAATCCAGAAGATGGTCTTCCCTCATATCACTACGGCGCTCCCATTCCCGTAGAATGCATGAACCGTAACTCGTGCGTCCGTCACCCAATTACTAGCTACATCTCTAACAAGTCGCAGAGAAACTGGCGAGCATGTCGAAAACGAAAAGCACGAAATCGAATGGAAACCTTTCCCCGTCTGCAACGAAACCGGCCGCCCTCTTGAATTCAACTACGGAACAGAAGGCGAAGTAAACTGCACGATAGCCATGATCGACGATCCTTTCTTCCACCTCCTCGAATTCTACATCCACTCCGATGCGCCTCTATCATGTCGTATTCCTGCGCGTCCAGCGGCCGAAGTCGAAGTCGTTGGCGAGAAGGTCCCCGAGCGCGAATACGTCCCCGTAGTTTTCGCACTCGCGGGCACATTACAGCTTAGCCATATACATATCAGCACGCATATGAATGTGTTGCTGCATAGTACGCCGAAGCATCATACTCATGCTCATGACAGTGGTGTTTTGGATTCAGCGATTGCGTATAGTACTAGTCCTCTGCACCATCTGCAGGGCTCGCATACACGAAAATTGGTCATTGGCGATCCATTGCCGCTGAGCCTATCTGTGCGATGGTTTCCAACACCGGCACTGCCCAAGACAGAAGGAAAGGTAGAATGGCAGGGCCTAGGCGGTCATATTTACGCGAGCACTGTGTTCTACAGTCTCGTGTCCTTTGGCGCTGGTGTGTTGTGTGCTACTATGTACACTCTTGGTGTGATTCTGCCCAGAAGACTCAAGGGACGAGCTCTCGGGGGTGCGACACCTTTGGGATATGGAGTGAACACCATGGGCAATGGATGGGGATACTCGAAGCAGAATAAGAGAATGGACTGAGATTCTGGTTTTATGTACAGTGCATTTATGGAGTCAGGGATGGATATGGGATTCTTGCAATGTAGAACAGTAATGTGAAAAGCCGGAGGCAACAGTCCACACCGACTACCTGCCATACAAGTGCCGTTTTGTGACTGTGTTCTCTACTGTGTCTTGGGCTTGATATCAGTGCTCACACGGCGCAACAGTCGTGTGTACATATCAATAGCCATAGCACCAGCTTGATCTCATTAGTAAACATTCAACAAACGGATGGGGACTTACGAATAAGCGCATAAGGAAAATACGTCCCCCAGACCAAGTTCCTCTTATGCTCCTCGCTCACCAACTCAGGCCCCATCTCCAACAGCTCAGCAACACATGCAACGGAGCTCATAGCAGTCAAGCAACCATACGCCAGACCAGCGAGTTCAACAGGTCCAGATGAAGGCTTCTTAGCAGCGAGGTTCCGCACGATGTAAATAGCCAGAGGGAATTGAACAAAGATCTCAATGAAGAACATGCTGCGGAACCAGGCACCATGGAACTTGTCCCCGAAGAAGGGGTCCCCTGAAAAGGAGAGGTATTGTTCTTTGACGTTGGCTAGAAAGTGGAGAGGGGCATTGGGTGCAGAATAGATCGACTCAGGGTAGAACTCAGTGAATTCGAGACCTGGGGATTGTCAGTGAGAGCCTTGGGTTGAGGTGAGGGATACGGACAGATCATGCCAACGAGTTGGAGTGAGATAATGACCAGGTAGATCCAGTCGCGAGCTGCTTTTTGTGCCATCTTGTGAACGAGAACGAGTCAAGCAACAGATAGTACAGTATAAGAAGGCAATTGAGACGAGATGATAGTGTTTTTTGTGTCAATGGCTTCTGGCTTTTGGTGCAAGAAGGAGCTTGGTTGGGAAATGAAACATAATTCGGCGCCGGACCCTTGTTTCGTCCGGGCACATCCGGCCGAAGGTGCCGTCACCAATGAACAGTATAACATGGGTATAAAACAGACTTTAAACGGCAGTTGATATTGATCATTACTTTATCATTCCAACTAGTGTTCTCAGCTATCATTAAATACTAATACATGCTATAAGTCAAATGCCACGGCGGCGTCAATCGCGCTATTGAGCCGCAACAGTAGTAAGAGACCTATCAAAAGCCTCCATATCAAAGCCCGTCAACAAATCCGCCCAAAACTCATCGTCAAACTGAAGATTAGTCGCCCAATCCGGATTGCTCTGCAACACACTCGAGCTCTCCACCGAAGTCTGCGGCTGCTGCACCAACAGCTGCTGTTCCTCCTCCGGAATCTTTGACAAATACCATTGTCTAATCCACCTGACCTTGAAGCACGACTTTAGAAACACACTGCTCCCATCCTCCATGACCCTACGTCTCCTATTTAGCCTCTGCGCCTCCTCATCAGCCTGAGCAAACTGATCGCTCAATCGCTGGAGAATATCCTGGAACTGAAGGCGTCGACGTGCGGCTTTTACATCCCAGTCTGTAGAGTTCTCGGCCATGATCAAGCGTGAGGCTGTGACTGTTACGAAGGCGAGGACGCATGATACTGTTACAGGGAGGATTGAGATCTTTTCGGGGGGGAGAGTGACGTGGTTTTCGAGGGTGTTTTGGACGGCCTCGAGGCATTTCCAGAGATATTCGGAGCGGAGAAAGGGTTCGGTTAGGGGTGTGTCGGGGGATAAAAGGCTGGAGGGTTTCATTATGAGGATTGGTTCGTAGAGACGGACGAGGATGGAGTTGTAGTGGGCTCTGAAGCCGGCTGCGACAGTCAGCATTGGTTAAGTGATCAAGTCGGGAAACGTACGTATTTGCTTTACGGTTTCAGGCTGCAGTTTAAAGTAGTTCTCCAATTCGCGATGGACGGTGTCAAGAGCCATGGCAGTAACGGCGTGGAAGGTCGGAGGTGTAGGGTCGAAGGGATCAATGGCTGGTATGGCGCTGAATCCCCGGTCGGCCAAGTGTTGCATCCGAACGAGGGACACGAGATATGTATCCGATTCATACTCGCGTGCTTCGGTGAGGTTTTCGCAGCAGGAAGCGAGATGTGTGCTCCAGTGGAAGATGGTGCTCTTTCTAAAGTACGGGCTTAGGCTGGTCTTGTTAGCTGTGCCTCACTAACTGGAGGGCATGTTGGCTTACAGATTTGTTATGTGGTATACGCCTAGAACTGCACGCTTGTCTGCTGCTGTCTGATGAACCTTCATCTTGATCGGATGTTTGCTCATTGACGTCCACGCATCGCCAAGCAGCGTCTTTGGTCCTCCCAGAAAGTGTCCTGCGTGCTTGTCAAGCCGTAGATCAATGACCAACCCAATAGCCATCTGTATAATGTTGGTAACTTGAAGCTCTCCATAAAAGTGAAAGTCATTCCTAACGAGTCAGCACAGGCACTTAAACTTCAAAAGATTGACTTACCATGCTAGATAGATCAACATCGCTTGCAATATGTCAATAGACTTCTCCTGCCTCACAACAAGATGCTCAGCAAGATATCTCCTAAACCACGCCTTAAACTCCATCTGGACTTTATCACCCAGCGGCGAAACAACCGCCAACATCGTCCAAAACAACACTCTCGACTCAACATAGAGTTCCGAAGCACACATTGAACTCGGCACAGGAACAAAGGGAAAATGCGGCACGTAGTCTCTGCGGTATACATCAAGACGGTCAGAGGCTTCCTGCTGCGAGATGCGAAACCCGGGAAAAAGCTCAACATCTGTGCTGAAGCGGATGCTGTCATCGGGGATTTGGTTGATCATGTCGTGGTTTGCAGTGAAGCGGTTTTCTTGGGTGTGAGGTTGACATTGAGAGTGTGATTGGACTTCTTGGGGACTTTCTGGTGTTAGAGGGGAGAGGCCTTTGCGTTGGTTTGCGGAGAGGAGAGAGACGATGCCATCAATCTTCTTCTCTAATTGAGCGACTCGTCTATATAAGTCAGCAAAGTTTATATAAATGAGTGAAGAACTTACGTTGACTTGCCGCGTTTTCTTCGCTGTGTAATTTCCGGTACCTGACAATCAAGCTTCATCCTCAAACATCTACACCAACAATTAGTATTCATCCCACATCAAATCCCTTATATCATACCTTGAACACGTCTTTTCTACACGGCCAGATCCAGAACTAGGCCACTGACACTTCATCTTCAACCTCGCGCAATTGGTACAAGCCCTCGTCTTCTGCGCCGCATCCCGGCGATCCTGATCCTGACTGATGAGGCATTCATCCATAATTTTTACATGCGAGGATGCCAAGAAAGTTAATAAACGAAAATTGAAAAAGATGAAAAAGGTAAATTGGATGACACGAGATGAGGTTCCGTGTGATTTACTGATGCGCCGGAGGTAAAGATGGTGTATCGGCCGTTAATCCCGGGTTTCGGGGGCTTTCATAACGACCGGTGATACGCGTGTGGCTGTTCCAGGGGGGATTTAGTGCCTTTTTAGGAAGGGAGATCAGGGATCGGGGGTCTTTTTAAGGGCCGATGGTCCGGTTGACGACAGATCGCAGGACACAGTCCGTGGAGATAAGTAACAGAATCCTACTCACAATGATAATTACAATGGAATCAGCCTATTAATTAGTCTTCTAGTGCTTCAGTATCATGTACATTAACTGAAGTGCAGCAAGATATACTCATAAGCTCGTTGCACGGCCGAGTATAAGTGCTCGGAGTTGAAGATCCCGATGTTTCTTGCGTCCGCCGTAGTGCTTACACCGAAGACTGAGAGTCCCCAAATATTATTTTTTATCTAATTCAGGCTCATACATACATCCAAGGCGTTTTGTTTGCGACTTTAATAACCATGGTCTTGATTAATCTGTATGACATGACGCAACATGATCTAGATCGTGGTTATTCAAGTCACAAGTTCCTATGATGAGTACCGTACAGAACATTCAGCTAATTTCATAGGAAACAGTCGTTAAATACTTCATATTCCAGCTGGAGTCTCTGTCAGTATTCATCTGTGATCTACAGTGGGTAACGTATGCCAGAACGGCCAAAACTTGAGCCGTCTTACAGTAGCTAGTGAACTTTATGCAATTTATTACAAAGTGCCAGACTTTGAAATGATTGGTGGTAACTGTTGGGCATTAATCATTCTAATTCTCTGTAAGTAAGGGAAACACTGAGACAGATTTGCTGTGTCATGGCGCATCAAGATGGGTTAGTCCTCACCATCCCGAACGAACATCATTTTGATATAGCATCAAATCACAGTCATGATATCACATTTTTAAGCACAAAGAACAAATTAGGGAAGAATAATAAATTCTCAACTAGCTACTAATGCGAATACCCGTTAACGCCAACAAAGCAAACCCAGAGCAAAAGACTGACCAGATATCCATCCCTCACAGGAAAACCTGGCGATCTTGGCAGATTAGGAAAACCCCCGATTCCGCACAGATTTTCCGCTTCTTCTTGTTCTTCGCCGGGAAACCCTGACTCTCCGGCTGGTGGTGTCCTATAAACACGCCGCTGCAGTCCACTACCGCCGTCTTTTCTTGTGCTTTTCTGTTTCAGTATTCTTTTGGTGTATACGCTGGCATGGTGTCTCGTCACGACTTTAAGCATCCCGCTTGAAAAGTTGTCGAACCTTGCGCATGCTGTCGCGGGCGTGTCGTAGTGTGAAAGATGCCAGCTGCTTGTAATTCGCAGCTCCAGTCTCTTGAATCTGTGAGCCTTCTTCGACACTTGTTGCTACAGCAATACGCAGATACTCTTGTCGATCTTGGCCATCCTGACCGATGCAGATAAACCCCCCGCTATATTTCAGGAGAAGGGCATTGAGAATAAGACGACATATTCTGCCATTGCCATCTGCAAAGGGGTGAATATTGACAAACTTATGACAATACTTGCTTGCAAGTACAACAGGGTCAATTTGTCCTTCTTCAGCTGCCTTCTTGATATCAGAATCAAGTTCGTCTATCATATCGCGCATTGCAGCAGGGACTTTGCTCTCATCCATGAAAACATGAGAACCGCACCGGACGTTCCATGTCCGGTACACTCCACTGTAATAGGGCCAAGGCGTGTCGCCGAGGTCGATCTTGTAGGTCAGGATACCATGAGCTTCGCTGATAATCTTATGAGACAAATCTTTGCCCTTGATACAAACTTGATCGATCATATACCGAGCAGCTTCGGCATGCTGCACGATCTCTCGGCGGCTTCGTAGAATAGCCTCATGTCCAGAAGGCAAGTTCTTGTTTAGGAGATGGATTTTGAGATCATGATAGTCTTCATCACGCTCATTAATCTCTTCGGGAAGTTCTTTGCCCCGAAAGACATCCTTGCAGAGCTTGAGTGTAATATCGACACCTCCACCGGCAACTTCGATCATATTAGACCCATAAACCATACGAGCGAGTTCGTCGGTGATGTATTCGTCAAGAGCATTCTTGTTGTCATCGGATTGCTTTAAACCGTCTGCGATATCAGAAATATACTTGCGGAATTCCTGATGAAGTTGCTTGGGGTTCTCTTGGAGAATATTGTAATCGTAAGCGTCGCCCATGTTGATTGTAAAAGTTGCTTTGCTGAGAGTAGACGACATCATGCGTCTAATGTCTCGCCCAAGGTGCTGATCCTCATGGTCAATTTCAAGGCCTTCAAAGGGGCCTTGGGACAGGCTTTGTCGCTGATGATGGGGCATCTTTGCGCTTCAAGAGAGGAGCTGAATACGAGCTGGCAGAAACTTATAGTTCAAGTGTAAAGAAGAAGAAGAAAGGTTGAAGTTATGTCAGATTAGAGTGGAAAAGAAGGGTTCCTTTTATACCTGAGATTTAGTTAGAGTTTGATAGTGATTCACTGCGAAACTTTTAAACTTCAAGTTATGATAGTGTAGTCGATACAGAGTTTCAATAGAAGTCAGGACACTTACAAAGAACATTTCTTAATTGGCCAATAAATAAGAAGACTACAATGATCCGCGATTGCAAGTGATGTAGGTCAATAATTCACTCGAAGATTGGCCCAAAAGGGTCGAATGCCATGTTATCAACTTGTATTTTCCTTGTCCTATACGTTGGCGATGTGTCCCGTGTCTTTCTTTCAACCTTGGCTTTAGGTCACAAACAACCCAACAACAAAGAACCTTATGTACCCAGATCTCTTCACTTAAATAAGATCGATAAAATAGGAAAACAAAATTGGGTAGTTGCCAAGCTTTGGGTGATTTCACGCTACTCTTTCCACATTTATCTACTAAAGGTCATGCCAGGAGCACTGATGGCAGAGAAATGTGTCGAGTAATGCAACAATCGCATAGACTTGAGCCGTATCTTTGGTCTTGGAATACCCTTATGAAATCAAAAACAGTGGAAGGCTGGTCTAGCCCTGCGTATAGCTATTTCAGTGGCCAGGATAGAATGACTGTTCACGATATCATACTAGTAGAGAAACTTGATCAAACGAACTATCAAAAATACCATTCCTGCTAACATACTGCCGCCCTAGACTTTTCTAATTACGAACAGGGTCAGGTCCAACAGGATTCTTGATCCAACCCTCGGGAATCTGATGAATAAAATCATACCACCAATCCCCTAGAATCTCATAACCCTTCTGCGTCGGATGAACACAATCACTCAAAATCGTATCATCAAAAGGACCAAAATCAGCAGCAAGTACATGAGATCCATTTGCACCGAGTTCAGCTGCCAATTTAGCAACATGTCCACGATAAATCTTTGTCCTCTCTCTCTGAAAATGATACCACTCGCTGTCGCAAACATCGGTGATCATACCGAGAATGACAGTGGCATCAGGACATTTAGATATCATCTTTTCGACCATTGATCTTAGGCGGTCGGTGGTTTCTTTAGGGTGGTTTCCGTCTGTGGAAACGCGATGATTACTGTTCATGTCGTTTGTTCCGGCGTGGATAAGGATGAGGTTGGGACGCTGTTCAAGGGATGGATCAACGTGGTCGTTGATGTACTGGACTGTTTTCCCGGACCAAGCTGCCTATGACCAAGTTAGATTAGTATGTCAATTTCTGGATTTCTGAAGAACTTACGAAGTGACCGTCTTTCATGTTTCCCTTTGTCTTCTCAGTGCCAGCCCAAACGACCTCATTTCCTAAAGACAATGTCAGTCAAATTCCTCGAAGAAGATGGCGTGATCTTACCACTTAAGTCCTTCCTTAGCCTCTTCCGATATCCATTTCCATTTGTCCCTTTCCCGTAGCCAACAGTGATAGAATCACCAACAGAAAGAATCCGAAGCTTGACACCATCTTGAACAACTTTGCCAGGTTTTGTGCCTTTGTAACTCAAGAAGTTCTTCTCTTCTTGAGCGCGAATATCTGAAGTGTTCTTTGAAGATGCTCCTAATTTGGTATTTGCGAAGTCTTTCCTGATTTCATAAGGGATGACCCCAGCCAAGGCTGCTGCTGGAAGAAGCAGAAGGGCTATTTTTTTGGGGAAATGCATGTTGCCTGCGATGACAGAATAGAAGAAATAGAATACTAACAAGACTGAAATAGATATATATATATATATAAATGAGAATTTATTTGACTTTCGTGGCGAGGTTGAGACAAACTTAACGTGGAAAAATAACTATCACCGGACTGTTTACTTTGGAAGAACCAAAGCCAATGCATTGCACCCCAGAAAGGCACAGAGTTCTCATCAGGATTCTTGAACAAGTGCCTGCATGAGTGTTTAAGGTGCTGTTTCATCCTAGGAAATCAACACTTCTTATAAATGTCCTTAAAACAAAGCTGTGCTGATGTCGTGTGAGTCTATGAGATGACCATCAAGGGACTAGAAAGGTTTGAGTGCGAAACCTTAGGCTTTTTATACTCCACCCGCCACAGCCCATTGGCTATGGGTGTTTTAAAAGTAAAGTTGTAAACTATCTTACTGCAAGTAATGGTGAAACTTACGAGTGAGGTTTTCATGTATTGAAAGGCCGGAGAGTCCAATGTCTGCAGAAAGGATTTCGCCTATACGACAGCACAGCATTCTTCCGAACACAGTGTCCAACGGTGTACATCAGCTCAGCCACTTGGCCATAGAATAGTCACACGAAGCATCGAATACGAGGCCGATTCTCGGTCTTGGTTTGGCACTTATGCCCAGGCTAACAAAGTTGTTTGTATCCATGATAGATAGATAAATCCGTTTAAATCCAAAGGTATATACTCATGCTCAACATAATGGGTTTGTTTAACTTCCTGCAATAGAAGCTGCCAACGAATCAAAGTGGAGACTAATGGCATATATGTGAATGAAAGGACGGAAGGAAGTCGCACCTTCTGTTTCGTCGACTGGCTGTAACCTCTCTATTCACGATGCCTTCACTCCATTATACGAATGCGTCAACCTTCAGATCTTGACCAAATAAAAAAGAAACAACAGCAAAAGAATTGGATCATCTCAACCGTCAGTTTCAATGCGTAATCTGGGAATCGAACCCAGGGCTCCCCGACGCTGCTCGAATGGCAACGGAGAATTTTACCACTAAACCAATTACGCTGATAGAGGCGTTTGAGAACCCAATTGGATGAGCTGTGATGGTCGGTGTCAAAATGGAGACTATACGAGCATCACTCTTGAGCTGTCTAGGCTGGAAAGCATAAGCTCAACGTTTAAACGGCCATCGTCCCTTGAAGACGGCCATGCTTCCACAACGTAGACATCCAAGTTCCTGGCCAGATCCATTCTGGTTTTTATTTCAGGCTCCGATATCCTCACAGCATTCTGAGTTTCCAAGTCTGAAAATTGGTTGCTGGCCGAAATATGAGATTTGAAGAGATGCCTAGGAGGATAACTCTAATTTACTAATTTCGTTACATACTATCTCGACCGGCTGGAAATAATCATCGAAAGAACTCAATATCTGGTCTGAAAGGAGTAGTCATGAATAGTTTTGTAGTCATTCAAGCTCCTCTTTGATAGCATCCGTGCCTAACTAGGAAATCAACAAACTTGATATAACTCTTCCTCCTCAATTCCAACGCCAAACGCAGAAAAATTTCATACTCATCTCAAATGATAATTCATCTCGACGATGGCTGCCAATGTCTCAAAGCCCGGCAGTTGATACGAGGAAGGAAAAGGGGTTGCATTTTGCGGATCTTACTTATCCCGAGCTCCAACGCCCGCACGTGAGACGAGGCTCTCCACCTCATCTCAAGATTCTCATCAATCTGAAGCTGACATGAAAGCTCAACATCACTAATTTACACGCAATTGATTCTCTGCGCCTTGATATTTACTCCTTCAGTCGCTCTTTTCTACTTTTTACGTCAAAATGCCGTCTCCGATCGTTGCCGCTACACTCCAGGCTGCAGGCCTGTCGACCATCTCTAATCTCCTTGCCCAGATGATTGAGGCTCGTCAACAGAATGTGAGTTTGACAAAATGAGCAGACTTTATGTCATCTTTCTGAATCGAGAATATACAACGTTGGGATTGGTACTATCATCAAAGTTCACTGGCTAATTTCCGCAGCGTCCGGTCTCCCTTGACATCGTCCAGCTTCTGCGCTTTGTCTCCCTCACATTAATGACCGCGCCTCCAAACTATCACTGGCAATCATTCCTGGAGCGAACATTTCCCGCATACCCTGCTGGTCGAGGACCCCAGCTTGGGCGTCTAAATGATCTTGAAATGCAGCCTACCGAAGATGCTCCCGAGCTCAAGGAAGGCTACGAGGAGCGCATGGCGCAGATCAACAAGGATAGAGAGCCTCAGTTTAGTATGCGCAACACTTTGACAAAGTGGTTCGTCGATTGCATCACTGCGGGAGCTATCATGAACACGATTGCGTTTTTGATCATTATGGGTCTGCTCAAAGGTCAGGGCGGTTCTCAAATCTGGAGCAACATCAAAACAGTGAGTTACTAATCTCTATTTGCGGGCCACTCTAATATCTTGCAGGAAACTATTCCCATCATTGTGGCTGGCTACAAGATTTGGCCTGTTGCATCCATCATCAGCTTCACTTTCATCCCTGTCCACCGACGAATTGTGTTTTTGAGCTTCATCGGTCTTCTATGGGGAATCTACATGAGTCTGGTGGCTTCACGGGTCTAGGTCGTTTGTAATGCTTTATTAACTTTCGTTGTCTCGTGCTAAGCGAAGGCTGAGTTTGGCATGCTGTATTTTCCATGTATGTGCCAAAAGAAAAAAGCCCCTACTAGCTGAAATTGTTTGGTAAAGCTCGCCTAGCCTACAATCCGTTGTGCTG
This sequence comes from Fusarium odoratissimum NRRL 54006, assembly GCF_000260195.1. Taxonomy (NCBI): domain Eukaryota; kingdom Fungi; phylum Ascomycota; class Sordariomycetes; order Hypocreales; family Nectriaceae; genus Fusarium; species Fusarium odoratissimum. Next base: position 954,948 of record NW_022158692.1, on the reverse strand, counting down.
TTCAAACGAAATAAATCTTACTACTATGGAAATATGAGTAGTACGTTGAGCTGGCCTTCAAAAAGAAAGATTGACTCAACAGTGTCCATGGGTATTCAACACCTACCAGCCAGATTGGTTTGTTTTGATTTTGCGTTCGAAAGGGCTAAAACTGCACCTGCAGCAGATCAGTTGTTCAAGTCTTATTCCTTGAAGTAATTTGTTGAATGAATCAAATACGGACTATTATTGTTGGTTATTGTTCATCTCCTTGCTAAATGTTCAGTCCCCCAATGGACTGTTATTCACTGTTCCGAAAACAACTCTCGACAAACACTGAACGTCTCTGTCACAAGATAACGATCAATGTTCTTTGGCTCTATATAAATCTCTCATATTTTCTCATGATCAGGTAGATTTCTCATCCCTCAACCAACTATCTCAACCACCTCACGCAATTTTCAAATTTGCCTCATTTACCCAAACACACCAATCAACACAGTCACACAAAGCTCTCCCTTGCACACACATTCACACTTAGATATTCCCACTCACATCCGTCAACATGCCTGACTTTCGTCCCCTCTTCTTCATCGCCAAGGTCTTGGCCTGCTGTTGCTGCTGCAGTCGTCGCAAGCCCGAGAATGCTCGAGCTGCCGATCGCCCTTACGGCACTAGTCATGACCAGCGAACGGGGAGCAGTAGTGAGAACGTTTCTGACTACTCTGAATATTCGGTACCCCCGGCATATCCAGGTGGCCCTATGAACCTCATTCATCCTGATGAATTTGAGCACCCTGACGAGTTGGACGAAGTGCATGGACGAGATGAGTTTAGTTTTGACCTGCAAAAATCCAGATCTCTTGTACCTTGCCCTCCAACCCCTCGACCATCCTCGCCTGTTGATTCTGAGCCTGGTACTACTAGGCCTAGTACTGCTAAGCCCGATACTATGAGGCCTAGTACTGCGAAGTCTACTACTACCAAGACTATTTCTGATGAACCCGTTGCTAGTCCATCTGTTATAGTTGAGATTACTGCTACCGACTCCGTTACCGAAAAGCCTCTTGTTGATGAACCCAGTGTTACAAAGCTTGCTGGTCCGGTACCTATTAGAGATGAGCCCACTGCAACCAAGTCTGTTGCCACTGAGCCCGAGCCCGAACCCGAACCTGTTGAGGCTGGTCCCAGAGAGACTAAGACCGATCGACCTAACTCTGTTAATGTCGACCTGGCGGAAGCTGGTCCTCTCAAGTCTGATATCGAGGCCAGTGAGGTTAAAGATGGTACCACTGAGGCCAGTTCTGACGCAGTTGGTCCTACAGAGAACAAGGACGAGGATAAGGGCAAGGACAAGGTCTCTGTGTAAGGCAGGAGTTGGAAAGGATTCGGTTTTGGTTTCGTTCGGAGTTCGGCGTTGGCTTGGTAGAGGATTGGTTAAGCGAATGAAGTGGTGATGGATGGAACTTACTTGACATGAAAAGGGAATTTGCTCATTTGGTTTTATGGTTTCTTGGTTTATTTTTTGAATATATAAACTGAAACAAAACTGCCTCTCAATATCATTTATGGTATTGAGTCTGATCATTGTTTTCAACCTCGCGACTATGCAAATATCTGTACGGTGAATAAGCTACAAGGCAGCCTTCTACCAACGATAGTTTGTAATGTCGCCTTGAGTTAATATAAAATTAGTAATGTCTTTTAGACCTTCTACTATAGGAAGGGCGCACAATGGCCCAAGTCATGAGCAACGGCCAAGTTGGTCGGGCAACTCAGCTGATAGGCGAATGCAGTGATAAATAGGTGGTTGAAAATGTCGCGTGCATTTTCAAACCCCCAAGCAACATTTTCCATGGTTCATGCTGCAGACTTTATGCGGGGTTTATCTGACCAAGGACCGGGTTATCAGACTGCTTGATCAGGGCATAAGGCAGCAAAGCTGAAGTGCCAATGCCAGGTTTGTGCATAATGCATTAGAGGCTGCAAGACCCTGCAGGGACATCCATGGGTGGTGGCCTCAAAGTGTATTTCAGGCCCCCTTCCAATCCAAATGCCGAAGGTCGGGTAATACAAACATAAATGTGACATGCCAAAATAGAGTGATAAGGCTGAGCGGAGATATCATCTTTGGTTCTTGTTACAGAACTTGCGGATGACGAAGAATGAAGACATTTCTTACCTATGCCTCATCTCACAAGGTCATGAGTCATGATATGCCTCTCTTCCAAGTTTTGAGTCAGGAAACTCACCGACAGAAAGTCATGCCACGAATTTGTTGGTTGGATGAGGTCCATGAATACGTTGGCAGTTTCATATATTATGGATAGATTCAAGCCACTTGATCCACAGAGCAAATTTTCATGCGTCCTTTCGTTGAGCATGGTCCATGTCGAGATAACGATCGTATCCAGATATGGAAGCCAAGCCACTTCATTATCACAGACGTCACAGCAACAGAGGTCGGGTCAGGAGGTACACAGTAAGGCGGTAGACTTGGAGGAGAGGAAACAGAATATGCAATTTTAGTGAGCAAATGATGAATGAAATAACGCAGCAATCTTCCAACCAAGATGCGGATATCATTCCAGAAACGCCTATGAAATAACCCAGTGAACCTATCCCAAGAACCTCTATTCGAAAATTGATGTGTCATGGCGATTTTCCCGGACACGGCGCATCATTCTGCCAAACTTGATGTACATCTCGGGAGAACTGCGCTGTTAAATCGCGGATTTTGCTATTGATTTGTTAGCCACGTCATAGACCTCATCCGTGCTGACATACGAGAGCTTTGTAAGATCAACATCCATAGAGACGACAGTAGATAGATCGGAAAGATGATTGTTGACCATGGCTTGTTCATGCGCATCAACCACTGCTTGCTGAACCTGTCGGCTTTCCACCAGAGCATCTGTCATCTGTGCCCATGCCTGAGCAGCTTGGATGAGATAATCGCCAATATCGGTGACGATGGTACTATTTTTCTGGTCGGACGCGGGTGTTTGCTTGGCCATAGTCCTCGATGTAACCTGAAGATGTTGAACAAGAGCGAGTAATTGCTGGGTAGACTGGGCGTCGTATTGAGGATGTACAACGGCAGCTCTGTTTGGAGTATTCATTGGAGTAACGATCAAACAATTGTATGAAGAGATCAACAGTGGTCGTGTGAGATATAGAGATACAGTGGCAGGTGTGATAAAGGTGCAAAGTGAGAGTAATTTACGCGCGGCTCAAGTATAAGACACGGACACAAACGGAAATATACATGGGGGAAAGGAAATATGATCTGAGCTGAAAATGTCTCTGAAATGGAATGTGAGATCGTAAAAGGGCGAAACGCCCCAAAAAAGAGTGTGAGCTTTGTGCTGCCTGCGTCTGAGCGGGTGGAGCCACACAAAAGGGGAAAATACGGCGCAGCACAAAGAAGCAAGCAAATGATGAGATGATGTGAGAGAAGAGATAACAAGGCCAAACAGACTCAAGTTAATTTAGCGCTCTCTATGGAGTTCAGTGTAAGGTTAGAATCAGAGGAGAGAACAGAGCCCACTAAAGTTTACTTATTTAGAGGGAGTGCTAGTTCTTCTAGAAGCACTTTTGGGGGGCATGTTAGCGATCCATGGATGGTGTTGTCTCTTTTCTCTTCTCTCAGTGGCGGGATCGGCAGTGGTTCCGGGGGGTGAAGATGAGAAACAGCCCACCTGCACCCTTGGTTGAAAAAAATAAAAAAGGAAATAAGCCGGGACTTGAAAGTGGCATTTTGACTCGTCTGAGACATCGCCAAGAGAAAGTGGAAGTGAGAGAGAGGGTAAAAAAAACTGACATGTTTATCTGGCATTATTAACAATGACATCAGTGAGTGATTGTTAATCCCGAGTATTCGGAGCTATTGGCCCCTCTTCCCCGCGATATCTCCTAAAGAGCCATCGGCCTATCTTTTAATTAGTCTATAATGGAGCTGTAGATATCGCCAAGATAGTTGACCGAAGAGAGAGTGGAAATACGCAGTGAAACTCCCCCCATCTTGTCTCTTCCCGCATCGGCCAAGTCCGAAACAAAAAGAAGGGACACGCACCAAAAAAAGATGATCTGACGATATGTTTTACCGGCAAAGGCACCCGGGAAAGTCAAGTTTGGGGTAACACAAAGGAAAGCAAATTAAAATATGCGGTGAACAGAGGGGGGGGGGAAGAGAGAGACATTGGCGCTAATGCACCCGAAACAATGGTTCGGTATCCATGAGAGATAAAAATACGCCGAATGGATGGGCTTAGTTGCCGGTGCATCCACACCTACAGGAGGAAAAAGTAAAGAGATAACAGTGACAGGCGACACACTTGACATTGACAGGGTGGGCGATACGAGAAGAATGGAATTGTTATGGAAGCTTGATTTCTGATGAATTCTTCTCGGGAGAAGCAATTTTTGTTGCATGTCTTGCAGATCTCGAATGTCAGTGGCTTTTGAGGTACGGGTTTCAGAACGTTTGTGGTGCATTGTTGTCATTGGATGTCAGTGGCTTGACTTCAGGGGTGTTGTCTCCCTGTTTTGTTCTATGTGACCGCCGCTATCATTCGGCATCAAAATATAAGTAGTTATCTCAATCACCTCCATCATTTGTCACCGAATAGAAAACATGATATCACCTATAAAATGTGATTTCACGAATCATGTCTCAAACCGTAACCATGCTTTCCGCCAAGTTTCAAGAGTCATTCCACCATCCAAGCAAGGGTATCTCCCAAATACAACCCTATCCTACAGTAGCATACAAAACGTCAATCTTGCTTGGGCCCTGGGGGATCAACAAACACCTACACGATTTCGGCACATGAAAAATAATCTTGCTCTCAGACCGTGTTTCCACCCCGGTGAGATGTAAGGGCGGGACTCGTGATGCATAGCCATAGCCCACCCTTGCAAAAGTTGGACGGATTTCTGACGCATGCTACGATAATTCACGGTTAAACGTGCTTTTGCTACGTCATCCTGTACCTGGTGACTCCCGGTTGCCACGTTGTTTGGGGGTCTGGAACGCGGCTGTTGGGAATAGGACAGGTCACTTTTTGAGAGGGGAGGCTGAAGAGACAACAACTGACAGCGGATGTTTAGTCCCGTTTCTGACAGCTTGGGCGGTTAGATATCAGTTTGTCAAGCGATGCTTACATTAAGCCATCTGTTTTTGAGCATCCCATCTCGTGCTTGTAGTTAAACAGTCACGGTCACAGTTGTCCACCGACTTAAGCATATGTATTCTCAGCAACCTCTCTTTGTTCTCCGTGGACCTTGATGTCTTTGCGATTTTAGTTAGTGAACAAACCCTTCCCAATGACGAAAGAAATCGGCTGCAAGAAAAGACCCTGCATCTCAATTTCGCCACAAGATCTAAATGTGATATCTTTTCCATCTGACATGGCGCAACAGAGAAAACATCATGACCATCAGCCAATCAAATCCCCTCCCCTCTCTTCTCCCCGGAAAAGAGATGATATCTACTCAAGCTCAATAACCGAGACGAACGCCAACCATTTACCGCATCATCTTGGCCCAAGGCCCCTGGTCAAGACCACTAAACTCATAAAGTATTCCTTGCGAATCATACACAACATTACCGAATCCCCCTCCCAAGAGACACTCCATCATCGTAACCCTCCTTGCAAATTAAACTAATGCGTGTAAGTTAGTGTCAGTTCGGCCACTAATGCAGCCTGTGCCGGAGATCCATGTCGGTGGGGTTCTCTCCTCGAGCAACACCCGACGTCAAGAGATGATCATCCTGGGCCTCGGCGTCTAGCGCTCGGTGGTCCGATGTTAATATTCATCGCTAAGAATTGGCTGTACGCTAAGGCTGAGAGTGTACATAATGTTATCTCTCAGGGGGGGTGTTGGAGATACCGCAAACTTTATTGTTTGCGGGGGAGTGCGGAGGAATGAGAAAACAAGACCAGAGATTTTCTTACTTAGGCTATCAGACAGAATTGATAGTGAATCATGGAAACTCGCTAAAGGTCGAGCAAATCATCGCAGCCTCGCAGCTCAAGGCTATAAATATTCACCTGTATCTCGTAGAACACAACTAAAAGACATCAACTAGAATCACCTCACCTATTCTCCAAGTTGCCTCACCATGAGTAAACCATCTGTTCTCATCATCGGCGGAGGTGTCTTCGGAACCTCAACCGCATACCATCTCATCCAACGCGGCTACACCAACGTCACAGTGGTCGATCGTTTCGCGGCCCCATCTCGCGACTCAGCCGGCACTGACCTGAACAAGGTTATCCGTGCAGACTATCCCAACCCGTACTACGCCCAGCTCGGTCTCGAGACCCTTGGCGTGTGGAAAGATCCAGACTCTCTCTTCAAGGGCCTGTATCGCGAGTCGGGATGGATCATGGGTGGGCATGAGGAGACGAATCAATGGTTGGAGAACGCTAAGGATTTGGCCGAGAAGAAGGGGAGACAGGGAGTGGAGTATCTGGATGTTGAGAGGATTAGAGAGAAGTGGCCTGCTCTGACTGGGGAGTTCCCGGGCTGGACTAATCTGTACAGCCCTCAGGCTGGTTGGGTAACATCAACACTCCATATCTATCGATTCTCAATACTGACTTGCTCTAGGTCCCCTCAGGCCAAGCCCTTCTCCGCATGGCCAAAGCTGCAGAGAAGAATGGCGCAAAGTACATCGCCGGCCATGCTGGTCAGATCAAGGAGCTCGTATACGAGGATGGAACCTGCAAGGGTGCCGTCGCCGCTAACGGGGAGATTCATCGCGCCGATAAGGTCATTGTCGCAGCTGGAGCAGGTCTCCCGGCTCTTGTCGAGGGAGCTAGAACTGATGTCAGAGCGGAGACTTCGGTAATCTGTGTGATGAAGCTGGAGCCACATGAGATTGGAAAGTACAAGGACATTCCCATCATTGATGACTTTGAGCAGGGTATTTGACACTGAAACTTGGGATGATTGGAGTGCTAATGGTGGATAGGCATCATCTTTCCTCCCGACGAGAATGGCCTCATCAAGCTATGCAGTGTTCGGCTTGTGACCAACTATTTCAACCATGTGCACTCTGGCGCTTCAGTCTTACATTCAGTGGGTGACTATCCCTTCGATGGATGCCCCAGGGAACTCGAAGTCGAGATTCGAAAGTTTGTTCGAGAAATGATCCCTGAGCTCGCAGATCGACCCTTTGTCCACACTCGTCAATGCTGGTAAGTAATCCTCCTTATCAAACCACTTATACCTAACAACTTTACAGGGACGGCATGGCCTCAGACCTCAACTTCCGCATCTGCCCTTATCCCGACACAAAGAATCTCTACATAGCCACAGCTGGTTCAAACCACGGGTTCAAGTTTCTCCCAATCATTGGAAAGTACGTAGTCGACCTTTTAGAGGATTCCCTCGACTCAGGCCTCAAGAATCTCTGGAGCTGGAAGTTCGGAAAGAAGCCCAATGATTTCCAAGATCCTCATCCCTTTCCCCGCAGAGACTTGAACGAGTTGACGGGTTGGAAGGGGAGAAATGCTCCAGCGGATGGAAAGCTGCCTTGGACGTGGAGCCGTAGTCGTCTCTAGGGGGTGTAGATGTAGTAGATATTTAGTTTACTCACATCTCACGGCTGGGAATCTTCAAACAATAGATCCGCCAATGTAGGCCTAGACAGGGAATAGAAATCATCACATGACAATGCACTAGTTAGTTGGAGAGATCCGCTCGTATGGATCTACGTGGGAACGCTAAAGTTTGAGCTATCTTGAGATTTAGCGTTGTTTCCTCTGGCGGCTCTGTTTTCTCACTTCATCTCCTCCGTGGCGATGTTTGAGTTAATTTCCTCATTGACTGAGGGAATGAAAGTTTACTACCCGTTTTAGACGGAGGATCTGTAATCCAATGCCGTGAATGCCCGCCCGTCGGTAGCACTACGGCGTCTGAGTTGGCCGTTACGGTACTTAGTTAAGTACCTATAGGGCACTGCAAGCGGCCAATCTTGGTCCATTGGGTCATTTACCAGTCATTGAGTTGTTTTCGTATAAAGCCGCAAATGGTCTCAGTTTTGCTTTTTATTCTTCTAAGTAAACACCGATTTGTTTATTAACTTGCATGACCATTTGGTGGCTCTTACAAGGGACTCGAGGTTTCCTAGTGGAGTATCACATATGTGACTCGTCATTATCCGGCATCTCGGTACTTATCACACCGCACTAACCATGGGCAAATTTCAGGGTCGCAAGCTCGTGGCCTGCACGGCATGCCATTCTCAAAAGTTAAAATGCAGTGGAGGTGCGTATTTCAATTTGTCCATCCAAAGCCACTGTTGATCATATGTAGATATTCCATGTCACCGGTGCGTTCAACGAAATAGAGAATGCGTATATCCAAAGAAAGACAAATTCATCACAGTGCCAGAGAGTTATCTTCGTGGTATCGAAGAAAAGGCCAATATAAATAGTCAGTTCAGCTTCTTGGCTGGAACGGACGATTCAACGGCGCTTTTCGATACAAGCCAATTCTCTCCTACAGCTGAAGCGAGTCATAGAAAAGAACTGTGCCCAGCAGAAATCTTTATACAAAAGCTGACAGATATTTCTGCCTTGCTACACCCATATATACAGACAGAATCATGTCAGCAACTACAAGTGGGTGAAGCCGGTGAATTTGTTCCTTTTCGTCTGAAATCTGAGGATGGAGGTGAGTGGAACAAATGAAAACACCCTAAAACAGAAAATAGACTGATTCGAAAATTTCTTTTTAGGGGCTCAGATGTTAGTAAAGCTTCCATCAGAAAAGCAGGCTATGCATCTTTTACGTATCTTTGAAGGAGCAAACAGTGAATATCACTGGTTTCTCCGTCAACGATTTAGAGATCGGATACGGCAGACATACTCCCAGCCTACAAGTCACGTCGACGATAGAAATTGGTTCTGCCAACTGTCCCTTGTTTTGGCTCTGGGCCAAGCTCTGGAGAAGGAGCCAAAACAAGAGTCTGAAGAGACAAACGACCCATGGGATTTCAATCAACCTTCAGCTCCATTAGATCTTTTTGGACAAGCTGTGTCTTTGTTAATCATCTCAGAGACTCTAACATTAGAAAACCTCGAGACATTAAATCTCATGGTGAGCTAATGTTTCTGTTCCAGAGGAGCCATGAAAGTAGCTGACCGTTGCATAGGCTTATTACTGCCACTACACAAATCACCCGAAGGCAGCTGTCATTTACATCAGCCAGAGCGTAGCACTATCAAGGCTACTCCAACTTGACGATCCAGATACATACCAACCCAAGATTTCAGAGCGGCAAGACAGTAAAGGCCGATGCATCGCCAAAGAGCACATGCTTCGGCTATGGTGGACGACTGTCTGTCTGGATAAGACGCTTGCTTCAGAACTTGAAATGACGCCAGTGGACTTGATCCCATCTCTGGAGTTGCCGTTGCCGTCTTCAGAAGGTTTATCATCGGAGGATGAGGAGGAGTTCTTCGATTTGGAGCTGTTATTGGCAGAGATCCGGTCTTGAAGTGAGAAGCAGGTGCCAACTGTGTTGTCTTGCTCACGCATACTCCCAGTCGTCATAGGTCTTTTAAGGCTAGGGAGTCATGGTAATGAAATAACAGGGTGGAATTTCAATGGGACAGTCATCTAAGTGCAACAGAGAGGTTTTCTGCTTTACCTTCCAGCGACAGGTATGCCTCGGTGATCGATTAACTGGTTCAGTCTCTGTATGGTATGTTGAAGTCGTAAGTAGTGGTCCTTGAAAGATAGCCTGGCCATGAATGGACTTGCTTTACGATAGTATACTGGAATAGAGTCTAAATACCTATAGCCTTCCGACTGGAAATAGTTATCATTATTAGATACAATTCTATCAAAGCTCAGTCAGTACAGAGGTCAATCAAGTTGATATAAAAACAACGATTAGAAACCGAATTGTTCAACAACAAAGAACGAACACGGACGGGTTTGGGGATTGAATTATCTGACTCAGCTAGGCAGAAGGGGCTGGGCTATAGATAAATCATCAAAGTACCAGATAACAAAAGTTTCATTTCAAAGAGCAATATAGCCAAAGCGTCCTTTACAGTTCCAACCCTTGTCTCCTCCGTTGAAGCAGCGTTAACAAGATAAGGCGAGAAAAGAAGTATCATCTTCAACTGAGACGCGGTCCGCTCCTTCAAGTATTGATGGCATATGAGATTTAAGGCTAGAAGTCCGCCATCGCCCATTGCTAACCATGCACTAACATCCCTCACTCCGAATACAGCAAACCACCGATAAAAGCAACAAAAACGGGTATATACCCCCAATGAAACCACTCATTTCCCCCAATAAGAGATTTGCTCACGAATCCATCAGTGGCCAGCATGAAAAGGGCTCCAAGCAATCCCATTCCCATAAGTTTCTTGTCTCCGGTCAAGGCGTTGTTGATGAAGAGGTAAGAGACGACGATGTTGCGTGCGCCTTGCAGACGTGCGAGGGATAGGCAGGTCTTCCGGCTCTGAGGATCGGCCGGGATGGGGAATTTGACGATCTTGAGGGTGGCTTCCGGTCGGAGCATTGAGTTGATGCCGATGAGGCCAGGTATGGCGGAGATGACGAAGGCGCCGCGGTAGAAGAAAGTGTCCCACATTTTGAGGATTTCTGGAGATTTCTGGGTTTTCTGATGTTGCAAGAGGGAAGATGAAGGTTGAAGAACACGTAAGATTTGTTACGAATGTCAGAACCCTATATCATTGCATGGTGCGGACATAAGCACTATCCCCGTCAGGGGTGTATTAACTGAATCTCCGACATGTGGGATCGTAAGCTGCACTGCTATTCCGATCTTCCAAATAAAATCAGGTGTAATGAGTTCCCGAGTTGAGGTTTTATGTAAATCAGTAGTTCAATACTCACTGAACAACTCTCGGTGGGTCTTCGAGTTTGTGCTATAAAAGTTGTGCATATATAATTCTATCATGCAAAGATTGGGACAAATATTCAACATAGTATCTTGATTTATTTACAAATTATATACATCCAAATTCTTCCATCTTACGGAATTACTAGATGAGTTATGGCTAGTCAATCCATGAATACAGAGACATCGTCAATCATTGATCAACATGCGGTACTTCAGAAAGCTCACCCAAAGTGAACCGTACAACAATGCCGCGAATTGTAAACGGAATGGAACATGGCACTCAATATTTCTTATGAATCAAGAGACGGCCGAGCTATTTCAAGCAAGTCGGGTTGTGTGAGGACTCCATCAACTTATTCGCCGCTTCCATCCTTGAGACATAACAACTATATACTGGGATGATTTTATTGGTTCACCATGATACTAGCTAAAGCTAAGAATAGATTCATCTCTCTGAAAGACTGGGCAACTTGTATACAATTCCACTCCTGATTGGCGTCAATATCTGATAAAGGGATGGATGTGAAGGGTTAGCCAGCACTTACCCAAGTCCAGTCACAAGGCCAAACTAACACCATAACACTTTCCGCTATGAAATTATAGGACATACAACGCGGAATTATCCAAATGACCTGGACATGCATATCCAGAGCGGGTATCGGAGTGTTTGTCCAGCTACAGAAGCATACACAGCATCATCTGACCCAGTCAACATCAACAACATCACGATAAGAAGCCCAACCCCACCCACCACAACCGTAAAGCATTTCCCCATCCGTGTCGTAGATACGTCCCCTATCTCGGGACTATCAATCCTACGTCACCCTCACCCGCGATAACGCTACTGTACCCCGCGTTTCGACTCTCATTCGACCATCCCAAAAGGGTTATGTTAACCCGCAGGCGTCCTCGAAATGTAACCAGATTTGGGTTTCGCTGGCGTTTATCTTGACGATATGCTTGACGTAGAAACAGGTATGGCATAAAGAAAAAGAAGGCTGCTGTGTAGATGATCGTGACTCTGTAACTATTCAATACCATTGTTTGCTTGTGAAGGATATTCTTCATCATGCTTGTCTTTTCAGAAAGTCTTCATCCTAATACGGTTCATACTGTACTTGTTGTATCGTTTTGTGCCAGTGCTTGTGCGTGTTTGGGTCTCTTGGCTCATGCTCTTGTGTACAAGCGAAAGGCTCTCAATCGATATGCGTATCCATCATCTCCCCCACCAGAACCTGTAAAGAAGACTGCTCCAGTAGATTATACTACTGTCTATCCTCCATCGCAAAGACACGCTCTCCCTGAGATATCACCAGAGTTTGGCTCTGAAGATGTTGACCTTTCTGTGGCATCAAAGCCTCTCCTGAGACTGGATGAGGACTATCGTCATGCCAATCCCAGCACATTCAACTTCACCAGCTTCAGTGTTGGTGAGATTAGACGACTTGGAGATTTCCCCGACTATGCAAAGCTGTCAGGTGTTCCCTTACCAGAGCCTCTCAAAAGCTTCAATGTCGACAAGGCAATGCCGAGACCATATCGCCCATTCCGGTGGGCTTATCACCAGACCATGTGTAGGTGCTACTCCATGGCCTCGAATACAGCGACGAATGACTAACACCATTTAAAGCGTTGAAGAAGATGGATCCAGACTTCTGGCTAGAGATAGAGAACACATATCGCGAACGCGTCGCCCAGCGACAAAGCCTCTACGCAAAACACGGCAAAGATGTCCTGCAGGCCTTACCCGGCTCTGAGCTCGCATGTAAAGAGCTCATGGAGATGGTCATTCAGTTCCTCTGCGCGCGGTATCCCCAAGCATTTGAACTCCACGGCAAAGTATTTGTCAATCACATTCTGGCAGTCAAGGAAGATCTTGATGAGACCGAGCCCTTGCTCTTCCTTCTCAACCACGTCCCCGAGGACTTTGCACTCACACTGCGGGATCCTGCGACAGGACGGTATTGTTTCAGAGCTGGCGTGATTTGTTCTTCTGTTGGATGGAAACTGAGTGAGAAGATTGGACTGGGATTGCCACAGATACACGCCCCTGTGCCTGATTACAAGGAGAAGATGGAGTTTAGCATGGACCGGTACGTCAGCTTGCAGTCTGCCACGATGATACGTTGCTAACTGGATGACAGATTCTTCACAAAAATGCCTACCAACAGTCCCATCCAGCGCGGGTCCTGGGGTCTCGAAGTCGGTCAACCGCTCTTCATCCCCTCCGAAGACCCCGAGTTCAAGACTCGAGAAGTTCAAAACCCCTCTCTTACCGAAGAAGACATCTCCCTTCGAGTTGACTGGCAGACCCTGCGTCGCCTACCTCTTTCAGGCGCTATCGTCTTCAACTTCAAGGCCTTATTCACGCCAATGACCGAGTTCAGAGATGAGCCGCACGTTCCCTCTCTGGTCTTGAAGGTGTTGAATGAGGGCAAGGAGAATATTATGAAGTACAAGGGGACATGGCATGTTGAGCATGTTACGAAGCCGACGCTGAGGAAATGGGAGAGGGAGCAGATTGAGAAGGGGCTGATCCCGAAGGATTGGGAGGTTACTACATTGGCGGAGAATCCGTTCTTCCCAGGGTGGGAGAGGAAGTGGACTGTCAATTGAGTGACGGCCTTATATAGCAGTATTTAATTTATTTACTATGCATTTTGTAATCTCTGAGCTCGATAACTTGTGATGGCTTCATTCGACAAGTTGATAAGCACGCAGCTGGGAAAGAGGAGACTCAGAAAGGTTGAACAAGTCGAGCATTAACAATGAGTGTTCATCTTCGTCATGAGAATTTTTATTGTAAAAGTTCAAATGAATGCTTCGTTTATGGCTAGGTCATCTATCGAAATATTGCATAACAGACATAAGATTGCTCGATCAACTCAGAATGGCCTTCTACCAAGGGTATTTCCTAATCTCATCCTCCTTCTCGACATCCAACCCCCTCGCCAACTGCTTCTCATGCTCTCTATCAAGATACTCCAACAGCACCTCACCATACTTCTGCTTCCCCTTGTAGTTCGCAACCTTGTCATCCCAACTCCTAACCGCACTCGCCAACCTCCCGGGAACATGATCCTCCTGCGCAATCTCCGTCACAGGGTGAAAATACGTTCGAATGGTAAACACCACACCACCAGTCTTTGGCAACCGCCTCAGAGACTGTCGCTCAGAGCGAAACATGTGGTGCTCAATCGCCTTGTCCTTCTCAGCGGTGCTCCAGCTCACAGAGGGTGCGTCTTCACTGCCGATACTCCAGCTCCAGGCTAGACTGTCGTCGACTTGGAGGAAGTAGTTGTTGCGGTTGTACACTGTTTCTGGGCGCAGGCGTTTGAAGAACTTGCACATTCCTGTCTCGAGCTTTTCCTTGAAATGGGGGACGTCGCCTGATGTGTGAATTTCGGAGAGGGACATGCCGTATTTGTCTGAGAGACGCCAGAAGCCAGCGAGGAGAATGGCACCAGCGAGGAGATAGTATTGACCATCAGGACGCTCGACCATGATGGCGAGATCGTCTTGGATGAGGCGGGCGCAGATGGCCATGGGATCTTCAGCTAGTGGACGCTCAATAATATTGAAGTCTTCGCCCGACCATTTATTCTTGATCCCAACAGCCGTCCGTTCAAAAAGACTCGGATATCTCGCGGGTAGATAATCAGCCAACTCCTGCAGAAGCTCAATAGCAGCAGGATACGCATCAGGGTGCGTATCAACACACTTGGTCCCCCTCTCCTTGATCCTCGCAGCTTTATCAGCGTGGTATTTCGGATAGTGGTTATCCAGCTCAATCCACTCCTCTACGGGACACGTCCGCAGACCCATGGTGACTTGGTAGTTGGGGCCATAGCGGAATGCTCTGTAGGGAAGGGGCTTGGTCTTGTCGATGGACCAGTTGGGGTAGGGCTCTGGGATGGGGGTTTTGTAGTCGCTGGGTTGGTAGTTTGATGATACGGGAGGGAGTTTGCTTTTGTAGCGGAAGCTTTTGCGGCTTTGGATGATGTCGTTGAGCTTGTAGCCGAGAAGGGCGAGGCTTGTTATGATGCTGAGGAGTATGACGGCTTCATGGGGGCCGAAGGAGGATAATGTAGAGTCCATGATCATGTAGAAAGGCGAGGGCGACCTATCTTGAGATGCAATTACAATAGAAGATACTTGTGCTGTGAAACAACCGTGTAAGTCAACACATATATACACAACCCTCAACACTCCTAGCAGCCATACCACCCATTTTAACCCACCATCCCACTATCACTCCCTCTCGTAAAAACAAGTTACGTATCTATCATTTCACAAACCGGAAATCGCTTCTCCAAACGGACGCTCCACGCCCCGCGACCTCCGCATCCCGAAAACCCCACCATCTTCGAACCGGACAACTTGACCCAAATAGGAAAAACCATGCTATCGCCATCTTATCATTCCCCGCAAACACTCCGGTAACATTGCTCCAAAGAGGGAATGAATGTTTGGTGATGGCTAACCTCGCCGCTTATGTGTGAAACTAGAGTAAGTATCTCGAGGAAGAATGAGGCTTGAGAGATGGGTATATGAAAGGGACTCTTCCTCGATTGTCTGTATCTAGCATCAAGCAATCTACTTCTGTCTCAAACATTCCATCTCTTCACCTAAACGAACCCTTAAAAGTCAATCTCCAAAAGACTATCAAAATGGCCTCCTTCAAGCACTTCGCCCAAGCCCAATCCAAATTCGAGATCCCCCCTCTCTCAGGCGGAAACACCTTCATCGGCGACATCCACTCCACGCCCGAAGGCGCCGAGAAGCCCCTGGCCATGGGTCTTTTCCGTGTCAACAAGGGCGAGCCTCTCACATACACATACAAGTACGACGAGTGCAAGATCATCCTCGAGGGAAACTTTGTCATCGAGGACTCGACGGGCCAAAAGGTCGAGGCCAAGGCTGGGGACGTGTTTTATATCCCCAATGGCGCTACGCTTACTTTCTCTTCGCCGGATACAGGGTTGGCGTTTTATACTGGTGCGAGAAAGATGGGCGATCTATAGATGGGAAGGGCTTGGATAGCGGGATCTGATAGATTAGAATGCTTCCATATATGAAGCTCTCAATTAAGCCAATAACCCAAGTTAAACTCATACTGTGATATCTCCCCTATAAACTCCAACATTGATCCAATAAACAATCTTATTCACAGTCACCTAACCAAACATTGATCTCAAGTTGTTATCCTCCATCACATCCACCCAATGCACCGAAGCCGACCCAGGTGCTTCACTATCATAAGCATCCCATATCGCTTTGATAAGTTCCTTCGCCATCATGACTGGTTTCGGCGGTAAACTGCTCTCCAACATGTTCAGCCGACCGGTGATGAAATGCCGAGCGTTACTAATGTCGAGGGACATGCGGGAAATTAGGTTGGCAGGTGGCGGTGAAGTGCCTAGCATATCCATAGAGAAGGGATCCGTCTGGAAGTTTGACGAGCCGATGCCTGTATCGAATGAAGAGGTAGAAATGTCAAGCATCGTCGTGGTATCGTAGCGAAGGCCAGTACTCGCGGTGATGTACAGCAAAGGCTGGATACAGCGTGTGCCAGAATTGGGCGGAATATGCTCCAAAACATTAACAAGACGGAGACTCAACGGAATAATCCACTCCTCCCAAGGAATATGTCGACTATTCGCATGAACAGAATCAGTCGGTAATCGCAAAGCCACCAGATCCGGGAACGTCTGATACAGCTGCAGCAACGCAGCGAGTTTATAAGCCTCAGCGACCTGCGCAAGATGAAGCGACGGTGTCCGATAATCTCCCGTGTTAGCAACACAAAGAGTATTCTGGAACTCAAGCCCCAGAAGCTTCTCCTCCAACCCCTGCGCCTCTTGGATCTCCTCCAGAGCTCGCTGGAAATCCCGCCCTGTTTCTTTCGGTAGTTTCAGATTTCTTCGGAAGCTTCGGCAGAGTCTTATCGCTTGCGCGAAGAGCTGAGATGCGAGCGGGGAAATGCCAGTCCACGGGTGTGGTGAGTTGTCCATGTATCGCTCGGCTAGTTGCATTGAGGAGTCGGTTTGAGGGCCTGTGACTGGATCATCGGTGTCGAGAGCTGTGTCGTCTTGGTTAACTGCTGCGAGGAGCATTTCACAGTAAGTTAGGCTTCTGTTGAAGAAGGATAAAAGTTCGAGGTCCTTTGCTGAAAGTGATGAAATACGGCGGTTGAGGCGATTTAAGATCTTGCGAGCTGATCGGAAGAATGGTAGACCTAATTGTCTCGCATCAACCCAACACACCGTGGTTCCCAGGCAAAATAGTGAGAATAATGCACCAGCGGGCATGTTATCGACAGCTGGGTTCTGAATAATCTCTTCTGCCTCTGAAAGAACTGATCCGGTGGCCGCTTGCAGGAAATACATAGCCGATTGCTTCATGTGCGGTAATCGCGTAGACAAGAATCCAGCAGACATGCTCTGCAGCGAACTAAACACAGATTGTGAACTCGTGCATAGCTCAAGAGCGAGTTTTCGATTGAGGTTAAAGTCTGAATCGAAACCAGACCATAATGTACAGACTTGTTCGAACCAGTTGCTGATGAGGAGGGATGAAGTGTCGGTTATGAGACCAACAGTGAGCGGCGTTCCTTCAAAGTATTGAGATTCATTCGTCGGCGTAAGAGCTTGAGATGTCATTTCGACATTCTGGACTGTCATGTCGCTTATATTCTCTTCGACGATGGAATTCGACCGCGCAAAGATATCATTATCCGGCTCGGTACAAGAACTCGTCGTCCAACTCGCGTCACCAAGGATTGAAGTGTTGTCTTCAATTGGCAACTCCTCAGCCAGCGCTGGAGCAAGTGTATCTAGCGGAACATCGAATACCGCAGAAGGTGTCGCTACGAATGACGGCTCGGGTTGCATAGTCGAACTTCTTCGCGAAGACGTTGGTGAGGTCGGGGCCGCGAGCTCAAAGTTTACTTCGCCAGGTTGATGTTTGAAGGACCATTTAAACTCTTTCCAGTACCCACCGCATTTAACGCCTTTGCGAATACATCTCAGACACTCGGGTCTTGTTTCGTCGCATTTTGTCTGGATAGTCAGTATGTGTTCTCAGAACAAGCAAAAAAAAGAACAAGCAGATTGACCTACATGTTTTGCCTTGCAAGTAACACAACCTGAGCGTGATCGTGGATTAGGACCATTCTTGGTCTTTGAAGCTCTTCTGCAATTTGTCTTTGTTGATGTTTTCGTCTGCATTTTGCACCTCTTTACTTGGTAAAAACGAAGAGGCTGGAGCTATGAAATGAAAAGGAGAGAAGATCGTCCTCGCAAGAACATGGAGGTGTTGGTCATTAATGGGGATTCGAGAAGGGACATGGGGGGCGTGGCAACGTATCTCCAGGCCCTGGACCATTGGACGAGATAAAAACGCGGGGAAGTGCATCACTATCAGCCACTAACAGACGCTAATTCTTGGTTCACTGTGACGACGTGACGCTGATAAGAGGTGAAGCTATTTGTTTCCCCTAAGAGATAGGCTTTGGAAGCCGAGATGAGACGTATACGTCTGAGCGATGTTCTGAACTCTTCTATCTTATGAACAGCTTCTATCGTATTGAGGTCAATGTCTCATAATGTGCTCTTCAACGCGGAAACAGCAACTATATATCCATATCCCGGGTCACATTCTAGAGCTCAAGTGGACATTTGGTGGAGTCAAGCATCGATCCCGATACTCCACCAACTCGCATCTCGGCACTCGCTTATCAAGCCTAACTACGATAAGAATTCAACATTCAAAGCTCAGATATCTCAAACATTAACATTAAACAGCTCAACGTTTCTTATCATCTCAGAACCTAAACCTTCGTCTTCTTACAGCTCATGTCAGAAAGCTTCCAGAAGTCATGGCTCACTATTGATCTCCGGCAAGATGCGGGGTGCACACCCAAACCACATGCTCACTAATGACGCCTCGTCTTCTGTTTCGTGTAACTCTGTCCTCCAAGTTTTTGAGAGGCTCGATCGTAGCAAACTATTACTAAATGGAAATTCATTGCCGGCATGTCAAGTTCATGACATCCCCTGGAAGCTCCACCTTGAAAATCCGGGGTATGGGGTAAGCTACACGGATAACGTCAATTCATTAAAACTAAGCTGTTTAACCTGGAAATACATGTTATATAGTGGCCTTGTAGAGCCTTGATTCGATATTTTATTCTCGCAAATATATACACTCATAGATAGCATCACTGGTTTTTGAGACGGGAAAAGAGATGGTAAGGCATGAACCTCTCCAGCACTTTGAACTCCGGCACCTTGTTAATGTATATGAGACATTCAGTGCTCCGAACATGGTGACCAGGTATAGTCAATTTCTGGCTCTTTGATCGGAGTTCTATATTCCTGCTCTATTTATACGTCTAAATCTAGATCAAACACAATATCTACTCTACAGCCCAAATCCATCTACAACCTCGCCTTCACACCATCCTTCTCAAGATCCGCCTTCGCCTTCCCATTCCACCTCCTCCACAATCCTTTCCTCAACTCCGTACCCTCTATAAAATTCCTAAACCACTCCCTCCTAAACTTGGGCAACTTGCGTCCCACCCCTGGCTCACCCTCACCCGCAAGCTCCCTCACCGCCTCAAAGTAATCCTCAAAGTCCGGAAACACAACAGAGAACTTTGGTCCATCGCCGTGTGTCTGTATCCTCTCATCCTCCCACCTCTGCATCTCCTCCTGTGAAGGTACAGACGCTCGGCCTGCGAGGATACGAGCTGCGTAGACGGCTTGCCACTCGAAGATCTTGAACGTGAGACCTGCGCCTACTGCGCCGACGAAGAGCAGCGTCGGATCTTTCTGCCATACGATGTGTTGGTATAGACCGGGGACGCGATTGTTGCGGACGGGGAGGGAGGGGAGGAATGGGAGGGTCCAGCTGTAGCCTGTGCCGAAGATGATGTGGTCTACATCTGCAACGCTGGTTCCGTCGATGAAGTGCACTGTTAGGTTGACGACCTTGGCGATGGATGGATGTTGCTGGATCTTGGGGTGGTCAAAGGCTGTGTCGCCGAAGAAGACGTTTGTGGTGTGGCCGATGGTGACGCAGTGAATTGGTGATTTGGCTGTGTCGACGAGATCAACTGCGATATCAGCCGCTGATACAGAAGCACCCACAACAACGACTCTCTGTGCACGCAAATTAGTACTGACACTGCCTTAAGGTCGCACAACTTACCTTGCCGTGAAAAGAGTCTCGACCTCGGAAGTGCTTGCTGTGCACCACACTTCCCGGCCTCGTCTTCTCAAACCGCTCCAAGCCCTCCACAGCCGGAATATACGGCACCCAGTAATGGCCGCTCGCCACAACCACAGCATCAAAAGTCTCACTCCACCAGTAATCCTGCTTCTTTCCCTCCTTTCTCAACACAACCTTCCACTCATCACCGGTCTTCTCAACATGTTCCACGGTGGTGTTGTACGAGATGAGATCTTCGTAGTGGTTACGATGCAAGATACCTGCGATGTAGTCACGCATGACTTTCCAGTGCCGGAAGGGCGTCTCGGGGCCGTGCATCCCGATTGATCTCTCACTGCGGATTTCGGGGATGGGCTCTTGTGTGAACTCCATGGTGGATGTGTCAACGTTGGTTTCTAGGTATGGGTACAGAGATGATTCTTCATGGCGTGGTTGCGTGGACTTGGGAAGAAGTGTTGGTAAAGTCTCAGGGATGGGCAGTTGCTCATCTGCTGTACGATCTGCGAGCTTTGCCAGATTTGAGATTGTTGGAGGTTGAGTTGTATCACCAATCCTTACACCGTCAGCTCAAATTCTCTCACCATATAATCTGGTAGTTTACTAGAAATCTGATGACTTACCAACATCCTCCAGGCCCTTCACGGCGTTCAAAAACCCTGATAAGATCAAACGTCTTCTCTTGCGCCAAAGCATCAACCGCAATAGCACCCGCTGGTCCGGCGCCGATGACCGCCACACGTTTTACACGAGGGACAGACATGGTAACAAGCCAATGCAGAAAACAGCGCAAGTGTAACGACAGGAGAAGCGGAGGAGATGATCTATTGTTGTATGCGACAAGTGAGGGAGGCGAAATATAGAAAAAAGAAAAGATTTAAAGTCCTTTTGTCGTTGAGTTGGAGGATTTTAGCGGCCGATATGCTCCACATGCGGCACGTTTGTCAGACCAGACCCTTGATTGTGCCTCAGATGCGATATATCACGCCATAGCAAGGGGTTGTGATATATACATCTCCGATTTGTTGTAAAGCTGTAATTGAGTTTGTGTCATGGGATTGTCCGTATGAGATTTATGGATTCTAACGCCATTTATTGATTTGCCGAGCTTCTAGAGGATTTGAGTGACACTGATAAGCCTGACAAGGTTTATAAGAGTTCTCGTTTATATCAAAGCTCGGTACGATGAGTTTACCATCACCTCTGTAGCATATGAAAACACAGACCAGACATATTCACCTCTAGTAGTCCCCGCCCACAACAAATGTTAAACTCAAAAGCAATGGTATTGAAGGTATAAACTGCATGACCAGATGCATCGCAGAAAACATCACCATGCAACATGCACTCCCAACTCCAAACAATCAACCATCTTGACAACGACCCAGATGCAGACAAGCCATGAACGCCACGCAGAATAGACACAACAGCCGTAACTTTTCATCAAACCCATAGTTCATCAACATCTAAACAATAGCTCCATACTGTCTGAACGAAGCTCGCGATGATGGCGGAACAGACTGTTCAGGTCGATACGTCTCTGGGCCACAACGTTCCAACTCTCGGAGCCAAGCATTCATCCTCGCCTTCTTATCATCGCCCAGACTCCCATAGTCATGCGCAGCCCAATCATCCTCGCTCAAGCTCCACAGCGTCAGATGTTCAAAGATGGCCATGACAGCAGAGATGACAATAACCGCAATCGGATTTCCCCAATCATCGGACCACGCAGCGTAGAATATCAG
This sequence comes from Fusarium odoratissimum NRRL 54006, assembly GCF_000260195.1. Classification (NCBI taxonomy): domain Eukaryota; kingdom Fungi; phylum Ascomycota; class Sordariomycetes; order Hypocreales; family Nectriaceae; genus Fusarium; species Fusarium odoratissimum. The sequence continues at coordinate 933,093 of NW_022158692.1, read as the reverse complement.
CACAAACGCATCGAGCGCATCGCTGAACAAGTTCGTCGCAAGCGCACGGGTGACTTCGCGACGAGCAGCCGAGTCGGTCGCAGCGTTTGTAGTATCGCTCGTGTACAAAAGCCCCGAGAGGAGAATATCGCGAATGCCAATTAGACTAGCGAGCATATATGCTGAACCATCAGGTGCGATATCGAGGGCCCAGAGGCCAAACCGTGGGTATGCTATTAAGGAGACACCGCGGGCGAAACGGGCGAGAGAGAAAGTCGTGATGGCGAAGCGCTGAACATGGTTCGCTGCTGTAGGAGCAGGAGGTGGTGGTTGCTCATACGGCGATGCGATAGCTGTGGGCGTGGAGATGGGAAGCAGAGGAGAATTTGAATGTGGAGGCATTGCCTTGATTATTACGTTGGTGTTTCAAGCCGTCTCGTCACAGTAGATATTAGGTGACGTTGTTGGAGGAGGAGGATTTGGATCAACGAGCTCAAAATTATCACGGGCCTGTATTAAAAAGACCATGAAAAAGTAGAAAACAGGAAGACTCAAGAGAAACGGGAGAGTTGCGAGTAATATGAATACCATAATGACACAAGAGATATTATCTTCCAAGGTCTTGTAACACCCATGCCTAGCACCAAAAAATCATCAAGCTCACGCGTTTCCCCACAGATAAAGTGGCGTCCGTTTTAGAGGGCGATGACCCCCAAATTCGCTCCCCTCCATCACGATCTCGATGCGACGCAGCCTTGGGAACTTTAGCTCCGACAGTCGGTGAGAGAAGAATGAGTGAATGATGAAGCGATGTTTTGATGTTCGATGTTTGGGAGGGGATGATCGCTCTGCAATAGGGGTCCTTCAGTGGCGATGAATCATGAATGGTGCATTGCATGTGCCGTCTATATTTGCTTCCCTTCTACAGTCAGTAATTCTACTGTTTATGGATGTGATGCTTTGGTGATGAACTGGTGGAGATAAGACGATATCATCCCACTCCGACCTGCTTCTAATCAAACCACTACCACCATAATCACCACTCTCTTCTCCCCCGTGTTCCTCTGCTTCGACAGGCGCTTTCAAGGGGTCGCACATCAGCCTCTCTCGATGCGGCCTTGATCACACCCTCATCAATACAAAGAGGGTTGCTAGCATGCATCGCGTCTCTCCCGCCTCTGAGCGGGGAAGAGCTATATCTGACTCGCGACAGGGATTAGCTATGGTGTTTTCCCAGCCTTCTCTAGTGCCTTTTCCTCTGTAACTGGTTACAATGGGTGAAATATGGTGACTTGAATTGTCTTGCGATGGTGTTCTCATATGTTGTTTTGGGTCTTGTGCATAACAGATCAACAAGCTAGCCAGCCTCGCCTCTACAAGTCTACCACTCTAACTGCATTCACAGAGTTCATTTGATCGGTCAAGTCTTAGTATCGCGACTTTTGACTTGGTGTTGTGATTATCAGACGGAAACGGCAGCTAGAGAACCGGATCGTGCGGGATATCCCACCCTTTTTCACCATCACGCGGACAGATCTCTTATCTCTATCTTACACTGCTGCCAACCAAGGAGCTTCACTCGCTCACTCACACTTGCAGGGCAATGCATTGATATTTATCGTAAACGCGCAATATGCACTGCATGTGCATATGTGCGTATGAGGAGGGGAACACTGGCATTGTAATACGGTCATGCTGGTGAAATGTCCATAAATAACTCGATGCAGATGGCGGTTCTGAAATGGCCTTGATACAGATCGAGTTTTATTGGAGGTCTGTATTTGAGTCAGTTTCACAAAACATCTTCGCTATGCAAACAACTTAAAGAGTCATGAGCTGTTTGATGCCTATTTGCGCCTTGGCTTGATTAACCACTTTAATGGAATCTTGTAAAATTAGGTAGCTTGCACCTACGTCTTTTGCTCGGTCCAGACCCAGGATTTCGGGTGCAGTTATCCCTGCCATTTCCTGCTGAATGGTCAACTCTCACTCGAAGTGCAAACATTTGAACTGTCTCAGCCATGCTGCAATATCACCGACCGCGTGCATTATAACCAATTATAGTGACATATCAGCAAACGACAAGAAAACACTGACATGAATACCCAATCCAGTGACCTTCACCTTCAAATCCAAGCTAGGATACTGTAACTCATACCCCAGCACTCGCTTCTCCCCGTCAGATCTATCCCCCGATCTCGCCAACTCTATTTCCTCACCTGAGATATCGCTTCAAACACTCACGCCAGTAATTCCACCATCTCCATAAATTACTCGAATGCGAAAATCTCGGACATCAATTCAAACCCCGAATCTATCTAACCATGGAGAGCACCTCGCTCGTGCCGTGTCGACTGGCATGTTCTCTACGCCAAGGGGTCCAGATCAGGCACTAGTCTTGCAGCGCCGAGGACGTCAGAATTGCCAAAGAGAAAATTCCAAAGGATGCTCTACAGCTTCTGCGTAAACGGGCAAGTCAAGATGAGCGACGTACGGGAGGGCTATCCTGTTTCGTCAGTGTAAGTTGAGATATTACGCAATTTATCATGTTTAAGGGCCTTCTTCCCACTTGTCTCTCGTCTTTTGGAACCTGTCACATTTGCAGTGGAAGAAGCAAAACAGGCCATCTTTGTGGAGTCTTTAATTGGATGTTGTATCCGGTTGTGCATATTCTCGTGATTTTTGTTTTCTCCCCCTCATCGAGTGAGGGAGTATTTATACTAGATGTTGTCCCGAGGAGTCGAGGCGCATTGTGATAGTTGGAAGAGAAACGGCAAAGACATGGGTGCTCACGATACAGAAGGTAAAAGGGCGAGTCCGAGGAGTAGTCCTCCATTACAAGAAAAGTCAGATCCGGCGGGGCATGATGAACAAGGTATGAGGATGGCATTCACGTTGGGGCATTGAGTGGATAGTGAATGTCTAGTTGAGATTGAAAGAGTCAGAAGACAGATGAAATGAGTCGCACAAGACAATCGTATGACAACTAACACCACTCCAGATACAGACACAACCCCCGATGATAACCAAGGCCTCTTACATGGCAACGCAGTAATCGAAGCCGGCGGCAGCGACGAAGACGGTGAATTCTCCGCTAGCGACTTTGATCCCGAAGATTCTTCAAGTCTTCGCTCCTCCTCAACATCCATAAGCTCCAGTATTCTCGAACACAGCTATCAAAACGGTCGTCGATATCACCGTTATCGCCATGGCCGATATCCCTTACCGAACGATGAGGCGGAGCAGAATCGTGAAGATATGCTTCATGCGATGATGTTGGAAGCCACAGATGGACGGTTATTTTATGCGCCGGTTCGTGAGAATCCGCAGAGGATAGCGGATTTGGGGACTGGTACGGGGATTTGGGCTATTGAGAGTATGTGAAGAGAATGAGTGACAGGGAATGATGCTAATGGTGTTAGTTGGTGAGAAATATCCGAGTGCAGAAGTATTGGGATTGGATCTAAGTCCAATACAACCGACATGGGTACCTCCAAACGTCAAGTAAGTCATACTCACATATACACATATTCTCAAATCTAACCTGTACAGATTTTATGTGGACGATATCGAAGACGAATGGCTCAACGGCGATGACTTTGACTTCGTTCATCTTCGCAACATGATCCCAATCCTCAAATCGCCTGTAACCCTCCTCAGGCAAGTATATGCGTAAGTCCGCCCCTTCTACGCCCAATACTCCTCTAATAATACCAGAAACATGAAGCCCGGTGCTTGGGTAGAACTCCAAGACGTAGATGGCCAAGTCCACACAGACGACAACAGCATCCCTGACGATTGGCCCCTGAAACGCTTCACAGAAATCATCCTCCAAGCATTCGCTCTCTACGAAACAAACGCACACGCCGCAGTATTCGGAGGCCAATATCTTGCTGAAGCAGGGTTTGTTAATATAAAACACAATTTTATCAAATTGCCATATGGGACATGGCCAAAAGACAAGTAAATCACACCACCTACGGAGAGAGTTGTTGCTAATGGTGTAAGGGTCATGAGATTGGTGGGCATGTATTATCGAACTGCATGTGAGGAATTCTTCCCGGCGATTGGGAATTTGCATTTTCCGCAGTTGGGATGGGGTAAAGATGAGATGGAGGTGTTTTTTGCAGAGTGTAGACAGTCCATGAGGGATCCGAAAGTTCATGCTTATGGGAAGATGCATTTTTGGAGTGGCCAGAAGCCATTGGATGCATAGAGTGCATTGATGATGGGATCTACAGAACCGCCATGAGAAATGTTGAAAGATCTATGTATCGAGGATCATGTTTGAGCGTCGGTGCCAGAAGAGAAGGACTGAACAGTATATGCTTCATGATTTATGCTATCAAATACCACTTTTAAACCCAACTCCAATCTAACCAGATATACATAATCTATTACATTACCTCCGTCCCTTCTTAGCCTTCTTACTTCTAGGCTCCTCATCCCCTCCCTCTGCATTTCTTCTCTTCTTCCTACCCTCCTCAAGCAACTTCTGCATACCCTCCGTAGCCTTGAACTTGGGATTCGAAGGATCAATAGCATACTCGTGACTCTCAAACACAGCCTTGAAACGATCATCGTCAACATCCATGCTAAAGTCCTCCTGCAGACCGCCGCGGGATTCTTTGGCCAGGGCCTTCTTTTTGGCTTTGCCCTTCTTCTTTTTGGCCTTCTCTGCGCGGACGATTTCGTTCATGTCGAAGTGGTCTAGGTGATCAGCTTGGTCTGCGTCCACGTCGGCCATGACCTTCTCGAGCTGCTTCTTCTGGGCTTTGTTTTCGGCCTCGGCGGCTTCGCGGGCTTCGCGCTTCTTGAGACGGTCGGCTTTGCGGATGGAGGTCTTGGAAGATGCTGCGGGGTCTTCGGCGGCAGTGAAGAAGGGGTCGTCGAATCCAAGGTCGTCGGTCTCGCCTGCAGGGACCTCGACATCCTCCTCTTCCTCCTCCTCGGCATCAGGGTCCTGGCCAGCACGCCGAGCTCGTGCAGCTTCGCGCTTCTTCTCCTTTCGCTCCTTTTCCTTTCGGATGTACTTCTCAATTGTTGTCTCCTCCTCGACTGTCTTCTTTGGTGCGCTCTCTGACAAAGCAGGCGTGAAAGTAATCTCCATGTCGCCTACGGGGGCGTTCTTGGAAGATTTGGTAGGTTCCTCAGATAGACCCAAGGCAGCGCGCATTTTTCGACGCGCCAACTCCTTCTTGGAAAGCTTGGGCTCATCCTCACCCTTCTCTTCTTCGACGACCTCTTCTTCCTCCACATCGTCGTCATCTTCGCTGTCGCTTGCCAAGTATGCGCGGAGATCGTTCTCTTCGATCTCGTTGCGACTACCACTAAAAGCGCGGTTGATGGATTCCTTGCGCGATGCCTCCTCAGGATGCATGTCCCAGGTAAGCTTGACCTTTGAGCTCTGAAGGGCGTTTGTCACGAATTCTACGGGCTTGTATGACTCGGGAACCTTTTCACACTCGTCTCTGGGCTCGTCATCGAAAGTGACATCGTCGGGAACGAATCGAAGATCGAGGAAGTTGGAGGATGACTGGTACTCTCGTCCATCGACAGCCTCGTAGAGCTTCTGCGCAACAGCTGGGCTTGAGCAGACCATGACGGCATAGTAGTATCGTAGACGGTCGAGCTGGTAAGATCGTAGCGCATCACTGTCGAAGTCCTGATCGTCACCCTCTTGGAGCAAACTCTTCTTGATTCGCTCGTCTCCATCCTCACTTTCTTCGTCGCTGTCATCCGAATCGTCGTCCGAGTCGTCCTTGGAGTTCTTGAACAATGCCTTCGGGGGTCCTTCAACTTCTTCCTGCTGCATGCGCTCCTTGCCAAATTCACTAGGGTATACTGAAATCTTGTCGATCTTGCCACCAGTCTCAGGAAGGAAACTGTTGAAGAGAGCCATGAGGTCAGTAGATTTGACGTGGTCCCAGTCAAGGTTGACAATGGCGATTCGATTCGTCACTTCTCCAGCCTCAACATCGTTTTGCTCATCTTGGAATCGCTGCATGTCTCCCTCGGTATCGACTTGCGCGCCACCTTCTTCTTCGTCGGAGTCGGACTCTTCCTCCTCAGAATCAGAGTCGTCTTCAGAAGATGAGAAACCACCGCCTCGGGCAGGGTCGTATTTCTCGTGCGCCTTTCGCAATTCTCGCTGAACGACCTCGTCATCCTCGACCTCGATGTCATCTTCCTCCTCTCCCCCCTCCTCCTCGTCTTCTTCTTCATCCTCCTCGCGGTACAACCTTTGTAGAGCCTTCTTCTTGGAATCCGATTTTACTTTTCGGCCATATCGGTCGACCTTGGCGGTAGCAGTGAACTCGTCATCTTTAAGCATGCGAGAGAATCGCTTGTCGATTGTGGTTTTTGTCTGCTTCTTCGAGGGCAAACGGAATCGGGGATCGGTCTCAAAGTCGGCAAATCGCTCATCAGCGATTTGACTCGCCGCAGGGGCAGCCTTTTTCGTTTTCTTGTCGTTTTTCATATTGTCTTGACGAAGCTAATTGTGATGAATTCGCGAAGCTTGCTTGAGTGGAGGGGCAGAAAACAGTTGGATTCAATTTTTTGGCGGTGAATCTTTTCTGCCATGGCGGTAAGCTTCTTCCGGTAAAGCGCCTCACAGTCGGCCATCGGTATTGCCAGGCGCCGCGCATTTTCCAAAAAATTTCCAGTGACTCTGGACTTGGACTTCGATTTTGGCTTGCGCCAACGATAAGGTCTAGAGAACGTCACCTCAATTCTCTTCATCTATATCGTCGCGACTCCATATAATGCCTCCCCATGCGCGAACTGGGCGAGCACCTAAGCCCCAAAAGAATGGTCGAACCGAGCAGCGCCAACAGAAGCGCAAGAGAGAACAAGAGGATCTCCAGCAACTTGAGCAACGAGTGAACGATTTGGTATGGGGATAAATTACGACAATCTCTTACTCTGGCTAATACGAATTCAGGACCCCAAATCGGATGAAATCAAGAACTTTTCCCATCTTCCTCTCTCTGTACCAACCGCCAGCGGCCTCGAGGCCTCACATTTCCAAACCCTTACCGATGTCCAAGCTCACGCCATTCCACTGGCTCTCAAGGGCAAAGATGTTATGGGAGCCGCCAAAACAGGAAGCGGAAAGACCCTCGCTTTTCTCGTTCCCGTTCTAGAAAAGCTCTACCGTGCCCAATGGACCGAATACGATGGACTAGGCGCCCTTATCATTTCTCCCACTCGAGAACTCGCGGTCCAGATCTTTCAGGTGCTTCGAAAGGTTGGCAGAAACCACGTTTTCTCAGCAGGCTTGGTGATCGGTGGAAAGAGCTTGAAGGAGGAAGCGGAACGATTGGATCGAATGAATATTTTGGTTTGCACACCCGGTCGAATGCTGCAGCATCTTGATCAGACAGCTGGTTTCGACGCCAACAACTTGCAAATCTTGGTTCTGGACGAGGCAGATCGCATCATGGATATGGGTTTCCAATCCGATGTTGATGCGCTAGTCGAGCATCTTCCCAAATCACGACAGACACTTATGTTCAGTGCCACCCAGAGTAAGAAGGTCTCGGATCTTGCTCGTCTCAGTCTCAAGGACCCCGAATACGTCTCTGTTCACGAAGCAGCGGCTAGCGCCACTCCTACAAGCCTCCAACAGCACTACATCGTTACACCTTTGACAGAGAAACTCGACACATTATATGGCTTCATCAAGGCTAATTTGAAGAGCAAGATTATTGTCTTTCTGAGCTCAGGCAAACAAGTTCGATTCGTATACGAGAGTTTCCGTCATCTTCAGCCCGGTATTCCTCTACTACATCTTCACGGCCGCCAGAAGCAAATTGCACGAATGGAGATTACAAACAGATTCACAGCTGCGAAGCAATCGTGTTTGTTTGCGACAGATGTCGTCGCGCGAGGAATTGATTTCCCTGCCGTTGACTGGGTTATTCAGGCCGATTGTCCTGAGGATGTAGATACATATATCCACCGAGTTGGAAGAACAGCTCGATACCAGAGCAATGGTCGAGCTGTGCTATTCCTCGACCCTAGCGAGGAGCCAGGAATGTTGAAGAAGCTTGAGCAGAAAAAGATTCCCATACAAAAGGTGAATGTCAAGGAGAAGAAAAAGAAGAGTATCAAGGATCAACTACAAAGCATGTGCTTCCAGAACCCAGATCTGAAGTACCTTGGCCAAAAGGCCTTCATCAGTTACACACGGTCAATTCATTTGCAAAGAGACAAGGATGTTTTCAAATTCAACAAACTAGATCTTGATGGCTTCGCTGCTAGTCTTGGTCTCCCTGGTACACCGCAGGTCAAGTTCAGAAAGGGCGAGGATATCAAGAAAATAAAGAATGCTCCTCGTGTTGGCATGTCTAGCGACTCTGAAATGGAAGAAGATGGGGAAAAGTCAAAGAAGAAGAATGAGGTGCGCACAAAGTACGACAAGATGTTTGAGCGGACAAATCAAGATGTTCTGTCAAGTCATTACAACAAGCTTGTGCTTGATGGCGATGAGAACGCGGATGATGACGACGGCGATTTCTTGTCAGTCAAGAGAGTACTGAAGGATGATGAGCTAGACGACGAGGCAAACAACGCTTTCAAGAGCACAGCAAAGGTCATTGATGGTCTAGGTGGTGAAGAACCATTTGTGGTCGACTCAAAACGTCGTGAGAAGGCTCTCAAGTCAAAGAAGAAGATGCTCAAGTTCAAGGGCAACTCAACCAAAGTCGTGTTCGACGAGGATGGTAACGCCCATGCTATCTACGAGCTCAAGGACGAGGACGACTTCATGGGAGAGGGTCCAGCCGAAGAACAGCGTCGCAAATTCGTCGAAGACGAGACGTCGCGCGTTCGCGAGGCAGATGTGGACGACAAAGCTCTCGCCAAGCAAAAGCGTCGCGAGAAGCGAGAAAAGCGCAAGGCTGCCGAGCGAGCAGAGCGCATGGGCATTGTATCAGACGACGACGGCGACGCACCCATGCTGCACAACGCAGACGACGGCGAAGATCCTCTGGCGCTTATGCGATCGCTGCCAATGGGAGGCGACAGGTCGGACAGCGAGGAAGATCGCGAGCCGCCCAAGAAGAGAGCCAAGAAGTGGTTCGAGGACGACTCGGAGGACGAGAAGAAGAGCAAGGGCAAGGGAAGGGTCATCAAGGTGCAGGACGAGCCGGAGACTTTGGAGGATCTCGAGGCGCTTGCTACTGGGTTGTTGGATTAAGGAGGTGGACAGGTTCGATACCCTTTGGAGCCTTGTATATAAGGATAGACAAAAGTTGCGAATTAAAATGCATAGGGTTAATGTTCAAATTCATCGTCTCGTGTATCTTATAAGAAGCTGTTAATTGTCATCAGAAAGGTCATGATTGAATTACAAGTAGCACCATTCTCAGCAAAAGCTATCCATTCCCATACCAGCTCCACGCTTCAATGCCTTGCATATATAATTCACACTCCCATACAAGAATATGTACATGAACCAATCAACTATCCCCAACGCCCAGAAAGCACATCGAAGTCTAAACTGCACCAACAGATATATTCATCCGTTGGTTTTTACACCAGCTATTCCACCACGTTTCCAAATAGCCGAACGCGGTAAAAGCACGTATGGTCTACCGCGCCGTAATTGCCCATGGATCGAACGACGATCTGGTCTGTGCCGATTCCGAGGTTGGAGAACTGATCTTTGATGTGCTGTACGTGAACGCCGTCGTTTAGCTCGTTTCCAACGTACTCAAAGTCGCTGATCTTGACGAATTGATCGGACAAAGGGACCGAGACATTGCGGTTAGTTGTGTCTTCTCTGAACCAGTTGGCTGTTATAGCAAAGACTTGATCACGCTCCATTTTGTCTTCGAATCTAGCAAAGACTTCGATCTGTCGCGGTCGAGCCAGTGGATCTGTCGTTGCGTTCTTATTAATGTGTTCGATCACGATGTCAGTGGGAACGACCAGATGGCCAAGGTGAACAGAGATTCTGGCACCATGGTATCGTCCGCTGCTATCGATGTCGTGAACTGAGCAAAAACAGTCTCCTTCATCTTGCCACGGGAGAAGTGCTGCCGCGGCAGGGAGAGGATGTACGCCAGAGACGCCACGCTTCAAGGCTTCTTTAGTAGCGACGCCCTTCTTCCATGGATCCCATACACCTGTCGTGAGAGCCTCATCAATGGTAGCCCCAGCGCCAACCGCAAAGAAGTTGACCTGGTGCTTGAGCCGCGTGTTCCAGTCTTCGTGAATCTTTGCCTTGGCACCAACTCCAAGGACTTCGTCTGATATAGTCTGGATAACAATCTCTCGAATGAGTTTCCTCATCTCAGCGTCCGATGTTCCCTGGGGAGCCATCAATTGCGCAGTACGAATCGACTCTTGAATATGAGTCAACATATCCGACTTTAGCTCTTGGAGCTCAGCTCGAACTGTTGCTTGGTGGGTTGCCAGTTCGTTCCCGAGATGTTTTATGAATTCGCTTCGAGTAACAACTGTCTGGTTCTGCTTGCCGAGTTGCTCATTGACAATCTGGGCGACTTTCTTGTCGAATCCAGCTCCTGACCCAGCAGCCTTTGTCTTGGCCATTGCCTTTTCAATGAGCGGTTCGAGAATCTTGTTGTTATTCTTGAACCATGTGTCCCAGAAAGCAGGCAGCTTCTCCTCGATGCCGCTGTCGACGACTTTCGTGAGCTTCGACTTGAAGTCTTTGTCTTTACCGAGTCCCGCCACGATAGCCTTCCACTGCTTTTCCGTGGAGATCTCGTAGTTTCCGCCCTTCTTCTTCATGTTCAAAAAGCTCCCACTCTCCTTCAGATAATCTTGAAGACCATGATAGAACTGTTGGGGAATAGACGGCTTTCCATTGATGGTTTCCATGGTGATGTATTGAGGGAGTTTCGCTTCCAGCTTCTCGAGACTTTTCTTCTGGTCACTGAGTTTTGATGTCAGCTTTTTCATTGCCTTTTTGACTTCATCCGTAAGTTCAATATTGTTAATGGGAGTTTCTGCGAAGACATCATGCTCATCGTCTCTGCTCCAGGGCGACCACGAGGGCAATGAGAACGATGGCATCATATCTCCAACGTTGTGAACAAAGCCAGAAGGGTTCGGTATGTGGAAACCACCTAAGCCAAAGTTTGGAATACTTGGTAGAGATGGTTTCACGGCTCCCATGCCCGAAACGAGGGAGACTCCCAAAAGCAAGCCAACACCGCCAATGAGAACAGCGTAGACCACTCTTTCGGTCCAAGAACCTCGGATTTGAACACCAGATAATCCGTCGAGAAGGTTGACGAAATGATCCATAATCTTATCGACCAACCATACCACAGACTGCAGATATGTCATTGGATTTAATAACTTCCACCAATCCGTAGGACCACCATTGTTGTATTGATCATCGTCAAAATCGTCAAAGTCATCGTCTTCACGCCGTCTCCAAATCAAGTTGAATGGCCAGAGTGTTAATAACCAAGCAATCTGTTCCCGAAACCATTGACGCCATGGCTCTATTTGGGGCGCTCGTTCTCTCTCAGCTCTCTCAGCTCGTTCACGAGCAATTTGATCCTCTGCTTCTTGGATTTCTCGCTGAATGTCCCAAACACGCTCTTGTGGATCATGGGGAATTTGACGGGCCTTTTCAAATGCGCTTGATTGCGAAGCAGACCTATTGATTCTAGAAAAAAGGCTCTGGCCACCGCTTGTTCTTTGATCTCTCCTCTCAGGAGCAGCGTTTCGAGATAGCTGCTGTGCCGGCTGTCGACGGATTGGGTTGGCAACTGTACGCGTAGACTTCTTTGTGATTGTACGTGTCTTGCTTGCGTTGCCTCCATATTGGATTTCGCTCTCGATGTCGTCTTCATCGCTCTCAGCAGAGCTTTCACTCTCCTCGCTATCTTCCACTACCGTAGGGTTTCGAGGCCGGGGCTGACTTTGTCGGGTTTTGTTTGGGGCTGGTGTATTCACCGTAGTCCTACTACGGGTAACAGGCGCAGCCCTCTCTTCCGGCTCATCTTCTTCTAGTTCACGCGATTTCTGCCATGTTTGTCTCGGTACTTGGAGTGACGTTTGTTGAGTATCCCTAGGTCTTCTGGGCTGGGTCTCAAGACTAGGTTGCTCGCGTAGACGAGATGGCTGTAAGCTGCGCTGTACAGACGTATCTCGTTGAGCTCGAGGGTTCGGGTTGGAGGCAGCAGGCTGCCTTTCAGTTCTTGCTATCAAAGGTGGCACCGATCCTATCGTTGCATCTTCGTAGTAGTCACTTTCCAACCCAAAGCTTCGTGAGCTATCATCATCTCTCCCAGTCGCTAATTGCTGAACAGCGACTGTTGCTGAGCGTGATGCATCTAATTCATGTTAGGATTTGTCGAGAGCAATGTCCATATCACTTACTGTCTCTTGATGGACCCGCATCATCTGCCCTTGCGGACGCTGCCCTTGGCTTTGCTGGTCGCACGAATTCTTCCTCATCATCGGCGTTATTTGCGAGGGCTTGATTGACGGCACTGCCCAAATCCATGCGCTGCAGACCAGCTCCCACCTTTGGTGGTGGCTCAGCACCAGAGCCATATGTGTACTGTCTCCGTGTGCTTGGCGTTCCTTGCAGAGCCGGTAAGTGAGGTCTCACCAACGCATTCGTCGACTCATTCGTGGGTTGTTGCTCGGGTTCCCGACTTGTGAGGCGGGTATTACGTCTACTGACTCTGGGAGGCATGGTTGAGGTGAGATGTGGAGGCTGAGTGAAGTTGGTATGAACAGAAAATTGAACAACAAAAAGAATCCAATCTGAAAGGGATTGCGCCCTTTTGTTTCATGAAAATCGTGTCCGTTGTCTTTGAGATGAGAGTGGGTGAAAGTGGTCGTTCTTTGTCGTCTGAGATGAAAATAGTAGCACTGACTTTGTGTCGACCATACAGACGTATCAAATCAGCGCCACCAAGTAGCTCCCCGCTTCTATTCGCGATTCACAAAGACAGGTTTGCCGTGTGCCAGCTTGACTGGCCAATCTAAGCGTTGAGATGTAGTCAAACACAACAAAGAAACATGTTGGTGGCGGTGAGATGAGCAAACAATGAATCTTGAAGGGTGCCGTCAAAAAGTTCGCGATAATGACAGTGCGATATTTTCGGTATCAGCGTTGAGATCTTTTTGCTGGGTTGTCGAAATGCGTCTTGCTTTTTTTGTCGATACTTCTTGTGATGCTATCGCGAAGATGCTGTATGCAGCCGACGCGATACGCGCCGAGGATTAGGCGGCGCGAATCGAGAGGCTGGTGTACGTAATCACGTGCACAGGCGTTGTACAAGTGCTTCTAAATCACAGCGAAGCAGCATCTCAGATTGGTTCAAGAAATGAAATTCTCAATTAGACGACCTCAGGCAGAATAACTCCTCTGTTAATCCTCAATTTACCACTAAACTCAATGTCAAATAAAGTGTGTCATCGTTCCATACTTCCGCCGCATCTAATCGGAACCAACTCAACTTCACTTAGTTATTACTGAAGAACCAAGACCGTCAAGTCCACAGTCCATCAAAGCCTAGACTATGGGCATAAGTGCTAGCTTGATCTCTGATTCGACATTTAATGAGGGATAGCATTGGTCATTCTTTAATATTCTCATTCCTTCAGATTCGCGGCCGATACGAGAAGTCATACGAAGTTTCAAAGTCGGGTTTAGCCATCGGAGAGAGCGCTATCAATGCATGGACATCTATCAAAGTTAGAGTCATTATTCATGAATGGACGACACCAAATTTTACTTCTCCATCAACTGCTGACGACAAGATGCATTGCTTTATGAAGCGCAGGTTGATTAATTACATCCACAGTACAACAGAGAATGTAAGAGATATAAGCATTACGAGGCCGGTACTCCACAAATACCCTGCCCGCCCACCATGATCGTCTGTTCGGTTCAGTTCAAGTCGGGTAAACCGCCGTCGTTGATACAAGGCAACGGCGTTGTATGGAGCGCATATTGTTAAACTCGATTTTGAGTGCAATCCATTCGGGCCTATGCCATGCTGCGATATTATTTGCCACTCATTCTCAATCGTTCGACTCATTCTCGTGAGATCCGATATCGACAGTCTAGTCGTCCTTGAGACTTCAGCCTCAAGCCCCGAATAATCCTCCATGAGGCATGGACATGTCAAGATCCTTGGAGTCCCACCGCCATTAAATTAGCAGCGTCAATCACATCAGCACGAACCCCCTCCTTCTAAATGAGCCCAAAAAAAAAGCTGCCCCGCCATCCCCGACATTTTCCCCCTACCATTCATTGACCTTTAACCCCGCCATCCCTCAACGCAACCCGCCTCCTCGACTTCTTTTTGCTTTGTGCTTTTTCACCGCAATCTTGAATCGCTCAGTCAGAACAAAGAAATCCACTGAAAATGCCCGTTGGAACTGTTCTCGTCACCGGGTACGCCACTCAATCATCCCTTGCGACACTGACTCCTACTATCTCCTCTTGGTCTTGGACATTGTCTTTGTTGTCGCAAGCTTCAGGACACGGATTATACGGTGTCGCATAAGACAAAGAAGCACCAGCTAACGATTGATCCTCCAGTGGTACCGGCTACATCGGCTCTTTCACCTCGCTCGCCCTTCTTGAGCACGGTTACGATGTCGTTATCGTAGACTCCCTCTACAACTCCTCAGAGGTTGTCCTCGACCGCATTGAGCTGATCTGCGGCCGTCGACCTACCTTCTACAAGGTCGATGTCACAGACGAGAAGGCCATCGACGAGGTCTTTGCCAAGCACCCTGCCATTGACAGCGTCATTCACTTCGCTGCTCTCAAGGGAAGTCACATGTCAACCGGAGCGATCATCCACGACTAACACCATCCAGGCTGTCGGCGAGTCTGGCGAGATCCCTCTCGAGTACTACCGTGTCAATGTCGGCGGCAGTATCTCTCTGCTCCGCTCCATGGAGCGCAACAACGTCAACAACATCGTCTTCTCCTCCTCCGCTACCGTCTACGGCGATGCTACTCGTTTCCCCAACATGATTCCTATTCCTGAGCACTGCCCCATTGGACCTACCAACACATATGGCCGCACCAAGTCCATGATCGAGGACGTTATTACCGACTTTATTAACGCTCAGCGAAGCAACCTGGAGAAGGCCGGTAAGGAGTTCAAGCAATGGAACGGTGCTCTGCTGCGATACTTCAACCCTTGTGGTGCTCACCCCACTGGTATCATGGGTGAGGACCCCGCTGGTGTTCCTTACAACCTTCTTCCCCTCCTTGGAAAGGTTGCTACTGGTGAACGTGAGAAGCTCTTGGTATTCGGCGATGGTGAGTTTTCCTAGCGCATAATTGCTGCGCAACTTCTAACATCTGGTAGACTACTCCTCTCGCGACGGTACTGCCATTCGAGACTACATTCACGTTGTTGACCTTGCCCGCGGCCACCTTGTCGCTCTTAACTACCTGCGCGAGAACCAGCCCGGTGTCAAGGCATGGAACCTGGGTTCCGGCCGTGGAAGCACTGTCTTTGAGATCATCAAGGCCTTCAGCAAGGTTGTTGGCCGCGATCTCCCCTACGAGGTCCGCCCTCGACGACAAGGAGACGTTCTCGATCTCACTGCCAACCCCACCCTCGCCAACAAGGAGCTCAACTGGAAGACCGAGCTCACCATGGAGAAGGCGTGCGACGACCTCTGGAAATGGGTCAGCAACAACCCCAAGGGTTACCGACAAGATCCTCCCGCCGAGATGGTTGAGGCTGTCAAGGCTTCCAAGGCTTAAAAATAGAAATAATGATGACCAAGGCCACCCTTGTGCGAGCAGGCCTCTCGCATTTCATGGACCGAGATGAAAAATTCTTAAAAGATTCATGTTTTTTGGTCATGGTTGAACCATCCATATAGCATTATAGACAGATAGCGCATTCAAAATAAAAATAAAAAGGCTAGACTTAATCGATTTTAATGAGCAACTTTCCAATCGTCTTTCGGCTCTCAATGTCCTGGTGTGCCTGTGCCACGTCCTTGAGGGGGTACACCTTGTGGATGGTAAGTTCAAGCTTCTTGGACTTGATGAGGTCGAAGAGCTCGGATGTGTACTTTTCGAGATCAGCTCGCTCGGAGACGTAGCCGTTGACTACGGGGCGCATCAAGCGAACGCACTTGGGTGTAAGTCGGAAGAGGCTCACGGGTTCCACAGCGCCGGACTGTGTTGTTAGTTTAGGATGTGAGAGTTGGTGAGATATCACTTACAGCGTTGCCAAAGGAGATGAGGTTACCCTTTGCAGCAATCATCTCAAGATCTCCATCGAAAGTAACCTTGCCCACACCATCAAAGATAACATCCGCACCATGACCACCAGTGATCTCCTTAACCTTTGCAACAACATCATCATGAGAGTTGATAACCCACTCCGCACCATTCTTCTTCGCAAGTGCAAGCTTCTCCTCTGAACTAGCAGTACCAATGACCTTGGCACCGACAATTCGGAGCAGCTGAACAAGCAGAGTACCTACACCACCAGATGCAGCGTGAACAAGGACCCATTGGCCAGCCTTGACTTGACCAGCTTCACGGATGAAAGTCCATGCTGTAAGACCCTGGAGATAAGCAGCGACAGCTTGGTCAGTGGGAACTTCGTCGGGGATTTTGACAGCGTCAGAAGCGTTAACAACACTGTACTCAGCGTAGGCGCCGACAGTTCCCATGAAGACCACGCGCGTACCGTTCTCAAACCCCTTAACAGAGGAGTGAGCGTCAACGACAGTACCAGCAGCCTCACGACCGAGGGTAAGAGGAAACTGGGGCGCTTTGTAGAGACCACTTCGGAAGTATGTATCGATATAGTTCAAGCCCGCAATCTGGTTCTTGACGAGGATCTGGCCCTCACCGGCTTTGGGAACAGCAACATCGTTGAATTCAAGGACTTCAGTGCCGCCGTTCTTGTTAATCTGAACGGCCTTCATCTTGGGAGGTACAGGCGCCATTGTTGCTGTTGAGAAGTGTGATGTTATTCTGGAGATTCGCTGGATTGGGATTTGGGTGAGTGGTTTTGATATGGTGCTGGTTCTGAGCAGGGAGCGTCGGAGAGGTTGAGCCATGAGGGTGAGTGTCGGGACTGGGGATTAATAATGTGTCGGGTCGGAAGAGGGCGGTTTTCGATGGAGGAGTGGTTCGGAGCTATGGCGGGGATTGGGGATCAGGCCCATGATGGCGGGGTAATGATACTGATGTGATTGCACGTCATGATTGCGGTTTCGGATATGAAGAGAAGAGAAGAGAAGAGAAGTTGATGTAAATATCTTGAATTATATTACAAGGTCGATATGCTATTAGATAGAGTGCTTACTCGATGTTGAGTAACTGGTGAGACTGGCGGTTCTATTGCTTACAGTTCCCCTTCTAGAAGGCAGATGGCATTGCTTAGACATGGAGAATCCTGCGTCTATCCTATCATATCTGCATCCAGTATTTACATATACAAGCACCCCATCGGCAGTTTCGCCTATGCTACTAGATTGAAATAAAACTCAATACTCATAAATTTGTCAGTTTATGTGCGATCTTGTCCACTGTATTGATTTAAACTGAGCTGTGCTGGTGGACGGCTAAGCTCTTACCCACATCACTTACACAGCAAGTATACTACCCTATAGCCCAGCTCTGGACATTAAAGATCATTATACTCAGTCAGTCTGGGGCCTGAAACGAACTTTAAATGCCTATCCATGCTTGCAGTGGAAATAATAAGGAACGTTCAGTCTCAGAAGCCAATTGTGATAAATCCGCTTAAGTATTACTGCATGACATTTAATGATATTCCCGGGCTCACAATGACATGGACAATGCTTCTCAGAGCTAGTCTTTACCATAGTTACAGATACGTGGATACTTTACGCCTGGAAGCGTGAGGATGTTCTCCTGTATCCTTATGCGCTCTTGTATAGCTAAAATACACCAGTGTCACAGCCCTTTAATCAGATGAATCTCGCGATGTCTCAGCCAACTTGGACTGGGTGGTCATGATTTAGATAGCCCTCTTCAATGGCTACCGAAATGACAACTTTATGATATCATGAATTTGAAGTATGTCGATTGGCTACTACTCCAACACAAATACCGAGTGTGGCTTTGCCAAAGCTTAGTTTGCGCGTTGCTTGTTTCAAGGCTGTTGCCAACTTACTTGACAGCTAATATGGGCACGTCAGGGACCAGGTCAGTTCTGAACCAGACCTGCATCTCGATTGTTGATCAGATCGTTATGCTAGTTCTCAATGGGTTAATACACGCGATGCCATTCATGTCATCTACTGATTTCTGCAGGCCAGTCTTGAACAGAGGATCTTGACTGTCAATTCAAGCATTTAGATTTAGGGTAAACGATTGAGTAAGCATAATTACAGTTACGCCTCCCTCAAGTCAATATACGGTGACACCGACTGAGTCAATCGGAAAATGAGACGATGACGAATTTGACGATAAGGAAGAGGGGAAGTAATTTTGTTGTTCCATGAGTTGTAAAAGAATGTTCGAAATGCTACCCCCAAAGGGCTTAGTCCTCGTCAACTACAACGTTGTTCCAACAGTTTGACTCAACTTCTAACGTTAATTCTAAGCTACACGAAACACGAGAAGGATTCTTCAAACATCAGCCCATTCACAACTCGTCTACAGAAGTTCTCACATTAGTCTCGAAAGAAAGTCTCAATTAGGCTGAGGCTACGCCAGCATACGCGTGGCCAGCTCTTCTTAGACGGAGGCGTCGGTCCAACCTCCTGACGGGTTTATTCTTAGGTGTCGCCCGAACTGGCCTGTTTACGGCCTAGCGATCGCCGCGAGAGATTTTCAGCCAGGGGTCGGGGCATTGGTTTCATGTGTCAGTGGCAGTCGGAGCAGATGTCATGACAGAGGATCGTGGCAGTGCAGGCGGCTTGGCATGAGAAGAGCTTCGCAAGCTCGTCCAGGGAGTGTCCCTGTGTGTGTGCGTCGGAGGATTCTTATTGAGGCCGGCTAATGTATTGAGATGTTCATTGGGGTAATTGGAAAGATATTGCAGTTGAATTAGTGATTTGCGACCATTGTTTCGTCCAATGCTGGGGTCAGTGATTATCATTAGACCTTGGGCCTCTATACGTCACCTCAATTAGAGTGCATGTTTTAGGGCGTTTACCTCAACGACAGGGCATCCACTCATACGATAACAGGCCGAGAACGAAGTGTAATTTACGTTAAACATTAGGCATTCTACACTGCCGAACTTGATGCGATCGCTTCCTTGAGTTTGGATAAGAGTAGCACAGGTCTATAATGCAATTGAACCTTGAAATCAAGACTACATTCAAGATATCAGGTCTTATTGGAGGCTCTCATGCCCAGTGAATTACACGATGTGACACCCAGACGTGTGTGGGGTGTTGCGGCTGTGGCTTAGTGCATACACAGTGGGGTATCACAGCCTTCAGGCTCCCCCCCGGCTTCAGGCATATTCTGTAACACTAAGAACCGCCTCCGACTGGACCTCACCTCGAGACAAAAGTCGAGGCCACTGCACACTCGGTCAAGCCAGGAAGTACCGGGTCGTGTTTTGTTTCCTCAATTGTACAATAACAATATCATCGCAGCCTTATGAGGGGCAGACTTCTCCTCAACCACGCATCATTCTTCCGTCTCATTTCGCATTCTTTCAACTGTCATCAGCTATTGCTACAACAAACACGCATTCATTATTTGATACCCAGTACAACACCGTCAGATTTACAGCATTCAAATCGAGTCCCAACCCGTCTTCCAACAGCTTATATCATCATTGACTCGTCTACTCGCCAATTCAAATGGTAGCCGCATCTTAAAATGAATTCCTCAACGGTTAACGCCCGACAGAGGCGAATTATCCAATTATCACAGCAATGGGGTTTCTCACTACCACCCAATGCCCCTACTCCACTCACGCGACCACCTCACCCAACCTCTTTCCGAACTCACGGCGATGATGAAGTCGCTGACGGCCTTCTGCAGAGGCGGTCCGCTGAAGTCGCACAACTGCGACCTAAGAGTGGCTTGTCGCGAGCCTTCTCATCGAGTAACCTGAAAAAAGGAAAGCATTGGGATACCAAAGAGATACTGAACGTGTTGAACTCTTGGGTCGACAGTTCAGGCTCGCCCGGTGTAGCCGAATCATTGATTGCGAAATTGGCTGCAGCCGGTGTCGACCTAGGTGGTATGCAGACACAGAAGCAGGGACTGTTAAACAGAAGAAAAAGTGTCGAGCATGGTCTTGATCGGACTCGCCTTCTAAAGTCCGCCATCGAACGAGACCAACTAGACATGGTACACGTGCTTATACCACATGCTGACCCATTGACCCTCGATATCTGTCTTCCAGCTGCGGCCCGAACCAGAAATGCACGAATCGTGGAGGTCCTATTGAGGTATGGAGCAAATGCATCGAACACTGCGGAAGGGCAGGACGAATTCCGCAAGGCGTGCTCTGTTCCAGCTTTATCAGAGATCGCATCGCTCATCCTAAGGTCTGATGGACGGCCGGAAGAAATATGCACATCGCAAGCGCTTACCGACGCCACAAGAGCACAATGTTTCGACACTGTTTTGCATCTGAGTCGTTCCACAGCAGACGGGAACTACAACAACGCTGAAGCTCTCAAGATCGCTATCAACGACCAGAGAAGAGATATCGCGATGGCAATTGCCACAGGAAACAAGCCACCTCAAAGTCCTGGCCTTGATGAGGCTTTCGAGCAGCTCATGAACAACACAGAATTGCAACCACGGTCGAAACTTGACTTTGCTGAGCTCCTACTTTGCTGCGGCGCCCAGGGTCCTATACTGGAAAGATCACTTGAAGTGGCGTGCGAAACACAGTTCTTTGAGATGGCTGACCTTTTGGCGTGTTATGGAGCTTCAATCGAGCACAACGACGCTTCTGCTTTGAAAACCGCCATTTCAAAGGGCCAAACCAGCCTTGTGGGCTCTCTTCTCAACGGATCGTCCAAGATTGATCCTGCATTGGCATCAAGTTGTGTCCCTCTGATTCCCGAGCATGCAGATTCTGGGACTCGACAAAATTTGCTACACTCCCTCCTCAGACGAGGAGCAAATGGCGATGTTCTGAACGATTGTCTCATTCTAGCTGCTAAATCTGGAGACGTTCATTCTGTAGAACTTCTACTCAACCCTCACTTTCGCGAGCCACCCAGCGGAAAGCAAAATGGGCAGGTAAAGCCACGCATTACTAACCGCCACGCTGTCGCATCGCCTGATTACCAGAACGGAGAGGCCCTACGTATAGCGATCTTAGCCGGAAATGCAGAAATGGCAGCCAAGATCCTCTTTGCGAGACCCTCAAACGAAACACTTACCGCAATATTTCCTCTAGTTAAGAGCCTACCCCCGTCGGATCGATATCGTATGGTTGAGATGTTCCTAAGGGGAGCTTTAACCGGCCCAGCTTTGCACAAGGCTCTTCAAGATGCAATCAGTGAAGACCCTTCGCAGAGAGACGACGCTCTGATCAATCTTTTACTCAAGTATAATGCGGACATCAACTATGACGATGGCGCTGGACTTACCCAAATCATAAATCAGATGGACCTGGGGTTATTCACCAAATTGATGCAAAACGCTTCTCCTCAGACAGCAGCTGCGCATGTCAACAACGTGATGAGTATCGATAACCACCAAATCAGGTACGAGATGATGTCAATGCTATTTAATGCAAGGGCGAGTGTCGCTGGACAACAGGTTGCAGAAGCTCTCCTTGCGAATATATCAGAAAAACCTGTTGACATGTCTCTTCTTCGACTTATCCTTGAACAAGGAAGACCAGACATCAACGGTCTCAACGGTCAAATTCTGCAGAAAGCCGCCCAAACCCCTGACCCCAAAGTTATTGATCTGATTCTGACATTGGGCAAGCACAACCATGACACCATCTCTGTTTGTCTTGAAGGACTAGCGAAAATCCCCTCGAGCGAGAACAAAGCGTGGAAGCTTGATGTTATCTTGACCAGATCACCCAAGAAGATCAACCTGGATGCAATGCTTGTGCATGAAGTCCAGACTCTTATCGAGGACACATCTGGCAATGCCTCTTTCAAAACACTGCAGAAACTTTTGGACCGCGGCGCCGATGTGAACGCTTTCCAGGCAAGGGCACTATGCAGTGCGGTGAAAGAAGCGAAGGACACGATAGTTGATACCCTGTTCGGCAGTGAGAGACCACCGACAGCAGCATCACTAGCATTCGCTCTTCCGCAAGCCCTAAATATCTTGGATCCTATGACCCGCTTGACTTTCACTAAGAGTCTAGTAGAATCTGGAGCCTCCCCTCGTGAAGTCAACAGAGCGTTGATCCATGCTATTAGCCATTTCACTACAGACGTCGCTTTGATCTGCGTTCTAGCCACTTATGCTGATGCGTCTGATGGAGAAGCCCTTGCACTCGCTGTTGCCAAAGAGTCAGTCGAAGTCTTGGATCTTCTTCTCTCACAGCTCAAGCATACGGACGAGACCAGAGATTCTTGCTTGGATCAAGCGATGAAGATCGCCGACTGGACGGTTCGTCTTAATATCTGCAATCGTCTGGCAAAATCTGGCGTTTCATCTCAAGCAGCCTCTAACGCTCTGCTTGTTGCGGCGAGGGATGGTGATTTGGAACTTGGAGATGTTCTTATTGCTCACGGTGCCAGTATTTCCACCAACGGAGGTCAAGCTATTATTGAAGCATGTCGCGGTGGTTCCGTTGAAGTTCTTGATGTGCTTCTCAAGTCCAATGCCGATACCCAGAAGTTGACATTGGAGCGTGGATTCCAAGCTGCGACTGAGGTTAGAGATTTGAACAAAAGGGCAATGGTCTTTCAGCGCCTCCTCAAGAGGGGTGTTTCTGGAGAGGTTGTCGACATTCAGCTCGTTTCAGCTGCAAAGTACGGCGAAGAGGGTCATGAAGTGCTGCGTGTTTTGCTGGCAGCGGGTGCAGACCCCAACTACAGTAACGGTGAGGCAGTTGTGGCGGCAACCCGAAGTGCCTTTGTCGGTAGTCTTGAGTTGCTGTTGGGATTATGGCACGAGGGTGGCAATCAGGTAAGTTTGACAAGTCGTTTGGAGACGCTATCGCTAACGTGTTTGTAGAAAAAGGCATCGCCTCCTACTTTGGTTAGGGCCATGAAGGCAAGCTGGAAGCTTAACCAAGATACCAGGCTGCATATAGTCCAAGATCTGATGAAAGCAGGCATGCCAGCTGTGGATGAAGTCCACATCGCCTTGAGTAAGGCGGTTGGTGAAGACGAACCAGATGAACGACTTATCCAGGTCTTGCTTGACTCTGGGGCATCGCCGTTCACAAACGGTTGCTTTGCCCTCACCCAAGCTGTGCAAGGCGTGAAGGTTTCGGCACTAGATCTTCTCCTGGGTAGTAAGATCGATGAGGACGAGATACTCAAGCTTTTCGAAAACGGATTCTCCGAGACACAGTTCAGCACATGGTTCTCCCCGAACGGTCTAGAGGTTGCAAAAATGCTTCTGGCGAAAGGGGCTAAGGGAGTGGCTGTCAGCAGTGCTCTGGTGCAGGTGATGAAGAATAGCACAGACGAGACAGAGTCATTGGCTGATGAATTTGTTGATTTGTTTGTCGCCCATGGAGTTGATATTGACTTTGAGAACGGAGAACCTCTGATTTCCGCGGCATCAAAGGGTAATGCCCATTGGACAGAAAGGCTGCTTGCTTGCAAGCCATCACCACAAACTCTCACGCTTGCTTTTGAGCGTGTGTTTGATACAGCAAGGTCACCCGATGAAGTACTGAAGCTGTTTGAACTTTTCTCAGGATATCGCGATGGAGAGGTTGGACTGGACGTCATGACACGCAGTGCTGGGTCGGATCCGATCCTCATCAAGGCGATTTCGCAGTATCCTAGGTCGACTGAGCTGTTGCAGACGTTGTTGGATGCTGGTTTCTATCATGATCAGACAACAACATATCGTATCCACGACAGCGTGGAGGAGCCTGAAGAGGTGACGGTGCTTGCCTGGGCAATTGCTCAGCCACAGAAGAAGGTCAGCTCGGCACTGATTAAGATGCTGATCGAGCGTGGTGGTAAGTCTTTAATCGTTTGCTCATCGCAGACTCATCTCTAACATTTGTAGCGAACGTCAACTTCGAGACAACAATCAGCCGATCCACCCCTCTTATGATTGCTATCCAAGCCCGTCGACCAGATATAGTTAAAGAACTACTTCTCGAAGGAGCGAACGCCGATATTACCGATGCCATGGGCAGAACACCTCTTGCGATGGCCACCGATATTGGCGGTGAGCTGTCGACTCGCATGATGGGCAACTTACTGGCATTTGATCAATCGAAAGATGATGGATCACTACACAACTCCGCCAGAGAACTCAACTTTGCAGCAGTATCAGTTCTAGTGGAACATGGTCATCATCCCGACTTCCCTAGTCCACTACACGATGGAAGATCCGCTTTGGGTGAAGTCTGTCGCCATGGAGCAGGGTCTGGTAAAATGACTGCAGATGCAGAGAAGCTCATGCAGAAGGTGATGATTTTCTTGATTGACGCTGGCTCAGATTTGACCTTGCAGTCGCATGGGAAGTCTCTGCTTCTTCTTTGCTTCGACTCTACAGATCCTATTGCAACTACTCGCAGTTTCTTGAAAGTGGCTATGTGGAAGGAGATCAACAAACCGTTTAATCATTACACTGATGGCGAGTTTACATATTCTCCGACAATGTACGTCAGCAAAGTGATGCCTGAATCGGATACTCGAGACCAGCTTCTCAGCCTTCTTCGAGCGAATCGAGCAGTGGATGTATATTACGCCAACTCTGGAGACCAACCTGACGATGCAGTCGGTCTCCCTAATGATATGGTAGTCCAAGAACGCGAAAGAAAAGCCAGACTACGACGACTGGCACTCGAGACTGAAGACCATGCTATTGCGCTCGCGCGAGCAAAGGAAGTGGCCAGTGTGGAGAGAGAGATCTGGAATCACAAAGCAGAAATTGAGGATGCCCGTCGTCGTAGACTCCACAACGAGGACATCAATGCAACACGACAAAAGGCTGATCTCGAAGAATCGCTCTTCCACGCAGCTGTCAAGAGACGACAGTTGGAGCAGAGCAAAGTGACGCAGTCCAGTCTTGAGCGTATCCAACAAGTCGCCGCAGCTGAACTCCTAGCCGAAGAGACCAGACAACAGAAGATGATAGAGTGGGAATCTAAATTGAACTCTGAACGAGCCGGTAATGCGCAAGCACTTAGTAGTCTACGCATCAGTGAGCGTGAAGAGTTGGAACGCATCGAACGAGGTGCAGATGAGAGAGTCAAGAGGAGACTCGAGGCGCAGAAAAAATTGGTTGAGACACAGGAGAGATTGGCAAAGAGACTTGCTTCCGGACCTGGAGGGGGAGCAGATGCCAGGAGGCAGATTGGATACGTGGAAGAGATTAATTAACCCTTCTGGATTCAACATTAGCATCACTGGCAGGTTGGGGGGATAGGCGTTGGGTGTTTTTGTTATCAGATACCTATTATAGCTTATGATGAGATGATACTTCTTTTTTCCAAGACTGAACTTAAATGATCTGTGAAAAGCCCGTGAAGGTAAGATGATGATACAGCCCAGAAGTTTGACAGTATCGCAGGCTGTTTTCTATTATACATGTCTAAGGAAATTCGTAGAATCAACCATTCTCATGATTTGCTATTCACGATCAAGCTTTAATTTCAAAACTGCTATGTTCGGAAAGGCAGCAACGTCAAATGACATACACAAGTAGGGAAATATACCAGACACCTCTGAACTCTGTGGTCTGATTATTGACAAGCGTACAGGGAACAGTCACGGTTGATCATGTAGCTAAGGAACATGCCAAAAGAATAAGCAAATATCTTAGTTTCAGTCGAGTCTCCGTCAACTGATATCTTGTTTGTACAAACGTAGTGGCTGAACTCCATACCGACTGATGACCGTAACACGCTTTAGCAAATCCACAGCTTCGATAACACACAGATATATCCCTTCCAGTAATAATCCCAAACAACAAATACCGTCAGCAAATAGTAGTA
Source organism: Fusarium odoratissimum NRRL 54006 (assembly GCF_000260195.1). Taxonomy (NCBI): domain Eukaryota; kingdom Fungi; phylum Ascomycota; class Sordariomycetes; order Hypocreales; family Nectriaceae; genus Fusarium; species Fusarium odoratissimum. Next base: position 907,060 of record NW_022158692.1, on the reverse strand, counting down.
CACCTGTATAACACTTAATCCTTTCGCGCCATCTTGATAGAATCAGCACCAGTTTCCACAACACGGAAAGCATCAGCGTCGCCCTGTCCGCTTGCAGCCTTCTCATAAGCTGCCTCACTCCTGTCGCAGAGAATATCGAGATCAGCGTCACTGAGGACTTCTTCGCCCCCCGAGGCCTTGTATACTTGGCCATCCTTCAGAAGCAGAGCGCGGAGCGACTCAGGGTCGATATCTTCGTGGAGATCCATCTTTTGACCCATTGACTTGAAGTTACCCTTCTTGATGACGAGTTTCTCAAGTCGACGCTTGGCGTCGGCGGAGTTGAGAAGAGTTTCCTCGACTGTGTCCTTCGTAGCAAGTCGGAATACAACTACAGGGCGGGTTTGGCCGATACGATGGCAGCGGTCTTGAGCTTGAAGATCCTGTTGGGGGTTGAAGTCTGAGTCAAACAGAATGACTGTGTCGGCTGATGCAAGGTTGATGCCCTGACCACCTGCACGAGTAGAGAGCAAAAAGATCTTGTACTCGGGATTGCTGTTGAAATCAGCGATTTGAGTACGTCGACTATCTTGCGCGACAGAACCGTCGATACGACAGACTTTCCAGCCGCGGAGTTCACGGCAGTAGTCTTCGAGGATGTCAAGCTGTGTTGTGAACTGCGAGAAGATGAGGACCTTGTGGTCGTCTTGGAATAAACGGGGTAGCAAGCGATCGAGAAGAAGCATTTTACCGGAAGCAGTGACTATGGAGTCATCGACAGGTAGATCTGCGGAGGCGATCCAAGGATTGTAGAAATTGTGAGGTGAGTTGCAGACAAGTCGCAGCTGTGCCAGGGGGTTGCCCAGCTTCTTCTGCGAAATTTGTTTTTCTGAGTCACGTCAGTAGATGCTCGAAACATATATAAGAGGCTGACTTACTGGCAAGCTCAAATGCCTTGGCACGTTCGCGCTCCTCTGGTGTCAAAGACACCTGATCACTCAGGTCCTCATCGTCAGAGACCATCTCCTTGGCCAACTTTGCTTCAAATTCATCATCCGACATCTTCTCCTCATCTGAACCAGCATCTTTGTAGGTTCTTGTCTTTCTTGGTCGTCCACGAGTGCTCACTGGTGTTGACTGGCGAGTTGACTTTGCGCTTTTTGGCTCTGGCTCCAAAGAAGCGGGAGCACCCTTTCGTTTACCTCCAGATTTGGGTGTCACAGGTGCTTCCTCAGGCTTTGGGTTTTTGCGTGGCCTGCCACGACCGCGCTTAGCCATCATGACCGAAAATGCATTGGCTGCTGGCTCCTCTGGTTCGACCTGCTTCTTACGCGGGGATTCACGAACAGGGAGTGTCATGGTCTTTGGTGCCGCGAGGCTGCTTGATCGGGATGATTTGGTGCTTGCTTCGGCCGATTCGGTGCCGTGGATCTTTGCATAGACCTTGTCTTCTAGATACTGTCGGGTATCGACCTTTTTGTTGGTAAGCACGTTATAAAGATCTGTTTGTTCCTTTGTCATGGGAGCGAAGAGCACGTATTCTCTCTTCTTTGGCAGGTAGGCAGCAACATCCTGCTTGATACGCCTCAGAAGCATTGGCTGAAGAATGAGGTGAATCTTCTTTACGAGCTCTTGCTTCTTTTGATCGGCAATGAACTCCTCTGTACCCTGTTCATCTTCGAGATCAGAGAAGTCGAACCACGACTCAAAGGCCTCCCAGTCTGTAAAGATGTTGGGCAACAAGAAGTGGAGTAGCGACCACAGCTCTTTCAGGTTATTTTGAAGAGGCGTTCCGGTAATGAGCAGACGGGTGGCGGATGAGAACTGACGAAGCTGCTGGAACAGTTTGGCGTCTGCATTTTTCATGCGATGACCTTCATCCTAAGCATCATGTTAACCTGGTGTAGGTGAGAATGAGGCAATGAGACTTACGATGATGATAAATTCCCAGTTGATTTTCGAAAGGTTGTGCTGATCTCTGAGAACCATTTCATAAGACGTACACACCACGGGGAATTTGGTGGTGGGGCGGCCAGCCTTGAGATGCTTCAGCATTTGGGTCCTGAAGATCTTCTCACGGTCATCTTTGTTGCCATGATACATGATGACAGGGATGGAAGGCGTCCATTTGTGAAACTCATCCATCCAGTTTGAGAGTGTACTCAAAGGAGCGACGATCAAATGAGGGCCGAGATAATTCTCCTGCTCACGGAGCAGCGCAATCAAGGCGATGGTTTGAACAGTTTTGCCTGGAATAAGTCAGTACTCAGGAGATACTCCTAAAGTGAAAGCAAAACTTACCAAGGCCCATCTCATCGGCTAAAATACCAGACATGCCCTGAGAACAAATCTCGTACATCCATGTTAAACCTTCAAGCTGGTAATCTCGCATGGTCCCGTTGATCATACACTTGGGCTGCTGAGCCATCTCCAAGCTATGCTCACCAAGCGTCTTGCCATCAAGACTGCTACCGACTCGGCCCAACACTTGAGTCTTTTTGGTAAGGATATCAGAGAAAGCAGCTGACTTTGCGAGCAAGTCATCAAGTTCTCTAGCCTTGGCTTCACGCTCAGACTTTGTCTCTGCCTTCTTCTTTTTCTTCCTCTTCAGCATCGCCTGTCGTCGCTTCTCCTCATTTCTCTCATTCTCTAGACGAGCCTCCTGCTCCTCCTTGATAAGCGCATCGTCGGCACCTTCAAGATCATCCTGCTGTTCCGATGGCGGCGAACTCGGAACACTTGTGGGCAGCCGTGAGTTAGAACGAGCTGAGCTAGAGTTGCTCGGCGACTTGGGTGCCGCCATGTTTAAAATGATATTATAATGATGTGTAAAAGAATGAGTAAACAAGAATATAAAGAGAAAAAGGAGCGTCAGGGGCCGAGTCGAGCTCAAGGTTTGTTTGGCGGTTTCGGCGATCCGATCCGCTAGTGAGCAGAATGATGTAGTTGACTCGCCTCAAATCGGGGCGAGAAAAAAGAAAAGGGAGAAATTTCTCACGGGAAGTACAAAAGGGGCCTAAAAAACGAAGGCCCGAGTATTAACAACGATTCAAAGCAATTGATGTACAGTGTACAAGTTGATTAATTGTATCGTTTCTCAGAGACAATGTCGTCGCCGAGTCTTCAGCTTTGACAATAGAAGAGACAAAGGGCGTACCGCGTAAAGGAGCAAACGCGAGAAAGGGGCGATGTCACGAGTTAGCGCGTTGCAAAAAACGACAGCCACATTTTTCTGCTAACGCCACAGCAACGCCTCTCCCCCCACCAATTCAATTGGTAACAGGCCGGAATTACCCCTCCACCCCACCAAGAGAAAATATCAAGGCACTATCCAAGCTGCAGTAGAGCCACATACTCACTCTTCAACATCAGTTCTCGAGTGAAGCTATAACGAAGCTTCATCTCTCATCACAGCCAACCTGTTCGCCCTTCGACTTCTCCGCCAGGCACCCCGAAGCCTCTCACCGTTGATAACCTTCAGAATGGCATCCTTCGCTTCCCAGACTTATACTCCCACCGAGGAGGCTGAGATCCAGCAATGGCTCACCACCTCTGAGCGTCTCAAGTCCCCCGAGGACAAGTCCACCATCCTCGAGACCCTCAATAACCACCTCTCCAGCCGCTCCACCCTCCTCGGCAGCAAGCCCTCCAAGGCCGACGTCGCCATCTACGAGACCCTCGCGCCCGTCGTCGCCAAGTGGACTCCCGAGGAGCGAACCGGCGAGAAGGGCCATCCCCACATCGTCCGCCACGTCGACTTTGTCCAGAACTCTCCCCTGTTCGGTCTCGATGTCAAGGATGAGAACAAGGTCCAGGTTGATCGTGATAACGTTCTCTACGTGAAGCCTCCCGTTGACGCCAAGGCTGAGAAGGAGAAGAAGAAGAAGGAAGCTGCTGCCGCCGCTGCCACTGGTGGTGAGGCTTCGCTTGTTGATCGTACCAAGGAGAAGGTCAAGGAGGTTGTTGAGACTGCCAAGGAGAAGATTGCTACCGATAAGCCTAAGAAGGAGAAGAAGGAGAAGGCTCCCAAGCAAAAGGCTGCCCCCGCCCCTGCTGCCCCTCTCTCCCCTGCTCTCATTGACCTCCGAGTTGGTCACATTCTCAAGGCCATCAACCACCCAGATGCCGACTCCCTCTACGTCTCCACCATCGCTGTCGGTGACAAGCCCGGCAACGAGGACTACGTTGAGTACGAGGGTCAAATCTGCCGCACCGTCTGCTCCGGTCTCAACGGCCTCGTCCCTCTCGAGTCCATGCAGGGCCGCAAGGTCGTCGTCGTCTGCAACCTCAAGCCCGTCAAGATGCGCGGCATCAAGTCCTGCGCCATGGTCCTCGCCGCGTCCCCCAAGATCAAGGAGGGTGAGGTCGATGACCACAAGGGCCCCGTTGAGCTCGTCACTCCTCCCGAGGGTGCCAAGGCCGGCGACCGTGTTTGGTTCGAGGGCTGGGAGGGTAGCCCCGAGGGTGTCCTTAACCCCAAGAAGAAGATCTGGGAGACTTTCCAGCCTGGTTTCACCACCACTGATGGTCTTGAGGTTGCTTTTGATGCGGGTGCTGTTGAGCAGCTTGGAAAGACTGGTCGTGGACGTCTTGTTACTGAGAGTGGTGGTGTCTGCACTGTCCCTAGCCTCAAGGATGCTGTTGTGCGATAAACACCAAGTTACGATGCAAGTAGTGTAGAAGAACAAAAAATGTGATAGACCAATGTCGATGGCACTTTCAAGAAACTCATAAATGTTTGAACATCTTGGTGTTGTTTATTTGTTTAGACGTCAAGTCCATGTGACCTCTTTTCACCCCCAACACTAATGTACAGTACATATTCTACATCCTCATCCTATGGTATACAAAGTGCAGCCAACAGCCGCCACATACTCCCTCTATCCGAATGCTTTTTTGGTTCTTCGCTATCATGAATAAAAAATCCCCCATCTCTAAACGCCAAATGTACAACGCCCAAATCATTTCTCCTTCTCATGTCTGTCTTCATCATAGTGATACATTATAATAATGACTTTAGGAGGTCCGTTAGTCAGGAGAAGAAATACTGACTTTCTCGCAGTCGCTTTACGTCAAAATCACCCTGGGAACCATGTTAGTATATGTTAAATTGCAGTGACCTCTTAGATTCTCGACATACCTTTTTGGGAAGATCGGGGAAGGTCAGCGGGCGCCAGAAATGCGTGATCCTCTTCCAGTTTTGCTTGACATCCTTCTTGGGCTGAATAACTCGGTACTCGAAACTGGTATGCTTAAGACGCTCAAGAAGCTTGTGGCTCATCTCAGCAATCTTGTCGTCCGCAGGATCCATATTCTTTACAGCCTCCTCAACCGCCGATGAGAGGTTGCCTTCCGACTCAGGAATGTGTCCGAGGCCGCCAATATCCTCAGTCTCCTTCTTAATCTCAGGGTCCTCCTCCTGCGAGGCTGACATCTCCTCAACGATGGAGGCAGGCGTGATAATCTTCTTTGCTGCCTCAATGTCCCAGGGGTTGCCTGACCGGAGGAGAGTGTTGCGCTTGTGTTCTAGCAACACTTCTTCCTTGTGGGAGAGCTTGCTCGACTTGCGGAATTCCTTGATCTTCATGGCGGCAGGGCTTGAACTAGGGATGTTGGCCAGATATAACGAGCCCCTGTATCGAGCCTCGAACTCGGTCGCCAATCGACCGACGACGTCCTCCTCGTGGATTCGGATGAAAGCGTCGCGCAAAACTCCGCTCAGAATGTCCACATCGGCGGCATGAGTCCAGAAGGAATCGTGAACGGCAGCGAACTTCAAGCCGAGCTCGTCGCACTTGAGTGCTGAGAGAAGCATGTGGCTGGCATCCAGTGAATGGATGAAATTAGGGGGGAATCCCTGAAGCTGCTTTCTGCGATCCACGGGCTCCGTCTGACCCTGTGTAGGATAACTGATAGACTGGAGACAGGTGCGGATCTCTCTGGTGATAGACTTTCGGTAAGGCTGCACAACAGGCATTCTCAAGGGCGTAGTCCAGACCACCGTAGATCGAAACTGTGAGGTCAACTCATCCAATTCCTTGTTCTTGCCCGAGGCAGTCTTCTTCGCAGCAGGCTTGTTGTCTTTCTCCTCCTGCAGCTGATCGAGCTGGGCTGGTGTCAGGGCTTTGCAGACACGCGCGCCAATCTCACCAAGCCAGTATTGAATATCGTGAGCACCTCGAAACATGGTTCCGAGAGCATTGAAGATATGCTGCGCGATATACGTGGCGGTCACAAGATTGGGGATGCCAGTCTCTTTGAACATCTCTGGGTAGAGGGCATCTAACTGCTTGCAAACTTGTTGCTTGGCACCAGCAAATGTGACACCATAGACGTTGGTCATGACAGTTTGCTTCACTACCTTTCTGGTGATCTTACCCAGACAGTTCTTTCCAAGCTGGCTACCTGCGTTGGCGTCTTTCTCAATCGACTCCTTGACGAGGTTTGCGACAGCCGAGTAAACATCGGCAGGTCGGCTGCCAGGCATGAGGTTGACCTGTTGAGCACCCCAGGTATCACCACCAAGTGCTGCGTAATGCTGGAGACCGTTGCAGGTACCATCTTGATGCACTGGAAGATTGGAGACGAATTCGGTAGGATCAGGGAGATCATAGGCGGCCTTCAGCTCGAAACAAGTAGCCAGGCATTGCCAAGGATCTTCAGCCTTCAACCACCATCGACTACCATTCAGCGGGTTCTCGACACTCTCAGTAATGTTGGCAAGGTTGTCGGTGGCGAATGCCTCTCGCTCGTCGAATGAGGCCTTGTCGAAGCCGTACACATTGGCAAGGTGGATCTTGAGCCATCGGAGACCTTGCTCACCAAGTCTCTTCCCCTCGGCGAATTTCAGGAGAGCACGTGTGTGATCAGCTCCCATATGGTTCAGGTATGTCGGGATGGGATAGGCACGGCCGCGATAGTCCATGTTGTGAGGGAAGTAAATGACTTGCTTGCGAAACGCACGAGCAATCTCCAATTGCAAGTTCATGTAGCATCGTTGTGAATGAAGGGCCCCACGCTCGTTCTCGACCTGCTTGACGTTTCGAATCCAAGCCCGGCGAAGGAGAGGGTCTGAGTTTGTGGGCTCTGTTGGTATTTGAAGGTCGGGTGTGAGCTCTGGCATGTTGGCGATGGCATCACCGCTGTTCCAGGCCTCGATCATCACGTCGAGAACCGAGTTGTTGACCCTCCACGGCGTTTTCCCCAGCACATCTAAGCCCTTGAAGACTTGGTCCATGTCACCACGCTTGATAGCCGCATTGGCGTAAAGTTTTTGCTCAACGTCTCCTGACTTGACACGGATCAAGGAGGCTTTGCTAACTAAGAAGCCTCCTTCATTAATGCGTGTCCATGGTCGAGGTTCGGCAATCATGGGGAGGTGCTTAGCAAGGAAATCACCCATGGGTTCCCGTTTCAAACGTTCGACAAGCTCTGGGTTGATGGTTAACATTCCGACCTTCTTTCCCTTCTTGGGAGCCTGCATATGAGAAAAGGCAGGTTGAAGTTGGCTGATTCGTTCCCTTGAGATAGGATGTTCCTTCACCACATTAATCTTGGCGGTCTCGATGAGAGATTTCAAGAGAATTGACCCAACGCGGGCCCTCACTTGGACAGACCATGATGATAACACAGGATCTTTCGCTTCTGTCGGCTGATAGGCATCAGTGATGATCTCTTGCCGGACCGGCACATTCGTCTCGGTAGACGCATCAGCCTCCGTCGACTCATTCACCTCGGTAGAAGCATTCGCTTCCGTCGACTCCTTCGCCGCTATCGGCTCATTCGACTCAGCTGCTTGAGCGTCTTTTTCCTGTGCTAGGAACTGGACCTTGCGGAGCCGGCGACGTTCCTTTGCGGCCTTTTCCTTGAACTGAGTCTGAATGTCATCCTGGGCTACTCGAGAAACGTCGTTGAGGAGGCGCTGAATGACCACACCCTTATCAACGCCCTGCAATGCACTGATGTTGAGCAAAGTGAGAATAGTCACTGCAGCCAGTCGAGTAGGGTCTGCCATTCGAAGGATAGGACCGTAGATGCAGCGCTCGAGATCTTCTTCAGACTTAATTTCCTTATCTTCAGATTCCTCGACTTTGATGATCTCCTGTTTTAATCGAGCCTCCATGGCTTCAAGCCAGCGGTGCATGCAGTCAGAAAGACTCTTATCCTCGGCCTTGACACTCAGAGCTGTGTTGATACCCATCTTGTCCATCTTCTTCTTTGAGTTTCGCCATTTCTCAATAGCGGTATCGATGGAGTCCTTTTCTAGACGTATTTGGAATTCACGCTGCTCAAGAGGATCCAGCTTTGAGATATCGACATTTTGGAGTTCGGCCATGAGGTTTAGATTTCGTCGTAAAGCGTTCAAACCCTCTCCTCGTTGGGGTGTCGGACGGACCTCGGGATAATCTTCACTCGCGAACGCCGTCATCTCTTCATTGAGGTCGTCCTCCAGCTCAAGTCCCTCCTCTTCGTTTGCCAGACTAACGTAGCTGGCTTCCTCAGATCCGGGTTCGACCCTGTAAGTAGGGCAGATCTCGGTAATAACACCAAGGTCTTGGTCGCTGAGAATATCGGCTCTGCTCAATACTCGCAGACCGGCCTCGTCGGGAGCCATGCTCATGTAACGGTTGATGAGTCGTTCCAAGCGGGCTCCACGTTCTGAGATCAGTGAGGCCTTGAGCATGCATGCGATTGTCTCCGCGGTTTGTGGTACATTCTGGTTCCTTATTTGCAGCTCGTACCACTTGTGGAGTCGTTCGGCTTGCTTTCGGTCGGGATTCGTTCGAAGTTGGTCGAGGGATGCGCGGAGATATTGATTGTGCAAAATGATCATTTCTTCACCAGGGAGCAAACCAGTCAAGTTCAGTCGCTTCAGAACGAGAGATGCTCGATCAAGCTTGCCTACGCGAACACAAGCATCAAAGACTGGAATCATCTCTTCGATCTCACCAGGAACACCCTTGTTGTTGATCTTGCCGAATTGTCGAGGTGCTGCTGGCTCTGGAATTGTCAACAGAGACGTCGGGTCGAGGGCACGAAGGTCGGAGTAGGAAAGCGGGGGAGCCTGGAAAGGCTGTAGACCAGAGCTAGCAAGCTGGTTGTGTAAAGCACCAAGGTTGTGACCAAAGTTGTAATCGTCGACAGCTGTCGCGAGATTTCTTCCATGGTTGAGGCCAGGGCCAGACTCTGAGCCTCGGCGCTTGCGGGGTTGGTATGGCTGAGAAACAACACATCTTCGTCCCAGGTTCGTTGCTGTGATGTGTGATGGTAAAGATCTCGAAGGAAGTCCAATTGATCGGAGAGCAGTGCTCCTGTGAAGAGCGAGGCTCCTCCTCGTTTGTCGGACGAACATTGTGTTGATTTGATGAGAGTCGTCGGAAGAGCAGTGGTTATGAGGGGGGCGAAATAGCCCAGCTGCGAGAAGCTCAACAGAGAATGGCTGCTGAGTTGATGGAATATTATAACATTAGGCAGGAAATAAATACCACGAGCTAATGAATTCGACTCGTAGACAAGACAAGTACAAGAAGGAGTGTCGCAACAATTGTTGATGGACAAGTCTTGTCCTGTTGCTGCTGTCGCGTGAAGCAGATACTGAGAGTCTATCTCCAAATTTTTCAGCATCGAAAGGATTGGACGGTGAACTGAGAAACACTAGAGAGGTCACGTGTGGAACAAATCGTGGCAATAGAAAAGCAGGGGGCTTCTTTTCAGACCCACCTGAAATTCGAGAAGGTAGAGATGAAAGTGGGTGCACTAGACTTTCAATAGAGACGGATTGAGAGAATATTGGAAATATTATTGTTAATTGTTTATGCAAATCATATTGGTGTCGAGGCTCTAACGGAGCTTCTAGTCCATTTTGGCCCTGATTAGACCTGAAGTTGAGGTTCTGTCTAGGTACTCTCTGGTGTAGGTGCTCTCCAGGGTGCAGATTTTATTCTATGGAGCCCGCCTTGGCCGATCGAGAGCTGTGAACCGTTCTTCTCCACTTCATAACTGGACTGTACCAAATTCAGCCATGACGCTCTACGCTTCTTTAGCTCCGTGACTCTGATTTTCTAGTCTTGCATCTCAATCGAGAGATCAAATTCAACATGCTCACTCGACCTGCGGCTGCGGCATTGAGTTGCCGCCAATGCCAATCCGCTATTATTCGTGCTGTTGTATCAAGGCCAGCCACAAGCTCTTTTCGCAGCTTGCCACAGACCACTTCACGACGGCTTCCTCTAGCGACAAGGTTCTATTCGGATGTTAAAGTGAACGATACGATAATCGAAAAAGAGTCTTCGAGTCCGGTTCCTCCAAGCGATGCTCTCAATTCAAAACTCGAAGCTACAGAAGAGGCCGAAGATCCTGAAGATGTTCCCTGGTTTCTTGAAGTCGAGCCCCCGCGACACCCCGAGAATCAGCATGCCGTCCAATTACCAAAAATACCCGAAGGTGCACCAGAGGTCCTAGAACCAATGGTGAAATACATATTCGAGGATATGGGATTAGATGAGATTTCTATGCTGGACATGCGCGACCTTGATCCTCCAGCTGCTCTTGGTCCCAACTTGATCATGCTTTTTGCGACAGCTCGAAGCGAACGACATCTTCACATTTCATCTGGTCGCTTTGTGCGATGGCTCCGAAAAAACCACAACATATCTGCAAGAGCCGATGGATTGATTGGGCCTGGTGAACTAAGGACGAAGCTCCGTCGACTTCGGAAAAAGGCCAAGTTAATGGGTACGAATACTGCTATTATTCCTGGTGGTGACAATGGTATCTCGACAGGATGGGTCTGCGTGAACTTCTCCTCCAACAGCGACAGCATCGATGAAGCTGCCAAGGTGGACGATAGCGGCCGTTTCTCTGGTTTTGGTGCTCCTCAAACAGGCACCACAGTTGTTATCCAGTGTATGACAGAATCCCGGCGTGCAGAGCTTGACCTCGAGAGTTTGTGGCAGACCGTTCTCAAGAAGAGTTTGCGAGAAAACAAGCAAGCTCGTGGTGAGAAGATCAACAGCCCTGAGGAGCTTGATGAACTTCTGGCCGCCAAAGTTCAGCTCCCCAAGTCGGAATCTGCTCAACAATGGCAAGCCTTACACAAAGCGTCCCAACAACGACGCGCCTACACCACGAGCGCCCGACGGCTTTCACCAGAGCCTTCACATATTATTCACACTTCTCCCGTCGTATCAGATGAAATCGCTGACCTGCATGATCACTCAGCGCAGCCGACTCCGGATCTGGAACAGGTCCGTAAGCGCTTTGAACACATTCAGCTGGTTGGATTACCCCTTGGTCAGAGCCAAATCTATCAGTTCGTCCGCGATGCTATGACAGCGCCTGCAGTCGAGCCTGCTTCCGGGTCACGGCTCACTCTTGTCGACCAGATCCTATTAACGGCCGAGGAGCGAGGCATGATCATCTGGACCGATGAGATGTTCTTCACGCTCATCGAGGGAGGTCTGTCATCACCATCATTCGGACAACCTCAGCTTGCGCGTGCTCAGAAGAACCTCGAAACACTCATGGTGCAGAAGGACTGTCGATTCAACAACACTCAAACGAGCAGTCTGCTGTCCGCCTACGCGAAACGAGGGGACTGGCCCCGATTCTGGGACACATTCCGCAGACCATCTCTCTTCAAGAAACCCAGGAGCTCATATGTCTACAAAACGGTCTACGAAGCTATGGCACGTACCAATAACCAGGTCTTTTGCATCGAGAATCTACATTGGGTGTATGATGAGATGATCAACGAGCCTAAACCCCTGCCCATGTTTGGCCCACTGTACGGCTCGCTCAAGGCGTGCATCAGGGTTGCTGATCCAGCGGCTGCAAAGCTCTTGGAATCGAACGCTGGTGATCTTAGAGGACATTCACATTATGGCAAGCAGAGGTTGGCGAACAGAGAGTATCTCAAGATGTTAAAGGAGGTTGAGGCTCTCCATACTGAGACTTCTGGGTACTTTGCTAGGCAGAGAATGTATCAAGGCATGAATGCGTCTAAGGAACCGGATTTGACTGAGGAACAATAGTTTCACAAATAGGCATTGGAAAAGCATAGTATGGGTTCGGGTCTTGTGTATAACAAATCATATGTAACAATATCATGATGCATCTAGGAATATGATTTCTCGGTCAAGGTCTCAAGTAGAACCTCATGACTTGCAATAATATATCCTCTTTCAGTGACGTATCGCTCTCCATTCATGCAGTTATATCTTGGAACTCTGCAGCCCTTGCAGTCAACTCTTCTTAAGAGCCTCCCTCAACAAAGGCGCAACCTGCTTTCTACTAGCAGCAAGTTCCTTCTGCCTCCAGGCAAACCTCTTATGCCCATGATGATCCAGCTCTCCCTCCTTCCACGTCTCCAACTTCAACTTATCACCAGCTTGCACAAACCTATCCACCGCCTCACGACCTTGGTCAGTGACACCCCAGACAAGCAGGTGGCGCTGAAACTCCCCATTGGGATGGGACGTTGTCATTATGCTTGCCACATCGAGCTCGCGCTCCTTCGCCCAGTCCTCGAAGGCATCGATCAACGGCTCTGAAGCACCGGCTTTGCCGACGAGGTAGTTGAAGTCTTGTACCACGCAGCTTATTCCAAGCTTTAGACCTGAACCATCCCATTCTTTGTAGTCTTTGCGCAGAATGTCGCGGAAGCTCAAGTCAGAAATATCCTCCTTCACAGCGGAGATCTCGTCAAAGTAGGCTGTGCGGTTAAAGGATTTATCGTGAATGCGCCCCTCAAGGAATTCAACCGACTTCAAATCCTTCTCTCGAACCTTTTCCTTGGCCGTGAGATTTATCGTGTCGGAAATAATAGGAGCAAGCGCAAGTCTAGTAAGCTTGTCGTTCTCCGTAGCCGCATCGCTATCCTCAGGATCCTGGTGCGAAATCTCCTCCCAGGTCTTCCTCGTCTCATCGACCACCAAACTCATACAGCTTCCACAAGGTTCAACGACTCTTGGGTCTGCATCTTTGCCAATGACGTTCTCATCGGCATGGTGATCGACACAACCAGTAACATGATCCGAAAACTTCTTAAGTGGACCTGTGAGGGAGTTATGATCAACCAACAACCAGTGTGTTTCCTCAGGTTTCAAGTCTGGAAGTTCAGATAGAGTTAGGAGATCTTTGAGAGTGAGTCCAGCGTGTTTGAGAACTGCTGACATCTCGGTGCGAAGAGCGAGGTCATCGCGGGGCAGGTTTGAGAGGGGAATGTGTAGGGTATGAGGGGGGGTATGGGTGCGCATATAAGCGTAGACAAGAGCTGAGCAGAGAGAATCGAGGTCTATTTCTATTAGCTGAGACTGTCTTCGGTTATAACTAGCACTTGACTCACCAGCTGATTCATTCCCTACAACAAAAGTAAGAGGTCCCTTTCGTTGCGCCGCCGGAGCTGTCAAAGCAGCTCTCGCTTTGGCCAAAAAGCCGCCCAAAGACAATCTCGAAGCCATATTGACAGAAATCGCCATGTCTGATGCAAAAATGAGAAGAAAGGAATAAAAGTGCGTAAAAGAAGAAAAATAAGCCACCTAGATGTTTAAAAAAACAAAACTCACAAGAGTCCCTGCATGTGTTTTATGTAAGTTGTAAGTCAAAGCTTAAATGGTCAAGACGTCACCAAGAATAATTTTGCAGGGAACATCAATGTCACTTGATGAGCTCGCCCCATCCTTACAGTTGGGTCAGAGTCAACGACTTTGCAGTAGCTGTGCTTACTGAGGATGAGAAAGCTATAGCATTAGTTGTATACATGCATTTTCTCTGCATTCACCCAGTCTTTAGGCATTATTTTATCATTGCGATGGAAATGGCTTGCACGACGTAACTCTATGCGTGACATTCATATGCAAGGTGCCCTGCTGATGCCAATCAGCCCTACATTAACTTTGTTATTTATCCCTTGTAATTAACAGGCCTAGACAGTAAATCTCACTCTGTTGAGCAAGTATCTAGAACATGAAAGCACTAGGTATGTAGTATGTATCTTGTGAATTCAACAATTTATCAGAGATGGTTGCATCATATCATTAGAGTATTAGAAGCCAAGATATCTCAGTGATTTACATGCTCCTTATACTCGGACACAACCACAAATTATGAACAATTTCCACGCGAAAAGACAATGTTTCCATACCGGGCTCTCATAATTATTCCCGTCAGTCTAAAGTACGCATCGTAGACCGCCTGTAACGTTACCAAGTACTTTCTACCTCCAAACACCGGCTTCTCACCGCTTCCCTATTCGGTAGTATAACATCATTGTCTCCAATTCTGCCCGCTTATCTCGCCTCATGTCCACCCCGCTATCGGTCCCGCCGTTACACGAGCAGGAAGGGTCCATCTCCAGGCCTTGCAGCCTGCGCCCTGGCCGTTTTCGCTCAAGAGTCATATTTCCAGCTCAAACTTCCTGACCCTGTAAACTATTCTCTCCTTACATCCAAACATTGCCCAAAATGGCTCCTCTTCGTCTCGCCATCCTCGAAGCTGACACCCCGCAGCCCCAAACTCGCGATCGCTTCGGTGGCTACACCGGTGTCTTCACTGCGCTCCTCCAAGAAGCTGCAAAGCCTCAGAAGCTCGAAGATCTCGTTACTATCAAGGGCTACGATGTCGTGAACGAACTACACTCGTATCCATCCCTCGACGAAATCGATGCGGTTCTTATCACTGGTTCTCGACACACAGCGTTCGATAACGACCCCTGGATCATCAAGCTCGTCGAATTCACAAAAAAAGCCATCGATACGAATCGCATCCGAGTAGTAGGCGTATGTTTCGGCCACCAGATCGTCGGACGAGCTGAGGGCGCCAAGTTGGGACGCAGCAATAAGGGATGGGAGGTTGCAGTCACAGAAGTTGATCTGACAGACAAGGGCAAGGAGATTTTCGGATTGGACAAGATGGTAAGACCCATTTGTTGCGCGTGTGATTGTACGACTGTTTCACTGACTTTGTTACACAGCGCATTCACCAAATGCATCGCGACATTGTAGATGAGTTTCCCAAGGGTTCAATCCCTCTCGGTTCGAATGAGATCTGCGAAGTGCAGGGCTTCTACTCGCCTGGACGATATCTCACAGTTCAAGGACACCCCGAGTTCACCAACGAGATTATTTCCGAGATTCTCTTCAATCGTCATACGGTTGGCATCTTCACGGATGAAGTGTATAACGAAGCTATGAAACGCGCGCCACTTCCTCATGATGGTGTTGCTATTGCTAAGGCTTTCCTCAAGTTCTACCGCGAGGGATAGAGAAGGGAAAATAATGCTGGAATATGGATGGAAGAGTTTGTTCGATTCGAAGTTTTCTATGCGCAGCCAAACTTGAAAAAGGAGGAATCGCAATTGAGCGTTCGAATTGCACATTATACCAAATGGCGCAATGCATAAATCTGTTTTGCTAGAGTAACGACATCAAACGACTTTGGAGTATCATTCAAATGATCAAACACGAATACAAATACCTTTTGGATGCTGACATTTCTCCGTCTAATCTAAATCATGTTTGACATATACGCCAAATAACCACCCAATGCATCCCAAATGCGCAACGCCATCTAATGCAAGTTCATGATGCCCCGTCATGATCTAGACCTATGAAATCCTGGGTATCATCCTCCGTACGCTTTCCAAAGCTCTCGACCTTTGTCATGCAGCTCTTATTTACACGCCATGTAGTTCCTCATTACTCTTCGGCATCCCACCACTGGGGGACTGCCCTCGCTGCTTTGCGGGCCTCATTTCCAGCCTGACGATCCATTTCCCACTCAGCTTGTTCCTGTTGTCGCCTCTTTTTTGCGAATCGAGAATCGAGTGTCATTTCCTCTCTTGTGCGTCCGACTCTTGCACCCACATCGGGCACTTCCTGTCGTCTTTTCCAAAATTGGACGTTGATGCGTTTGAAAGCCTGACTATGCCTCCAAGGCTTCTCTTTCAGAGAGAAGACCACGGCATCAGCCAAGCCGTGGAAACACAGAAATATGATGCTGGCCAGTCTCATGCCATAGGGGGCTCCTCGTCCATATCCAGTAAGTTGTACGATGAAGGGCAGAATCCAAATGGCGACGTAGACTATCGGATAAATAAATAGTAACCGGAGTTGTCGCAAGATCTTTTCACGTGACTTGACAGTACCAGGTGCGTTGAAATCGCTCTGAGTCAAGACGAGGTCGGTGCCGTTGCTGTGTGGACTGTCTGGTGTGCGACGGAGTATGGCGAAAAGATTAGGTATAGATGGCGGCCTAGATGGAGCGTTTGAGCCATCAGATCGATGAAAGAAGTCGGTCTGTATGGTATATGATGGTGAGACAACATCGTGGAGAGGTGTTTGGTGGACAGGCTCAGGTTTTGTATGGGTGGCTAAAGGGGCAATCACATCGTCTGAACCACAGCGAGTTGTTCCCGTCGAATTCTGGGATCCAACTTCTGCCTGTTCAGACTGAGATGTCAGATCCGTACCAAAGTTGGCCATCCACATCTGAGTCGATCCTCTCCGCGCTAGTCGTGCCGAATGAAGCCTGTTGGGATGCGTGGATCCGGACATGTCCAAATGGAAAGAGTTGAATGCCACGAGTGGAGGTCTTGTGGTCCGATCTTCGAGTATAGTAAAGGAATTGCGCCGCGAAGGGTTGGAAGAAGGAATTAGGCCGTGGTATCTTATCGTAGGAGTCGGTGGTACAGTGGTGATTCCTTGTTGCAAGGGATCGAGACTTTCAAGACCGGACGTTTTTGAAAGGGTATTCTTCGAACTTTCATTCCCGGAGCCGAATCGTCTCATCAACACTCGAACGTAAACGTATACGCCTATACATAGGCAGAGAATAACAGTGAAAGCCATATAGCGAGGAATCCAAGAGAGCGCCAGTCTCTTCCACATCGGGTTGAACGGTAGATAGCAAAACTGGCCAGTGTTAATGTAACCCGGGCTTTCGATGAATGCTAATGAAGCCATCACAACAGGTATAATGGCGGCAAGAGCGTAGGCCGCCTTTCGATATGGGTAGAGGCCTTGCTCTCCACGAAAGATGTACAATGCAGTATGTACTGAGATGAGAGCGACCGAAACGTCAGAAGCTTCTATACTGAGAGCAAGGAAGAACCCGCTGACTTGACAGAAGGTCTCAGTCGTTTCAATTTTCCCAGCGACAAGTTCCACGGCGGGGAAGACAAGTAACCAGAAACTCTTGAACATATCACTATAAATGAGTAACATGATGAGGCTTTTCAAGGGTCAGCAAATAGAGGGTGAGGGAGGAGATATGAGACTCACTCATGGCGGAAACTCCGCCTCATTCGAAAGAACCAAAACGAAGTTATTATTGTTGCAAGTATGCTCATCGATGCTACGGTGAGAGTCGCAACATGAATAACATATGTCTGATGGGGAGTAAGAGCAGCCATGGTGAACTGCTTTACTCGACGCGGCTCGAGGCTGAGAGCCATCGTTGAATCTGTCCATGGCGAAAAGCCCTGGGCATTGCCTTCTTGAAGCCAGGGAGGCATGGTGGAGATGATGGCGGGAAGTGGATGAGAATCGTCGATCCCTTCAAATCGGTAGGTATGTGTCAGAGATGCGGATCGTTGCTTGTCGTTAGACTGTCGATGTCTTAGTATCGATATATTAAGAAGCGAGTTGTGATGACCAACTGGAATCGACTGGTGACACTGGTGACAATCGCATCGCGAGATAGTCAACTTCGAGGTTGGAGACCAGGGAAGTCGACCCCTGCAACAAGGGAGGAGGAATCGAGGGTTTAGCTTCTTATTAACCAAATGCTCTTTAAAACCAAGGAAAGCCAAAGCGGTCACCCGAAACTCTGAAAACCCCCCCAAAGAGTAGTAAAAGAGTAGAGGCGTGTGCCGTGTAATGATGGCCGAGATGTTTGCCGCGTGGGAGACCCGTAGGCGAATTATCTTAGGTAGGATCCCGTCTTTGGTCTCAAGCCCACAAGAATTTGACTTTGATCTCCGTTCCTGTCACTCAGGTATGTATGAATGAATTGATTGCCAACCGAACCCCGGGACTGGGGTCAAGCCCGAAACGGGGGAACTCTTGTCGTTTTTCTTTTATGGGATCTCTTTATGATCAGTCGTGAAAAAGATGACCCTGTATAACCTGTCAGGATAATATCCTTTATGTGGTTGTGAAATCTGAGGCCGATAACGATATTCCCGTGGTGGATGTGTAAGTGCTTGGCTCAGTAGCACTTACTAGATCGAGAAATCTTATTGCCCTATTCTGGTCTGGGGAGGGAGGTGCAATGCAGTGATGTCCGGAGGCGGAAAGGCGCAACCAAGTTGAGGCAAGTACTTCAACAACCGAGAGACCTCCTTAGGATCTTGAGTTTGAGAGGGCGTCACCAAACTCTCCACTAACAACCAATGAAGGATTGGCTCGATTAATCCGACTCGAATTTGATGGCTGCTTCTCCGACACTTGCTGAGCCACGACTCACGATAAATTCACTTAAAATTGTCGAGGGATGCCAAAACCAAAGTGGGATAAATCAGAGACACGAGGGCGGTAATGTCAGTGGACGAATGTGCGTTTCCGGGACGAGATTATCTTCATTCCACACGCCAGAGTTCGGGACGAACGATTTACTGACTTAGATCGCGGGAAGAAGACCAGAAAAACATGGTCGATTACGGCATTACACCGAGTATATAACGATAACTTACTGGTACCTGTACCGTCTGGACCGAAGCGGATACAACACTATACCCAGTCGACGATATTTTCATCGCCCACACCGCAGTAATCGCTCTCCCATTTTGAGCTCAATGCAAAGTGACAGCTGGGCTTAAAACCCTGTCGTTTAGCTGCACGCTACGTAAGGGAGACCAGAAGCGATACCATTGATGACCACCTCCGCGTGCCACGCCCGTCAAGGCGCCGCCATCAGTCTTTGGGGCTAACCAAATCTCGCAATCCTCTCGCAATGCGACTGGGCGAGACCAACAGTAATCCTGTCAGGCTTTTGAGTCGCGAGAGGGACGATCTCTATAGCGGCCAATCAAGAGGGTGATCTGCCCTTCCGATCCGCACTTGGGGCGTCCAGCTTGCGAGTGAGTGGGAGGAGCGGGTGTCGAGACCCAAATCGAGGGTCCAGCAAATGTGAATCAACATGCATGTCACCTCTGATGGCGGTGGCAGCGGGATCAGGCAAGACAAGTATGTTTCCTGTTCCTGGATACTCGATGGAGCAAAATGCCAGGTGCTCTGTATTAAATCGATGTTCAGCTTACTGACCATGATGAACAAGCAAGCAAAGCGGAGAGCCGAAGCAAAAACATTCTTGGCGATATAGGTCACCCTCGTTATTCCCTTCATCCCTGCTCAACTCAGCTCAGCCCCTGGAAACTATCCCGCACCTCCGCATTTCATCCATGATCGCTCCCAGTTCTTGGCCATGGAGATCTCACACGATCAACAGGACCAAGGCTCGTGCGAGATATTCGGTCTTGGCGTTGGTGCAACAGCAGACGAAGGACCAACAAATATGAATTGTGTCTCTCACCACAGTCTTTCCCTCAGTGCAGTTCCCGCATTTCTTCTACACACTGTTGGCTGTATCCGTCCTTGTCCAAATGATTATGGCTGACAAACGGGCTTGCAAACGACTAGCCAACAGCCGGGACCTGGCCGTTTCTAGGCCAGGGACCAACACGCCTGTTCCTGGACATGATTCAGGGTTGCCCAGCTAAGTTACTAGGGCACTTGTCAAGATCAGAGCCGTCTCAGTTCCTGACAAACATTTAAAAAAAACCTTTCACTACGGTTCTCTCTCTATCTCGGGCATCTCGGTCACCAAGAAGGACCGAAAGGTATTTCATAGATTCGCCTAGCTCACGTTTGCCACGAGGGCTGGTGCTGAATCCGTGACACCGTCCCCTTCTTTCTTAAGTTTGCGAGTGTTCAAGCCACAGGTACCGCGCCGAAGCTGAGAAAGCTCTCGCTGACGATGCTTATTATCAGTTGTCATTTTCGCCTTGAACAGCTGATTTATGAATCACCATTTTCGAGAATTCGAGGTGCCTTGCCTGCCTGCTCATAGTTGCGTAACCATGATCCGACTTTGTTCTCAGTCTGCTTGTGAAAGTCTTTTTGGATCAACACCAGACGTATTGCATTCCAGTCGTCGTCTTGGCTTCACGGCGAAGGCTTTCGGTTCAACCTTAACAACAAGAGTTCTACTGGTCTTTCTATGATTCTACGGTAAAAACTCTGCTGCTTGCTACTATTCGGAGTTTAATAACCTCCGCTCACGTTCCGCGAAGGCTTCGCTTAAGCGAAGTTTGTCGATCAAATATGCTCTTCACTGCGGATTACCGTGACGATACCATTGTTTCCTTTTACAAGATCAATGAAAATGATTAAAATTCTGAAATCTATGACGATATGATGGTTTGGCGGTCGCAATGCGCTGACGTGAGCCATTGCTCCTTTGACTTTCTTCAAACCTGGGTAGCTGTGGTACGAAGCTACTAGAACAACGCCGAACGAACAAAGATTGATTCAAGCTCATGATAAGCCGATGGTGACTTCGATTTACTCATCAGGATTTCTCGTGAAATCGAGATAGTCTTCGTTCTGGCATAGGAATGAGCTGGCTGCTAAGTGCTTAAGCAGTTTAGTAATAACTCGACCGCGTGCCCGAACAGCTCTTGAACACCAACTAATCCAGAGTCTAGAATTCTTAAGACTTTTCTCAGGAGTGGATCTCTGTTCTCATATAAAGCGTTGGTTCCCTAGTATGCGGATATCGCCTTGCCTGGCTGTCTGGCATGCATGATCCATGCGCAGTGACATGACTACTATTTTCAAGACAAGCTGTTTGCGATGCGGAGATATCTCTAGGTCTCTGTTGGTCGCATCCCCTTACTATCGTTGGCTCGGATATAACAGTCCAATGTCTTGACGGGTATCCATGTGTGGAGAGTGTCATCCGAGATATCTCATAGGGCTGTTCGTAAACAGCTTCCGAGTTCCATAGCAAGGCTATATGTGTGGTAGATCGCGATCAGTCAGATCATCCACATCGATCGAAGAGCATCTTGCGTCTTGACTCGAAACTGGACATGCAAACTAACAACTCGCTGCATCAGGTAATTTTATACGAGGCCTGTCGGGCGTTCCAAGATGAGTTTCCTATGGGATGTTGAAGTTTGGCAGAAGCAGAAAGATGGGGAGGAGCTGATGGTCTTTCATCTGCGTCAAGTTGCTCAACCTGCTTTTATTCTATTGTCGTGTACTAACCAATATTCACAAGAACTCCGACCCTGTCCATTCTTCTATTCTTCAAAACATCAAACTCTGTATCCGTCCAAAGAAATGTCAACCTCCTGTTGCAACATGTAAATCCACCACAAATTAAATCGAAGCATGTCTATCATAGCGCCCTCAAACGCGCGATTGCCGTTATAAAACCCCTTCTCTATCACTCTTCATATCCATCAGGCCTTCGACGCTTCCGGAGTTTGTTGGGAGTACGCCTCGATGATGGGGGTGGCCTCCTAACTCCTGAATATCGCCAAGTTTGAAGAGAGAGCGCCTGTTCTATAAGTGGTTTTCGAGCGTCAGAAATGGCCGCAATTCTAGTGAGAGCTCCCTTACCTTTCCACTGTTTTTGGTGAAGCCTCATAAACACCAATCTTTTGGGCTTTTGGTCCGGCACTCGCTCATGTTTGTAATGATGAGTCGAAAATAAAGGAAGACGGCTCTCCTCAGCAGGTGGTGTGTCGCAGTCTTGATTAAAGTTCCGGACAACTATGATGTTGGTTGGTTCATAAGTTGTTGAGACGTCAGAAACAAGTTGTAGTTGGTCTTGCTCTAGCTGACCCGTACTCTGCCTGGCTAGAGGAAATTCTGCCCCTGACGCTACTAATGCTGCGAAGCTATCATGAACCATACTCCCTTCCATCTCACATATCGATGAACCCATGATGACTTTTAGACGACGGCGACTTTTTAGAAAATGATGGTTTTCGGAGGATGACGACTTTTAGGGGATGACGATGCTTAGGAAATGAAGATTTTGAGAGGATGAGATATTATATCTTGCATTTCGAATGGGGTCCTCAGCGGCAGTTATCGTCTTGCCAGCTTGGCTGGGTATTCGTTCTTGGCAACGGCTTTCTGTTTGGAACTGTTCCGAGGACATAGGCGTATAGGTCTTGTTGATTAGAGTCTCTATGCAGGTCGAGGATTCCATTTTCTTTGTTGTCACGGGAAGTTCCATCTTTAATAGCAGAATCATTCTCATGTTGTTGACCTTGCATGTTCTGTGGATGTTCGTGGACTGTTCGGGAGCTATTCCTGCTTGAACGTTCCCTCATATTCCGGAAATCATCACTTGTTCGGGTCTCATCGGTATCTGGGTACGGAGGCATGTTCGGGTTGTGTTCGTATTCCTGTTGTTGTTGTTCGTGTCGGTGTTCCTGTTCATGCCTCTGTTCGAGTTTTACTTTGGACGATTTGTCTCCGCACTCTGGACAGCATGGGTGTCCCCAGAAATGGTGCGCAAGGTATAGAACTAGAAAAACTGCGGCGAAAAGCAACATCAACAGCCATGTAAGTCTTCGGTTCGAGCCGTGCTCTTTGGGTCCCGCGGGAGGTGCATCTGGAGCCTCCGATGGCAAAGTTGTCCTGGCGGAGGTGATTGTTGCAATGGTTGTTTCCGTAGCGAAAGAATTGATGAAGCTGGAGATCATGGTCGTCATTGCAGTGGTTGGGCTAGCACACAGGCTGGTTGAAGAGATACCTAGTCCTGGATCCAAGACAGAAGACGTAGGTCGTGGCATATACTCAGGGCCTCCGTCAAGGAATTCCTGTGCATTCTTGGCCTTATCGCTCAGCCTAGCAGCTCTCAAATCTCCCTGAGGGCAAACACCACGGAGACAAGGATCCACGGCACAGCATCCTAGAAACGGAAGAGCGTTTCCAGCGCAGGTGTACCAACTGACATCGACGTTGTCGTTGATACAAGCCTGAGGGAGGAACTCATGCTGAAGAGTAGCGTTGAAGCTTGCGGATCTGAGGTTTTGATCAGGGCAGAAACCTTTTCTGGCGCCGCAGGGGTTGATGGTGCAGCAGCCGATGAAGCGATCTGGATCGTCGGCGCAGATGTACAAGATTCCGCCGTATGGACAGGTCAGACCTAGGTCCTTTACTGGGTCGTAGCCTGACATGGCTGTGGTTTGAAGTAAGATGTGATGGACTCTGAACTTTGATCTCAACTGTGAAGGGTGGGGGAGAATCTTCAGATGAGTTAGGAACTTAAGAGGGCTTCCATGGTTTATACACTGACCTTTTACAGCCCACAGCATGCCATCTCGTCTGCTTCATTGTTACGGGTTGACCGACACTTTTCTGCACCTAGATATGCAGGTTAATCTACAGACGATGCGAATAGGACTGCAATCCTCAGAGTTGAGATCAATAGTTCCATCCTGTGGCGTTCTTGTTCTTTGTACATATAAGCGAGCTGCAGATCTAGTTGAGTAGGCGATATAGATGAGAAGGTCTGAGTTCTGCATGAGTTGCAGAATATGAGAAGTGACAAAAGCACATTAACAACAATGAAGCGGTCAAGCAGGACCCGAAACATGTCTTGACAAAAGATGACGTGCTATGATATATTAAGTTATCTCCTGCTGAGATACTGTTAAATGCGAAGAAGCTACGTTTGATGTGAAGAGATTCAATATCACTACGGTCACAGATCAATAGAGAGATACGAGACACTTTCTATTCCAGACAAGCATGGTGACTACAACTAGTTAGTGTTTGTGTCACGAAATAGGATGGTCCTTAGCAAACATATGCAGCTTCCCATATACACCCATGCTAAAGGCTATTCGACCATCAGCGTTTGCTGAATTAATGATCGAAAAAACAGTTGAGGTAATTTACCACTTGCTCCAATCACACTTGTTGAGTTCAGCTTGAACGCCAACGAAGCACTTGCTTGTTCTCCCTACCTCAATTAGTCAAGGAAGACATACGTCAAACCTGGCAAACAGCGACGTGACAGATAACCACGTTGTCTGATTTAGAAGTAAGTGGCTGTAGTATGTCCTATCCTATCAAGCTTTAGTAACCGAATCTGTTGGAGCCAGAGCAGATTACGCGGGCCTGTACAAGGGCGAGTTGAAAACATGGTTGATTAGATCATCGGCATCTTTCATAGGTACTTACTCAGTACTGAATATTCGCAGTGCCATTAGGATCGCAATAGGAGCCTGTACAAACTCATCACAGTGTACGAAGATCCTGAGACATATTCTTTCTGGATTACCTCAGACGTCACAAAATTGTCAAGTATCTCTCCAAGCTATTTACCCTGAGACTTTAAAATCAGGCTGTATGATACTAGTTTCAACAGTTAAATCTTTCATGAAACACTGTAGCCGAAAAGCCATAATTCGTCAAATGGTGTATTATCAATCTGTTGTCGAGTACTATCTGGGGTATTGGGGAATATGGCCTATCTGCTCAATCTGCATCATGAATCCTTCGTGCAGTATCTCCGTTCTCAATCCCAAAGCGCCATCCATAGATCGCCAGCAATATTCTTTACCAAAAATATCTCCCGGAACGTCACCCATTTTCGGTTTCTCCTCAGTCAAAATCACTGCTTGGCCTGTTTAGCACGAGTCTCCTTCTCCATCTCGGCGATCAGAGTCTGCTTGTCCTTTCCGGAGAATAGCATTTGGTACTGAAGATAGTTGGAGAAGTGTGGCTGCATCTCCCCATCCTGTAGTGCGGCCCTGATGGCCTCTTCCTTTGCATCTTGTAGCATGATGACGCGTTCATCAATGGTATCTTTCGCCATAATGCGAACAAGATGGGTCTCTTTCAACTGGCCAGTTCTGTAGACTCTTTTGAACGCTTGTTCCTCGACGGCTTTATTCCACCATTCGTCAACGATGATGACGCGGTTGGCCATCTGGAGATTCAGTGATTGCCCACCGCACTTCATTGACGACACCTACATGACTCTTAGATCTTGCTGGGGCTTGCGATAGAGTGGGAGAACTTACAAGAATCTTGATTTCAGGGTTACTGGCGAACTCATCCAATGCTCTAGCTTTTTGCTTTTTGTTCGCCATCCTGTTGTAGTAAAGGAAGTTGATTCCCAT
Source organism: Fusarium odoratissimum NRRL 54006 (assembly GCF_000260195.1). Lineage (NCBI taxonomy): Eukaryota > Fungi > Ascomycota > Sordariomycetes > Hypocreales > Nectriaceae > Fusarium > Fusarium odoratissimum. The sequence continues at coordinate 881,928 of NW_022158692.1, read as the reverse complement.
ACTTTCGAGGACACAGCCAAGGGACTTTGCAGTTCTAGTCCACTGCACATAAACTAGACTCAGAGTCAGTACTTGTATATCTCATTCAGGAAACAACAAGAGAACTTACTGATGGTCTTGTCATCGGGAGCCTCTTTCATCCAAGTCAGCATCACTGCCAGAGTGGCTTTGACTTTGGAACTCAGAGGCATCCTTACAGGACCATAGTCGATGTCATCGCGGCCACAAACGGCGCGAAAGAACGAGGCCTTGTCTTTTGGGCCTCCAGTCCATCTTGTCCCAATGCTATCGCGTCCAGGTTCCTTGAAACCCTTGATAGCTTTCACAGCCGCGTCTATACAAGCCGGAGTCTTGACCTCATGTCCCATTCCAAGTTTGGTGGAGCATCCCAATGCCCGACATTGAACAGGCTGTAGCTAGAGTTAGCAAGAGTCTCCAAAGAAACTATCATCCTGTCCTGGTCGACGTACCACACGAGGGCGGCCGGTTTTGGTTACGCCACTGGTTGCAATGGAAATGCAGTCTCTGCAGTAGATATGCTCGCACTGGTCATATTAGTAACGCCCCGGATGACCTAGATACCTACTTACGTTCGAACTCTGAACGGGGTTCGCAGGAGGGGTTCTCTTGCGACAGAAAGCACAGGTGATATCCTTGACCGTATTTTCGTTAGCTGAAAGGGCTAGTAGCTCTACCATCTCCTTGCTACCCCCAAACTTGTCCTTGATTGCCATCTCCAACTGTCGAAGCCCTGAAGAATAGGCTGGCTTCAGAGACACTTCCAGCGCCTTCTGGTCTGCATCAATGCTCGACTGAGTGATTTCTGATTTCAGTCTCTTGAGGGTCAGGTCAATGTATGCCTCATGGTCTTCCTCTCGATAGAACTTTTCGAGGTTGAGAGGGTGAGACGTCAGTTGCAGAATCCGCATGCATCTCAGGCTCTGAATTCTGTACGTGTCTAGAGCCTTAGAGCCGTTGTTCTCGTCACCTTCGAAATCGGCCTCACTCTCGTCATCGGGTACATCTTCACTCTCCTGGGCGTCCTGCTGCTGTTCGTGTGCGACAGTCTCTTGGTGGTCATTTTGGGCTTTGAGAAGCTTTTCTTGGTACGCACCATCCACGACCCTGCAGAGGATATCAGCATAAGAGCGCAAAGCCGCAGTTTTACAAAGACATGAACTTACTCCAAATGGATCTTCTCCCAGGTTGAAAGCGGAATCCAAACATCACTGCGATGGCTTTTTGGCAGGGGTACCATGGTGTGTCCCAGGAATTTCTCAGTCTGCTGGCTGATGGAGGTTAGAACCATGTCTACAACTTCACAACATCGAAAGTTTACCGTCTCATCATGACAAGGGCCACCAATTGATCGAAATTTTCAGCTGCCTGGTCCTAGGTCCGTTTAGAGGAGTAAGAGATAGATCGAGTGCCAAAACTTACACTCCTGATGTACTCGGCTCGGTATCTTCTCATTGTAGTTGCAAATTTGCAACCAATGAACTTTAAGTAGGGATAGAACTCTAGTTATGTGAGTAAGAGACGAATGAACTCATCGGAATACTCACCTTCCAGTTTGTTGGCGAGGGGTGTACCAGTCAAAGCCCAACGGTATTTGGCGTTCAGTCGCCAGACTGCGAGAGCACCTATTTCATGTGAGTATGCGGAGTACACGGCAAGATATTGGACCAACCACTCGACTTGTCATTCTTGATACCATGGGCCTCGTCCAGAATGATTCGATACCAGTTGATTTTGAAGAGTTGACCGAGCTTCTTCGAGAGAGCTTGCTGAAACCCATCCTCATCTCCTGCCCATTGGGCCTTTAGCTTTCTGTATTCCTTCTTGCTGGGAAACTGTGCACGTAGTGCATTTAAGTGGGTGATTCTTTGATTTGTCAGTATCTTTTATTCAACAAGCGGCGTTTGAGCAATAAACGTACACCACATTCTTTGTACTCCACCACTTTGCGTTCTTGTAATCCTTGGCGTAGACCAGGCACTTGTTGGCAAACTTTTCCGAGGTGTGATTACTGATTTGATCCATCCACGTCCTCGAGGCAGAATGGGGACTGTCAGCAATCACCAGAGTTGCCTTGCCATAACCCTCCTTTCTGTCTTCTCGCTCTGCTGGATGGCCGATGATTGTTGCCAGAGTAGTGATTGTCTTTCCAAGGCCCATCTCGTCAGCCAGGATACCTCCCGCCGGATGCAATTCCATGGCTTCGCGCATGACCATCCAGGTGGCACCCACGAGCTGCTGGCTGTGCAAAGGGGTTTCCATCCCTTTGAGCTTCCACTTCCCATCAATAGCCTTGATCTTCTTGTACCCGAAGCATTTTTTAGCTTTGATAAGATCACGTCTTTGTGTCTTGGTATGTCTGGTGTCATTTCCCTCGGGGATACCAGCCATGATCTGCTTCATCTGAGCTTCATGAGTTGTGGCCTTGATCCTGTTCGCCGGTCCACTATTGTCGTCGTCGTCGTCGTTCTGGGGCCTGCTTGAGGTAAATAAGACTGCTGCTCTCGAGAAACCATTGTGCTCAACTCCACCAAAAGGTCCAGCTTGGATGGCTGTCTTTTGAAGTTTGTTCGCGGTTGTCTCATCACCGGCACGTTTGCGCTTTCTGTCCTCTTTTTCCTCTTTTTGTTTCAAACGGCGCTGCCAGTACTCTCGAGCCGTCTTAGCCGGAGACTGTCTTGCGTTATTCGCATCAGTAGCAAGTGCTTTCTTCGCGTTGGTGATCTTTGCGTTAAGTGTCTCCATTTTCTGCTGCTCCTTGGGGGCTAACTTTTCCCCTTTTTGCTGCCTGTAGAACAGATCGTTTCTTAGAATTTCGCATTTTCTGATAAGCTTCTTGACTTTTGAGGCATCACGAGTACCCTGTTTCGACTTGACTTGCTTCTCTTGGGCTTCCGAATCGTCTGAGTCGTCTGAGTCGCCTGAATCTTCTGAATTGTCTGAATCGTGATAATCTGAGTCCTCTTCATGTGCGGAATCTGGACCGTCCTCATCATCCGTATCTTCGTCATTGGGCTCCGGGTTAGCAATGATCGTATCACAGAACTCTTCGACTGTAACGGCCTGATCATTTTGAGACTTCAATCTTTTCATCGTGAAGCTCTTCTTATCCTCATTGCTTTCGTCCTTGACGATAGTGAGGCTGTCGTTACCTAGAGCTTTCTGGGGCTGGGTAGACGGCCCCGAAATACTCTCATCGTCGTCGTCGTCGTCATCATAATCGATGCAGATGGCCTGCTTCGGGCTACCCTTCATTGCTGTATGCTTGCTTAGAGAGGATAGATCGCATTCGTCATCATAATCGTCTTCCTCTTTCTTTATAACCCGCTGGCTAGCGCCGGCGATAGACGATGCTGTATGATCCATGATGGAAGATGAAATAATGGAAGAGATGAAAGAGATGAAAGCAGAAGAGGAGATGTTGGAAGGAGTGAAGATGAAGGAGAGGAGATGAAGAAATGAGAGGAGATGAAAGAAGAAGTGAAGATGGAGGAAGAAGTGAGGTGAAAGAAGGGGAAGGGAGGAAAGGAGGTTCTATATATTCGTGAGAGGAAGAGGCATTGAGTCACTACCTCAAGTTGTGCGGATGGTCTTAGACTAGACTTAGGCTTATGAGAAAGTTATTTGTGTTGATATAAAACAGAGGCATTGAATCACTGGTCGAATCTCAATCTCTTAAATTATCATACGTATAGTAAGAGAAGCTTCTTTCGATTGGGGAGTTGAGACGAAAATACTCCTTTTCTGCGTGCGTACTTGATGGGCATAATGAATGCGCACTCCGAGATCAAGGTCCTTACGATAATCGGCACAAAATATCATTTGAATTGTCGTTCTTTTTGTTGCCGCATGTATAGTACTTATCTGTATTCACAGTTCAGGTGTGTATCACCAAATAATCATCCAATGTTGACAATAATCCTATATATCATGGCGGACATCAGTAACGACCTTGGGCTTGTACGAGTTCTCTATTTAGCTCTTGATATCATCTCACTCAATTGTAATCCAAAACACATGGTATCATAATACATATGATATTACTATTCACAAGTGACGTTCTCAATTAGATCATTAACCTGGACGTCTATATTATCTGGCCTACCCTGCATCTGCCGAGTATACTCTGTCCCCAAGACCTTCACATCGAAACTGTACCAGGAATGGTAATCAACTCTCGATTGGAATCCCCGCAACAACTACGCCAATGGTTGTTCAAATCTTGAATTGATATTCAACTTGTCTGTCCATACATAATACGGAACTGCAGTTCTTGGGCATTCAGGCTTGTATATCTGAAGTTGTCATATGCGCCCTCCAATCAAAGACTCTGATTTGTATTACTTAACCAAAAGTCTCTTCAGAGCTTATCGACCCTGATCTCTTGGCTTCGGCCAACTCCAATGTTCTAACTTCTAGCGCTCCCGGAATCATTCGCCGGCGTGTTTCAGCATGCGAAGACAGCTTCAGGCCTTCCCCCGCAGGAAGGAAGCGATCCATCGTAAAGGACTTTTCGGTATCAGACCATTTGCGACTCATGCAGCTAAAATTCTTTTCAGCTGTGTCTGCAGACGAGTCGTGAGGGTCAACGATATGCAGGTGCTTGTACGAGAACTGCCTAGTCTGTACTAACCAGCTGTTTCAACGCTTTGATACACTGACAGACACAACCAACGCCATGACAAAAAGCCGCAGCGATATCTGATACCGGCGCATGGGAATTAATCTGGGCTGTGTCCGGGACCCTTTACACATCTGAAAGAGTCTGTGCAGCGAGGGGAAGAAGACGCATGAATAACAAAAAGCACAAACCACCAGGTCCGAGCAGGTCAATAATCAGGGGATGGGGTTCTATATTCGATTGGCGAATGCAACCAAGCACGCCTGGATAATGGGGTAGATTATCCGAGGTGCCACTGCAGCTGCCAGATGACATTCGCCTGTCGCGTGAGCAATAAAAAGAAATTAATTCAAATCTTCAAGACCAGCATCCCTGGGTTCTACGTGCAGATGTCAAAAGATATTAGAGGGGAAAAAGCAAAAAACACAGCCTTGCACCGAACAAGACCAAATTGCCGGGTTTGACGCTCGACGCTCTACAGGGATCACTCTTGGAGAGGACCAACAGGGCCAGACATGACGGTGTGGCACTAATACCATCGTATTCAACCCAATCTGTTCAACGGGCCGACGCGGTTCGGCGTATTATTTTTGGTGACTGCGACTGACAGCATTTGCATTCGTGAGGAATTTGGAATGACGATGAGAGAGAAAAGATGGTGATGGGAATGGCATACCTCGGTTCTCTTTTCATCGTCATTAAGTTACCATGTTGAGATGATTGACGCAGGGATGCACCTTGGCCTGTCGATCATGTGGCTTGAACCTTTTGGCCAGAGGTCACGTAATCTCTGTTGTTTAAGTTTATCTTGAACGAAGGGGAATGTCAAAAATGGTAGTTCGATTTGATGATATATAATCATGGAGAGTTGGGTAATTAGTGCGAGTGTCACTGTTTAATTTATTTTAATTGAACGGAATCAAAAACAAGGGTCTCTAGTGCAACCTCGATGTTTCAGATGAATTGTCAATTGCAACTCCACCGCATGTGGTTTTTTTCTCTCTCTTTAGTGGCAGGGCGGCCTATCCTTGTCGATCCTCCTTGATTAACTTCTCCCAAAGTGTTTGCATTCATCTGCATAAAACCGACCTCAACCTTCGTCGTCATCATTTCCCGAGACCACGTAACCTTTCAACGCCTCAAAGGAACAGAGTTTGAACGGGGCATTTCCTTTAATCGGAGAAAAGAGCCAGAAGGAGAAGAGAAAAAAACGTTGGCTCTTTGACTCAACTCGGAGTAACAATGACATGACAACGAATGGGGTCCGTGTTGTCGGATCGTAGATCGCTAGCTTGCTCTCTCTTCTTCTTTGGAGGCTTCCTCTTTTGGGTGACCAGCCCGCAAACGGATCGACGCCTCTTGTTAGCCACCGCAAGCTCTGGACCGATCCGCTGGTGGTTCAGTTGTTAGCTTCGATAGTTTGTCTCAGTCAACGGGGCCCGAGAGGCAAGACTCAGAGTCAGTCAGTCTGTGAGGAGACTCTCATGATGAATGGATTTATCATCAATGCATGCATGTTGAACCCCTGCAAACTCAAAACTCAATGCAAGTCTTCAGCTCGTCGCAGGGGGGATAATAAAACACCGGAACCTCCTCAGCGAGTTTTGATGTGAAGTCTTCCGCAGTATTTTTTCCACAGGGCGGGCATATCTTCCGGAAAACATGTGCTATCTGCATTTCTGCAGCGCTAAAAAGGGGACCCAGCATTGCAGAAGCCACTGGGTTCTTTAGTGGCTTTCGGCCAAGGTTGCTCGAACCCGACTTGGCCCGCCCCCGCAAGCTCACCTTCGTAGCCTGTGATTGATCCACTGAATTGCATGGCGACCTGAGAGCGAGTCAGTCTTAGGCCCTTCTCTTGCGACCTGAGGAAGGAGCTGGGCCTGGTACCGTGGTATTAAGCGATCGTGGGCTGCTCCTGCTCCGCGACTCGCGATTGAACGAGGGTCTTGTCCTGCCTGTCATTGCCTTACCTGGGCTGCTCTTGCCTTTCTTGTTGTTGCTCTTTGCACTCGGGTCCCATTCTTTCCTTCTTTCCTTTCTTCTCTCGTCTTCCATCCAATCCAATCTGATAACTTACAACCTCCCACCAACACTCACCCACTATGATCTTCTAAGCTTTACACTGTCACTCTCAACGATAACAACTCTTGATCTTTTCCTCTCAATAAATGAGAGCGCAAATACTCACATTTTAATTCCTTTCTTTCTTTACTCTGGCGCGCTATAAACATCAATCGGCAACTGTTATAATAACCCACTGCGCTTGTGTCGCACAATCGCATTACATTCCACCACTCCCGAGACATAAAGCAACAACCCGACTTGTCCGTCCTCTTTTTGTGGAGGGGCATAATAATTAGGACAAGATGCCTACAATCAACGCTCTTCGATCATTCGAACCTCCTCCTATTCCATCTCTTCCCGATTTTGAGCGTCGTCGTTCCACAACATCGACGCTCTCCAACAACAACTCAGATTCTGTCACCTCATCTCTGCGGGGTCTTCAATCACCACCCAAAAGTAGCAGATCAAACCGCCCCAAGAGTGCTAAATTCTCATCATACCGCCTGCGCAGCAATTCAGGCCTTTCACTTCACACCAATGAGGACATTCTGAGACAATATACCGACTACCACCCTGATGGCACACCGCGTGCCGGCATGTATAGCAACGGGCTGGGGCAGTGGTCAGGTGAGAGATTGAGGAGCATTGACTCTGTTACATCGTCCAGAAGTCAAAGATCTAGTATCGCTTTCACTGAGTCGGATGGTTCCGGCGAGTTGCCTATTCCTGATCTCGTTGGACGTGAGATGTTTGATATGGTCATGGCCGATCATGCTGCTAGTGGCCAATTATGGAGATTCGCCGCCAGTCGAGGAGTTGGTCAGAATGTTGACTACCTCATGAAGGTAAGTTGAGAAGACATGATATCACCTCACAGATTCTAATCATGAGCAGATTCGCGACTATATTCAATCCCTGGAGCAGGTTGTCATTCAACTCTCGACAATATCAACTTCGTTTACATCCATCACCGCAACGTCACCAATTAATCTGCCCTCCCCTATGTCCAAGGCTCTCAACACCAACATCAAGCATCTCACAACATCACTTATTCCCAGCCTGGAAAACATGTTTCTCGAATCTAAAACCTATATCGAACAACGCATCGTCAGAGAAATCTTCCCCGATTTTGTCAAACAGCAACTATCTCAGTGTACTAGTCTGGCTCTCTCCCTCGACGCAGAAGGTGACTCACCACCAAACCCTTACCCGGGCCTTAAGGGATCATTCTGTCTAAGTGATCCGTCGCGATCCGGAAACCCTATTGTCTTTGCTTCCGACGAGTTTGAGGAACTGACAGGATATTCACGAAGTGAGGTTTTGGCACACAATTGCCGCTTCCTTCAGGGGCCACAAACCGACCGAGACGGAATTGCCAAGATGCGCTCCGCAATCTGGCGCAACGAGGAGTGTACGGAATTGCTCCTCAACTTTCGGAAAGATGGAACGCCGTTCTGGAACCTTCTTTTCCTGTGCCCTCTTCTCGACACCGCTGGTAAAACAAAGTTCTTTATGGGCGCCCAAATCGACGTGTCGTCCTCGCTGCACGACACTCATGATGTTCTGAAAGTTTTGTCGTACGGTGCTGCAGAAGAAGACAAGACACCCGAACGGAGCAACTCTCGCTGGGCTAGCGACGGATCTCAAGGCGAGCCTGAAGCTGAGGAAGCCCTGAGTGTCAAGAACAACCAATACAAGACAACAAAAATGTCTGGATTCTTCAAAGCGTTCAAAAAACCGCCTCCTCCTCCTCTGTCGCCACCATTGAGCCCACGCCGCAGCTCGGATAGACCCCGGTCATCAGCTGGACCCACGATACTTGACAAGACCTACAGCACACGAAACGTTATCAGGAGATTTTCTAATCAGCCAGAAATGCTTATGACAACATACGCCCGATATATGATTCTTGAGCACGTTCCTTCATACCCAGCATCTTTGGGCGCAATGCCTCTCGATCAGGAGATGAAGTATCCACCCAAGTTGTGTGTGTCTTTCTACTCTAAAGAGATGCTCGATGCTCTTGATCTGGGCATGTCGGCGGAAGCTATCATTGGCAAAGATATATTTGACATTTTCACTGAGCAATCTACACTGCCATCAGTTACCAAGGCATTCAAGTCGACAGTCCGAGATCTCGTTGTCCGCGATGGAAAATCCGTCTCGCTGGATCTTGCACTTGCAAACCACATCCCTCGCCGTGCCAATATGACAAGAACGTTGAGTGGTGACAGCGGGGAAACATCACCGAAGAAGCCAGCCAAGATGATGAGCCACTGGACACCTCTCAAAGATACTGAAGGATATGTCAAGTATGTGGCAATGATTGTGTCGCCAATTTAAATAGGTGATAAATGGAAAGACGAAATGATGGTATAATATGCGGGCGTTGGGTGGAGATTTGCTTTTTGTATTGTATCAGGGGATGTTTGAAGCTTATTTATACCTGTACGTACTCTTAACGACCAAGAGAATGAAGTTACGACTATAATTACTACAATGAATTGTTTCAGTATACCAAGCTCTCCGCCACTGAAGTTGATATGTTCATGGACTTCGTCATGGATTTAAATGAATCATACTCTCCATTGACATACAGCGTAAACAACGCACTGAAGTCCATGTCACGCTCCAAAAGCAGCCTCTGATCGCCAAAGTTCAGCAACCCTACGACGGAAATTCCACCAACGGTCCGCCAAGACAACCACAATAAAGGGGTAATCGGCACTTCCGATCTGTTGGCTCTCTAAATCTCCGACGACGGTGGGTGATCTATGGCGTTTGAGTTATCGGGACCGAGGGGGAACAGCCGCTATTGTTTCTGTTGTTGGTCCCTGGTCTTGGCGGGCCGTGTGTCAGGGACTGGAGTTTGGTGGCCTTGGTCGAGGAGGTTTGTTCGCGTGCTTGCAAGAGATAAGACCTAAGTCGAGAACTTCATACGGGCTTGAACGTTGGGCGACCTTTTTGCTAGCAGGTGTACAAAGGTCTGAGGTCTTGGACGAGCGAGAATAACTTAGCTAAGATACTCTTAAGATCATAAAACGAGTATACCAAACTATGCAAAACGGTCATAAATTCATCCAATTTTCTGCAATTTAGGGTTGAAATCGCAACTTTAGACCAGTCCTTCTTTGTCTTGTAGTGTGCTATGACTTGACACTTCTAACATATAATAACATTAAGTTCACCCAATCTACCATCATTGCCTCCTCTTCCGCCCTTTCTCTGGGCACTCCCTTTTCCCTGTAGCGCGATTCACTCAAGATGCAAGTCTCAATCTTTTCAAAACCGTAATATGCCCCCCCAACGCCCATTCTAGTATTTGTATATAAAATGACATTAACCCCAGGTACCACCACCTCCACCTCCTCTTCCGCCCTTCCTTTGCGCACTCAACCTCCAATCGTCCTCCGTAGCAAATTTATTATACAGCGGCTGGATCCTCTCCGCCTTCTTCCTCTTGCTCAGCTTATCCGTCGGCGCAACCTTGAAGAAGGTCGGGGCGGCTTCGACGAGCCACTTGGGCTCGATGCTCGTGGTGCAGTGCATGTACTCCTTGCTCGTGAGGATGAGCTCGTGGTAGATGACCCACTCGGCCTGCTTGCCGAAGAGCGCGGAGCTCGGGTGCAGATACACGGGGGTGCCCTCGATAAGGGTCTTGTAGCCTTCCTGGGGATCTTTGCGAGCTGCGTTGCGGAAGAAGCCTGCGCAGAGGGCCCTGCGGACCTTTTCGGTGTCGCGGCCGCAGGACTTGATGGAGTGTTTGTAGCGGTCCATGATCTTGACGATCTGGTCGCGGACGTCCTTTGCGCGACGCATGGAACGCGCTTGGATGAAGTTCTCGAAACACCAGGGTGCTGAGTAGCCGCTCTGCTTCCACGAGTTGTAGACGTTGAGGAAGGTTAGGTGATCGCCGTGGGGATCGTGGAACTTGGCCTTCTTTTGATCTGCTTGAGACTGCTTCTCTTTGGGGCGGTAAAAGACAGTGGGAATGTTAAGCATGGACACGATGCTGAGGACTTCGTCTGCACATTCTAGATCAACGGCAGCGATAAGCACCTTGGCAAGAGAAGGTTCCATAGGGAAATCAGCCATCTTTCGCCCCAGTCGAGTAAGTAGACCTTCATCATCGAGGGCGCTGAGGGCATATAGCTCCTCCAGTGCTGTAAGCATGGTGTTGATAGGGGGCGGGTCCATGAAGTCAAAGTGAAGCAAGTCGTTAATGCCCATTGCCTTGAGCATGAGGATTGTTGTGGACAAGTTCTGTCGTTGGATTTCGGGGATACTAGTCGGCAACATTTCGGACTGGTAAGCTGCCTCGGTATATAAACGGAAACACTTTCCGGGTCCAGTTCGTCCGGCTCGTCCAGCTCTTTGGTTTGCCTGGGCCTGAGAAATTGGTGTGACGACTAGAGAGTCCATACCCAACTTGGGGTCGTAAGCGTTCTGCTTCACGAAGCCCGGGTCAACGACATAGTAAATCTCGTCGATGGTAATGGAAGTCTCTGCAATATTGGTGGCGATGACAACCTTACGGCTGCCAGGGGGTGCAGGATCGAAGATTCGACTTTGCATTTCCGTCGGAAGTGAAGCATAGACGGGAAGAATGATAAGGTCTGGCACATTAGGCCCTAAAGCTTTCATTCTCTCATACAAGACTTCGCATGCCGTGTCAATTTCTTCTTGGCCTGTTAAGAAAAGAAGAATGTCGCCCTTGGGCTCGGTAATATGGATCTGCATGACTGTGACAAGAGCAGTGTCCAGGTAATCGGACTCGGGTTCCTTCGAGTAGAGGATTTCGACAGGGTACGTTCGACCTGGAATGGTGAAAATGGGACATTCGTTGAAATACGCAGAAAATTTATCTGCATCGAGAGTAGCTGAAGTGACAATGACTTTCATATCGGGGCGTCGCTTGAGAGCCTTCTTTAGCAGGGCAAACAGCACATCAGTGGCAATGGTACGTTCGTGAGCTTCATCAAGCATGATACAGGAGTATCGCGACATATCGGGATCTACCAGAATCTCACGTTGAAGCATACCATCAGTCATGTACTTGATCTTCGTCGAAGGACTAGTGCAGTCTTCGAATCGAATCGTATATCCGACCTCTTCACCAAGCTTACAGCCGACTTCTTCCGCTACTCGCTTGGCGACGGACATGGCAGCCACACGACGAGGTTGCGTACAGCCAATGATGCCATCATTGGCAAAGCCAGCTTCAGCGAGGTATTGTGTTAACTGAGTCGTCTTTCCTGATCCTGTTTCTCCGACTACAATCAAGATCTGGTTCTCGTGAACAGCCTTGATCAGTTGCTCTCGGAATGCATATACAGGAAGCGACTCTCGCTGTTCCTTGATACTCAAATTGGTGCGCTTGCCCAGAGACTGTCCCTTTGGAATGACTGCCTTCTTCCATTCGGGAACGTCTTCAGAAGGCTGATTCTTCCTGGCATTCCTCAAATCGCTAGCAAACTTCCTCTTATCGGGATCAGCCATAGGATCTTGCCATTGAGAGGATAGGTTCTCTTTGGGCTCGTCCTTCGCAGCTGTATCGGCTTCTTGTTGCTTGAGTTCTTTGCGTTCCTTCGCCAAGGCAGTACCAGACATAGCTGCTCGATTCATAGAGCCTTCTGGGGCCTTGACAACGCGGATAGGTGATAATTCAAGGGACTGCTTGGTCTGGCCGGCCAAGAACGGTGGTTCCTCCTCACGAACCTCAATATCGACATCCTCTTCAAGCTCAAGCTCGCCATCTCCGCGGAGAGTCGCGTTGTAGTCTTCTTCCAGGTCAGGGTAATCCGAAGCCTTGGCCACTCCCGATGCGATCAATTGTCTGATCTCCCACCTTTCGGGAGAAGTCATTCTCTTCTTCTGTCGTCGTGGAGGGCCCAAGCTATCTCGAGGCATGCCGGTTGGTTCCGCAAACCCGTCCCTTAGACCTCCTCCTCCACCCCCCAAAGCTTCCATATTGGCACCAGTTGTCATTCGAGCTTGTGGTTCTAGGTCCTCCCCAGTCGACTGATCAACATCTTTCATTGACAAGCCCACACGATCACGGCCATTCTGATCCTTATCGAGACTTGTCACCTTGACCCAGACCTTTTGTCCATGCGACACCAAATCCGACGGGTGGTTGACGCGCTGTCCAGCAGACATTCGGGAAACGTGTACGAGGCCATCGACTCTGCCTCTTACATTGTGCAAATTGATGAAGGCACCGAACTCTTTGAGGCCTGTAACATGTCCCTCGTAGACCTTATGCAGCTGCGGCGAATCATCAACCTCAGGAGCTGGAGCATTGCGAAATCGGTCGTCATCGTCGTCGTGTCGCCGGCGCCCTCGTCGATCTTTGCGCGAATCGCGGTACCCATCACGCCAATCTTCATCGCCCCGCTCATGCGACCGTGACCGCGATCGATATTTATCTCGTTTTCGTCGTTCTCTCGAGCGCGACCTCCTCCTCCTCCTTGACTCTTTGTAATCGGCCTCGCGGGGGCTTCGACTTCGTTTTCTCGTGGACTTCTCCTTTTTTGCCTTCCCCTCTAGACCTTCTAACAGCGCCAGTGTGTCGTCGAATGCGCCCGATCCATCGTCACGCGCAGGCTCCTTATCCGGCAACGCGAGCCCACTGAAGACCTTTTCCTTCTCTTCTAGGGTCCTCGAATGGTGCTCTTCGTGGTTGGCCTTTTTACCTTTAAACTGTGGGTGTAGAGCAAGCACTAAACGATCGATACTCTCAATGAGACTGAGAGGAATCGAGGGGAGAGCCTTTGCTAGATCATCGCGGAAATCCTCGAAGTTGCTGCATTTGGTTCGTTTATCGATGAGAAATTCAGCGACAGTCTTGTCCTCTAAGTTCATATGATTCTTCAACTCTGAGGACACCTTCGAGACGAGGGACAGCAGCTCAAGATTCGATAAGTCGTCCATCGTATTGGTGTGTTGTGTTGACGCTGCTGCACCCAAGCTTGAGATGAATGGAAGGTATACTGGATACTCCCAGAAAATAAAAAATGGATGAGTCAGCAAGCAACTCAAAGACAACCTCGGAGTCGCAAATACGAAAACACTTAGGTAAATTTGTAATGACCTTATGCAATCTAAGCATGAGCTCAGGGGAGCTTTCGATTACTTTATTTACTTTAGTACATGGTCTTAAAGGTCTTGAGTCTTGAACTCCCTGCGGGCGTTTTTGGACGAGAAGGTCTTCCGTCGCATTTACAAAGAGAGGAATTCCAGGGTATTTATATTCCAATGGAAGTTTCCGTGAAAACCTAACATATCAAAGCTTTCTGTGTTTAATACCTTATCTTGCTCTAAGATAGTTACTGAATTTTAGTGCAAACTTAAGAATAAATAAATCATTCTTCTCTTTAGGTCACTTATAGACCACAGGCATCTTGAGAATGAGCTGGTGACTGCGCCCTCTCCAAGGCCGCGAAAGCAACTTTAGCAGAAAAGGGAGTAAAACATGGAAATGCAATAAGGCAGAAAAAAAGCACCTGCTTTGTGCTTATGGCGATGCTGTACGATTGAAAAGTTAGTGATCTTAATGGCTGATAGATGTCTCTTTAGAAATAAAAAGTTAAGTGCCAAAAAGTGTGGATAACAGTGGGTTCTAACCACCTAGGTTGGACGAACAGGGAATCGAACCCTGGACCACTCCCAGATTTTTCAGAAGGCTGAATTATGCTAAGGGAGTATTATACCACTAAACCATTCGCCCGATGAATGTGTGACTTTGTGTGAGAGTGCTGAGCGGAAGCAGCACCATGAGGGCACACGGTTGTCTGAAGCTGTGCGTAGTGAAGTAGCGTGTTGAAACCAGTCTCTGGTATCAGCTGTGCGAGCTACTTGACTTGGTATTTGGTAGCTGGCAGTGAGTAGTTGAATACACTTACAGTTTAGCTTTGCATAAGCGATTCGTTACCTGCGTCAGATGTTTTGCGCTTCTGCCTGAAATCCATCCATGTCTCGTCGACAGTGTAAGTTGAATGACGTATGCGAAACCATATCGCAGAATATTGTAAGAAGACGCTGCACTTCTTGTTTCAATATCCCCTCAGAGGCACTTCAATTAGAGTATGGAAGCCTAATAATAGGCGTGGATCTTCAACTCAGTATCTTCATCGCTGCATTTCATAGGAAGTCTTGTTGAGGCAGGCGACTTTGGCTGCCTCGAGGACTCTAAACTCAGTGATGACCCGATTCTGTGGCTGTCGGCGGGGTTCCAGTGACTGACGTCTCAGCTACAGCCAATCACGCACTCCCTTCCTCTCTGCACAGTCCCTCTTACGCAAGCCCCTCCCCCAGAGACGCCACCCTCCAGGTGACCCGGCCTCTGTCTTGCATGGCGTAGCGCAGAACCTCGCAAGAACCCTTCGTCATCATCAATCAGGTCACACGCTCTCTTTTCTTCCTCGCACCAAACAACAAACACCATCAATTCTCCAACTCAATCGCTTTCTCTTTGATATCCTTCATTCAAGAGTTTCGAACGCTCTCTACTACACAACAATGTGTTCCGCCGACTTCTTCCTCGCTTTCCTCGCCATTCTCTTCCCCCCACTGCCCGGTAAGTCCACCAGTTTCCCTGTCGCGCATCATCGCTAACATCGATTTAGTCTGGGTAAAGTGCGGTCTCTGCAGCGCCGACTCACTCATCAACATCCTTCTCTGCTGTCTCGCCTACATCCCCGGCCTTATCCATGCATGGTACATCATCGCCAAATATCCTGAGCCGCCCTACGAGTACGAGGCCTTGCCACATGATCGTGAGGGTAACCGCGTTACCTACGTCTACGTTCAGTGCCCGCCAGGCCCTCATCAGCACAGCCACGGCCACCCCCAGAACCAGCAGCCCAAGCCCCAACCCCAACCTCATCATGGTGGTGCTAGCAACAACAATAACAGCATGAACTACGGCACTCAGAACGCTGGCGGTTCTTCTCGTCCTGCGCCTCAGCAGCATGGCGTGACAAATAACGGCGAGGGTAGTTCTGAAAGCCAGGGTGTGCCACCTTCCTACGCCGACGTCGTCGCTGGAGATCACAAGATTCAGTCCAAGGATTAAACGCTCCGCCACATGTTCCCTTTTACACGATACGGAAACACGGCACCGAGATGGCTTCGTATCCATTTCTTCGAAATTCCAGCGACTTGTTAGAATTTTGCGAGGCCTTTCACAACAACAAGCGGGTCCTAAAGGACTTGGGTGAGATGGCCGAGTTGGTTATGGCGCCAGGTTAAGGTTAACCTTAACACCAATTTCCTGGTGGAGCAATCCTCCTGGGTTCGAGTCCCAGTCTCATCAATGAGTTCCATTTTTTACATCTTCTTTCGATGTTCTTTTTGCTGGAGGGTCTTGGGACAATGGGGTTATCGGTTACTGAATCATGGGTGCTGCGACGAGGAACTCGGCTCCATACAGGCGCCTGCGTATTCTCCACTTCACAATAATTATATCAGGAGTTACTGAACGTCGGATTTGGTTGGATTCATGCGTTTCTAGTATGATGATTCGGTATGGATATCGGACGCATTTCAGCTTGTTTGTGGTAATTAGACTTACTTTCGTAGGCTTGAGCTTTGAAGGCTTGTTTCTAGGCTGTTCTACGAGGTATATGAAATTTTCTGGACAAGGTGGTTTATGAAGACCTGTTCAAACATTCTTCGTTCTGTAAAAACATTGTGTACGTGAATACTTCTAACCGTTACATCTCCATTGGGAGTATCACATATATGAGTGAATAGAATAGAGTAAAGGTTGTGTGTGTTATAACCTCCTATAATGACCTAATCCTCTATACTTATATATTGTACAACTAAATCCAGCCCCTTGAACTCCAAATCCACGACCAGACATCTAACAAGACGTCAGGCATAAAAAGTAACACCCAACGTGAGAACAAAGCGGAAGTAAAAGTTAAATTGTCATCATCATGGACGCCATGCACCGAGCCGCAGCGCAGCGCAGCTGTTTTTCTACATTCGATCATTGGATCCCCTTTCGATCCTTTAGCACATGGGTATCGAGACTCCTCTCCATTTCCGTCTAAGCAAAATGCTTTCTTTGTATCCGTCCCCATTTGAAAGCGTTGTTTTTTGTCATGATCATAAAAGGTGCCCAAATGTCTTTGCCCTTTTTCATTTCCGTAAAAAGTTTTACGCCATCTCTTGGAAAATGCGTAAAAGACTCCTCACACCCGTCAAGGCGTTCTCGTCAGGTCCTTGGCCGGGGGTCCATTCGGCGTGGGCAAAGTCAATGAGTTTTAGGGAGTATATTTGTGGCAGGGAGGCTTCGAGGTCCGAGTCTTCGTCTAGCTCGTCTTCGTCGTCCAGAGCGATGCCGCTATCAACCCTCTTGGTAGTTCGAGCTGCTTGGCCGATACCTGCCTCTGCGTCGATGAGTGCGTTGTTCTCTTCAATAGCGCTTCGGAGAGCTTGGCCGTCGCCCTCGAAGATGAAAAGTAGTGAAGACGAGTACATTCGGCTTTCATGACGTGAGAGAATCTCCTCAACTCTCTGTAAATCTCGGACAAAGGCTGCGCAAACGGCCTTGCCGAGATCTTCATCAATGCCAGCGTTTTTGTTGAAGATGAATTTTCGGAACTCATCAACGACGTTTTCTTGAGTGACTGTTGTTCGACCATAATCCTTATCGTAGATCTTGTAGTTTTCCTCGTCCAGTTCCGAAGCATCTTCTGACCCGCGGTAGACCCGCATTCCCGCTATCCGGAATCCCAAGCTACCGTGTGTCGTCTCAGCCGAGATCTTGTCGAAGCGCTGCTTTTTTTGTTGAGGGGCATCGTCGGCCCAGAGTCTTACTCCCAACTTGACATCGAGGATATTGGGGTTCTTGAAACCAAAGGTAGCATTATCCAGCACAACCGCCTTATCGGTCTTGATCTTGTTATCCTTGGCCGGCACCCAAGCACCGCCTTCTTTTTGTTGTGTCGCTGTAGCATGAGCAACCTGTTCAGCAACCGAAGCGACAATCTCTTCTTTTGACGTCTTGAGGTCTCCGGCATGGGAGATAACACCTGCAACAGCCTCGTCTATTGTCTTCTCAGTGGGATCGGTAAGCAAGAGGGATCCCATAAACAATGGCATAATATCGGCGAACTCGGGATGTCTTCGATTGGCAGACTGGTAGAAATCGATCTCGGACTGTGTGCAAGGCTTGATGAATAGTTCGCCATCGGGAGTACAAAGCGTGCCGGCACTTAAGTCATCGAAATTAGCATGATGCAGATGAAGCGCGGGGGTGGCATTGTGACGCAAATATGTCAAGCCAGAGCAACAGAGGCGCTCTCAAGGGAGAACAAATCACTCGGATGAGAAGCGCATATGCAATGCGAAAAGGATCAATAGACTTACTGGCCGGCGACAGCGTAGTTGTAATCGCGAAGCTCTTTGCGATCAGGCATTTGTTTTGATCCCATCATAGTTCGTGGGATTGTGAGTGTGGCGGTGGGCTCGCGCCGGTCTTCGGTGTAACAGCCGTAAAAGGTGCTTGCTTGATAAGAAGAGAGAGGGAAAAGGGCAATCAATGTTGGAATAAAAGAAGCGATCAAGGTCCGGAAGCGACTGGCGAAGGAGAGTTATAGAAATGTCGAGGGGTGAGGCGGTGAAGAAGCCTGTGGAGAGATGCGCGGTTGTTGAAAGGAATTGGACTGGACTTTGAAGCTGAAGGCTGGAGCAAACGATGGATTCGAGGGCGTGGCTCAGTTCGCAGGGTAGGGTGAGTAGCGTAGTAGTCGAGTCCGGAGGGGTCAGCTCAGCGCAAGGCGAAGCGTTAGGGACCAGTGCTTAAGTAGGTTTGATTTGAGTGGAGCGCCAAGTGAGACAAGTTTTTGAGAGGAAAGAAGATAGAAAAATGGCCACTATAGATAGGATATAGGATATAGATGAATAGGGAAAGAAAAGATATTCCTGAAATCAGTGTCAAGTACGATGAGGTATTCCAAGAAATTCAGGGGCGCAGAAAGCGAGAATTCAAGGAGAGAGAGAAGAAAAAGGACTGATCAGCACAGGATCAACCCCCAGTCTTGTCTGTCTTGGTCAAGGTGCGACACGTCAAGGCACAAGGAGACGAGTTTGTTCAGAGGGGATGGTTCCGCTTCGTCCGCAGATACAAGGGCGCTTGTGCTATACTTGCTGCTTTGAGTTGCAGTAGGTAAATAAAATGGAGAGATCCGAGTGGCGATTTTGTATGTAATTTTTGTAGTCCCCAAGCCTTGGTCAGCGTTTGTGGCGGATGTAACGGACCAGTGGGAAATTGGAGGATGATGTGAGGCCAACGATGATATTTCTCTGACAAGAGTCAGTCAGACGAGTTCTTGGGAGGAATTGCGATGTACGAGATTGATAGTAAATCGTCATTAGATGGGCATTTCACGGGCTGTTTATACAACATTTCTGGTGACCGTGAATTACAGAGCGGAACGAACTAGTGACTAGGCAACTCAACGATAACCTCATGAATAACTCAAGTCCTAGCATTACACAGCCAGCAGACAGGGTACAGCCCGTGAATCGCAAAACACTTCCTCTCAAAGCGATAGCGAGACGAGCCCCGAATAACGAAGGCGATCCGTCGACAAGCCCCTCATCTCAGCGGCAATACCAGCGAGTCAACGACCAAACAACAGCGAGAAGTGAGCCCTGTCAGGCGCTCTGCCTCGCTGAGCCACAGCCAACAAGAACAGGGGTCCAATTCCATTGGCGCTGGGCATACTCTCTCTGTATTTGCATCTTCGGTCATTTCCAAGAATTGGCATGGCTTTTTGTCTCACTGTCCAACGATTTGCTGGTTACACGTCGCAACGAGATACATAGTCTATCATCAGACCCAACCTGGGGTTTGCGATATGCAAAGAGCACAGGGTTTCTGGATCACGGATTTGTTCATGTGCTGCGTGTTTGCTTTGCTGGCGTTTGGGACATGAGCGGCGATCTTGCTGTAAACTGCGATCTGACTCAAACGAGGTTTGCTAAGAATGACACGAGATTCGTCATTTCTTGGTTACTATGCTACTGATTCGTAGATGCATCGGATTAACGAGCCTGAGGCCGAGACAAACGCGGAACGGAAGAGAAAATATGTCTCTAGCCTAACATCCATGCATGCATGCACGTAGATGAAGCCTCAGCGCCTCAACTGATACTCGAGTTGAGCTACTATCTCAACACCATACACTATGCAGTTCGAGCTCAATCGGACTCTTTACACATCAATTGAAACACCAAAAAAACATTACTACACAAACACTCAAGTCGTACAACCCCAAACATCACACGTCGTCTCACTATCACACCCTATCAGCTACACCCGTTCAGCTTAGCCAAAAACCGCCTGGTGACCTCTATCAACTGACCCCAGAGCCAATAACAACCCCTACGAATCAAATCAAGATGACTTTCCTTAAATCCCTCTCTCGTGTTGTCGACACCCTTTTCTTGGCCGGGATGGGCCGGCCCGTATTTACCAGCGTGGTTTTGGTTGGTGCTGCTCGCACTAGGGTATTGTGAAAGCCTTGCTTTCAGCCCAGCTGTGATAGGCATTTTGTCCTGAGAGATTTCCTGGGATTAGATGATAGGCTTTATGCTAGTCTGGTCGGTACTGTATTCACATATAGTACACTAAGTTGTTGAAGTAAAACCATGCATCAAAGCTAGGCGCAAAATACCAAGCTCAATCCTGTCGCAAACACATGAGTTGGATATTGCATGACTGTGCTCGACCTTTATGATATATTGGTTATAATTTGTGTAAATTCACTTAACAAAAAATATATACTCAAAGGAGTCTGAGCCTCCAAGCATGAAGCCTAGTTGGATCAAATATCCTGGAGTGACTCTGTGTCAACTCGATATCTTATTGACGTTCTTTGATCCTGAGAACTTATTTGCAACCTTCGTTACTTGTGTGCAAGAATTCTATCTATCCTCTGGAGAGAAATAGCAGCATTGGGCCATGACATTCTGCTTTCTGAGATTGTGATTCCATAAGCTCAAAACCGCTTATACTATGGGACAGGCTTGATAAATATATATATTCAAGGGCTTGGTTGACCTCCATCATGAATACCAATACAGTCTGGAGCCTCGGTCGATTGGTAGCTGGCCGCCTGCTTTACATCCGCCCATGTTTGAGCCAAACAGCGGCTAACAGCTAACAATCAGACTGGCACGTTTTCAGATGGAAGTCTTCAGTCCGTTCTTTTGTGCATTCCTTATTATGAGTGTCCTTTGCTGTCTCTAAGCCATCTTGATTCCAGGAGAAACGACGCTTGCAGATCCTGATGCCAGCATAAGTTCCCCTTTATTAGCCAAAGATTTGACACTGCTAGCCAGATCCTTAGAACCGATTCGTCCCATCTTTAGGTAGGCATATCTGGCTGAATTCGCCGTGAGTTCATCTAGCCTATGAATCATAGGGTTACTGGCTACATAAAGCCTCGGAATTCCTCATCCCCAAATCTTCTTCCCTTCTTCATCAACAACTATCATGGCCGAAGACTCCAAGCCTCAGATCGAGGAGCCCTTGGCTCTGCCAGAGTCCCTCCAGAGCATCGCCAGGAAGAGCCGGAAGAGAAAAAACAAGAACCTCAACCGTGGTCCTACAGCGCTTCCAAAGAACCGTGGAAGTGGTTTCGAGGAGTATTTCGCCGATCCGCCTATGACTCCCGTCGAGGCCAAGGAGGAGAAGAATGAGATTTATTCTCAAGACCTCCCTTTTGCTGAGTATGACCGGTATCTATCTTTTCAAGAGCCAGTGCTAACATTTATAGGCGCATGCAATCTTGCATCCAGCGTTTCCGCTCCCGACGCCGTCTCCAGGGCGACCGCGGCCTTTACTTCAACGAGTATCTCTTCCTCGGTGGCGTCGATACCACGCCCAACACCTTCGGCGGTCTCAGCCAGCAAGAGCTGAAGGAACTTACTCCTGCCCAGCGTCGAGAGGCAACTGCGACAGATGTTATCTGGGCCAACTCTCAAGGTGGCGAGAAGTTCTACGACGGCGATGACGAGAAGTGGAGTGTCGATTTTGCTGCTGTCGTTGCGGGCTTCTTCTCTGTCAGTCTCGTCCATCTGACCTCCTTTGAGCCCAAGAGAATGGAGGAGGGTATCGACACGATTAAGAACTTTCTTCGATACGTTCTCCAGCACGATGTCTGCCCTGAGTACGAGGACAGTGTCAAGGAGGCTCTCGAGCTGTGCAAGACTGCGAGTGTCGAGTGGCCCATGATCCGACGGCTCAATGCTAATCTCCCCGGGCACTTCAACCTCGCCTGCTCAGAGATGTTCTACGAGACATCAACCGAAGAGTCTTGGTCATTCCAGACTTTCAAGCGACCCAAGGATTTCGATCCCAAGGCTGTCTTCTTCGCGGCCTTTGCTCTCATGGACGAGCCTGAACTCTTCGAAAAGCTATCTCTCAAGGAACCCAGCATCTTCAGCGAATACACCTGCACTCTTGAGCTGGTTGAAATCATCCGCCCCGAAGAGGATATTGTCAAGCGATTCAACTCTCTTGTCATCGGCGACAAGGCAGCGAACCATGTCCCTGTTGGTAAAGCTGTCTTCAAACAGGGCTTCATTCAAGATGACTGGGAGAACCCATGGGCTGGGGAGTGGCCTGTCGAGGAGGATACGATCACTCTTTTCTTCGACGATGCTCTTCTGGCAAACATGATGCCGGGATTGAAGACTGTTGCAACTATTAGTGAGTTGGATGCGGGACTGCGATTTCTCAGATCTATCGAGATGACTGTCCCGTCGTTTTACATCTTTCTCCCTCAGGAGTTGATGCGCCACTACAAGGAGCCCAGAGTTGATAATCGCGCTGCTCCATCGACCAGAAATGCGCAGAAGGGGAAGGGTCTTGCTGAGGATGAATACTGAAGGGGAATTGAAAGTTGGTCAAATGGTTAAAAGTTGAAATGATAGCTACAGGGTAGTTTCGAATGGTAGTAGCACGTAGCTCATTCTTATGAGATTAGTCGACAGAATTGATCCACACTGACCATTGCTTTTCTACACCGATATTTATGTCACGTAACTTGCTGCCCCAACTTTATCTCATCCTTGCATCGAGCTTCTGGAAAGCTTCCAAGAGCCCCACGCACAGACACCTTTGATCGCGACGACATTTCTCTTCCGTCAAAGTCGATGTAGCGACAATGTCAATCCCAGGCCTGGGCCAGATTCCCACACAGGTAAATCTCTATAACCACTATTAATTAGCCCTTACTGACATTTATTACAGCCCACCGCCTCGACCACCCGCGTCATCACCCTCCGACCAGCCTGCGAATGGCGCTTCCAAGCCTCCTCCCCCGTAATCGTCAAGCTTCTCTCCGGCACAGCTGAGAAAGACGGCGTCGAACTAGGTCCTAAAAACGCCTACACCTTTGCGGGCGTCAAGTCCAAGATTCTAACGTGGCACGGGTGCGAGCTCGAGATCGATGGCCGATGCGATGTTGACTCCGTGGCGGAATATGCGAATCCGACTGATAACCCGGCAAATGTGCATGTGAATCTTCATGGACAGCTTAATGATATGCGGCAAAAGGCGGCGAGAGAGGGGAGAGAGGGGCCGAGGGTGTTGATCGTTGGACCGGCAGATGTGGGAAAGACGACGGTTGCGAGGACGTTGACGAGTTATGCGACAAGACAAGGCTACCAACCTCTAGTGGTGAATGCGAATCCTAAAGAAGGACTGCTCAGTCTGCCGGGAACACTGAGTGCGAGTGTTCTTGCGACTGTCATGGACATTGAGGCCGTGGACGGTTGGGGCAGCACGCCTACCAGTGGCCCAAGCAGTGTGCCCGTGAAGCTCCCTCTGGTGTTTTACTACGGACTGGCATCACCCGATGAAGACCCCGACTTTTATCGCGAACTCATGAGTAAACTTGCCGGAAGCGTAAGTGCACGCTTGAGCGAGGATGAGGACGTCAAGAGCTCAGGTGTCATTATCGATGGAATGGGTCTTCCTGAACAGAGCAAAGATGGGTATGAGCTTGTCGCACACATCGTCGATGAATTTTCCGGTACGTCGTACTCCCAGTGCTGAAAGAAGATAAACTAACGTAACCAGTTAATGTTATCATTGTGATTGGCTCAACAAGTATCACCTCCGAGCTATCTAAACGATTCAGAAACGAGCGAACAAGTCTGGGAGAACCCATCAGCATTGTTCCCATCGACAAGTCCGACGGTGTCGTCATTCGAGACGAGGCCTTCTTACAGCACGTAAGAGAAGCGGCTATCAAGGAGTATTTCTTCGGCGACTCCAAGCGCACTCTCAGCCCCCTGATTCAACAAGTCGATTTCGACAGCGTGATTGTGTATCACACCTCCGACGGTACATAACCCTTGCCAAGCCATTTACTACCAGTTTTACTGACTCAGTATGCTAGAACATTCCCACAGCCAGGGTGTCACCCGAGAAGACCCCTCAACGCCGATGCAGCACTGGACGTTTGCCATTATGCACGCAACACCGAAGGAGTCGCCCGATACGGTCCGTGCTGCAAGTGTCATGGGCTTCTTGTACGTGTCGGATGTGGATGAGGAACGTCGTAAGATCAAGTTGCTTTCGCCGGTGAGCGGACGGTTGGGTGACCAGCCGCTTGTGTGGGGGAAGTGGCCGGAGCCGTTTATTAATCTCCTCGGATAAGGGAGTTTCTGCGTCTTGGCAAGGAGTGAGAGATAGTACTAGACCTGGTCTACGGATAAGGACATGTTTTGGCCCGTACGGAGTAGGGTCGATAATCAATGCTGGAGCAAAGCTTTTAGCCAAATTGTGTTTGCCGTCAGGGTTGAGACTGATTACATAGACCGTGAATCTGAAGTTCGAGTTTGTCCAGGAGGGCTTCAAACCGATGTTCCCTTTCTTAGAGACACAACCGTCCCTGCTGGCGTGGATTAATTTTCGGACAAGACCTACACTGTATCCGTATTACTTGTATCCGAAGTTGTGCCTCCCGTGCAAGCCAGTATCCGGTATCTCCTAGTTTGGCAAGTCTTGTCTCATCGCAACATAGAAGTCATCAGAGAACCCTAAATATCCCGAACTCTTGCACTCATCTTACCTTTCTCGTAGACGTTTTGCTGCATCCATGGTATTAACGCCCATGCGAATACCCCATACCCCGCATCGTTTATGATGATGACTGGAGCCTTGCGCAAAGCCAAGAAGGTGGATGAGACGCTGTATGGAGAAACAGGGAGATTCTATCTTCATTTAACATCGTAGTGGCATGATTTCCAAGACGCAGGACTAGCTTGTCGTTGAGAACCGGAGATACGAGCAGTCAGCTTCGGCGAGCGAGTTGTTTTCAGAAGCTGTACAGGGTCTTTGGAAGTTGATATCCGGGGAAGTTCGATGTCTGGACCCTCATCGAAGCTTGGTTTAAGCTTGTTCCCCAGACTTACCCCGTTCAACTTTATTCAAGCGCTAGGGTTATCATTGTCTAAAAGTGCCATTGGCCAATGCTGATCCCATACGGAGTAGTCGACCAAACGTAACTATCGTGCTGTAATGTCTGAGCCGTTCGCTCTCCGTCTCTGCCGTCGGTGGCCGTGGCTTGCATCCCGGTGCACGGCCAGTCCGGAGTCCAAAAGACGGCGCCGAGTGAGCGGCACTTGCTTGTAACATTCACACAGTGAAATAATTCCTTGGCTGTAGATCAAAAAGACCTGTATCCACTAGTAGCAAGGTTACGTGGCTGTGTAGTGCCCTTGTTGTTCAGGATACCTGATTCGCGCAATGACGGTTGAACATAGTCGATGAAGTCAGAGCCTGTAGCAGAACCAGGAACCTCTGAACCTCTGTAGAGTAGCACCGTCATGTTTCCTAGTACAAAAATCAAGAGGGTTGGGGTCGTTTCAGGCGGTTTTGAGAGAAGATCCCTGGCCAGGCTTGCAACCCAATTGTTAAGCTTAAATCTTAGCGTAATTCTGGAGCAAGAGCCGCCAAAACAAGGCCGTTCCCCAGATGGTCTTGGCCGTAATTGGGTGCCAGGGTGAATGAATGAAGGCTCAATGTGGTCATTGGAGGACAAAACAAGCATAACGAGCAACACAATGCAACGATGCAGGTTTCCATAAAAAGAAGACCGCAAAAGTAGTGACATTCATCACCATCGTTGCCAAGCAAAACCAAACTTGGCTCGTCGTAGCAGGTGATTAAGAGGAGAATTGTCTTGGCCAAGGCGAAGCAAAAGCAACACAATATTGGTTAAATATCGTCGTATGCCAAGCCCAAGCCATGCCAAGTTCAAACAAGCATTCTCTCATTAAGAAGAGAAGTGGTGACAATTAGACGAGGCGAGGATAAAAGGTGAAGTGTGATTGGTCGCTGAATGACTGATTGGTACATCGGCTAACCTCATCATGTGGATATTGTTAACTTGATGTCGAGGCGGATAAGTTATCGCCTGCTGACGACAGACGCTAATGGACAGTGATTGTGGGTGATTCTAGCACAGTAATGGATGGAGATTGATTGATTCAGGCAGATGATGTTTGCGTTGCCATTGAGACTGTAGCTTGTGTCGTATTGTGTTCTGCTGTCCGAGGTGTTGTCCAATGGACGTGAAGCTTGAGATGGCGTTTGCGACTCTCTTCCTCAGAGCGTTATCCTTCAAACGCTGACATTTATCCAAGTCGCACAACTTTCTACAAGAACGATGGATATTAGACCGTCGGCTACTCGCAGATGATGATTCAAACAAAAGAAAAGAGAAACAACTGTCCAAGGAAAGCAATTGCTGATCCGACCGACGGGCGTACCATCGTAGGTGTTGGATCCCCTGCAACCCCTCGTGACCTTGGCAGGATAAGCTTTGATTCGTCTGTATCCCACGCGATACTGCACGCCAAGAGGAGTACTTGGGAGTACATTATCCGTCTTCGTTGGTGTGGAAGAACAACGTGTCTCGAGCAAGTCTTTTGCTTCAATGGCGCCAAAGAGGCCGTTCTGGTTCCACCAAACCTAATCTCGACGATCCTCTTGGATAAGATGGATGAAGCTTGTTGGATAATGCTTCAATTGGCATTGCAGTGAATGGCTGTTTGAAGCGTTTGATCTTGTCGCAACAAAATCTGACCGAATCTCGTTGACAGTTTTCAACTTAATAGTTGGAAACGATACTATCGTCTCTCTGAATGCTCTGACAATGGATCTTAGTACCTGGTAGTACCATGCGCCGACGAAGCACAGTGTGTGTTAGACTGCGGGGCAGCACATGCATGGGTGCGTGAGTGTGTAAGTGGGAAGCTCACACTCCCGTGTTATTCACTTCCTTTCCTTTCCTCTATTGGACTGGATTGGATCGGATCCGAGTCTCTAGGGATGGGAGAGAGTGAGGTGCTTGACAGGTTTGGGATAGGTACCCGTCTCCCACGTAGACGAACTTCCTACAGAGCCTCGCTTCTAACCTCGTTGTTGCCGGCATCTGTCCGGTCCTTCCTGGTTCCCTCCTACCTCGGATTGTAGATAAAAGCTGCCACCCTCTCAACTTCTTTCCACGACTTTTCTTTTCTTCTCTACCCAGATATCGTGCTTCACGCGATCTCTTCCCTACATATTACTTCAACTCTCTTTTCAAGTCTACTCAGAAAACCCCCGGCTGATCTTGTCCGGCCTGCCTTCACAACAAAAACATCCTTGCTCAGCTCCCCTCCAGCTTTCGCTTATACCAACACCCATTCGATGGGAGAAACCGAATCCAAATCCGCGAATGGTGCAATTCACGCCACTTCCACGTCGGACTCCTCGACCGTCGCAACCGGTCAGGACGACCAGCCTCCTATAGCGGAACCCCCAGACCTACTAGCCATAGAGAAGCCGATTCTTCCCCATACGCTCTCCGCTCATCGCGTCGCTAGAGACCTCAAGTCCGACGTCGACGATGGTTTGAGTAGCGAAGAGGCTGCTGCCCGCCTTGCGCGGGACGGCCCTAATTCTATCAAAGGCGCCAAGGGTATCTCTCTGTACGAGATCTTCATACAGCAGATTGCCAATGCCCTGACTGTCGTCCTCATCGCCGTGACCGCTCTGTCCTTTGCTATCTCGGACTATATTGAGGGTGGCGTCGTGGCCGCCGTCATTGTCCTCAACATCGTTGTCGGGTATGTCTTTGCTGCGTCACTCGCCCAGCCAATCTGCTGGAGCTGTCGCTTGCTGCTGCTACAACTCCCCACATCGTTGTTGCACTTTGCTACACCTTCTCGTTCCTGTTCCTTGTTCCTGCTGCCATACGGTGAAGCCTGTGATTTTGCCATGCGTAAGGCCAGAAGCCCCAAGCACTGAGGCCGAATCCTGTGCCATACCCTGAAGCTGACAGTCCGAATCACATCTAGCCGTACTCATTAATCTCCACTCCATGCTAACATTATACCCGCTAGATTGATCCAGGACTACCGCGCTGAGCAGACCATTCAGTCGCTCTATGCTCTGTCCACTCCTAAATGCAAGGTCATCCGAGATGGTCAGAGTGAAACTGTCAAGGCCGAAACCCTCGTCAAGGGAGACATAGTCTCTCTCGCAACTGGCGATGTTGTTCCTGCCGATCTGCGCCTGGTTCAAGGTATCAACGTCTCTACCGACGAGGCACTTCTCACTGGCGAATCTATCGCCATTAGCAAGAAGCCAGATGCCGTATTCACTGACCCCGATATGCCCATGGGTGATCGTGTTAACCTGGCCTATTCCGGAAGCTCTGTCACTAGAGGTCGAGCCACCGGTATTGTCATTGCTACTGGTATGGAAACAGAGGTCGGCCAAATCGCCGAACTCCTGCGCAAGAATAAGAACGACGACACCGAAAGGACTCCCGTCGGTCGCGCAGTTTGGAAGTTCTACCAGTTCTGTCGCAGAATTCTTGGCCTCGAGGGAACCCCTCTCCAGGTCACCCTCAGCAAGTTCGCCCTGTTGCTTTTTGCCTTCGCCATTCTCCTTGTCATCATCGTCTTTTCCGCCAGTCTGTGGAAAATCACCGATGAAGTTCTTCTCTACGGTATCTGCGTCGGTGTGGCAGTTATCCCCGAGTCTCTCCTTGCCGTTTTGACAGTTACAATGGCCGTTGCCACTAAGGCAATGGTTCGCGGTAATGTCATCGTTCGTCAGATGCCATCCCTTGAAGCCGTTGGCGGTGTTACCAACATCTGCTCGGACAAGACTGGTACCCTGACTCAAGGACGAATGATTACCCGAAAGGTTTGGCTCCGTGGCGATCTCGCCGGAACTGTTGAGGGCACAGCCAACCCCTACGACCCCTACAGCGGAACTGTCAAGTGGTCTGCTGACTTGGCTGGAAGCTACCTGAACACTTTCCTCAAGGTTCTTACTCTCTGCAACAACGCCACAGTCAGTGACGGCAAGAAAGAGCCTGAGACGGACTCTAGCAGCATCATCACTTCCGAGGATGCTGAGTGGAAGGCCGTTGGTGAACCTACTGAGATTGCTCTGAAGGTTTTCGCCATGAGATTTGGCCGTAGTGTTTCCGGGGGTGACACCCTGGTGGCCGAACATCCTTTCGATTCTTCCTGCAAGCTCATGAGCGTTGTCTACGGTAATGAGGTCGAAAAGACTCGACACGTCTATACAAAGGGCGCTGTGGAGGTCCTCCTCACCAAGCTCACTGAGACTGAAGAGTTCAAGAAAGAAATCCTAGCTAAAGCTGAAGAACTCGCCAGCCAAGGTTTGCGAGTGCTCTGTA
Organism: Fusarium odoratissimum NRRL 54006; assembly: GCF_000260195.1. Lineage (NCBI taxonomy): Eukaryota > Fungi > Ascomycota > Sordariomycetes > Hypocreales > Nectriaceae > Fusarium > Fusarium odoratissimum. Next base: position 852,489 of record NW_022158692.1, on the reverse strand, counting down.
TCGCAACCAAGCCTATGAATGGCGACGTTCAGGATTGCCATGATCGTTCCAAGGTTGAGAGTGAGCTTCAGTTTGTCGGTCTTGCTGGTCTCTATGACCCCCCTCGCCCTGAGACTGCTGGCGCTGTTGAACAATGCCGCGCCGCCGGTGTTACTGTTCACATGGTTACTGGTGACCACATCAAGACTGCCACAGCCATTGCTTACGAGGTCGGTATTCTCAACAAGAACATCCCCATCAAGTCCAACACCGTCATGGCAGCTGCCGACTTTGGCGCCCTTAGCGATGCTGAGATTGACTGCCTGGACGAACTCCCCGTGGTTCTCGCTCGCTGTAGCCCTCTGACCAAGGTTCGCATGATCGAAGCCCTCCATCGCCGCAAGGCATTCTGCATCATGACTGGTGATGGCGTCAACGATTCGCCTGCACTCAAGCAAGCTGATGTCGGTATTGCCATGGGAGACCGTGGTAGCGACGTCGCCAAAGAGGCGGCGGACATGGTTCTCACTGATGACAACTTTGCCTCGATCGTTACCGGTATCCAGGAAGGTCGACGACTTGCTGACAATATTCAGAAGGTATGTTGTTACTCTCCTTGCTTGTTGACATAATTGCTGACTGGTACAGTTCCTTCTACATCTTCTGACATCCAATTTGGCACAAGTCATTCTCCTTCTTATTGGTCTTGCCTTCAAGGATGAGCATGGAAACGCCGTCTTCCCCTTGTCCCCCTTGGAAATTCTTTGGGCCAACCTGGTTACCTCATCGCCTCTAGCTCTGGGCCTTGGTCTCGAGGAAGCCTCTCCTGATATCCTTCGCCGACCTCCCCGCAGCTTGCGCAGCGGTGTGTTTACCCTTGACCTCGTTCGCGATCAGCTTGTCTATGGACTCTGCTCAGGCTCCCTCTGCCTGTGTGCTTTCATGCTTGTCAACTATGCTTCATCTGGCCAAGGTTACTACCTAATGGCGGAAGGCTGCAACGAGAGCGGACATGATGCCTGTGATCTTGTTTACCGCGCTCGTGCCACGACCTTCTCCACCTTGGCTTTCCTGTTGCTCGTCACAGCATGGGAGGTGAAGCACTTCCATCGCAGTCTCTTCAACATGGACGAGCGTGCCACTGGACCCTTCTCTGTGTTCAAGACCATCTACCACAACAAGTTCCTCTTCTGGTCCGTTGTTGCTGGCTTTGTAATGATCTTCCCTATCGTGTATATTCCTTACCTCAACACCGAGGTGTTCAAGCACAAAGGTCTTTCATGGGAGTGGGGTGTCGTCGCTGGCTGTGTTGTTGTATATATCGGCCTCATTGAGATGTGGAAGGCTTGCAAGAGACGGTTCAAGCTGGGTCTTGACTCGCACCCAGTCACCCAGGGCCAGGCTCAAGTCTAAGCTCAGGAGATGAACCATTGAAATCGGTGAGACAAAAGGTGTGATGGCAGTCGTAGTGCGGGAAGGTAGTCGTGAGGTATGGGGGACAGGTTTTAGGATATTTGCACGGTTATCAGATTGTTTTGGTATTATACTTATTGCTATTATCCTCTAGTCAATACATTTCCTGTCGAAGAATTCCCTATGCAACGCTATGTGATTAAAACTGTCTATTTGATTGATTGAAAACTTTTCGTAAGAGCCCCGGAATCTCTGCACAGCCGGCGATGCTGTGAGGCCAAGGGTACTCCAGTCGTGATGTGATGGTGCCGGCACCGGAATGGTCGGTCTGTTCTAGTTGGACACGACCCCGAGGGTGAAGTATTCATAAATGTCATGTCTGCATTTACTCATCCTTGGACTTCTTGATGGGGTTTCCATCCTTGTCCACCAAGCCCTTCTCGCGCATGACTCGGACCGCCTCGTGAATAGGATCCAGCTCGGGCATGGGAGCACGGTGAGAGTCCCAGTAGTTGTCGGCCCATGTGAAGTATTGGCCGTAGTTGCAGGTGAAGAACATGTGGTGGAGAGTGTGGTGGGCAGGGCTGTTGATGAACTTTTCGAGCCAATGGCCAGTAATCATGTCGCCGTCGTGGATAAGGATGGTCCAGATCTGAACGCAGACGAAGAGGAACATGTAAAGGTGCTTCTGCATGGGGCAGATGTAGACAAAGACACTGTTGACGTTAGTAAGAGGTCAATCGCGGCGCAGAAGTCGTTACTTACTGGTAAGGGAGGGATTGGAGGTACCCGTCGACAGGGTGGAAAGCAATGGCAGCCCAGGGGGTGGGAACTGAAGCTCTTGTTAGCGCGGTATTTGGTGAAAGAGAGTTTGACTTACTGATCCACTTGTGGTGAGGCTTGTGAACATACTTGTAAATACTGGGATGGTGCTCAAGGCGATGAATCCAGTAAATGCCAAGATCGTTAAAGATCATGTAGAGGGCAGTAGACACGGCCAACCACCACCAGCCGTACTCGTCAATTCGTGTGTACAGCAGACTGTGACCGCGCACTTCTCCAAGGAAGAAAGGGAGCGTGAGGAGGTCGATAATGGGAATGGCGAAGAAACTAGACTGGATCTCGAGCTTGATCTGGTTCTTGAGGAATCGAGGGTGATATTCGAGACGGCGATCAAAAACGAAGTAGTACGAAAGGGCGGCGGAAATGACATAGATGAAGGCGGCGCCGAAGCCAGCGATCAAGAGAATGGAAGCGCTCTGGCGGTAGATGTCGTCGCGCGGTAGTGACGAGCCAAAGTTGAGAGAGTACTCATCGTCAAAGTTCTTGGAAGACGAGGCGTAGTTTGTTGAGTTTCCGTATGCCTTTGTTGATTGGAGCTGTTGTTGGGGGAAAAGGTATGCGTATCCGTAATCGAAGACATACGGGTCGAGGAGCTCGAGTATAGCGTCCATGGTGAAGCAATTGCGATGTGAATTTACAGCTACACCAGCAGAGAATTGCAAGAAAAAAGATGAAGATGAAGGAGAGAAAGATTGATAAGAACAACGGGACTGAGATCATGCGATTTTCACATCATTATTAAGATTGAGCTCCGCTGAAATCTTGCCGCCAGCGGTGTCTTTCCTTTCGGGGCCGGGGGTGTTTGGATGCCGCAAAAGACCCAATTCCAAGGGTTAATTTCAATGGATGGCGTAGTACCCACAGGGGTCCCACGCTCTCTGAAGGGGGGCTCGCTAGGCCATTGTACCTGGATTTGCACATCTTGATCTTATCGTGATTGGAGCGGGGACACACCCAATTCCCGAATTTTCTCTTAATTTTTCTTTTGTTTCTGGAAGAGAAAACGAATACGAACTAGAGAACGGTACGGTGTTATGTATCCACACTAAATTGCTGAGATTGGCGAATCATGCAACACGGATGCTGGGCTGCCGGATCATGCTATCTTCGACCTCGCGTATCCCTCTGTACTTGTCCTCGATGTCGATAACTCCGTCTGTATATCCGATCGCCTTTTCGTGCTCCGCGATCTTATGCGCCCATTCCTCGTTGTCGACTGTCCATGTGCCCAGCGACTCGAAGCCGTGCTTTCTGTAGAGGCCGTGGCCCTCGACGGAGGATACGATCAGCGTTGGGACATTAGCGGCGTCGGCTTTTTCGGTAACGGATTGGAGCAATAGGCCGCCGATGCCTTTCCGTTGATGGTCTGGGTGGACCATGAGATGCATCACTTCTACGCCGCATTAGACGCAAGCCACTTTACTTGAAGTCACAACAAAGAAAACACTTACCAATATGATCTTTCCCATCAACGGCTTTTTCTTTGGATGCATCAATCTCTTCACTTCTCTCATTAAACCAAGCCCATAGTTCCTCCATGTGTTTTTTAACCGTCCATACTGACGCCGTGGGCTTCGCGTTCGAGTTCGGCTTTTTGTCTTTAACGACTTCCTTATAGCGCACAAACCCGACTGTCTTCCCCGCTTGCTCAGCTACCAAGAAGTGCTGCTGCCCCGGGTTTTGCAGGGCGTTTCTTGTCGCGAGGGGGATTAGATCGCGGGGATGGAGCTGGAAGAAGGCGGCGTAGAAGTCGTGGTAGAACTGTAGTGCCTCGTAGTGGATGTTTGCGATTGAGTCGCTGTCATCGATTGTGGCGGGGCGGATTGTTATAGATGACATTGTGTTTATATCTTACTGATTTGGGATTCTAGGTTTTTGAATGAGCTATTGTAAAGGTCTTGGCTTAGTTTTTATACATTTATCTTGGAGATGTTGATTGATGAGGCAATTCGGAGAGGGGCTTGTATGATTCCGAATGAGGAAGCTGGTGTTTTGGTTCGTCTTGATCACTCCGTGTGAGTCAGCCGGCGACAATCATTTGATAGCGAATCTTGAGAAGGATTTGCGATACAGTAGCTTCAGATTTTAGTATTGATGCACCGATTGAGAAGTTGCGGATTGTTCAACGGTCTGGCAGATTAGTGACTTCTACGTTTCCTCATTGGTTCTAGATCAGTCATGGTGGTCGTGTGCTCACTGGATGAAGCTTGGTTACATGAAGCTTAGTTCTCATGTCACCGTTGGAATGAATGTCCAATAATTTACTGGTGCTGACTTTCTATTTCCTCCAATCCGTATTTATCTTATGGGCCCTTTCTGGACATATTCGATGCCAGTAAATTGAGTTTCTATTCATTTTCACAACCCACAATGCGGCTCTTTAGCACTGCAAACCCCTGACAGTACTCAAAAGCACTCAGGCTGCATACTACGACTACTACGATCACGACGTTTCGCAACCAGAAGCTTCAGCTTGGGCACAGGGAGCAAGGAACTTAGGACCTTGGCATATGATGTTAAAACAAACTCATTAAAGAGTCTTCTAAGATTATGCTAACTTACCTAAGTATTTTTGTCACTTAGGGTCGAGGGCCGAAGCTTTCTTTGCCTCCACAACTTGGCTGGATGTCTATGGTTTGTTAATGGAGTGTTATTTTTTGTAACTCTTATGCTTTCTTATAACCTTCAATTTACCTTATCAGGATGCACAGAGACTTGAGGTGGTAAATACCTTAGCTAAATAGATAACAAGTCTTCCCAAAATTTTATTAAACTTATTTAAGCATTTTACTAAAACTAAATCTACTAGAAGATTATACTAAACCTATCCTAAACTCTTCTAAACTTATATAATTATTCTTGCCACTTCGGCTTCAGGCCTGAGGTTTTCTCGCCTCCCCTAGCTTGGTAGTTTATTATGCTTCGTTCGTGAAGTGCCATTTTTTGTGAACTGTCCAGGTTGCCTCGGGTGTGCAGAGGCTAGAGACCTGTAGCCAGTACCTAACTATTGGTACCTTGGTCAAACATATGCCAAATATTTACTAAATTATATAAAATGTGCCCAAAACCTATACTAAGTCTATCATAAACTGTTCTAAACTTGTACAATTATTCTTGTCACTTAGGCTCGAGGTCTTGAATTTCTGCGAGGCCACTGCAGCTTAAGTGGTCCAAGCTCCGCTATCAATTGTGCTGATTGGTAACCATTACCTCCACATCCACCACGGCCAACCCATGACATCGGTAGCCTTGAGCCTCCACTGACGAATGTTTAACTTTCATACTCAACTTCTTCATCTCGCGCTCGATGGTACAACCTCGATTTCTTATGCTTCGTAGAGAAGCTATCATCACAGCAACAACAGAAACAACATGAGCTTGAGTCAGCAAAATGTCGCCTCCACTGTTGAAGACCATACGCACATTGAAGGATTCCACATTTGAAGCTTGTGTCTGCATCAGTGCACATCTGAAGGCATCTGCATCTGCTTCCGTAACAGCAGGGAACGGAGCCAAAGCTGACAGAAATGACCTCAAATCCTTGACTATCGAGTTAAGACTCCTTGGAGGCACACTTTATAGTCTTGAGTCCCTCATCGTTGAATTATCTGCAGACAATGATACCGCCGATAGCACCCTGGGTATCACCCCTAGCGCCTCAGGATCCGAAAATGACCCTTCACAAGAATGGCCAATTGTCGATGGGTATGAGATACTCCTCACTGCCATAAAGTCATTTCACCACCTCGCCACTTCTGATGGGATCAAAGCCGCCAGATCATCACTCCATGATATTCGATCCAAACTAGCCTTCGTGCTCGGAATCTCAGACACTCTCGAGGATATCTCACTTCGGCTCACCCTACTCGAATCAGAACCATTGCCCCAACTTCTGGTCCAGAAGGAATATGACCCAGAGGCTATCGAATCACCTGTACAGACCCCCTATGACGATGAACAGGGAGAAGCAAGACCCGAAGATGTCTCCGCTTGGCTGAATATCCTTAATTCGCCTGAAAATGATCGCGAACCCGCAGAATATAACAAAGAGATCACATTAGTCCAGTCACGCCGCATAATAGAGCCAGCATATAGAATAGCGGCTATACGGTGGCCCAAATACGCAGAGATCTACTGGCAAAAACTTCGACCCCAAGTCTGCTCCCTCTTCCGTATGCAAAAGTCGTACAACTTTGTACAGTGGGTTCTTGAGTATGCCAGGGAGACATACCCTCGAACATTCGGCACGATGGCCCTTTCGCCAAGATGTCTTCTCGAGCTAACTGATGCGCTCTGCGACGGATCTGTCTTACCACTTCATATTGCTGCTGCCCTCGGGTTGCCTAATCTTTGCAGAGACCTTCTTTCAATGGGCGCCAACGTCAACCAACCCGGTCTTCTCGGCACGCCACTATATTGCGCCCTCGTAGGCAGCAAGGTTCTTATCACGCGTACGGAGCCAGTATCATGGTCGACTCTCCTCGTTGGTAATGACTCTGAAATTGATCAGGCGGCAACTATCCTATTGCTTGTCGAGAAGGGCGCAGACTGCACGTTTCATTATTCTTGGAAAAATGCTACTGAAGAGGTATCACTAGCAGGCTTGGCGTTTTGGACTGCAATGAAGACCAAACATGAAACAATCTTTACGAACATCATCAAAGGATTTACAAATGCCAGCCAGGGATCCACTGACATCGCTAAAGGAGGTGCGCTGGACCCTTCTTTTTGTCTCCTTTTACAGCGAGAGCCTGTAGTCAAGCGCGGTCTGCTTCATCGAACTCGGTTTGCCCGTTTGCTCACATACATCTATGATTTGACACTGGTCGACATCGAAAGGGAGTCCACAGAGCACAATTGGCTCCAAGAGCTGGTAGCTCGACTCATGGTGCACGCCAACATCAGGCTTTCCCCCTTGGCTGATGGAAAGGTGGACACATTGAAAGACAGCAACTTTGCGGCTGTCGTTAGGACTGCTGTTTTGGACTTCAATGTGATCTTGGTGGATCGTCTGATCAAAGACCCAAGATTCTATCCCAACTTCAAATACGATAAGGAAGAGACTCTTCTCCACATGGCTGCTGAGTCTGCACAGAATGAGATTCTGGACATGCTGATTCAAGCTGGGGCCGAAATCAGAGCCAGAGATTCGAGTGGTCGCACACCACTCATGGTCTGTAATGAAGTTAGTCCTATGGCTAAGCTGATTCTCGAACACGCTGCACCGACTTTTGACAAGGATAATGGCGGCCGCAATGTTTGGCACTACTTCGCCGCTACTAACGAAGACGACATACTCAGATTCCTGTGGGACAACGATCCTTACAAAATCCGCAACTTGAACGCCGTCGATGAAGAAGGGTATACGCCACTGCAGTCAGCGTTTTGTCACGTCGAGGCTCTTCAGCAGTCTCCCAAGACCTCCACGGCCGCCGCCCCGTTTGCAGCCTGGTTTCTGCTCGAGAAAAGTCAAGGGTATCTACGAGCGGAGGGCAACGAGAATCTGGCTCGATGGGCCGTCGAATGGGGCAATACGGGGCTTGTACAACAACTGTTCCATCTCTTTCCTCAGGCTAACATGAATGATGAATTACTCCTCAAGTCACTTAACATGTCGGCTTGCCCGGAGCTGGTCTCATTGGTACTTGACAGGGCTGGACCCTCTCGGCCATTCGCTGATGGCACAACGGCAGCAGAGACAGTCATCACAAACGTCAAGCTATTGAAGGAAGGTCGATTGACTAGTAGCCCATCGTCACACCCATCCTGCTCTCCAAGCATGACACGCAGCGCCTACATGCAGCTTCTTACGCCAGAAGTCCTCAAATCGCGAGACTCAACTGGACGAGGCATTTGGCTGCGGTTTACACAGGATGTCCTCCCATTGCTTAGCAGACATTCGCTTGAACATCCTACAAACCTCTATTTCCTCACCTCTTTCATATGCATGGCTATATCGTGCTTAGTGAAAGCCGGGGCCCTTGCAGATTACGAAAAAGAGACTAAAAAGTGGGCGGTCAGCTGTATAGCAACGAAAGGGCAGGAGTCTGTCAGTCTTCCGAGATGGGAGACATGGCACATCCCGTTTGCCGCCGCTATCTTGGCCACTTGGTTGGACGACAAGAATCTGCAGGACGGCGAGCTAGGGATCATGGGCTTTTTCAACGAAGACGAGGCGGCACATCTGCTATCGAAGGCCGTCAGCTTCCGCATGTCAGAATTCGTCAAGCTACTCGTTCAATGCGGCTGCAACGTGCACAATCCTCGGCGGAGCCTGGAAGGGAAATCGGTCTTTGAGACCTTCCTAGCTGATAACCAGCCCTTGGACGTTGGCATGATTCGACCCCTTCTCTGTGGCACGAAGCCACATCAGATTAGGCAGCAGCAACACTATACCTTCACGGAGCTCGTACGAGTGCCCGATGAAGCGATTGCTGTGGAGATTTTAGGTCAGCTCATTGATTGCGGAATGGACGTTGACGGCTTGGAAATTACTCCGTAAGTCTTCTATCCTACACTTACCAAGTTTTCCTCAACTCATCCTACACTTTCCTCAAGTTTTCAAAACTCATCCTCCCTCACTAAGTTCTTGCGCAACTTAGGATGGAGATCTCGGGTCTTCTGACATCCCTATGCAGCGTCTGACTAACTCTTTTTCTCTCCTTAGTGCTTTACCATTGAGGTCGCCCGCATCATCCCCGTCCTTGCTCACGATAGCGATCTGTTCAAAGAGGATCCTCCTGGGGCGATTGCTGATTGAACGAGGCGCAGATGCCTCTTTGGCGCCGCCAAATTCCATCAGTGCCTACCTTCTTGCCGCTAAGCTTGGATATGTGGTTATCCTTGAAATGATCATCGAGAAAGTCGGATCGGCAGAGTTTCCTTGGCTAGGCGTTTACGAACACATGGAGGATCGCGACACTTACAATGCCTTGCAGTTCGCGGCAGCCGGGGGGCATCGTGATGCCCTCACAACACTCTTAGAGGCCACACCTCTAGCTGACAAGATCACCGCTACTAGTCCAAGATTTGGCAGAACATGCGCCCACCTCGCTGCAAAGGCTGGTTCCCTGGATTGTGTGAAGATATTGAAGAGATACTCGGAAAGTCTGTTCAGTGTGAGAGACCTGTCAGGAAGAACCCCTCTGTTCTTGGCAATCGTTGGTGGCAATCAAGAATTGATTCAGTATATGAAAGACAATTTGTTGGATTACGATAATCCCCAGGATATGGGTATCATCTCATTGAACCCAGTCCCAGCCCAAGATGACAACTCTGACAGTGAGTCGCTGCCAGAGTCATCTCATGGCGAAGCAACCCACGAGCAGAAAAACTCCGAACCAAGACAACTAGGCGCCATGATAGCAGATACGATAGACCGTTATCAACTAAGCCGTGACCCTTTGTTCACGTCTATCCTTGACCACACCTCACGGAAGGACTTAGCGTCTGCCATAATGCCTTGTGGAGGCTGTACCCTTCTCAGTTACACGGCAACGACCAACAAGATCCGACCTATGCTAGAACTGGTGGAGTTGGGGTTTAGTGGTTTCGTGGCTGGGTGTGAGGAACATTGGCCTCATGGCTACAACGCACTTCTTAGCGCATGCCTGAATTTTCGAACGCTGATGGCAACCGACATTTTTATCCCTCCAGAAAAAGCACACTCCTTCTTCAAACTGTGCTTAGATGGTTATTTGAAAGCGAGGATGATATGGTTCCATCTCCCAATCTCACCGATCCAAGCCCTTTTCAACTCCTCCCGGAATAGTGGCCATGATATTATTGAACATCAGATACGGGTACTTCAGATATTCATCAACCATCTAACTGAGCATGCTCAGGTATACTGGTAAGTGATGCGTAGAAGAACAAGAGGTCATACTGACAAGTAGCAGGGCTAAGATTAGGGCTTTTGGGCTTACTGCTGGGTTCGAGTTCTCTGCAGATGAGAGCATTCAAGAGAAAGTTCTACGTTACGCTCTGAACTTGAGAAAGGAGGTTACTTCGGGCAATACTGACGCAACCCACAGTACGGTTCTGCATGATGTGATACATTGCCTTGCCAGAGATGGCGGCCATCAATTTTATGGCGCAACGACATATCACCAAGTGGCCAAACTCCTCATCAAAAGCGGAGCCGATGTCAATGCGCAAGACTCAAAACTTGTAACCCCCCTACACCTGGCTGCTGGCTATGGTCAAATGGATATGGTGTTGTCACTCTTGAGAGCGGGCGCCAACCCGAATCTTTTGTGTGCCCACGGCTCATCAGCCCTGGAGCGATCTCTCGCCCACGGCGACCTCCAAGTAACTCGCTGCCTATTGGAAAATGGCGCAAGCCCTGTGACATTCTACAACATTCCTTTCGAAGCGGTTCATGGCGATGTGGATGTCCTTCGCCAGTTGATTGAGCTTGGGGCGGATCCCTACGAGGCAAGCCCAGGCACCGGAAGTACTCTCACGAGTGCGATTTCTGGGGGTGCCGAGGGCATGTCATTTGTACTGAACGGAAACTTTGACTTTTATCGACTTGCAGAACAGGAACCGCTCTTAATCAGCGAGATTCTTGCTAATAGGAATTTATCGCCCATGGAGCTCAAAGCGATCATCAAGCGCATGCCACGCAAGTATCGTGCTCGCTTAGTGAACTCTGAACCGGAGGAGAAATACACTCCAGCATGTTCCGTTATCCTCGATGACGATCCGAAGCTCCTGCAGGTGCTACTTGACGTCGGTCTCGACATTGAGCGCGAGTGGCATGGGAAGGGAACACCATTGATGTTTGCTGCTAGCATCGGAGCCTTCAAATGCTTCAAGCTCCTTGTCCGTCACGGTGCAAGGCTGGCATACCTCACAACCGGAAGACGAGGTGAAGTCATTGCGAGATCTGTCACCGAAGCAGCAAAGCTCTACCCCCGCCTACTTCAATGGGCCTTGATCGATCGTCACTACGAGACAAAGTGTCTCACACAAGCAGCACACAACGGACCTTTCGTCCCTATAAAACCATGGTCCGGCCGACGAAAGGCGGCATACAAAGTATCAGGCTGCGGTGATGAAATCCCCGAGCTGCCAACAGAGTCTACGATGGACTTGCTCACCCGAGTTGCGAGGATGAAGAGGGGTATGAGAGGGAGAGTATTGCCTGTCCTCCTTTGTGATTTTGTGCCGGGATTTGCGCAGTTTTAGTTGTACACGCGCACCCGCATGTATGTTGAGAAGCCAAAGGTTCCGATGCGTAGAGCCTAGAGGCCTTCTGTATGATTACTTACTGGGGATTGCTTTGTATGATAGGACGGGATGCATTTGAGGCAAGGTGTTGAAAAGGACTGATAGGATAGTTCAGATGATAATTGTAATTGTAACTCAATTGAAGACATGTATTGTAATGAATTGGCGCCAAAACTGGAGGCAAGAAAATTTGGGACCTTGATCCCAAACGACAAAAAGACTTAGGCAAGTTTAGTCTAACTTAGTAGGTCTTTAGACTATTTCATTATGTCTCTTGACCAAGACCAGTAGCATCAGCGTAGCAAAAGTCTCGCCCTATTTTAAATGAGTTTTAAACGCAAGACCAGAAGAAGCAAGTATTTAGGTCCTATCTTTGACCTTGTCGGGGTACTAATTCAATGCCTTGACGATGAACAGTGGCAGGCGAGGTAACGCTACACTCGAACTAAAAAAGAAAAGACCAGAAGGCATACCGTGATATTATCTAGAACAGACTACATCCTGGATCTACCAGTATTTTAATCATGGCAATGATGTAGGGTCGAAGAATTGGAGCCTTTGTAGCGTCGAGATATTCAAACTTGTATACAAGATGATGGATTCGAGGGAGTGTTGGATATCGAATGTAGGATCTCCCGACCCAAGCAACTAGAAGAAAAGTACAATGGTCAAATCGAGTTAATGTAAAGATTGTAAGAGACATAACACTGAATTGTGCTCAGTCGAGGAAACCTGAGGAGATGTATCGATGTACAGGAGGACGAGCCTGCGAGGCAAGGGGCTTCATTGTGAAGCTGATGGAAGATAGCTGTCTGGCCAGGAGTGATTATACATGGACGGAATATCATAGAACTTATCTGCAATCTCAAGGTTGAAAAGATCATAAACGCAAAGATAGCTTCGTCTCTCGGCATATCACTCGAGTATTGGGGGATGGGGAAGAAATTGTCATCTGAATATCGTCTTTGAATTTTTGGAGCGGACAGCTTCTTTGGTCGATGTATGAGGATAGAAGCAGTTGAATTTGACGCTGATTGGAACCGAAAGAGAGTCGAGGTCAGGGGTGTAAATGTTGTGACATACATGATGGAAAGCAAGCTGTGCTGGTCCTGCTGGAGCTGGGAGTACATATACCAACAACCCACTTTGTCGTATTTGAAAAGAGTACAAGGTTTTTGGTCAAGTCTTGCTTTTGAATATATAATTCACTCCAAAAGCTTCAGAGGGAACCGTTTGGCTTGGAAGAGTAACAAATTGCTGTTTCATTAATCTGCGGCCATTTCACAGTAAACAGTCATAACATCATTTTCATCAGTCAACCAATTATCTTCTACCCATAAAGGTCGTTTTAAGTCCAAGATATAAGAGTACTTTTTATCTTTACTCAATTCAGTAGAATTCAGTTGTATCTTTCCATCACGTCACTATCGTCATGTGCCTGCCCTATCTGGTTTTGAGAACCCGGATAGACAAGTGAGCACCTTGATGGACAACCCTGATGTCTTTTCCAGTGCCAACACCACCAAATTTGATGCGATGGCCTCGAAAAACAGCCAGAAACAGAGTTGATCACGGATATTGTCGATGCTGATATAGTGTGCGTTGCATCATTGTTGCAGCGTCTAGCGGGAGGACCCTGGGGGTTGTTGATAAGGCTGAGACGGTGAGAAATGAGTATAAGAATGAGGTCGTCCCTTGGTTTGACTCTTGGAGTCTTCAAGATGAACAAGCACTTGCTTGGTCATTGATCGCCGATTACAGGAGAAAGTCTTGAATCGCCCTGCACCTGGGAGAGAATACTTCTCTGATCAGTGTCAGTTTGCTATGCCCGAAAAGTCCCATGGATCGGTGGACTCAAGTTCTTCCATGGAAGTAATATAACAGCAGCTCGACTATCTTCAGCCACCAGCCTCGATCATCACGGAATCCGTCTCTTGGATCGAGAGAACTCGCCTCCTTTTGTTCATCGCTTCCTTCGGTCTCCCTCGGTACCGACCTCGACCTCAGCCCGGACTCAACTCAACTTCCCCGACCGTGGATACAACATTTACCTCAACAAGCTCGCCCACGCCCTCTCGCATGGTCCACGACCCATAGCCCCATTATCACGGCCTTGTTACTCTTGAGTCTCACGACGAAGCCATGTCCCTGAGTCCCCCCACGAGAGATATCCCGGTTCGACTTTTCATGATGATACAAACTACCCAGCCGAGTTCCGAGACCTTGTCCCCATCCCACGCCTTTAGATTATTATGACTGGATACAAGACCAACTCAGGCGTCATTACTATCAGCTCGGACCGGGTGGGGAGACTCTCGGTTCCCCCGTATGGAAACGATGCCTGGATCCCGGATTGCCTCCGTGTGATAGCGGACTTTGGTGTGTGATGATGATGTAGTGAAGTAGTTGATGCTCATGATGAGATGACGTTGTTCTGCCCTTGGTGTGTTGTAGAAGGGCAGAGAGAAGACGCTTGGCTTCGGCTGATCCAATAATGATCACTCTACCAGAGATACCTGGTGTTGAAGACAGTAGGCATTCTCATGTCTTAGCATGATCGTCACGCACAGATGTAAGTCTCCGCCGTTATCTCTCATGTCCCAGCTTCATTCTTTCTCTAGCCCCTCTTTCTCTCCGTTATTTCCCTCAAGATATCTTCTTCCCTATCATCATGTCCGTTTGCCGCGTTAGACGTGGGTCACGACAGCTCATCGTTTCCCATGGATCAATCACACACTCTCGATCCCATTTTCACTCCCACATCCGCACCCACACCTCCGGTAGCCCGATGTGTTTCCCATGACTAAAGTCTCATCATGCACGGGCGTAATAGTCCTACGCTTTCACCAGTGCTTTAGGATATACTTTCACTGCCTTGTGTTTCCCATCCTCACTTGGTGTAAGAGGACCCAACACACCAATCATTGCCCAATCTTGCTAAAGATGCATGCGCGGGATGCATGCATGAATGGTACAGAACTGATGGATTCTGAACCGTCAATGTATCGGGTTTTGTGGTCCCCATCCATGCCCACGTTGTTCTCGATTATCCCTCATCGATTCGTCTCACTTGTGCCTATCACACTCCGTTGTTGTTGATAGGCTTGTTCATCACACTGGTTCGTCACGTTCACGTATCACGATGATGAACTAGCCCTCGTTATGCAGCTACTGCATGATTATCTTGACTGTTGATTATCATTTCAGCGGCAAACGTTACTCGATTGTCGTTGGCTTCACTTTAACATGATCATCCATCAGACATAGCTCGTCTGCTATTGGTTGCCTCACATTATCCGTCCGTCTCGTTGTCTTGGTTCACTACCCCACTCGGCGAATAAGTCTAACTCTTATTCCTCACATGTTCATATCCGTTCTCATCGCTTCCTCTTACACCTTCTCACTCTGTGTACCCCCATCCGGCATATCGATTCTCTTGATTCGTCCACGTACAGGACAAGACATCTCGGTAGGCCCAAAGGGGAACTACCCCGGCTTCAACGCAGGGTCTCGAGGTACAACATCCTTCTTGTCTTTCTCTTGCAACCCTAGTTCAGGCCCCTACTCACCGGTGTGGACAAGGAACGAAGCTATTTTAGTCAGTCCGGCTTGAGCCGTTCTAAAGCTCTATCATCGCTGGGATGAACCCCCACTCCCAATTGTCCAAGTTCCATAGAAGCCTGACTTGCTTCAGGTGTTGCCTTGTCCCTGGCAGCTAGACTGAGCTATCGGAAATCGGCTCAAGCTAAGACATCCATAGATACTGGGCATGTCTTGAGAACTACATCTGCATGCGTTACGTGGCGATCCCACTGCGAGGTCAGCAGCAGGCCTCAGTAGCATACCAATCCTACCTATTCTGGAAAGAAACTGCCAGTTCCACATCTAATGCCGTTCGGTTCAATAGGATCAAGTCTGTATTGCAACGCTGGCAGCCATGAAACTCGTTTCGCAGTGGCTGCATCTCGGGACGGCGCGAGTAGAGCTTGAGCTTGAGCTTCGCGGTGGAGAGCTCTCCCTGTAGTGGAGGCTCGGCGCAACCACTATGCATCATCTCGGCCAATTACAGAAACATGGGCCTCCCACATCGTACATGGGCATGCGGGGTGAAGGTCACTTTGACTTGGGAGGACCCTGAGACTTGGTTGGATTCAAGACAAGTTGGTGATGCACATGGAGTGGAGTCACTCCCACCTTCCTCCACGCCCATGCCCACGCTGGATGCGATAATCAGGCAACTGAGAGATGGAGTATGATGGAAGATGGCTGAGAATATGAGGGTTGGAAAAGTATAAGAAGGGCGGTTCATCTCGCTCAAATTGGGTTTTGTTCATCATCCAACAATCTCACTCTTCAACACACTCAACACTTACAACTTTTTCGAAGACCTTCTTCACCAACAACTATCAACATGTCTCCCTGGTGAGCTCCTCTCAATCTGCCACTGCATCTTCATGCTCCTCGAGCTTGAACGAGTTGTAGTGATGAAACACCGAATGTTTACTGACAGTATCTAGCTCTTGCTGTAACCACGAGGCCTCTGCCTGCGGCCAAAACTGCTCTTGCTGCAAGGTGAGCTCTTACCAAACACAATATCATATACAGAACAGATCCTGATTACTTGATAGCACTAAATTCCTTCTTCCATCACCAACGACCCTCGGCAATGACAACCGCACTCGCAGGCCTTCAAGGACCATGCTTCCATGACACGATACAGGAGGACATCTCGATGCGAGATCATCAATGCGAGATCAATGAGCAAGTCGGAAGTACAATGGAAAGAATGGAAAGAAAGAAAGAGGCATGCTGGCGATGAACTGGAACCGCCAACTTTCGATGGTAGCGCAGTTTTAGAGACAATTGAAGCTTGCATGCCTTGAACATGAACCTCATCTCATGTGATATCCTGACTCGCCTTACATGGAACTGGCCAATAGCACATAGATCTCGATTCTTCTAGTTATTATCGGAGCGACATGATATTGTGTATGGTGAGGCTATTAGAGTTTCCTAGCTCTGTACTAAACAACGTCACACGCAAGAGATAGAAGCAGATGATCCTTGAGAAATCTGAGATAGCCGCTGCAACCGTTGGAGGCTAAGCTGGAATTATGCTAGAGATGGATAAGATCAGATGAATTTGACCCCTCTTTTGGGCTGTTTCATGGAGACGACCGAAAGGATGGCATTTCTGGTTCGGATGTTGGCATGGAGGAGCGCGACGGTCCGGTTTGACATGGGTGCGATGCTGTTCACCCAGTGAAAGGCAGTCAAAGGATGAATGAAGAGAAGTAACAGTAGAATAAGGAATGTGAGATTATCAGATTACCATGATTCTATAGGGTAACGTAGAGACAAAAGCAATGTTCCCCGCTTCAAGGCTGACATGATCTACACCAACCTGTTCTACGCAGATGGATCGATAGGCTTTATATGCACTTTGAACTCCAACCTCGATGTCTTGATGAAATCACTCTTGAAAAGGGCAGTGTAATAACAATGAGATCCCGTCGCACTCATGATCTATCTTTGGCGACAGGATCATCTCTCTAGCTGTGGATCAAACCAGATCCTACAGGGTACATCTCGTCAAAGCGTTTGATCTGAGTGAGATTCTGTGATCGCTGCGCCATAAAAGGATTCAAAAACCACCTAACAACCCACTTGTACAGCTCAGTCATGCCTACCCAATACAGAGCACAGTCGTCAGTAATTGTGAGGCTGTTTCACAATCATCAAATTACGTCATCGTGAATCTTTGCTCATTTTTTTTCATCCTCTGCATCTTTTCAACCTGCCAAGTCATTGCCAAGTGAGGCTGTGTACGCCAGCCTCGTTCACAAAATATCAGGCTCTTTTTTCATTAAGTGTAGTCTTTATTCAAGTCTTTTTGGTGGTATTATCGCCCAGGTTGAGAATTAGTCCGTCCGTGTGGGTGTCTCAGTTGATCCTTGCTGTGTTCATCTCGGATCGAATCTCGCTGCCGCTTTTTCTACCAATATCTAATTTGAGGCGAGTAATATACCATCAGCGACTCTTCTCTAATATTTGATGACTCTTCTCTTATAACTGAAAGGACCTCTTCTTCTTTACCGCTTCTTTCTTCCTTCCCTTCTTTGTCTCCATCCCTTGGCCCCCAAGCCCCGCTTCACGAACCAACCTGCGCCGCGTCTTAAGGACTTTGACAAGTCTGTTGGTTGTATTGATCTCGAAATAACCGCCTGATATTTAACTTGGCAGCGGCTCTGCTTCTTTTTATAGCGACTGCCTACTACTAATCATCTACCAAGTATTCTACATCTCAACTCTCCCTTTTTATTTCTCTTCAGCATTTATTCCCCTTATTTAAACGCCACTAATAAGAAACACCCCTGCTCTTTTTTCGCCCTTTCTTCTATTCTTTTTTTATCTTTGGCGCCAGTGCCAAGAGTGGAGAACCGGAATCTAGCAGCCGAGACGGGGGTCAAAGACACCCGGTTTCCCCCCGAGAATCACGGAGCTTCAACGGCGCCAAAACGACTTCATCTTCGGGCAGCCGAACTCAAATCTCACCAAACTCACTCTCTCACGATTGTATGTGACAATGCCGGATATGCTGGACCCAGGTACACCGACCATCACGCCTCCCGTCTCACCAGGCGGTGGCGTCGAGAGGCGTCGGTCACGGAACCCTCTCAAGAACATGATGCAGCATCTCACTGTGGATCCTCCCCCGGCTGATGACGACCGAGAGCCCAGGAGAGCTTCTCTCATACGGAGAATCAGCTGGCGCAAGAGTCGCAGTCCCTCGGCGCATTCTGATAGATCGGGAGGGCAGCCGCAAGACCCCAATCTGTGCACTGCGTGTGCGGGTTGGGCGGCTGATATCGACTCTACGTTTGACACCATGGATGATTTCTTCACGAGAGCTCTGAATCCGACATCTGCGGATACGTTTGAGAACAAGGAGCATTCGTTAGGGCGGTTAAAGGAGCTTGAAGAGAATCGCTTCATCACGAAATGTCCCCTCTGCAAGCTCTTTCTCTCAGTGCACATTCCCAGCGAAGGAGAGGGCGATCTATATCTCTCTGGTTTCTCAAGTCGCGATACAAATTACCTCATCGACAATCAGAGCATGTTTGAGCAGGGCCACTCAGCAAAGAATAAGATCAAAGGCGTTAGCCCAGCATATCTAGGCGTCGTGCCCAAAAAGAGTGGTGATGGCGCGTTGAGCTGGGATGTGAGCGCCGATTGGTTCCGTGGGTCTGGTATGCTCTATCGAACAATGCCTGAGCCACCGAATGAACTTCTCAGCGCTAGATCAGAAGGGAAGCATTCACGTGCGAATTCTATGACCGATAATGCCGGTTGGCAGAAACGTGGTATTTGGGGTCGTGAGTTGGAGGGTGTTATTGATATGTCTATTGGAGTGGATTGGCTACGGTTCTGCGAATTCTATCACCAGGGACGATGTGGCCGAAAGCCCGTTACGCGAGAGATGCCGGGTTTCAAGCTCGTCGACTGCGCAAAGAATCCTCCTCAGGTGGTCACTGCGTCCATCACAGAACGGTATGCGGCTTTGAGTTATGTCTGGGGAAACAAGACGACAGAAACATGGCCCAAGGTTGTATGGGATGCTGTCATAGCGACTAAAGATCTCGGTATCAGATATCTCTGGGTTGATCGTCTTTGCATGGAGGAGGTTCAACCTGCGGAGCGGATGCAGCAGATTGCAAGGATGGACGATATCTTTGAAGGTGCCATATTAGCCATCATTGCAGCTTGCGGTGAGGATGCGGATTATGGCCTTCCTGGCGTGGGATCACGAACACGACCGGCTCAGCCAAAGTATGAATTCGTCAACTCCAACATCACACTTGTATCGAGTCTTCAAGATCCACGGTTGGCGATTAAGAACTCAACGTGGTATCAGCGAGGCTGGACATATCAAGAAGGTCTTCTTGCGAGACGGCGCTTGATCTTTACGGATCAGCAGATGTACTGGGAATGCGAGGGCATGTGCTGTCCTGAGTCGCTCATCCTACCGCTTGAGTATTACCATGACATGGAAGAGCAGCGGATGTGTGACTTTATGCGCCCTGGTCTATTCAACGGTGTTTCATTCGTCGATGGAAGCTGGGAGCGTTGGAAGAGACTACCCGGCAAGGCTGAAGACCCAAGTACGCTCAGCATCTTCCGAGAAGCAGACCAACATATCGGAAACTACACAAGACGAGACTTGACTTATGACCGAGATTCGCTAGATGCGTTCCTCGGAATGTTAAGACGTCTCGAGACCACCGTCGGTCGCGGTAAGATGTTCAACATCCTCGGCATTCCCCTCTGGGCACCACAAATGGATCAAGGTCCAGCAGTCCAAGGTCTCCCACGCACCCGCGACATCTTTGCTCTCTCAACATGTTTCTGGCACCACAAAGAAGGCGTCATCGCCACAAGACGTCCTCACATGCCCAGCTGGACATGGGCAGGTTGGAAAGGCCCCGTTGATCTCTACTCCTCCATCACAGTGGTAGATCCCGATACAAAAGCCGTTCAACGCAAGCATAACCACCATCACTACGTCTCCGCCACGCACGTATCGCGTAATGACCCTAATTCTATTCGCTGGACGTACTCACCCAACATCGTCCTCGTTAACCGCGACGGAAGCGTAGCCTATGACTTTGGCGCCTCGACCGCCGTAACTGGCATGCCCCCCTCACCACCGAATCTACACATCCGCCCCTACGGCATCCACGTCCCCAATCCCTTCGTTCTCGACCGCGTAAAAGCACGTTCTCACCCCGACGGGTGGATCTTCAACCGCGTCAGCGTAGACATACGGATGAGTCGCGGGGCCGGTTCAATGCGAGAGTACATTGAGCGCCATGCGCGCGGTGAACAAATGACGGTGCTGTGGTTTGTGGAAGAGGCGCTTGTTATGCTTCTTGTTGTTGAGAGGACGGAGAGGGAGGGGAGGATCGTGTGGGAGAGGGTTGGGAGGATGAGGATGGGATTTCCGGAGGAGGCGAAGGATGTTGTTAAGAGATGTGGACGGTTGGAGAAGATGGTGGAGGAGTTGCCGCTTCGGAGATTGGGAGAGGATATTGTTATTGAGTAGGGGAGTGTGTTATTAGGGTAGTATATATTGTAATATCAGCTATTTCGGGTGAAATGGAAGTCTGATGAGTGAAGCAAGCAGGTACTAGTTCTTGCTCAGAGTTGACTTCGTTCACTGTGAGCCGAACCAAGTTGTGTTGGAAAGATGTTTCTGGGAAACTTTAGTGAGATGAGCCTGCATACGGCTAAAACCTTCATCTTCTCATCATGACTTGCTCAAATCATGGTATCGAATTACGAAGGAAACTTAGGTTGGAGCCAAGCCAGTAGCACGATGGGCTTCACCATCCCGACAATCGGCTGAGCGCTGAAACTCCAGATTAAAAAATGAGATAAAAGTTAGATAATGTGAATCCTTGTATGATCATACAAATCTCTTCTATCCATTTCTTCATAAGTGAGTGCTCGTTTGGCTCAACTGAGGTCCATCGGAGAGAAGGCCGAACAAGGCAAATCTGGGCCACCGGCAACATGACCGTGTGCCACTCGCGCCAAAATAGCCCGAGAGACGGGTCATGATGAAAGGTGAGGAGTCCGATTGCGGGGACTGATATGGCACTAAGATGATCTACGGATACTACGTAAAGATATAAGAAGACGGCGCATGATGAGCCGACGATAACAGTAGAACCTCAATCCAAGTCGAATACTGTGACAATCAGCTTTATTTCAGTGGACTGAACAATTGTAACCGCCATCATGAGTGATCTCGCAGCAATGGAGTCCGAATCTCCCAACATCCCCTCCCCTCGAGGTATTCACCCTCACCCTCTTACACTACACTCACTAACATCTCCAGAAATCCAACTCCCCTCCTCCGTCCCCTCCCTCGATCAAATCCTCTCAGCACACGACTTCTCCCTCGCGGCGCAAAAAGCGCTATCACCAAAAGCATGGGCCTTCTACTCCTCCGCCGCCACCGATTTAGTCACAGTCTCCAAGAACAAGGAACTCATCCGCAGAGTCATGCTCCGCCCAAGAATTCTACGCAATGTCGCTGAAGTCAGTATAAAGAGGAATATTCTCGGCCTGGAGAGTAAGGCGCCGTTCATCATGTGTCCTGCTGCCATGGCGACGCTGGCGCATCCGGATGGTGAGCTTGGGTGGAGTAGAGCAGCTGCTAGTGAAGGAATCTTTGAGATCGTAAGTCACTTACCATTCTCACAGTGAATATCTACTAACCTTGTTAGATCTCGAGCAACGCTTCATACTCTCTCCCCAACATCATCGGCGCAGCTCCATCAGGCCATCCATTCTTCCTCCAACTCTACGTCAACTCCCACCGCCCCAAAACAATCGAACTCCTCCGCCGCGCTCGCTCCCTGGGCATAAAAGCCATCTTCGTGACCGTCGACGCCCCCGTTCCCGGAAAACGCGAGGCCGATGAACGAGCCCCCCAAGCTGTTGTTATAAAATCCGCCATGAGCGGTAGTGAGAGCAGTAAAGATGGTAAGGGCAGTGGACTCGGACGGTTGATGGGACAGTATATCGACAAGAGTCTTTCGTGGGAGGATTTGGAGTGGATAAGACGGGAGAGTTCTGTGCCGATTGTGCTGAAGGGGGTTCAGACTGTGGAGGATGTCAAGTTGGCGGTTGAGTATGGCGTTGAGGGTGTTATGTTGAGTAATCACGGTGGAAGATCTCTCGATGGGTAAGTTCACTGCTATCCATTTGAAACGGAAGGTTTCTGACAGATCTACAGTGCTCAGGCTTCTATCCTCATCCTTCTCGAGGTCCGAAAGCGGTTCCCCGAAGCCTTCCAACATCTTGAGATTTTCATCGATGGAGGCTTTGAACGTGGATCTGATATCCTCAAGGCTATTGCCCTAGGGGCTACTGCTGTTGGAATTGCAAGACCGTTCTTGTATTCGTTGGTGTATGGTCAAAAGGGTGTTGAGCACCTTTCACAGAGTAAGTTATCTGAATGGTGTTTGTGTGGTAGTGACTAACATACTGTTTAGTTCTTAAGGATGAGCTTGAAACATCTATGAGACTTGCTGGTATTACTAGCCTGGATCAAGCGACGCCTGAGCTCGTTAATACTTTGGATGTTGACCATTTGGTTACTTCTGGTCGTATTGAGCCAAGCTCAGTATCACGAAGAGTCAGGTCTTCAAAGCTGTAGGAGAGGAGTTGCGAGATGTTTGACTATACCCATCATAAATTGATAGAGATAGAATCACTTAATAATAAAAGTCCTACGATGAACTCTTCAATCTCTCCTGAAAAGCCTTGACAGCATCAACCAACTCCCCATCCCCATCCAACCCAAGCCCCTTGGCCCTACTCGCATCAAACCACGGCGGCCAGCTCTTAACAATCTTATACAACGCCTCATCCTGCTCCTCCTTAACATACCCTACAGCCTCTTTTCCACCAACCTTCTCAACAGCATCGAGGATATCCTGTACACTTACAGTAATACCCGGAAGATTTACAATCCTCGACTCTCCAAACTTGTCAGCGGGTATATCCTTGATCTTGATCAGGTTCTTGATGACAGTCGCGGGGCTGCAGATCCACATTGATATATCCTTGGGCACGGGGAGGACGTTAGGAATGCCCTGGAGACTTTCGCGGACTATTCCTGAGGCGAAACTCGATGCTGCGGCGGAGGGCTTTCCAGGTCGAACTACCACTGTTGGCAATCTCACGATGCGCCCATCGATCAAACCCCTTCTCGAAAAGTCATTCACCAACAACTCAGCAATAAGCTTCTCCGCACCATACGAAGATCTCGGCTGCGGTAGTGTCTTTTCCGTAACATATCCCTCCTCCGGTCCATAAACAGCACAAGAACTCGAAAACACAACTTTGACCCCGGGGAGTTTATTCCTCAGGGCATCGAGAACATAGCGCACTGAATCAACGTTGACTTTAAGACCGAGATCGAGATTTGCTTCTGAACCGCCGGACATGAGCCCGTGGAAGAGATAAACTGCTTGGAAGGGCTGAGACGTTATGAGTTGCTCGACGACAGAAGGGTTGGTGAGATCTGCGGCGAGAGAAGTTATGCGTTGGGCGTGTTGAGTTGGGACGGGAGGTTCAGAGATGTCGGTTATTGTGAGATGGATTGCGGGTGAGGAGTTGAGGAGGGGGGCTATGATCTCTTGGCCGATGAAGCCACCGGCGCCGGTGATGAGAATATGCTGTGTATTGGCCATTTTGGTGTTTGGTATAGGTAGGCTAGTGGTTGTATTAGCGATGAATGAGAGTGAGTTGATCTGTTTAAATGGTAGTTTGATCGGATAAGATTGATCCACTATCGCGGGGTGAATGAGGTTATCCGTGTCCCCCGCAGAAGATGATGCGGAGTCGACGGAACGAAATCCGAGATGGACAAACTGTGGAGAGAAATTGCAGCAGGCGGAGGGGATCGTCATGTAGATTGGGGGAGCAGATATGATACATCTCTAGCCATGGTTCACTCAGATACGGGGTAGTTATCCGATCACGGAGTCTCTTTCGGCCATACAACGGATAAGAATGATCTCTTCAGCTTCATACCCAAGTCCTATCACATACAAACAACCAGGTATTCCCAAACAAAACGCCCGTTCAACCATCCTATTGCGGCCTCATCCCATAATCAGCCTCAGGATACGTCGGGAGCGACTGTCCCGAAGCATCAACCGTAAACATACTCGGATCAAACCTGAAAACCGGCGAGAGCCCAAAACTCATATCGTAGTCAAAGAAGGTATCCCCATCCATATCAGTATACACCTGATTCCCCGGCATCACCATATCAACATGCTCAACCGTATTATAATACACCGCAGGCTGTACCTGTCCCAGGTCTGGTGTAGCCAGTGTCGCAGTCATGCGCTCCAACCCGCCCGCCATGAGATTCGCAAGATGCCACTTCCCAGCTTTCAGCGACCGAAACTGCCGAACCAGATTCGTCGTTAGATCGTGGACGCGCTGGCGCTCGATCAGATCGCTGCCGTACTTCACTGCGACTTTTATGAGGAACATGCAGGCAAAGGCGGTCATGGAGAGCATGTACGAGGGCATTCCTACGATGCCGACTGCGACGTCTGGGTCGGTTATTATGAGGTCGATGATGGCTGTTGCGGCGTTGACGGCTTGCATTGCGCAGTCGAGGAAATAATGAGGGATGGGGGCGTCGTTGGAGAGACCGCGGAAGATGTGTGAGTAGAGGTGGATCTGGGCGAAGTTGTAGTGAAGGATTGTTCCTTTTCGAGGGAATGAGCCGATTTGGGTCCATTGCTCTGCGGGAGGTTAGTATAATTCGGGGATAAGCGTTGATGCTGACTTACCAGGTAATTCTCCCATCCATCGAGTATACCACTCATCCAACTGCCTTCTGAACTGCAGTATGTGATTCAGGTACACCCTCGGAATCGGCTCACCCTTATCCGTCCCAAAGAGCTCACGGATATTTCGCAGAATACTAACCAGCATGACCTGGCCAGTCAACCGCTTATCCTCCTCCGTCGCAACTGGTGACTTCAAGAACTGCTCCCATCCCTGAATCGACGAATCCTCCTGAACAATCGAAGGCCGTCCGTACAAGGTAGCAAGGTGCTGATCACAGATGTACAGTATATACCACAGCCGAGCACAATCCGCCGCCTCCTGACTCTGCTCCTTGATAGCCTGGTTATAGCTGTTATGCAAATTACACTCCGCAGCGCGTCGAATAGCATATCCCGAGAGCATCCAAGAAAGATCGCTAAGCCAATATGAAGCAACACACATAGCGCGAAGATAATCACGATCAATGCGGCGCTCAAACATTGACCTTTCCATGAGGCGCCGGAACTCTCCACTGCAGATTCCGTAGATGTTATCGGCTTTTGGGTCGTGTAGTGCAGCTACTGTGAGTGTAGCAGCGGAGAGGATTGGACTCTTGCGGCGGAGCTCTTCGAGGGTCATGTATCGACAGCCGATTCCGTACATATACCGATCTAAACGGTCGCGATACAGAGAAAAGAGACTTTCTGCATCTGCTAGCGAAAGCGCACCGCGAGCGATAAAGTCGTTGATGGCGTTTCCTTTTTGGGCTTCAGGATTATCCGGTGATCGTAAAGCACTGAGTTTAGTAAGAGTATAAAGTGAGTGAATAGGCACATATGGAAGGCCCTCATCCTCAGGCGTCGCTTTCGGTGAGTTATCACATGAGGGACCACGGAATTCCTCTTGTGATACAGATAGGTGATGTGACGTATTTGCATGGTCGTCTTTAGGTGGTGACCCTTCTTCTCGAGAGTTGATGCTCTGTAGGGGTGGAAGTTCTGGGAGGCTGAGTTTGGTCATGACTTGTCTTAGAGCGCTGTGCATTTGCTCTAGATCTTGGACCACGGATTCAGAAAATCTGAATGTTTTGGTTACTTTGAGATGGTGAGCGATAAAGGGGTTAAAGCTTACTGTGACTTTTCATCCATGATGGTTTGGAGACTTTTGCTCAGGACACATCCTAGATTTCTCTCCGCGCATCTCCGACATGGCGGGCCACTCTCATCCATCAAGCATTTGATCTATCACCACAATTAATTCTCACTCATACTCTGCGGCTTCTCGGTCTCACCTTGTGTTTCCGACATGCTGCGCACGCCTTGATCTTGCGTGAGATCTGAGGAACAGTACCGTCGTTAGACACGACGCCCGTGATGCTTTGTCGATGAGAAGCTGTTCTCCCGTTCCCATTTGGACGTGCTGGTGTCGGGGCCTGTCTTGTCAGCCAATTCTCGTAATGAGACGTCAAGACATACCGCCGCATCAGCGCTGGTCGCCGCAGCAGAGTCCGACCACGTTCTCTTAGCCATCATGAATGCTTCTGTTTCCGTCTTGAGTCCCTGTCAATCACTCAATTGACCGTGTCGCGTGAATGAGTCGATCTTCGCGACCAACCCCTGAACACCTTCAGATCGTCAAGAATGACGCACAGAAGCACAAAATCGCTTATTTCTTAGACATACGCTCAGCGGCATATGCATATCGCAGGGGTTAATACCCAGGGGATTGCAGCTTTCGGCAAAAAGAGATCAGTTCTTCAGGTTAAAAAGAGTCAGGCAAATGTCCATGTTAAATGGGGAAATGTCCCCCGACTTGGACTAATTACCTCGGGCCAATTAGAAGCGTGGTATTTTGCTCAAGAGGACCCGTAATTTGCCTCCCCGCAATCGCAGAGAGTGCGGGGTAGCCGAAGTAGGAATTTAGAGGTTGACATTCAACCTGGACTGGCTTGGCCAGGACTGAGTAAAGAGATTTGAGAGACTCAGCAAGCATTGCGATTAGTCGGTATAATTTCAATGATTAGGCGAATTCAATGTAGAAAGCGCTATTTCTTGTGAAATAACTTAGAGTATGAGGGGTAGATCACTTGCTCATGGTCATTCACCAGCATAAAGTAGTCATGGGCAGTTGACTAAGTACCTGGAAAGATAAAAATCTGATTGCCATGGATCTTTGTTAGAAATGAATGAAGGAGAACAACACAAGATTAACATAGATTACAACAGCTAGCAGAGATCAAATTCGGATGGTATCTCGGCTAGAGTCTGGCAACAGTCCTTGTTATGTAATACTGTGCTTGATGTTGTGAGGGAGATATGAACATAGAACAGCTACGACGCTAACCGTCAAAACCTACGGCCACAAAGTGGATGAGAAAATCTACCCAAAGGCAGACGCGTCGATCATAGCAACGTTTAGCTGCCTGGTCAGAGCACGCACGTCAGCGACGTCACATCCCCCCACCGCGGGGTGACAACAAAAAAGTCCCAACTTCTCAACACCAAACCTTCCATCACCACATCCAACCCTGTCTCTCCATCAATCTTTACCTCAAGAATCTCAAAATGCCAAAGAAACTCTCCAAAAACCCTCTCCCGCCAAGCACCTCAACCCTCTCTACAATCTCAACAACATCAACATCATCCACCGCCCTCCCATCCTCCCTCGCCGATCCCACCCTTCCGCTCCCCAAGCTCATCGTCTTCGATCTCGACTACACCCTCTGGCCATTCTGGGTAGACACCCACGTAACACCACCCCTAAAACCCAACCCCTCACACACAAGCGCCACAGATCGATACGGCGAAGACTATGGTTTCTTCAGCGACGTCCCTGCCATTCTTCACGCCCTGCCGCGCGCCGGTATTAAAATCGGCGTGGCATCGCGAACTTCTGCGCCGAGCCTTGCGCGCGATTTGTTAAAGATGCTGCATATCACTGGACCAGAGGGCGGGAAGCCAAAGAAAGCGCTGGATGTGTTCGAGGGCTTGTTGGAGATTTATCCAGGGTGCAAGATCAAGCACTTTGAGAGCTTGCAGAAGAGGACGGGGATCAAGTATGAGGATATGCTGTTCTTCGATGATGAGGCGAGGAATAGAGATACGGAGAGTTTGGGGGTGACGATGTGTCTTGTTAGAGATGGAGTTACGTGGGGGGAGCTTGAGAGGGGTGTTACCCAGTGGAGGAATAGAAGGGGATATATTACAAGACCAGAAGTTCCAGAGATGGAATAGACTTGGTAACGGCATTGCTAGAATAGAGTTCAATAGAGGCACGAGGCATAGAAGATCAATGATTAGGGAATAGAATAAAGAAGGTAATTGTTCAAACATTAACAGGGAATCACGATTATGTATTCACAACCATATCACCGCTTCAACGGGAGGTTCTAAACATGATACGCCAAACAGAAAGGGATATACTCCGTGTACTTCAACCAATATAGTCCATCTTGTACTTCAAACCATCTTTTCCAAAATTTGCTTCCAGGGTATGCCAGTCTTCGCCATCTCTAGGATATAATACTTCTATCACGCAGTAGTCGTCTGTGCAGCGATAGGCTTGTCGTCCTGCAGCTTCAGCTTCTCGTTCACGTCGTCGCTCAAGAGCGCGTCGTCGGTCTGAACGCCGTCGTCGTGTGTTCCTTGAGGAGATACGGGGTGTCCGTTTCCGTTGAGGGCGGCTGCGTCGTTGGTTTCTGCTGGTGTTTCAACGACTGTTTCGCCGCTGGATATTTCTACAACAGGCGCGAGACCAAAGGTCTTGGGGATTGTACAGATTCTCTCGTTTCGAGGCTGTCCGTCCTTGGAACCCTTAGCCATACAGACTAATCTTCCATTAGAATCCTCCTCCCACAATAACGGCCCGCTAGGAAACGTCTTGTGTCCATTCTCAAACTCAACGACACCCTCCCAGTTAGGATCAGGGTTGCCGAGTTCTCCAAAGTTGTAATCAAGCTCGCCGCCATACTTCTTGGGAATGTTTCTGGGCTCGATGTACTGCTCTAGCACACTCTTGACCTCATTATGACCAAGGATGAAAATCTTAGAGACAGTAATAGGATCGAACCAACGCTTGATCCAACCCCAAACAGTGCTGAAAAACGCCGGCGCACCAATCACGAATATGCGATCCAGCGTCTCGGGGTAATGCGCCGTAGCAAGTTGTGAAGCAGCCTGCATATGCTGCTTAAGATTCCAGAACTGCTTCAGCCCCACGCCCGAAATATCCACAATGTTTGTGCTCAACGTAATAGGAACCTCGGGATGTTCGCGGTCGAGGAGTTGTGTGCAGAACGGCATGTTGAAGCGCGTCAAGTTCTCGTACAGAGCGAATAAGCGCAGCAGGCCGCTTGGCGTCTTGCCGTCAGACTTGGCTTTGGAAAAGGTACTCGATGCGCCGACCTTTTCATACTCGTGGACGGTCTTGGAGTCGAGGGTCTTGACTTCAAAGACGTAGAGGGGAATCCCGCGACGGTCGCGTCGGCCGGTCCATTGGGGGTACTACAGATGAAGAGTCAGCGCTTGGCATTCCCGAGTATTCCGAGAGACATACGAGGCGACGGCTGAAATCGTAGGCGCTTAGATCAATGGTGTCGTATAAAACGTCCAAATCATTTGCCTTGCGCCAATCTTCTGTCTCCTTGAATTGCTGATACGCATCCTCGACATTCCATCTTCGCGCGCGCAAGTATCGCCTGTAGAGAAAAGCTGTTAGAACCCTGCTTATCAATCGCTTGCCGCAAAACTTACAAGATCAAAGGATCATCATGAGAAGGCGGAGGTCCAACCTTCAAAAGCCCCCTCTCCTCAAGGACCTTCTTAAACTGCACAAAAGCCTCCTCCTGCTTCTGCGTCAAATGCCCCAGATGGCCATAAGGATAAGCGTAGTCTGCAATGGTAGAAGCAGTAGAGGTGATGCGAGCGGCTGGAGCGCCGGTAGCTTCGAGAGTAGAAGCCATGGGGGACAGCGAGATCGGAGGGTATGATATGATAACCCGGAGATATGGATTATTTTCTGGTTTGTGGGTGGTGGTTTTGAGGGAAGTGAATGGAAGGGAGGGAAGAAAAAAAGAGACTGCATGAAGGGGAAAATGTGACGGAAGCGCCGGAGTCGCTGACAATGACGACAGTGGAGTTAGATTGGATCTGACAGCGGAGACTGGGGGCGATTTGCGAATTTTAGGGCTGTGAGTGGGGATTAGAGTTGTCATGGACCTGATGATCCGAAAGCCGGACATGTCGGCCGAGAATAGTAAGGGAGGAATTCTGAGACTAGAATATTATTTGATACATGATTAGTATAGGTTTAGACAGGACTTGGTAGACAGAATAGAAGAAAGTCCCGCGGTGAAGTCTACTCGAGTGACGTTGAAGACAACATGTGTGTGGCCCCGTCATGTCCCAACCGGAGAATCTTCATAACTTTATCATGACAGAAACAATGAAACTGTAATTGAGGCATCATGACTTCAAATTATTAGTGGAGCCAGCAGAAACCTCGCTAAAACAACTCACGTTGTTGCGGGCGTCATAGTGCGGTACGGGCCGCCCGAGGCTCATGCAACGCGCGTTTACTTTCAACGGCCAAAATCACAAGCATCCGTAACCCTTCGGAGCTTTTACAATACAAATCTGGGGGATCTACCGCAGGGATTGACGTTGTTCACAGGGCTGAAACAATCTGCGCTTTGATGCTGATGTATGTAGGACGGTGCCTGGTGATGCTCTTCACATGTTCCACGGGGTGTCGAGAATCGTGTGGCTTTTGCAGAAACGGTTTATCGTGAGGTTTTAACAGGTCGTTGAATCAGAGGTGTTAGGTGGCACTTTGTGCGCTTCAAGTTCGTATAACGTGTAGTAGCTCAATACCTTATCACTGACAACTTCATATGGCCTGAAAGCATCAACCTCAGGTTCTGATTCAACAACACTACAAATTCCTCTATGAATCACTGACACTGTTAGGGGTTATCCTCCTCGAAATGGCCAAAATGCATGTCTTAATATTGCTTCATCACTCGCTTCAAGCATGGCCGGAACTGTCACGGCTCCAAAAAACCGCTATTCTCAGATTTACTAACGTGACTTAAACATCCTTCTTCACTGCTTTCAGTACCCTTTCAGAAGAATATAATAAGGGCTCTCTGCTTCTCTTCTTCAAATCACCGTATTTCTCTTGACCTTGACCTTGACCTTGACCTTGACTCTCATCATGGACGGCTCGCAAGAACCAGCGCCTATTCAGGCCAGTCTGGACAACCCTAGGAAGCGCGCCGCCAGCAGATCTCCCTCAATCCCTCCACCACAGGCTCAGCAGTTCAAGAGATCTCGCTATGAAGTCGATAATCAGGATATTAACGACCATGTGAGAGTCCCCTGAAGTCGTACAAGACCTCATCATCGACAAAGCACCATGATAGCCTCTTCTTCATGAGCTGACTTGTATCTTAATAGGTCATGTTTCAACCAGCTCCTATTCGAAGTATTCTTCCATCCGCTGCTCTTCTTGGGTATATAAAGGAGACTCAACCTCGCCCTTCGTACTTGGAACAAGTCAATAACTGGCTCGAAGACACTTACCCTTCAGATCTACGCAAGACATCACGTTCAGACTGCTTCATTCTAGACAAGGACTTCGAACCCAGACTCCTAGAAAGATCTCATTCTGCTCCAGCCATTATGTCAGGTAGAAAGAACCTCACCGGTCAAGCTGTCACCTTTGAGCTGGCGTTTTCTCCTAAATCCTCCCTCAAGCCCTCGTCTCCCGGATTCACTTCTAAAGAAGGGGGGCCGTCTATTGACCCGACACCAACTATTTACCCAACAGCCACTGGCACTCCCAATCGATCCAACGGGCCTCTCGTTGAGAGTGCGCTTTACAGGGACTGTAACCTGGCTCTCAACAATATCCTTCTACTCGACTCTCGAACTGAACTCCCGCCTCATATCTCAACACTTGTCGAATCCCTCAAGAAAGGTCGATCTTCCCCTGAGCCTATGCCCCAAGATAACGATGATCTCTATGACATGGAGGCAGGTGCCAGTGAAGCAAAGGTCGAAGACTTTGTTCGAAACAACTTCATTCCCCCTAGGTCCGGCATAGATAAGATCAAGCGCAGCGATCGTGTCTTTGTAGGTAGGGCCATTATTCCTATCACTAGTCCCTATGCGAGAATCAGTATTCCTGTTCCCGATCTCCTATACGGGTACCGCTTGTCTGCCTTCGAACAGGACCAGCGAATGCAGATCGCTACATGTGGTAACTTTGCGTTCGCAAACAGCGAAGGCCTCATCTTTCCCTTCTTCGCAGTCGAGTTCAAAGGCGACGGACCATCCAGCAAAGGTAGTCTCTAGGTGGCGACGAACCAATGCCTGGGAGCGTCCACGGCCTGCATCCACATCAGCGAGAAGTTGAGAGACAGACTTGAGAAGTGTACGGATATTGAGCCCAGCAAGCCACTTGATAGCACGAGCTTCAGTGTTGCCATGAATGGAACCGAGGCTCGATTGCATGTCTCTTGGAAAGATGGAGACTTCATATATACGCAAAAGATCAAGACGTTCATTCTCCAGCGACCTGAAGAGTTCCTCGAGTTCCGCAGATTCGTCCGGAATATTATCGATTGGGGACGGGATGAGCGCTTGGAGTGTATAAAGTCCGGTCTTGATGTTTTGATCGAGGAAAGGGAGATGGCGCTCCTGCAGAACAAACTTTCTCGTCCGAGATCCAAGTCCGGGGGTAGCGCAATCCGCCTACAACCATACTAGAGCACCTTGGTGGAAGTTCAGTCCTGTATGGAGACGATTGGAGGAGCTATGGTTCGGGGTTTTGGGATCTAATATGGTCAAGAGGGCCCTTGTCTCTGATGACGTTGAACAGCCGTCGCGACCGGCAAGTCATCATACATGAGATTGAAAGACAGGGAGACCACCGAACGTTGTGTTATCTGGCGTTGTTTCGGGTCATTTTTGGAGCTTGTATTTGGCATATGGGAGATTCAGAGCTTTTATAAGGGCGTTTCGCTATGGTTGGGACAATAGGGGCCCAGGTTCTAGAGAGTGTGGTTGGTCCAGATAGTCGGATAATTGCTGCAACGAAGGATCCAAGGGTTAGCTCAGAAGTCCATTGTTTCTAGAAATACATAGGATCCAATATTTGGATACATTTGCGAGGCTCGTTTCTGTGGCTCCATCTACCATCTAAGAATATTCTAATTATATTTAAACGCGTAAGACTCGGATGAAATTCTGATGATCTCCATACCACCACAGGTATCACTGGAGTAGGAGACCAATAAAGGGATGGGTTGTGGAGGAGTCGTGGAATAGAGTTGGGGCGGGTCAAGAGCATCACAATCTGGCATCCTTCGTCATATTCAGAGACTTTAGTCTTCGTGCGAAGATGGAAGACTACAAGCGATCGTTACTATAGGTGCAGTTTTGCAGGCATTTTAAGCCACTTGGATGTGTAAACGAATGAGACACTTGGATGCGACGACATTGTAGGTATGAGAGTTACATTGTAAAACAAATGGCTTGGCTTGCTATTAATCTATCATCGATTCTCCTCTTCAGTCATCGAATCTCCTTATCAACACCACCCCATTCATTACCACGACGTGTGTCCTCCATCAATCACGAGGTTATTCCCCGTCATGTAGCTACTCGCATTGCTCAACAAGAACAACGCCGCACCCTTAAACTCCTGCGTCTCCGCCAATCTCCCCATTATGATCTCCCTCTCCCACTCCTCCCGCATACCAGGTACTTCCTCAAAGTTGCTCGCCACCATAGGCGTCATGATATGTCCAGGACTAATACAATTGACGCGAATCCCTCCTGTGCCGTCTTTCTGAATAGGACTCCATTCCATAGCAAGGTTTCGCGCCAGTTGGATAACAGCTGCCTTGCTAGAATTATAAACGGGGGAAATAAGACCGCGGTTCGCTTTGAGGCCGGAAATACTGGCGATG
Organism: Fusarium odoratissimum NRRL 54006; assembly: GCF_000260195.1. Taxonomy (NCBI): domain Eukaryota; kingdom Fungi; phylum Ascomycota; class Sordariomycetes; order Hypocreales; family Nectriaceae; genus Fusarium; species Fusarium odoratissimum. The sequence continues at coordinate 818,681 of NW_022158692.1, read as the reverse complement.
AGGCAGATGCTTCCGCGTTTTTTGTACTTCATCATTTGCTTGGCGGCGGATTTGGCGGTCATGAAAACACCGGTGTAGTTAATGGAGAGCATGTGTGCTACTTCATCTGCTCTGTATTCCACGGTGGGCGAAATGTGCTGGACGCCTGCGGCGGCTATCACGCCGTCAAGACCCTGGTTCTCATCTGCGATGGCGGTGATGAGCTTATCGAGACCTTCGGCGTCTGATACGTCTTGTTTGCGGTAGTGTAGAGATCCGCCCCATTCTGGAACGACGCGTGCTTGAGCTTCATGCCATCCTTCGTCAGGCTGATCAGCACGATCCAAACAATACACTGTACTTAAGTTAGTTCCTGTTTAGTTCAGTTGTGTGGTTGGCATACCTTTTCCACCAGCCTCAACAAGACTCTCAGCCAGGGTCAATCCAAGACCTTGAGCACCACCTGTGACGATAAAGACCTTTCCAGCGAGTTCAAAGTCGGAGAATCGCTTGCGACCGACATTTGTTCCTCGCGGTAAAGTGAGTTCATGAGCAGGATTCTCTCTAGGGTCCGGGTTCATTGGTTTTGCGCTGTCATTTTCTGTGGTGTGCATTGATCGTTGACAAATTGGCTTGGAGAGGAATGGTGTTTGCCGAAGAGCAGCTATCCGCCCATGAGAGTATGTCTTGCTAGCGATTGAGCAAGTTGCTCGCTTGAGTATTGATGCAGACATGTTGAGGAAGCTACCGTTTAAGTTGAAGTTGCGTAAGATAGAGATCAATTGACAAAGACATCAGGATTTGACCGATATCGTGAAACCTTGTAATCATTCATCTCAATATTTATATCGTTCAGTCTGAAATTTTGTTACCAACACTGAACATTTCTTTTGCTGAATCTGACGTCTCGGCTACGTAAGCATTACCCAGCCCATCTGACCAAAACCTCCCAACACACGACGACACGGAGCCTCTTAGCCACGAGAATGCCCTCAAGTATACGGGGCAGGGATCCATACAATCTTTTGTGACCGGAGCTTCACGTCCGCCTGTGAGATCTCTCATCTCAAGATCATGTTACCAGCCTAACCCCTTGGCGTGGAGGCAATTGACGTCTCAGATGCATCATCTCCCAAGGCTCCAGTTTTTAAAATATGAAACAGAGATAAAGAGGCGAAAAGTCGTCGTGACAGCTGTGGCTGTGGACGGTACCTGAATTATTCCCTGCCATGCCCGCTTGATGGGGTGTGAAGCTGACATGCGTGGCCAATGGGGAACTTGGATTGCCATCCTCTTTGTGATGCAATTGTTGCTCATGGGAATCCTTTGATCGGCGAGTATACCGGAACTCATGCTCCGTTGTGTTTAACTCATAGTTAACATCAACTTGTAAAGCTGTTTATTCCATACGTCGAGCTAGGTGGTTTCAATGCTCCGGGAGATCTAAATGGGTCATTACGTATGAGGCTTATGGCGAAACGGTGATCAACACCATTCTGCTCCGATTGGCTACCATCACAACCTCTTTCAAACCATTGGCTCTATGGAGAGTTATGATTGATACACGATTGATCAGTCCAGCCAAACTTCTACGGTTCTACACTTACATACCTGGCATGTCAACATGGCCAATTCGCACTGGAGCCCCTCAGCTGCGGTGTACCTTGATATAAATCCCATGTTAAAAGGGAACAGCACTAGGAGTTTCTCATCATAAACCCATTTACAACTCCCGGCAGCAAAAATGAACAAAATCAGCAAAACATACAACAGTGAGGATTCCCCAGTCGTCACCGACCTGAGTACTAATTCACCGCTTCTCGGCTTGACGATGGGAGAGCAGACGGGATCCCGTATTCTCCAAGAGCTATGGTCGTATGTGACAGCAGACCGCAGTAGCTGCATCATTAAGGGTCATTCTGTGGTGACTGTTGGTGTATGTCTCTATACTCCTTCAACCGGGTGGTTCAGTAGAGGCGAGTCTAGCAGGTTATAAGCCGCTGGTGTTCGAGTTTCGGGTATCTTTGTCAGATTGAGAAGAGGCCAACGTTTGAGACGGCCAATTTAAGTTTTGAAAGTCTCATCTAGTTCATAATTGCCTCTTGAAGGATACATCAGAGCATCCTTAAGTGTACATTCTGTCGATGGCAGGGGAAGCAGCTCGAAGCTACAACTTCTCCTAAGGCCATCAATTTGTCAACAAGCAGTGTATCATGGGCAGTTGATTGGCCCGTATCAGCATTTCAAAAAGCTATTATGCTTCAGTTGAAGCCTCAAAGTTTATGTGCGGTGGTGAAGTGGCCTTGATACTCTGTTTATCTCGAGATAGTTTGAGGTTATATCTCACATGTAATGAGACACCCCCAAGCTCATTACAAACTTGTGAACGTTGTGAGCACATCTTCAAGCTGTATGTTCCACGCTACATCGTCCCCATATTGCGTTTGATGTTCCCGATTGCTCTCAAACGACGGCTTCCTTCGTCACTTATTGTCAACATCGACAAGCATGCCTCCACGAGGACGAAATATCTGCAAACAAAGTTGCTGGCTACGAAGCTTGTATGGATCGAGATTTCCTCACATACTCGCGTTGTGATGCTTTGCCAAACGTTGTTTCTGCAGATAACCTATCACTCGCGAGAGAGTCGGAGGCTACAACCACACTATTTGTGATAGCAATAGGCGTGTTGAACTTAACTTGCGTGTCTCGGTGATTCTCCTCTTTCTCAACTTATTTATTACGACGCCTGGGCCATAACTTACCTTCAGGCATCTCGGGAAAGAGACACACAGTAGAGTCCCTGACTTCTTCTCCAACCAAGACACACCAGGTCACTTCAACCCTACACTGTCAATATTGCTCATAGCTGCAGAGACAGCTATATCTTCTTCACTTCACCATTTCCTTATTCCAGAGCATACGAACGAGTAGTATACCACAATGCCGCGCCATCGCGAGATTTGCTATGAGCTTCTCATCAAAACTCCGGGGCTATCGTTCCCCTACCTCACCAAGACAAGTCCCCAATTTTCAATTGCCTGTACAAGAGTCTTTAGCGGCTCACCTCTGCCACCAAACAGGACCCCAACGGAGGTAGAAGACAACATCTGCGAGTTCTTAACCGAATGTTATAGCAACTTCCACTGCCTCACCATTTGCCCCAACCACGATCTCGTCGCGCCACCATGCGCATGTGAAGAAAAGGAGACTCAATACTACGATCACATTGCCAGCAGTCTCAACAAATCTTGGGAAAGACCTATTGATCCTAAAGACATCAAATTTATAGTCGAAGCAATCTTGTACGCTCGAATCGAGGCCATCAAGAAGAAGGGGATTAAGAATGAGATCGGGCAGGCATATAACCTCATCCTACTCAACGCTCACATCCTCGTCTGCACATTCGCGGAGTTCAAGCATAGCCATGGTTACCGTCCTGTGGACAGTCTTTTCTGGACTGTCACTGGTGCTATTGAGCAGAAACAAGAAGCTAGAACGAGGGTGGAAACGGTTCTCAGGCAACGAAAGGCTAAGAACGTCAAGTCTGTTTCGGATGCTGGAAATCTTTCTGTGGCAGATTCGGCTGTCACTCACGAAAGGTTCGTAATGCTTTAGACCTGTTATCGCTGTAAGCTGACTCTCGAAGGAAACAATGAATGGCTGGCTCTACAAGGCCTCTACTTTTGCAACGAACCGAAGATTGTTTGGACGTAGCTTGGGGCTATACATAGCTTGTGTCTATGGAGAAGCGAAAGGGGTTTGTGCAGTTTGGAGTTGGGGATATTGATGTTCAATAGCGGACTCTGGCTAAGAATCATCGATTTTGAAGCTGCCAAACGGAGTTATCCATGCCGCAAATGAAGGCACCTGTGCTTTCTCACCAGCGAGTCCCAAAACGGACGTGCCCTACACAAGACTTGAGCAGTTTTTCTATGAGGGTATGAACCTTCTTGGTGTTAGCAATGTCTTTAGGTAGGTAGCCTCAAGAAGCAAAAAAACTTAGGATGTCTCCTCTAAGTGATAAAAACATTTAGGTAAGTTTAGTGTGAATTTAGAAGGCTTCTTATTAGTTATTTTTATCACTTAGGATGAAGGTCTCAAGTTTTCTTGCCTCCCCTAGGGTAGTCATCGTATTTGAGTTTGTAGAAAAAAGTTGTTAATTCCGAGTGTGCTGTCGCCCTGCCATCAAGCATTGAGAGATGGTACAGGGTAACTCCATTTCTAACGTATAATGTGGAAACAGGTTAATATTTAACAGCAAGGCCATATCCTCAGCCGGCCGAAGTGCTCAAATAAACTCTCGATATCTATCAAAATCTTTCTTTTACCCTACGGGGTTCTTATATATTCGAGAGATGTCGTCGCGAAGTTCATAAATGGGATTTTAGCCGCTCACAAGTCGATTCAGGTTCCCCCCACCCATTGGAAATGTCCGGTTCTCATTGGCTGAGATGTAGTTTGCGCGGTTCAGCTATGCAGGGGCTTGGGCCTTGGTAAAAGCTGGCATCAGGCGATGACGAAAGTCAAAGCTCGAAAGTCAGCTTATTGAAGCTCTTTGTTCGAATGACGATGAGAATTGAAGTGAGAGTTGTTTTGAATATTAAATGAAATCGACGCAAAAAAGACTAGAGGTAGCTCATAATACAGCACGAGTTCAAACATAGAATAATTATGCTGTGACGGATTGTATTTCAGGAGAGTTCTCCGATTAGTGGCGCCTTCACGTGCTTTCGAACAGGTTAATTGTCGTCATCGAAGCCATCACCACCTCTAGATAAGCTTGGACAAGCGTTTCAGTTGGTGTCGTGTACAACCAATGGATACATCAAAGGACAAACCTACCAAACATGGTCTAAACACTCAGTACGACCTCTACGAAACCACAATCAATATTAATTTCCTCATCTTCACAGTCTCAGACAAACTCCCTTACCAGCCTCTTTGTCCTTCCCCCCACCTCGAGCTCCCTCCCGTCGGGTCTTAGATAGCGCCCAGCCCCCGGTCATTCCCCCCTCTCAAAAGATAGGCGGCCGTTTTAGCGTCTCAGCTGCTAAACCGCGCTGGAAACCAATCGCTGAAACCTGTCCTGAGCCCTGGAGCTTGGGGCACCTCAATCCAAAGCGGGGGCGGGCTCCGTCACTGCCACAGTCCATTCCATCACTCTCCCCTGCCTTGATTCTTACCCACTTCCAAAAGCCCACAACTTGTCTTCTCTTCCTTACGACATCGTTATTCATCAGCATCTTCGACTCGCAATAACAGCATCAGCTCGTCCTCAACGACTTCGCGAGCGCACTTTACCCTGAGCCCATACTAGATCGCATCATTTCTCGACTCTCTTATCTCTAGACGCAATGGCTCCCCCGCCGAACCCCAATCTTCCTCTCCAGGAGAGGCTTCTGGCCCTTGCAAAGACACTCCAGTGTACGTGGTATCTTGAGATGCGACCTTGCGCGCAGACATCACAATGAGATCGCATTGCTAACTTGGTGTTTCTCATAGTCGGTTGGTTTGTAGGGTACGTCTTGTCATGAACTTTACCTTTGTCCCGCTCTGCCTCGGTGCGACGAAATGGCCACGATAGCTGTTTTGGATCTTCAGCCTCCCTCTTTGGAGCTCACATCACCAACAAATAGCCAGATCTGTGACTGACAAGCTCTCTTGACTATAGACACCTCACCCTGATCCTTACAACGGGCCGATATTTCTTGTCCTGGATTCGAATGAACTACTACACCCGCATGGCCCAGCTCTCCTACCGTACTGCCTTTATTGCTGCCGCTGTCACCTATGGCATCGTCGTCTACAAGACCATGCGCGCTCGCGCAAAGACTGGCGCCCGAGCTGCTCCTACCCCCATGGCTCTCCTTGCTGATGAGAACATCCAGTACCTTGGTAAGAGCTTCTGAAGCATATCTTGCTAGACCTGCGCAACCTTGCTGACCTCAAAAAGCCATGGCCCTTGTGTGGCTTTTCTCTCCCCAGTACCCCCTCGCCTTGATCCCTTACACGATCTACTCGGTCTTCCACGTTGCCACCTACACCCGCGCCAACCTGATCCCCGTTGTCCTTGCGCCCAAGCCTGCGCCCGAGGCTGCTGATGGTGCTTCTCCTAGCCGCCAAGCTGTCAACAGCCCTCTTGCTAACCAGATTGGCGCTTTCGTCAAGGAGTACTATGATGCTTCCATGGCCATCGTCTCCTCCCTTGAGATCGCTCTCTGGGGACGTATTCTCCTCTCCGCTATTCTCTTCCAGCGCCGATCTTGGATCCTCATTGTTCTCTACACTGCTTTCCTCCGTGCTCGTTACAGCCAGAGCACTCATGTCCAGAACTCTTTCACCCAGCTCGGTGCTCGTGTCGACTCCCTCGTTAGTGCTCAGGGTACTCCCCCTGCCGCGCGACAGGTCTGGCAAGGTGTCAAGGAGGCTGGCAAGCAGTTCCACGATGCTACTGACGTCAGCAAATACATTAGCGGCCCTGCTAAGAAGACCTCATAAGCTCGAGACGACGACACGCAGCTTCAGGTCATTCTGACTTGATCATACTTAACGGATATGAATTGAGACATAGCGGAACCAGACAAGATTGAAACACCATGACGCTACGATTGGACTGGCTGCTTTGCAGCTAAACGCGACGACGATTTCAGACTGGACAAAGAACATGGGTGCAGCGAGTACAACTGCACAACCATGGGAACGTGGAAAAGAGGCTTGGCCTCGTGACTGTATTTTTTTTTATTCCTATACTTGGAGAACTTTTCTGGCGACTGTTCTCATGCGCATGCGGAGGGAGCTTTGTGGGCCGAGCAAATCGACTTGGTGCACAAGATACTCAGGAGGAAATGGAAGTGGCCATGGGAATGATGGGGGAGATAACGAAGGAGACTGGATGGATGGGTATGGATTTCCTGGTGTTAGCTTTATTGTATTGGAATTTCAGGTTTGACCATGACTTGTGCTGTTGTTACAGTGATTTACAGGACGATAAATTGTTCATTGCTCACGAATAGCTTTATCGGACCTGTGGTTTGTATTTCCGAGGAAGACATGGCTGAGAGTTTGGCATCGAAACATGGTATGTTCTCGGAGAAGAAGCCACTGAGAATATTCGATGACATAAGGCCCGGCCTGGTCTCGATTATAGTGTTCAACGAAAAACGAGGCTTCTATTTAGCTGCATTCTTTGCTAAATCTTGTCGTAGTGAGCATCTCATCTCTTCGTAGTAACTTCTTCATGTGCTGTCGATGATATCAAAGCCCGATAAAGATCAGGTCCCTTGGTGGGGCGCAAGGGATGACGTCGCCAGGCAAGTTACGTATGGATCTTTGACCAGGCGGCCTCAGCCTGTTCTGTTCATCCCGAACCCATCGCCTCCTTAACAGCCATTTTCAGCCGAATCAAGTTGTAGTCAGTCATTTTCAACGTGATTACCTATTCTCCGCAACTTGACGACCGCTGCTGGTGATGGCTTCGATCTTGCGACAGATTGTCGCGGGGCCGCGAGCTCGGCATCCTGAGGCTGGCTTGGATTTGTGCTATGTTACGGATCATATTATCGCGACGTAAGTCTAGTCATTGGGGGTTTTATTCCAGAGGAGCGATATCATTAAACGATCCCTCTGAAGCTATCTCTTTGCCTGGCGACGTTACTGACACCTAGCTCCTCAGATCCGGTCCTTCAGAAACATATCCCCAACTCGCGTACCGAAACCCGCTCGACCAACTCGTCAAATTCCTCGATTCGAAACACGGTGAAGATTGGGCCATATGGGAGTTTCGCGCTGAAGGAACAGGCTATCCTGATGAATCTGTATATGGTCGCGTGAGGCATTACCCATGGCCTGATCATCACCCTCCTCCATTCAGACTTGTGCCCATGATCATGGCGAGTATGCGCAATTGGTTACATGGTGGAGAGCTCGGCGGTGGTGTAGTCACGGGCGATGGAAGGCCTATGTCCTCTGGTAAAGATGCCGTTACTGAGGCGCAAAGGAAGGAAAAGCGCGATAAGAGAGTGGTGGTGGTTCATTGCAAAGCTGGGAAGGGACGAAGTGGTACGGTGAGCTGCAGTTATCTTATCGCAGAGGAGGGTTGGAAGCCTGAAGATGCCCTTGCGCGCTTCACGGAACGACGAATGCGACCGCGATTTGGTGCTGGGGTCTCGATCCCTTCACAGTTGCGCTGGATCAGCTACGTTGAGCGCTGGACAAAAGGTGGCAAGAAATACACCGATCGACCCATTGAAATCCCTGAGATCCACGTCTGGGGTTTGCGCAACGGCGTCAAGGTTGACATCGAGGGTTTTGCAGATGAGGGCAAGAAGATCGATGTCTTTCACACATTCAAAAAGGAGGAGCGTGTGGTTGTTGATCCCAAAGCACCTGAGGAGAGCGGTATTAGCGATATGATTTGGGAAATGGCCGGGTACTCGGTCACCAAGCCGAAGGAGAAAGCGCCTGATGAAGCGCACTTTTCTGAGGCGACGAACCCAGGTGAAACTCCATCATCGACGACTGAGGAGAAGGAGCATATTGGCAAGGCGAAGACTATCAAACGAAAGGGCACAGAGATGCTTCACAAAGTCTCGCCCGCAGGCTCTCATAAGGGTGTTGAGAGAACCAAGAATGACTCTGCTACATCGTCAAAGACCGATGTTACAGAAGCAAACTCGGATGAAGAACCAGGCGGCATGGCGGTTATTCTAAGACCCAAGGCCCCAATCCGCATTCCCAACAGCGATGTCAACATCTCAGTCGAGCGTCGTAACAAGACCCCGAAGAGCATGGGCCTGACCATGGTAACCGCCGTCGCACACGTCTGGTTCAACACCTTCTTCGAGGGCCAAGGCCCCGAGCGAGACGGCAAGTCCCTCGACAGCGGCGTCTTCAGCATCGAGTGGGACGCGATGGACGGGATCAAAGGATCCAGCCGCAAAGGCTCACGAGCGTTTGATCGAATTGCCGTAGTATGGCGCGTCGCCGGCACTGACGCTCTGCCTGAAGAAGTCCTCGAGCCAGAAGAGGGACAGCCCGTGCCGCAGGTTCGACCGGCAGATTGGAAGGGTGCGAATATGGAAGATCCGGACAATGAGAAGGATTTGGGACTTAGAGTTCAGAGTCCTGCGAGTGCGGATGTTAGTAAAGCGAGTAGTATCAAGAGTGCTGAGGAGGCGGTTGCGAAGAAGGATGGAGGGGAGTTGGAGGGTGTTAAGTCGAGTGGACCGTCGGGGGAGGATTTGTTGATTGGGGGTCATGAGGAGGTCAAGAGGGAGAAGAAGGCTTAGGTTGATGATATCCGTGTATATGATTGTATGGACGATTCGATGTAAGACCATGAGTGTGAATAGAGTATCATGCTACCATGGCAATCTGAATGGGTATCTCGAATGGAAAGTGTCCATGTGCATGACTGGACTCAGTAATGTCTACCCCTTCCTCTGTAATGCCTATCACCTCGATATCCCCCATACGGTCCTCCCCTCCTATGATCCCCCCTCTCTCTATGCCCATGATATCCTCCCCTACCCTCCCTCGGCGGCGGAGGCACCGGCTCTTCAACCTCAACTTCATACTCTTCAAAATCTTCCTTAAAGAATCCTTCAGTAATCTCCTTTTCTCTCAACGCAGCCTCAGGCTCAAACACAAAACGCAACGTCCCTTCTGGCCCCTTCACCGTTCGTTTTGCAGATGCATCACCTGGCCATGATGTTGATGTCGCGGGTGAAGTAGCGGATGCAGGTGTAGAAGGTTGAGGATCTTCAGCTTCGCAGCGGGAGCAGTAGTACAGATATCGAGGTTCGAACGCCTTGTCAAGATCGTTGTTAAGCCGAATCTTGATGTCGATGATCTTATTCTGATCAAACTGTGCCCCGACCTTTGTAGACTTACCATGCTGAACGTATAAATCCAGTATATCAAGCATAGTCTCCATAACAGAGCCCCAGTGATACTGACGCTTCGTCTTTGCGTACTCTCGAACTCTGTCAACGTGCTGTTCTGTCATGAGGGCTGTGAGCTCCACGACTGCCATGACCATTGAGAACGTTGTGCGCTTGATGGGTACGAAGGTCTTGTAGATGTCGATACACATTGCGTATGCGGTCTCGAAGAAAGGTTTTCCATCCTCCTTGCCAAAGATGTCGCGGACGACTTTTACGAGGAGTTTTTGGGGGTAGCGTGTGCGGAAGTCGAAGCCGATTGTTTCCAGGATGAGGCGTTCGAGGCAGATGATGATTTTGCCTGGATTCTCGAACATCTAAGAGGGTTAGTATGGGGTTGTGATTGCTGTTTGTTGGGCTTACCTTGTCATCGGGCGTGACTGATTTGTCGGGGTTCTTCACGTTGTATGCCGCCGCAAGAATCTCCTTCGACTTCTTGATAGTATCCTCCACCTTACAAGCGACAAATAGTGATGCCAATGCAGCGTCTTGATAGTTATACTCGACGTCTCTGAAGTTGAGTCGAAATTTGTGGAAATATGTGCACGCCGTATCGAACGTCCTCACAGGTCTGTTGCGTAATTAGTCTCTAATCCCCACGTACTCCCATACAAGACCCGACGTACAATTGCAGATATTCCCTCACATTCTCAATCAACTGCACACCCTGAAGACGGTAGTTATCCTGCCTTGCGGGATCGCAGCCATTGTCCTTGAGCATACGTCGCAGCTTGAGCTCTGATGTGTATTGATTCGAACTGGAGATGGAGCCTGGATGGGGTCCGATCTTGGGTATCGCGTCGCCGTTTGTGGCCGCGGACGGACCATTATTCGAGGTTGTCATTGGAGCGGAGGGTAGGATATGAAGTGTATGGTTGTTGTCGCAAGTTTGCTGGTCGTTCAGTGGTGATTTCGGTGGTCAGAAGAGTCGATGAATTGAAACAAGTGAGCCTCGTCGCTGAGTGTTGTGACGCCCAGGCTTTACCGACTTCACCTCAGTTACGGATGCTTAGTATGAACTAGGGATATAAAAGTGGGAGGAATCTCTCGGCAGATACGGCGATGATGCTTGTTGTCGCGTGGAGTCACAAGTACTTCAGTTGTCATGATGCAAAGCAATTGCGATGTGGCTGAAGCTGGCGACTGTGGCGCAGCTAATTACAAGCCTCAGATACATTTTCGACAGTAACCATTTCATTGAGCACGACATGATCATTAATAAAACGCAAGGGCACAAGGTAAGTATTGTAAAGACTCGAAGCACCCATACAGAATTGCCGTGATTATCTTGATGATTGAGTTCAGGACGATATACAGCCAAACGTCCCAGTTCGTTTCTGAACCAACCCTAGAGTTGAGCTTTCACCAAAGATGTCTTTCTCAAGAGGTCGGTCCTGCGAGGAACTGAGATGATTTCAGTGCAGTTGCTTACATCATAAGTCGAGACTTCTGCCTTGTCATCGAAGCCTGCTCATTTCGCGCGTTCATGTTCGAGTGTGATAGTAGGAACGACGTAGATGTGGACGAGGCATGGCAGGGGGGGGGGGGGCTCTTGACGTAGTTACAGTCTGTAGAATAACTATAGAATAAAAACTAGTAATTAAATCAAATTAACTCCAACCTATCCCAGGAGTCCTCCATATCTGACTCAAAAGTTCGTTTCCACGGGCCGCAGTAATTGGTGACGGTCTCGTTCAGTAGCTCATAGAGGTTCTCGAGGTGTTTACCAGGGGCACTTCGAAATCTGAGGCCACCATTGCGGTCAAGCTCGCGAAGGCCAAGCCAATCCTCGTGGTAAAGCTCACGAGCTCGAAGAGGGATAACTTCTGTGCCATTGACCTCCTCAAACCACGAAGATTCTTTCGGGATAACAAGATCATCATCTTCAAACATCCACATGACGAAGTTGGTCAACTTGCTCAGATTTGCCTTGTATTTTTCGTTTTTCAACTCGCGCTCGTTGTTGATGTCGGCTAGGAAGTTGGAATTCTCGAGGTATTTGTTGTAATCGGCTTCAGTTGCTGGGTTGCGGTAGTATTGCGCGGGAACAAGGCTTGACTGTACAAGTTTGCTCCAAGTACCAAATCTCATGAGGGCCATGGCTCCCTTGCAGAGCCAGTCGGTAGCGCCGCAGGACCTGAAGTCGATGATGCCATTGTGTTGGCTACCAAATGTGACGAGACTGCGGACCTGTGGCCAGTTACAGCGCTCGACGTAACCGCGGAGGAACTGTCCACCCTGAGAGATACCGATGGCATCAATAGCGGGCGCAGTAGACAGAATGGGGTGCTTGGCCAGTTCCTCGCAAACCTTGCTGACTTGGTCCGAGACATTTCCTTTGAAAGTGGCCATTTGATCCTGGCTGGGATCCTCATCGATGGCAATGATATGAACAAAGGTTCCCGGGTGGATTTCTTCAGCGAGGGCTTGGATGCTCTTCATTCCATCGCTATTGAATTGGTCACCAAGGCCGTGCCAAACAACAATAGGTAATGGGGTATCGGATAGGTCATCTCTTGTGTGAATAGGTGCAAAAGGGGAAGCATAGCTCTGTCCAGCCAAGGCTCCGATGGCCAAGCCAAGCCGGAGCAAGGAAGGGAAAGACATGATGGGGATGTTGATGGTGATGGTGATGGTATGGTGATGGTGATGGAAGATGAAGATGAAGATGGAGAGTTGTGTGGGGAGATGAGCTAGCTGAAGACGTCAGCTATGACCCTCCACTTTCCGCTAGGTTCGAGAAGATGTAAAGTGGTTTTGTACCTTTGTGGGTGACCACCTTACATGATTGTGAATAAGATTGGCTGAACCGTGGATAAACTATATAATTAATGGCGTGATTATTGAGAGTATTTATTGGCTATAGGAATAACAGAGTCTATTCTGCATGGAGGGGATAAAAGCCAATGCATTATTTGTGCCTAGATCTACTCCGTACCTGGCCAAGATATAGATATGGCCTGAAGCCGGCGGAAGGCGGGGGTGGGTTAGACGCTTTATCCTCATTATCCCAACAATGGCAATGTACCTTACATATTGCCCAAATTCGGTAGGTACCTTATACCTTACTCTGTACTTTCTTGACACCATTATAGTACGCATACCTAGTATCTAGAACTTAGGTAATCATTCCATTAATAATTCTTCGTCGAAAGAACAAGAGCTGATCCCTTCCGGGCAGTGATGATCTGCATTCTGCAAGCACCCCAGATTCTATCTTGAAGATCAGACCAAATTGATATATTTGTACCAGGACTAGCCTACGAATGAGTTCACGTTGACTAAATATATACTCATTTGGTCCTTTGGAGGGTTTCACACGGCCGAATGCTGGTGGGATTCATCGAAACTTGGTCTATTCTTACGAGTGACCAGGCACGGGGGCTTTCCTTGGCCCGGGTCTTGACGAAGGAAGAAGATTGTTTCAAAGAAGGCGCAAGAGATGCGTAATACCGTCAATATTGTATTGTTAATGCAAGTATAGCTACAATTGTATTCTGTGGGTTTTCCGCCCTTCAACGAACGCCTCAACACCGATGCCTTGAATTGCATGTTTCAGTTGTCAATGGCCTTGTTGGCCGATGCCTTTTGCTTTCTCAATCGAGCCTTGCGGTCTGAGATTTGCTTATCGAGCTTGCCGTCGTCGGCCTCTGGAAGTTGCTTCTGCTTCTTGGCCTTCTTCGTAGGGGCGGCGGGAGTCTCAGTCTCGTCGGTGTTGTCGAGAGACTTGCGCTTCTTTCCAATGTTGGGCTTCTCACCCTTGAGGGCCTTGGCGGCCTCATCCTCAGCAATCACGTCCTTCTCGTCAACCCAGAGCTCATCAGTCAACCAGATGGGAAGGGCAGTAGTCTCGGGACCCTTGATGTAGATGCTCTTCATGTTGCGCCACTTCTGAGGAATCCACTTCTCGATCATGCCGGTGACAACGGCATCGACATTCTCGGCGATCTGCTCAGCGGTCCAACCCGAGTATCCAATTCGGATCGAGGTGTTTGTTGAAGGGGTCAGGCTGACGAATGCAGAGTTGATTGCCTTCTGAACCTCCTTGGCGATCTCGGCGGGAGTGCCTGCGTTGACAGTACCCTCAGTCTTGACACGCTTCTGTCGCTTTCCATCGACCTTGGGTGCCTTGGCCTGCAGGTTCACAGGGACAGGTCGCTTTTGCGTTGTCTTGTAAAAGGTCTTCCCCAAAATCTTGGGTAATCTGTTGATGATGCGATCGTCACCGAGGAAGATATCCGCCTCGGCGAAGAGCTTCCTCTGCGCCTCGTACTGGCTGTATTTGGCCTTGAGCTTTCCGTAGTCGATGACACGAGTGATGCGCTTGCCAAGCTCAGCGGGGAAGTCCTCGGAGGCGACAATGTCCTTGTAGGCGCGCTGGGGCTCGGCGGTGATGAGGCAGATGGTGGTCTCTTCGTTGTTGAGCGAGTGAGGAAGGGAGATCTTTCCGGGCTGCAGACGCGCCTTGTCGACGATGTGGCGTTTGGTCGTCAGGTTGAGCCAGATGGGAGTTGTAGTAGGATCTTCATCGTCGTCGAGGAGATTGCGCTTTTCAGACTCGTCGGCCTTTTGCTTGGAAGCTTTTTTGATGTGTGCGAGAAGAGCCTTTGAAGCTTTCAGGGTCTTGTGTGAATTGTTAGAACTGTTATAGTAGTGAGATGCTGGGGGTTACGAACCTGATCGGGGTCAATTGCTGTGACAGCGGCAGCGCCGGGAGCGACAACTTCTTTTGAGGGCGCCATTGTTGTCGCAAAGTTGTAGATGGGATGGGGATGCAACAAAAAAGTTCAGTTTGATATGATAGTGGGGGCTTTATCAGTAGCTCGAAGGAAAAATAATTTTTTTTCTGCGATGGTTGGTTCTGTCGGAATATGCAAGTCCCGGGCTCCGGCCCAGGGGTCTCTTAGCGCCTTTTAGGTGCCAAAAATACAAGACAGACATTTGAGCTAACAAGTTTATAAATCTCGGACCTATGCATCAATTACTTTGATCCGAGTGGTATAGATATTGGAAAGTATCCTCTGAACGCTTGTGGCTTTATTTCAGATCTTGATGCTCCTCCCTCAGGTGAGATAGGCTTATAGTAAGTTATATAATTCTATGTCTCTTTTCTTGCACCGTTCGGGGGTTTTTAGCGGCGGGGCGGAGTTTGGAGTAGGATCCGCTGATTGTCACTCTCACGTTATTCACATGAGATCCATCCGGTTGTTCCTTGTCGGGCTTACAAGATGATGAGCTCTTGAATCCTACAACTGAACATCTCTCAATCTCTTGGTCTATCTTTTTATATAATTCGTACTACTTCCCTCTCATATCCTTTACATAATGTCTCCCGATCTGCAAGATCCTGCCAATAGGAGAGCTTCATGTGATCAGTGTAGTATGTCCGCCCACCTTTCCCGCTTACACTTGGGGTCCATAACCTATATTGCGCATGCTGATCAATCTGCAAGGACAAAAGAAGCTCAAATGTGACGGAAGCTATCCATCTTGTGGGCGATGCTCTACTCTTGGAGAGCCGTGCAAGTTCTCGGCGCGTATGCCGATGGGAAGACCCAAGAAGAGGAAGATAGCCTCCGAGAATGAGGCCCAGGAGAGCAGTGCGAGTAGAACTTCGCCGTCGACTTTGGCGATGAGTATTGGAAGTGACACTGGTAGTGACATGGGGAGAAGAGCGAGCTTTGATCCGTGCCAACATATGTCTGAAGATACACCGTTGGATTTGATACCTCTTGGGTGAGTTGACTGAATCATCACCTTGATGGCCGAGCTGACTCAGATTCAGAAACGAGACAAATGTTGACCCGAAATTATTGGCATTTGAATCCGACCCAGGCCAACAGACTTGCGCCTGTCTCGCAAGCTTATACTTGTCACTAGAAGAAGTTCGGAAAGCAGATGATTTGCCCTTCCCAGCACGGTTATCCGTTCTGCGGCATTTGACGACAACAGCAGCAGGGATCATACAGTGTCAGGTATGTCCAACGAAGTTTCTATGGGCAATGCAGAATGCTCAACTCCTCAACACGCTTATTATATCTTTGGCGGAAGGATATAAAAAGATCGTGAAGTCAGTTGAGGACGAAACGAAACGAGCCCAGGATGCCAGGGAATCAAAAGAACTATACATAAGCGAAGGCCAAAAGCTAGAGGCACCGTCGCAAAACGACGCGTTAGGATTCTCGCTGAGTCTGGACCCTCGGGATTGGAAAAGCATCGCCAACAAAGCAATCAAATCCGAACTTTTTGGTACACCACATTCGAGCTCCATGTCTTTTGTGGCGATGTTGCAGTTGATGGAGGATAGACAGAACTTATGGCATTCCGGAACGAGTCATGTACCGCCGGGTATAGGACATCGGTTGGCACATCAGATGCATGATAAGGATCCGCATTGTGTGTCGGTTGTTAAGCATACGAGGGACATGATAAGTCATTTGTTGGCGGATGTTTGAGTGGCTGGTTTGATACCCAAGATCAGGAGCATTAGCCTTCTTTAATTTGATTGTTTACTGTCTTCATGGCCTAGTGCTTCCGCTATCCTAGAGGTTGGAAGAGAATACTTTTGATACGCGAACACAATGTGAGGAAAGGAAAGTCTTTACTGAATATCCGTCAATGGCTCAACCGCAGACATCAGTCTCAAAATCGCTCACGGGACTCATGTTTTGACTGTATGGGATAATTTGAGAGCTTTGAAACCAGCATGTTATTGGTTCGCCAAACCAACAGACACATGTAGGGATATTATTCTCCATTTATCATGCAATGCAACTTTGTCAAACGATCCGATAGGACTGGCCCCTGGGCAATTCTGCTGTGCCGTACTAATTTGGGTGTTAAAACCACATCTGGTATGCAAAGCGTGGCATGATAAGTTGAATGAGTTGGTTCAGTACACAAATAGAGATAAACAACGCAACTGTGAAGTGACACTCTACTCTCTTCCTACATAACGAACGAACCGTGCAAGGATGGCAGAAGAAAATAATTCTCAACCAGCTCAGGCTGTTACCGATGTTTCTGGTCTTCTTCCTCCTGAGCATTGGGCTGAGGTAGCTGAGGTTCGTATGACATGACGTTGGTCAGGATCATGCCACTAATGATAATCTAGGAGTTGGGTGATACGGATTCTGCTCTGGGAGATGATACTGCCGAGTCGACGGCGTCCATCACGTCAAGTATTCTGCAGTATAGGAATATCAATGGGAGAACGTACCATCGTGATATTGGAAACGCGCAATACTGGTATGTTGTCCGAAGACTCTATGGGGCGGGATTAATGAGCATAGGGGGACCAATGATGAGAAGCAGAATGAGTCGATGGACATCAAGTAATTGTACCAAACATAAGTTGGAGATGAGTGCTGATACATGCAGTCATCATGTTTTGACGCTGGTTTTGGACGGTGCGCTGTATCTTGCGCCTATTCCCAAAGATATCAAGGTTCATTGCTACCGGTAGCCATGGAGTGACCTGCTGACTTTCATAGAATGCTATCGATATCGGTACAGGGACAGGTGAGTTTCGGAGAGCCAGTTGGGCTGGTTGCGGTCGGAGCCAGTCGCTACTCAAGTGAGCTCAGGCTATACCTAGACCGCGCCAAAGTTGTACTCTGGTTGAACTCACGCTGAAATTATACTCTACTTTAGGTATCTGGGCTATGTAAGTGTTTATAATCAAACGACTAAGTGGTTGAAATTAACTGTTTTCAACAGAGATTTTGCGGATAGCTTCCCAGACGCACAGGTTATAGGTACTGACGTTTCGCCAATCCAACCGGGCTGGATACCTCCTAACCTGCGATTGTAAGAAGCCTACTCACACCAATAAGCGAATCTAACACTTCGGTAGCGATATTGAAGACTGCACTCAAGAGTGGACGTTCGCTCCCAACTCGCAAGACTACATCCACTTTCGTTGGCTGGTCGGCAGCATCGTCGACTGGGACCAGCTCTTCAAAGAAGCATATAGATGTCTCAAGCCGGGTGGTTATATTGAAAGCCACGAAGCTCTCTCAAGAATGGACTGCGAGGACGGGACTATCACCGAGAAGAGTGCTATGCACCAGTGGGGAAAGTTCTTTGTTGAAGGCGGGAAGAAGATCGGCCGTTCGTTCACAATCGTTGAGGATGGAGTGCAGAGATCTGCTATGGAGAAGGCCGGGTTTGTTAATCTTGTGGAACGGGATTTCAAGGTAAGTGACTCTCTTCCAGTGGCCACTTTCATGTACTGATATAGTGAACTGAACAGGTGCCTATCGGGGGTTGGCCGAAGGATCCGAAGATGAAAGAAATTGGCAAGTATGCACAAGCTACTCTTGAGCAGGATATCGAGGGTTATGTGTTGTTCATGGCCAACACAGTGGAGGGCTGGACGAAAGAGGAGGTTGAGGTGTACATATCGATGCTGAGAAGGGAACTGAGGCAGGGAAACATGCATCCTTATTATTGGCAGAAGGTTGTCTGGGCCCAAAAGCCAAAAAAAGTAAGGCAATTTAGTTAGTATTTGTGAAATTCTTATCATTGCTCATTATTAGTACCATTGGCATTGGTATTTCACCAGGGGCTGTGGTTCACAGTCTAGTAAGAACTCATCCTCTCCTCGATAAGCCCCGTGAACTTCACCATTTCTGAAGAGCACGGCTCCAGTACCTCCTTCAAAACAGAAATCCACCATTCTTCCATCCCTGGGCCAATACCTATAGCAAAGGCATACTCCATATACTCGGGATAGAAACCGCTTAACTCCCAGTCGATGATCCCTGTGATAGTGCTTCCGTCAACCATGACATTGCGCGGTGATAAGTCACCGTGAGTTAAAACGAAACGTCCAGTAGACTTGCGTCGTTGCCGTTCTAGCACCTTCTTCCATCTCCAATGTTGAATAGTTCCACCGGAACATCTATCGAGACACCAGTTATCAAAAGCTTCCTCATCCTCGAATGGACCACAGTGCCTGATAAACGTGGTGTTATATATGTTGCGTGTCGGTTGCCTGTTGATCCGACCAATGTATGGCTGTGCGAGCGTTCTCATATGCTGAATTTGTACTCGAAGCTGCCCCTTGATAGACCTCTGCTCATCCTCAGACATAGCCTGCCAGACGTCCACGAGCGGCACACCGGGGACGCGTTCGCTGACCATAACACGTGCAATAGGGCGTTTTGTGATGATATCGTAGACTCCGCGAACCTTGGGAGCTAATACACCATGTGTCGCGGCATAGTGCATCATGTCGGCTTGAGAGCGGTCAATGCCATCTGGACTGCTAACTTTGAGAGCTAGCACCTCGCCGTTGGAGTTTGTGTGCTCTAAGACTCGATTTCCCCAGTAGTTATGAATCTCATTGCCAATAACTGCATCGAAATAACTGCACTTCAAGTACTTGGGAAGTGTATCATGTTCGCCGTCCTCTATCTCACTTTCCATGGCTTCCGGCCCCTCTTGTTCTGCTTCTGAGAGGCTTGCCATATTGACAGATGGTTCACAATGGGGCATCAATATGATCAGAATTCGAGGGTTGCGAAGACAAATATATATGGTATGGAAAAAAATGATAGGTTTTTGTTTCTTGACGAGTGATTATCGTGCACAACATCAATCTTCTACGTAGCGACCAACCTCCTCTTTATACCCCTGTAGAACTCACCAATAGCAAGCCCATCATGAAAGAAAATAGAAGAAAGAACAAAAAGTTACCAAATCTGTAGTTTTAAGTAAGAAAAAGATATATTATAAATTAAATGGAAACATACTTGAGATAAAGCTAGTGGAAATACTTGGTAAAAGACGATGATGCTACATGGGATAGGAAAGAAAAGCACAGATTGAGATGAAGAACCTCGTACGTCCAGAGTAGTAACCCCTCCCCGATTCTGACCACAACTCAGCTCGAGCCGGCCTATTGGGAGGTAAGGAGTGGCCGGGAATACAGATCGGACATTGAACAGCGCTTGGACAATCATGCACCCGATCGAGAGCACGAGTCGTACATAGGGGAAAGAGAGATCTAATTGACTCACATCGTCTCAGATCTCTACCAAGATACACTCAGGGGTAGGAATAGAGACCAAGTTCCACATCTGTCAAGGTACAGTAGGAAGTCTATGACATGCATACCTTCATCGAAAGCCCAAAATGTTCAGCTGAGATCAATATGGAGTGGCTGAGTGACATATGTAGTTTCCACTGGCCTCAAAACATGAGACCTGACCAATGGATTTTTCAGCTCTTACACACATTTACAGCTAAGAGGGCGTCTTGGTAAGACACGCTTCATGTAAATAGTTTGCAGATTAAGATATGTACTGTGAAGTAAAGACAATCCACCGTCAACCATCAAAGAGAGAGAGGATAACTTTCACCACTCATTAACCTCTCCATTCAAAGCTTCCCCTCTCACACATAATTGCAAACTCAAGCGGTTTCATGTCGACGAGCTCGTTGTTGACATGTTGATTCCCAACAGCGTTCGACTTTTCTTACTCCTCGTTGCGGGGTATTTCTACCTGTCTCGGCCAACAGACACTCTTTGGCTCTTCTGGGAAGCACGGACCGTGACAGACGATAACGGGTCGGCACGAAGAGCCAACGATTTAGCTGCCTGAAAGTTCCACCGCTGCAGCCATCATGCATATCTGGGGCGTGAAGCAAAAAGCCTGACCTCTCATCAGCAACGATATCCATGGCACAACAGGAGTCACTAAGACAAGATTCGGGGAACGTCTCCTCTTTGAGAGACAGAAATACCCGAACAGAATTGGCGTTAAGTAGCCCGATAGTTTAATCGCTCATTTCTCGCCTCTTTCATCAAAAGGTCAAATTACTTGACCCTACTTAAGAACACACTTACACAATAATCCGGAGACGCCGTCGGGCATACCTTTTCCTCCGTCTCAAGGGTGCCAAACGATGCTTGAGGAGTGCCTTTACCAATTTCCGATTATCACGACACCGCCGCTGTGAACAGTTGGCATTCTGGGATGATGCCTGCTTGGGCAGGTGGGCTGCAGGGTCAGGGCATTGGTGTTTGTGGTAGTGATAAATCGTGATGCTGCCATTATACATGTCTCCGGGACCAGAATTGATGGCTCCATTGCTGATAGTTGCTCCTTTGAGGTCGCTATTGCTGATATTCGTTGAAGACACCGAAAGATGGGCATTATCGTCTTTGGGAGCCATTCCCACCGTCATGAAGTGCGTGCGGCCCAATTGCGAAACTGGTTGGATCGTATGGTAACACTACGGGCGAATGGAGTTTCCATTAGGAAAAAGGGTGTGCGGCAGCCGACTCGTGATTTGAAAGGGCTTAACACCCTCCCTATGCATGTCGCAGTCACCCCTGTCCGCTTGTTGGGGGCCTCAAAATCTCCAAACTCTCCAAAAACAATGACGACACTGACCAGATCGTGACATATGAGAATCTGCCAAGGCCTCGAAATAGTTCATTGTGTTGTATAGTATCATGCTAAGTATTACTACATATATGCAGTAGTAGCTTTCGAACCCCTATTTTTGTGATGCGGTACTGGAAGTCGTAAACACCATGCCGATTGCCATGTCTTCACATTCAAGGAGTATTGATGAGATATTGAGTGGTGCCCTGTGACTCGTTCACACATCTGTATTGTCAGGTCATGTAATTCAGGGCTTGCAGGTGAATATGTACGTGATACAGTGACTGCGGGTCTTGGTTAGATGCCTTGCTTCGTTCTCCAGCGTCACAAACCCATCACAACATCTACCAACGACATATTGGCAAAAGGCTTAGATCTCTTCTGAGAATCCAAGAGTATCCTATACCTTCTCGGACCTCTCCAAAGACTCTAGAGTCGAGTTTCTAAGCGATCCATCCACACCTGTCACGTCATACGGCTTGTCAACCAACAGTGGCGTAGCAAACCGGACCAACACAATCAACTTGATCAGATACTCCTTTTGTCTTAGGTACTTCCTTGCTTTGAAAACCGAGTCCAAAATTCCCGGTATTGCATTCGACTCGGAGAATCTTTTGACGTGAAGTTCCTGACGTGGTCGAGGCCCCCCTTCAGATACCCCCAAAAGCTGCGGTCTTCTACTCTTTCCTTTACACCAAGGTCTTCTCGTCGCTCTTCTTTGAGTTGATAAAGACGATGGGCTAATTAAATACAGGAACTAAACTATCGTTCCATCTAGCTTCGAACAAGAAAGCGTCCGGTTGGTTGCGATAGTCAACTTCCACCCAGAAAGCTGAACTGAACTCCAATCGACACTGGAACCTTGAGGCTCGTTGCCAGAGGAATCTTTTACGCACTCAAACCTCATAAGGAGTTCTCTCTTTACTCTTCAAAACTTGACCAACACTTGCAAGCGGCTATCTACCCTCCTGAGACGAAAATCGATACTCAATACAACGCCCCCTCCTGAAGTGCAAGTCTCGATTTCACGAACATACCCAAGATCTCTCATCTTCCTGATGAATCCCTGGTTGTATTTCCAGACCGCCTTATAGTCAACGTATCAAATACTTTACAACGGTAGCCTTGTTCTGCCGTGTTACTCTGCTTCGCCCCCTCGAAGTGCCTTAGGTTTCACCGCAGTCTGACACATGAGGCTCTGCTGTCAATCTTTCACACTTTTTCACAATCTCTTTTCACAGTGATGCCTAAACCTTGATGCCATACTCACATCTTGGCCTTCTTTTCCGGTCGCACCTTTTCACAATTTTCATAATCTGCGGTTGATTTCTATGCCACGTTAGCACAACCATAATTTCTCCTGCATTCTGACACACCACCTGAGGATGATATCGTCGTCGATGTAGCTATTCACGGCTCTTTACTATCTTCACCGCTCTTTGTCGCGACGGCCTTGCCTTCGAAGTTGAGGCTATCATGGCAGAGATTCTTGGGGTCGCGGCGTCGGCGAGCCAGCTTGGTGTTGCATGCTTTTCTCTGATAGATGTCATGAGAAAGATAAAAGGAGGAGAGTCGACACTGAAACGATATCATGAGCAGCTCCAAGAACTTCAGAGCCTTTCTACTAGCATCTCTGAGAACCCCCTTCTTCAGACCCCTGAGATTGGGACGCAGACTGACGCACTTCTTTTTATCATCAACAACAACTGTTTGAATTCTTTGTTGCGCAAGGGGCGAGTCCTTCGTACTTGGGGCTTTCTCTATAAGGAACAAGATCTTCTTGATATCTTTGTCAGACTTGAACGACAGAAGAGCAACCTTTCTCTAGCCATAGAGCAGATTCAGTCCAGAGCACTGTATCAGATACAAACTGATATACATATCATGTCTGAGAAGAAAGGGCCGAGTCCTTCAATTCAGGGCAATGCTTCTCGAACCGTGTCCGGGGTTCTCGTTCGTAGGGACTCTTCCAACAGTGCCTATACTTCAAGCACCCAAGCAACCGCCATCGACCTAGAAACCATCAACAAATCGCTTGCCGACATCCGCGCTGCTGCTTCGCCTCAGTATATGATGCAGCCAACCAAGACGTCACCCACGACGGACGAACAGTCTTTCGGAAATTCACAACCCCAGTCCTCGACCAACTACGGCCAATATGGTACCCACAGCTACAGGCTGGATAGTGACAGTGGCCCGCAGTGGATTAACCCCTTCGCGGGTCTGGGGTGCAAACAGGAGAATAGAAAGATCTACGATATCAACGCCAGTTTCTCGAAGGAACTTGCCAAGAACCCTCCTATTCGATGCGTCTACCACAACCCGATCACGACAGGAAGCGGCGATCAGATCAACAAGAACCTAATTCTAGTTGACGGAGATTATGAAGACTATGAAGTCCATAGAGCTTACGAAGGATTTGTTGTTCCGAATATGAATGGCGATACATGGATTAATCCGAGTGCCATCCCCTGTTCTTCAGCACAGGGGAAGGACAGCGCCCCGAGACAGTTCAACGGCGTTGATATCCGAATTAAGAAGAGGAAGAAGAACATCAAGAAGACGGAGAAGAAGGTGAAGAAGGAAAAGAAGGACAAATAGGAGATCAAGCGCTACCGCGTGCAGAGGAGCTAGCCTATGTATACTGATCAAGATATTTGGGCAGTCTTAGTTACGTCCGGCTGTGCAAAACGTTGATTTCTGTTAAGGAGAGACAGTGGCGGTGGGAGCCGGTAGTTTTGGAAGTAGATGTGCATACTTGAGGTTTTAATGCATCATATTTATGTCTGAATGAGTCGCTAGTGATAAGGAGAAAGCATGAGCTCCACGTGTATATTCGAATTTAGTCGTCATGCCCCCCGCTAGTCCTTCCGGTTCGAGGAGGTCGATGGCCACCCCTATCGGAAACCCCATGCGTCGCAGACAGAAATTGAAAAGTTTCGGAGGGTCCTGAAGATAATATGACTCTCAAAGCCGGCTCGTAGCTGCAGCTGACATCGAGCCCTACAGCTAACTCCTTAATCGACCTAATCTGACAGCGCCACGTGTTTCACATTCAACCCATTCAGCTACCCCTCTCTTCAAGATCACGGCGATTAATCAGAGGGGAGTACGAGCTAGGTTTCTGCCAACGTCACCAAATAATCTGCTGTGTTGTGTTTACAACAAATAAGCCTTAGGCAGTTTCCATGACTGATCCACTCTCTATCGGGGCGAGCGTGCTGGCATCCATTGGCCTCGCCGATCGCATCATTCGCACATGCAAGCACTACATCGAGGCTGTTGAAGATGCACCCAGAGACATCCAGACGATATTGGGCGAGGCTACGTCGCTAAGAGCCATCATCGACAGCATTGGCGAATCAAGTGCCACAAGCCTCATGCCAAATCTTCACGAACAAAATGGACCTATCAAGTCTTGCCACAGCTGTCTTGCTTCACTCGAGGCTCTTCTCCCACCAACGATGGGCCAATCTCAGACAGGCAAGAGGCGTAAGATAACGTTAGCTGACCTCGCATGGACTCTGAAGCAATCAAAAGTCAGAAAGCTGCTGGCCGAGATATCACACCATAAGGCTACTTTACTGTTAGCCATGTCTGGTGACATGAGGTTAGTCTGCAAGGACCGCTAGGAAGTCGAGGCTAACGGAGTTTGTCCAGCCGGGACCTGAAAGAAATCAGAATGGGGATCGAAAGGCCACAAGGCACCATCTCAGGTTGGTGATCTCGATTGATGCCTGGAATAAACTGACATACTCAAAGAGTCCGAAACTCGGGAGATCATCCGATGGTTTGAGCGAACAAATCCATCATCTCTTCACAACATAGCATTCAACAAACATGAGCCTTTGACGACTGAATGGGTCACCAATTCTTCCCAGTGGAAGGCTTGGTTGTCGCTGACCTCTGAAACTAGACTCATTTGGATACATGGACTCCCTGGTTCAGGAAAAACAGTTCTCGCATCATATGTCATCGAAGAACTGGAAATGCTATGCAAGCCGGCCAATGGTAGTGTTTGCAGCTACTACTACTGTCATTACTCTCACAATCAGGACGAAACGGTGCCATTCCTGAGCTGGATCATTGGCCATGTATGCCGACAAGTTAGCTGGATACCATCTGAGTTAAAACGACTTCACGACCATGGCTGCGAACCTACCACCACGGACTTAAAGAAATATTGGAAATTGTGGTGAATAAACTTGACGTCTTGTATATAATCATCGATGCGGTTGACGAGAGTACTCCACGAGAGGATCTTTTGTTGCTGATTCAGACAATAACAGTCGATAAGCGTTTTGAAAAGATCAGGATATTAGCGACAAGCCGGCAATACTTCGACATAGAACAATCATTGGCTCAGATATCAACAAGCATATCAATGTCAAACCCAATGGTCGATGCTGATATTCGAAGATTTGTGCACTCCAGACTCAGATCTAGTAATCGACTGAAGAGATGGCACGCGCGATTCGACGAAATTGAGGAAGTTCTGGCTGCCATGGCCCAAGGAATGTGAGAACTCCCTTTCACCAGGAGACGATTAAAGAAGTAACTTTCTTCCAACTGTGCTAACTTAAAGTTACAAGGTTTCGATGGGCTGAATGTCAAATTCAAGCTATAGAGCGACTTCGCGACCAGTCGAAACTCCAGCAACTCCTTTCCAACCTACCTAAAGATCTGAGTGAAACTTACGTCAGAATCTTCGAAGCAATCCCTGAAGAAGATAGACCGCTCGTTCGTTGTATTCTCACTTGGATCATTGGCCATTCGCAGGCTGCTTGGATTTATCACGTTGGTGTGAATGCGAATTTGCTTCTGTCAGCAGTCACATATGAACATTTCGGATCAGAAACCAAAGGTCAAAAGCCCATTATTGACCTTGAATATTTAAAGGAGATATGCAGCTGTCTCATAACAGTTCGATATGTTCCTGGAGATATCTTCGATAGCTGGTTAGAAGAATCTCCTGGATTACAGGCTAGAGAAGCAACTGACGGCGAGGATCTCTACGTGTCTCTTGCTCACTACACAGTCCTGGAGTTTCTGGTATCACCACATGTCTTTCAACCTAACTTCGCCTTTTTCGCTATGTCCCCCGAGCTAATTCGATTGAAATTCGCAAAGAGTGTCCTGAAACAAGCCGTAGCAGCTGATCCGAAGGGGACAAACACTGATTGGATTCACGACCGCGAAGCATATTGTCTGACACTCGGCTGCGCCTTGTATCTATATGATATCCTGGCAGAAACCGATCTTCAAGGCCTTTTCATACGTTATATCAATCCTTCCTCACCACACTATTCGCGCTTCGAAGCCATCCAGTCCAAGATTGTCCAGGGCGACGAAGGCTCTAAGTGTTACTTTCTAAGACACATCCCAGCTCGAATCCATTTCTCGGCAACAGGAGACATATGCTATGGTACAGCTGCGGCACTGATGAATCTCCACTTGCTTTGGAATGGCACGGAGCTTACGCCCATGATCAGGAGGCTGCTTAACGGGAGACAGATACAAGAGCTTCTTGATACAAAAGTGACAGTTACATTTATCGAAGAATCTGAAGAGGAGTTGGAAGAAGCCGGGAATGGTTTATGTGAGAATACCTTGGATGGAGCGGTCTGGGAGATAGTGCAGTCGCGGCAGATCTTTCTTGACGATGAAGAGCTTTCTCACTCTTTCCATATGCTTGGGCGTCAGTTGGGCTAAATACGAGATTACACTAATATCTAATGATAGAGCTACGTATCAAGGTTACTATCGTATCGATATTTCAGTCATTAGACAGTATTTGCAGACTGTCTGTTCCGTTAATAGATGCATTCCGTCCACGTGACATGTCACATGCTCTAGAGGAATTTGCTCCGCGCCATGATAAGAGCAATTTTTCGACTTCTGACTCGGAGCAAAATCGCTGAGCGACAAAGTATCTCTATAAAAATGAATTTCTTCAACCCATTTTCCCGGCAAGGAGCTCAATGGACGTTTGTGGGCCGTACATCGTCATTTCCTGATGTAGACGATGATGCAGGCAACTTGGCAAAACACCGCTTGTGTAACGCAAAATCAACACCAGGCTGCAAAGCCTTTCACATACCGCAGGAGGATGCATCCTCGTCAAAAGAAGTTCCTGTTGGCGATGATTCCTCATGGGAATCACTTGTTGATCAGGTGCTTGTGTTTCAATACAAAGGCAAATTTCATGCAATCGACCATGTGAGCAAATGTCCACAAGCAAAGTGTTTGCAGGGGCTAACCAGGGTGTCTGCCTAGTCATGCCCGCATAGCCAATACCCTCTTTCAAAAGGGACACCGTTCGATATTGAAGACTTTGGCGTTGTACTTAGCGCTGGAGTGCTGTGTCCAAATCACGGCTGGTCCTTTGATTTGTTCACAGGCATGTCAGATCGAGGCAGTTACAGACTCAAGACCTGGGAGGTCGAAATCAGGGATATAAAAGAAACGGAATCCACCGATACAAACGAGAAAGAGAAATTATCGACCGATAAAGAGGTTTGGGTGAGGAGGAAGCAAAGGATAGGTTGAAACAATAGCATGGGGTTTTTCACGGCAAACGCCTATGAAGGGAGATTGGCCAACAGCTATTGGCGAACTCAATACCTGGCAACCCGATACTCTGGCCATGAATCACTACAGAACTTAGAAAGCCTGGGACAACACCCAGTTAAAACGCCAGATGCACAGGGCGTTGCACGATCTACCTTGACCTCAAGATACGAAGGATATCCAATACCAATACTCCTTTCCTCATATCACCATGTCTAAGGCGCTTCATTCCCCGGCCGGCAGCTTAACGCTAGTGATCCCGTCGACCAGACTCTCTGTGGCTGCACAAAAGATGAGTTGGCAAGGCCGGTTCAAAATATACAGGAACATGCAGCAGACAGATGTTGCGACACCAATTTTTGGTTAGCTCGCCCGTCTTTTCTACATATTTGTACATGATGAGAGAAGTATCTACGCTGGCATTTGGCAATTGTGGCAAATCAAGGAACCCTTTTCCTGATGCGCCATAACAGCCAGAGACACAGACCACAAGAACCGTGGCTGTCGAGTCATATACACAAGTCATATCATCCAGCCTTGCTTTGGTATTCGATTCAAGATTTATTCAAGGGTTTAAAGCTGGTTAATTACTGGCATGTGAGTCCAAATACGCGATTCCCCCTCATTGATAATGATTTGTAACTATCCCACGTCCCGAGAGGACCACCGGGAAAGTGGAGGACAACCCGACCCCATCGCCAACTGACACTCCCAGAACAAGTCAAGTCTGTAACGCCACCAAAGTATCTGATCTATCTGGTTGGTTCGTGCGGCAATTACCCCAGTGATCTAGATTGCATCTCGGTTACAGACTTTACAGCCCATGGGGTAATCCGGGGTAACGTGGAGGAGAGAGAGCGAGGAGAGAGGGGGGCATTGAGGAGTACTTAATTGGCCATGGCCTACGATACAAAATTGCAAAAACATCACCCCTAACTGCAACACTCAAGATGGTCTCTTTCAAGGAAGCCTTTGCGTTGTCTTTGCATGAAGTCGAGGCTGCAACGCCTCCTGGCACAGTCCAGATTCATCGTGAGATTTTCTCCCAACGCGTGAAAAAAGTGAGACTAACGGTGAAAAGGGGAGCAGGAAGACGCGAGCCATGCGGTTATTAGCATACATGCTACGGATGATCCTCGAGATCCTCTCAATTTTCCGAGGTGGCATAAAATCGCTGCACTGAGCGTCGCGTCGCTTTATGCCTTTACCGCGAATTACACGAGTGGTATTATCGCACCTGCGTTTCAGCTATGGCCTATGATCTTTCCGAAGGATCCGAGGTCTCTCTCTCAGCTCTCTATCTTGATTGCTGTAAGTTTTTACCACTCCAGTACCGCTTGGAGCGTATGCTGATGAAATGCAGATCCATATCCTCTTCCTCGGTGCGGCCAACATCTGGTGGGTTCCCATGTCCAACTGGATGGGACGACGACCAGTTCTCATTCTCGCCACGACGCTCCTCACATTCAGCACGCTGTGGTGTGCACTTGCGACTTCATATGACTCTCTTCTTGCTGCTCGTGCTTTCCAAGGCATTGGAGGCGCTGCAGCAGATACAGTTGCTCCCGCGCTTATTGGAGATATGTTTCCTATTCACCAGCGTGGACGAGCCATGGTATTCAACCCTTCTAACACCAAGACCGACCGCCGGTTGCTGACATACTGTGACTAGGCCGTCTACACCATCATGCTTGTCGTCGGACCCCTCGCAGGTGGTATCTCCGGAGGTTACATCGTGTTCGAGCAAGGCTGGAAGATGATCTTCTGGGTCTGTCTCGCTCTATCAGCCGCTTGCCTAGTCGGCGTCATCTTCTTCGTCCCCGAGACCCTGTATACGCGAAGTGCACCAGTCGAAGGCGTCACAAACCCCGAGGCTGAGAAGAATGCTCAGTTTGGCAACAACGAACACGTCGAGGACAAGCAGTCTGTCAGCGTGGGTGAGCAGCAAACTTCTTACTCCTCTTTCACCTATGTTCAGTCTCTGGGCTTCATCAAGCCTCGAGGAAGTCTTCTGAGGCAATTCATCCAGCCGTGGAAGACTCTCGCTTTTCCTGGTACTTGGGTGGTGATGCTTCACTACGCTGGCCTCGTCGGCGGTATCGTCACAATTTCTACAATCGGACCCCAACTCATGGCGAGCCCACCTTATCTCTGGAAGGCTAACGCTGGTCTTATCAACATTGGTGCTGTCATCGGCGGTGTCATTGGATATATCTACACTTTCATGCTTGCTGATGGCAGACTTGTCAAGAAGGCCAGCAAGACACGAAATGGTGTCGCTGAATCTGAGGACCGATTGCCGACTCTCTTCTTCCCTCTTTTCATCGCTACCGGAGGTTTGTTGGTGTTTGGATTCTGCGCCAAGAACCCTGGTGGTCATGCCTGGGTTGGACTTCAAGTCGGATATGGAATGCTCACTTTTGGTCTGATGCAAGTTCCATCTGTTGGATTCAACTACGTAAGTCTCCAAACCATCATCAACCTCGTCATTTATACTAATCCTTCGTAGTTGATCGACTCTTATCACTCGTTGGCAGCCGATTGCTTCACCATGGTCACCATTCTCCGTTCCATCATCGCCTTTGCATGGACCTTCTTCGTGGCTGACTGGGTTCACCAGAAGGGAGCAGCTGAGCCATTTGGTATTTTCGGACTGCTGATGGGTCTTTTCTCGTTGTTGACTGTTCCTCTCTGGATGTTTGGAAAGCGTATGAGGATTGCTACAGCAGAACAGGTTCTTCGATGGCAGGGTTACTAGGTTATGTTGCCAGATGGTTTGCCTTTAGTCGTCATGATGGAATGAGTGAGTACTCTGTGGTTATCTTATCACAAATTGACCGAAATAATATCTCCATCCAGACCCACCTGGGCTCTCGTGTCTATTTGCCCTCTCGTAATATTGTCAACATAAAAGTGGTCTCATATTTATTGTCATACACAAGTACCTACCCGGTCCACGGTAATCGGCGCCCCTCAAGCCAAGACTTTCTTGATGCCAAGGGTTTATCGATAATTGGATTGCGTCCCACCGCCAAGACCCTCTCTGCTCACCGCACAGCCCCCCTAACAACTCCTCCCTACAGCACAGTAAGCTCACCACCACCACCAGCAAAAGTCCTATAATGTTGTGAAACACGTTTCATCACTGCGAGATTCCTTTAGAAAGAGGCCTCCTTAGTCAAACAGTATCTGTTATCCAATACCCGTCGTGCCGAGCCGTGTATGCGCCTTAGTGGGGTCTCGTCAACCGCGCGCTTTTGGATGGAGATGGATATTCAGGGGTCCTTGTAAGAAGTGGACTCTTACTCTGCATTGCATGTGCATTGCAGTCGTGGCAGCTTCAAAATCGTTTTCTCGCGGTTCACTCGGTCTTGGAGGGTCTTGGCTTTGTGCGGAGGTGCATGCGCGAGGCCTCTCGTGAATCACTGTCAATGATATATATAGTCCTTAACTCTTTGACTTGACTTCTGCATCTACAACTTCAAATCACACTTCTTTACTTCATTCACATTCAAATCAGCCAAAATGGTCAACTTCCACGAGAGCTCTTCTGACATCGAGCTTGAGGACGGTCACATCCTCGTCGCTCAGTGCAACGATGCTGATGGTGAACCTCAAGAGTCTCGTCTTGATCTCGACTACTACATCGGCAACAACGACGGTGCTTTCTACTGGGGTGGCGAGGGTAAGTCAACGAATATTCAAAGTATATGTTTGACCTACTAACGATTACTTCAAGGCTTCTCTGGCTCTGCTTCCGACATCACCTTCGAACTTGAGGGCGATGACAACGTTCCTGTCCTCCGCGCTCTCCTCAACCCCGTTGACGGAGATCCTGTTGAGGCTAACGTCAACCTCGCTGAGTGCATTGGCAACGACAACGGCACTCTTGTCTACGGTGAGTCTTGATAATGTTCAGGTTTTAGATATCTGCTAACAGTGATTAGTCCCTCCCCAGTAAGCGAAGTTATGGACTTTGAGGGTAGGATTCAGGCGGAAACACAGTCAAACAAATAAAGTAAAATTACCAACCATTTGTTCCCTATATTCTGGTGAATACAGAGCTGAGATGTGAATGTCAACAAACTCCAAGCCCGTTACGTGTAGCGTGACTGTGTAACAAAGTATTGCTCGGAGTGCCGTCCAGCCGTGCTATTGGACCCCATTTCAGTCAAACGAGTAATGTTCTCACAAGTTTCAACCAACAAATTCAATCTGAAGGTCTACTACCTTGCACTCCAGCACTTCAAAGAAATCATGCCAAGTAAGAGGAGAAAGGCAGCATCTGCGTAGCATTATCCGTCCTGGCCTTTAGACACGATATTAATACATATTAACCATCAGACCCGGGTATCAAGCATCCAACTTCCTCTTTGCCGAGTTCTCCAACTCCGCCATAAGCTGCACCAACTTCTCCGTAAGATGCGGCACCGGCATCCCCGCAAAATTACTCCTCACAATCCCCATGACCGCCTCCATGACCTTATCAGGCTGAGAAAGCGGCACACTAATCACAACCTCCCCCTCCCCCTGAATCTCCGTTCTCCACCGTATACAAGGCTGGCCTTGCCCAAAACCTTTGAATCTTTGCAACGCTATACTATCTGCTTCGTCTAAGTAAACATTCTGACCAAGTGCTCGGGAGAGGCTGGACTGGTCGGATAACAGACCATACACCCAGAATGCGAGACTCGCGTGGTACAGGATTATGGCCATCGGGCCGCGCATTGAACCGCGGGGTGAGTGTTTGGCGATGTGCATTATTTGAGCAGCGTGGAAGATTGTATGGCGGGCTGCTTCGCTTTTTACCCAGTCGCGGACGGTGGGATAGACTGCGCGTGCTCGTTCGGGACCTTCCATGCCTGCAAATATCTGGATGTCTTCGAAAGGCATTTGGAGATGGAGAAGGGCGAGTTCCAGGCGCATTTGGATCTCGGGGTCTGCCGAAGAGTCGACGGATAGACTCAGTTTCAGGTGTCCAAGCAGCTTGAGTAGTTCGTCTTTCCGCATCTCTGTGACTAGAGTATTCCAGCGTCGGGGTCGTGAACGTTGGAGGGATGAGAGCTGGAGATATTCCCAGCACATAGTCCATGTACAAGAGAGGACCGCCAGAATCGCGACATATGAGTCCACCGAGTCAGTATGGTTGTTGAGAATATCAGGATCATCAATGACATCAGCAACAAAAAGCGGTTCATTTTGTTGGCGCGAGGACTTGAGCGAGTTCCACTGTTCCGGCGATGCAGCAGTCCACAAGTCCGCATGCTCTGGGAAAGGAAGAAGGACCTCGGCATACGACACTGAAGGGCTGACCAGCAGCGCCGTGGAAGTGTTGGCATCATGAGATAGCATCCTGAAAGCAAGCCTCTTGAAGGACTCATCCTCTACCCATTGAAGCCAGTCTTCCTGAGAGACTAGACCTGGAGATTGCATGGTCTTGCTCTGGGAGTACACTGATCGCTTGAACTTTCCATCGCGGCGCATCATGGTCAGTACGGGGTTGAAGAAGCTCTCTGCGATCTCGACTTTGCGGGGAAGACCGCTCCATATACCCATCTCGAGGGTGATGACGAAGGCTTGAGTGAGCTGAAGATCACGGACGAGAGTGTTATCTTGTTCCCACTAGCCACATGTTAGTCTGCAACTTGCATTGAGGTTAAAAGGACTTACATGTTTGGCGACAGCTATCCTCAAGCATTCCTGTATAGCATAGCCAAGCTTTGACAAAGCAGGGTCGGAAGTCAAGACGGCTCCACACGCTGCCATGGCAGCGACTAGCTCCGGTCTCTTCTGGTTGGGGTTAAAAGAGGCGGCGTGGATGAATGATGTGGCATGCGTGACAGGAGAAGTGAGGTAGTACTGAAGTAATGTGTCCAACAGCTCGGCAGAGGGAAAGGACGCCACGGCTTTTGACAAATGATCTGAACGACAACTATTGACGACCATCATGAGTATCCTGTCGCGAGCTGGCCCTTCTAGCTTGGCTGAAGTGACTCTTGTGTTTGAATCCAAGGCGACACCAGACTCAGGCGAAGGGTAAGCAGAGTCTGTAGCGGGAAGGGAGAGGTTATGCTCCTCGGCGCCAGCATGGTCTTTGGCGTTTGGTCGAAACTTCCAGTGAGAGTTCTGAAAGGCCTCAGTACACATCGCAGCGGGTTCACCGGGGTCGGTATGCGATGCGGCGCGTGGTGTTTGAGCCCCTCGAGGTGTAGGCTGTATACTTCTGACTTCGAAAGGGATGCTTGTGTTGTATGAGTCGAGGAACCGGAGGTCAATGTCATCGAGTTCATTATATGTGTACATGTCGACATCGTTGGCGTTGGGATTAGCCCATCCTCCTGATAGAAGGTTGAGATCGGGGAGAGGGAAGAAGAGGGGATCAATGTTGGCGTTCATAGAGGGGTCTAGCCACCGTAAGCCTCATACTTGGATGCGGTGCCTTGGAGACTTACCAAGATTCTGGAAGAGGCTATGTGATGTTTGCGGCGTGAGCATGTCCAGTGAGGGCTGCTCCATGACAGACGACGCCGACGTTGACCCAATACTATTATGATCAGGGAACGCAGCCATGGACGATGAGCCATCATCTTGGGAGAAGATAGCCTCATCCTGCTGCTGCTCCTCAGACTGAAAGTCCGAGTCCAGCTCCATGGAGTCGTTCCACTTGCACTCAATACCTTTCTCTTGACATCGACGACAGGGTTTCTCATCACTGCAACGCAGGTGATTGGTAGAACATGCCTTGCAAGCCTTACCGACTCTACCTGGCATGTAACGCGGTTGTTCAGCTACAGAACTATCCCCAGCCTGCGAGCCATGACCAGCAACATGTCTCTTCAGAAGGTCGCTTCACACAGCACAGTTAGTAAGCGAAGGGACGGTAACACGCGGCGTTAGACTAACGGTCTTGTGAAGGCCTTTGGACAAACATGGCACTTGTAGGGTTTGGTCTGTGTATCTAGCACAAGTAAGCAACAATGAGTCAAGTCAATGATGGAAGATGCAAACATACGGGATCGCACGTGACGCGCTAGATGATCAAGGCGCTTATAATTCTTCTTGCATGAACCGCACTGGAACATGCCAGGTTGAGTCGTCGACATAGTGAGAGAGTGAGACTCGTCGTGCAAGTGGGGAGCGAGATGGGCAATCGGGACGTGGAGGAGGAAGAGAGAGAACGTGAGGAGCAGGGGGAAATCGTGTTGTTTTTTCCCTTCGGCTCGGACATGACAAAGAATCCGCGGGGGGAATCTAAGGTTTCATTTTGCGGGGGCGGCTACGTTCGGGGGGAGCGATGCTAGATCCGGGATGGTTTGGTGTTGTATTGGAAGGGTCGTGATTTGAGGGGGATACGAAAATTGGGGGGTAGGGATCTCCTCCACATCCCGATGGAGATTTAATCACCCTATACTTGTAATCTCGGCAATTAATTTATGGCAGCTTCAATAAATATATAGATAACTGACACTTGTCCCAGAATGGGTATGTTCTTTTGATCGGTTCTGGACAAAATTATTGACATCATGAAAGCCAATCTATCACCAGTTCACTTCTTCTCCCATGGCTCGACCATGATGCTGGGAGAAGACTCCGAGTCTGCCGATTACTGGAAGAAGGCCGGTGACCAAGCCTTGGCCAACAATATTAAGGGTGTTATCATGATGGTATGTCATCCACCTACTCCGACAGTAATCAATTGACTAATTGGCATTGATAGGGCGCTCATTGGGACGCTGAAGGCGATCGCATGCAAGTCGCCATGAACCCCAAACCAGGCAAATCACCCGTCGCATACGTCCACCCATCAAAATACGTCGACTACGAACTCAACCCCGATCTCGAGACCGGCGAACGATGTATTTCCCTCCTCAAAGACGCCGGCTTCAACGCTTCTGGAAATACCGAGTTTGATTGGATCCACGATACATATCTCATCCTCGTCCGCATGTTTCCCAACGGCTGCCCACCAACAACACTCATCTCCATGAACGCGCGCTTCGATCCTCACTACCACATGCGCGTCGGCGAGACTCTCCGCCCTCTTCGAAAAGAAAATTATCTCATAATCGGCTCTGGCGGTGCAGTACATAACCTATACCGCAATATCTGGGCGCCCATTTTATACTACTCCGATAACTTTGCGCAAGAGAAGCCACCCGAGGCTTGGGCCCTCGAGTTTAGACAGGCTGTTGAGGATGTTATCAAGAACAATAGCGGACCGAGATTGAGACGCGCGATGACGAGGTTGATGAAGCACCCTCTTTATAGAGACGCTCATGCCACGGATGATCACTTCATGTCAGCTCTGTTCGTGGCGGGTGTGTTTGGTGATGAGGAGGATGAGGGTGTTTATGGTGAGCTCAAGGCTGAGACTTGGGAGTTGACGAATATGTGTAACAGTCAGTTTACTTTTGGATCATGGCCGAGGACTCTTGCGACAGCGGCAGCATGAGGAGATTTGGTTCAGGTCAGATTGTTAGAAGAACTCTTGATATACAGCGTGCAATAAATAAGAGGCTAATTGATTGAAATGTTTGTGCCGAGACGTGTACTCAAATTCCTTCAGCGACGCAATTAATTATGTACATGTAGAATCGTCCTTATTAGATTGCTATTTCTAGCACGAGCCATTATCATTCCTCTGCAGGCCATATCAAACTTCAAGAGTACCATCGGAGCATAACAGACTTAGCTGGAGATCTGTATAGAGATTAGTTACTTGTGATTACTTCGCTGTTAATTGTATCAACTCACCTCAATGATGGCAGGTCCAGCAGCGACGGTGTCATCAGAGACGACATCCTTGCAGCCAGTAAGGACAACATAAGTCTGTCCAGCAAAGCCCTCGGGAATCTCAACAGAGAAGCCACCATCAACAGCCTTGGCCTCAACAAACGTAGGACCGGTAACAGCGATGAAGGCAGCATAGACACTCTGGCCCTTAGCGCCCTCGAGGGTATACCCAGGTGTCTGAAGAGTAACAGTATCGCCAGTCTTGATCGCACTACCCGAAGCAGCAGCAGCCAAAGCAGGGAAGGCCTTGACAGGAAGAGCAGGGTTCTCCTTGGGACAACCGGTGATGAAGCCCGAGGCAAGAGAGTACACCTCGTTGTAGCTCAGAGGAGCATCGAAGGGCTGGGCAAAGGGGACTTGCTTGAGCGCACCCCGGATGTAGGATGAGTGACGGGCCTCGACGGTGAGGATGGATCCGGCCGCGGTGAGGTACGTCTTGCTCATGATGTCGGCTGCGGCGCCGAGATAAGCTGAGACGCCGACGCCCTCGAGGACGGAGGCGGTTGCGAGGAAGGACTTGACATCTGTAACGCCGAAGGAGTACGTGCACTCCTGGACGGGTGTGACACCAGCAGCTAAGTATGTTAGTACAACCAGTCACTTTGTGCATTGTGTATCAAACGTACCCTTGAGAGCCTTGGTGATAAAGTCAACATGAGCAGTCTCATCAGAGGAGACCTTCTTGATGTTGTTGTAAAAGGTAGAGTCGTAACCAGCATCCGCAAAGTCTTGCTCAGTAAAGTTGGAAAGACCTTGACGATAGAAGTTATCTTCAAGATGCTCAAGAGTAAGAGCGTAGTTGAGAATGACTCCGTCGTTGAGTCCGGAAGCACGCTTCTCGATGACAGGAGCAGCGGAAGCTAGGCCAGCGGCCAATAGAGGAAGGGCAGTAGAGAAGAACATTGTGAACAAAGAAACGGAGACTTTCCTGAAGAGAATCAAGTAAAGGTTGAGAGTGCTTCAGTGGAAGTATGAGATGATTCAGCCCGTGATGATATGTGCAATTGATTATCAGGAATCAGGAGTGCATGTTAGATATACTTACACACGCCGCACTCAACATCTGTCCCTTCGCGCTAACGCCCTCATGATGTCTCGACTCCAAATTACATATTGTCTCCGATCACTCAATCTCAATTCACTGACACAGCCTGACTATCCCCAGAAATGCCACTCGGCTTCTCACCATTCCGCTCCGATCTTCCCGACAGCCAATCTCCCCTCAAACCAACCAACGAAAGCCGAACCCAAAGGTATCGCACCGCCCAAGTTTCAGCCCTAAGAAACATCCACTGCAAACAAAACAAGCCTCCAAATGCCGAATCAAGACGTCATGGTTCCCAAGTAGCTCAAACAGATTACTAAATCGGGCACGTTTCGATGATCGCCAGGGACTTGGCTCGGCAACTCTTGAACCCGTAAATAATAGTTCGAAACTAGCGTTGAATATCATTTGTGCGTTGTTTTCTAATTATGGGACGTTTGGATCTCGGAAGGCTTTGGTTCCGTGAGCTAGAGAGAATTGAGTTATAGTTTGGGATTTGGTGAGACATGGCTCGGAATATTCACCATCCGGTCAACATCGCGTTTGTTTAGTCTAAGAGTGTAGTATGTTGGTAGTGTAGATGTTGCGCTTGGATAATGTGTCTTAGTTTGAGCTTTGAGAAATTGGTGTTGATCAGGGGAATTGGTAATCTCTCCGAGCAGCCGAAAGTCTTCGGGATGAGTTTGGTCCGTGGAATTGATAGTCATTGCCAACAAAGACGCTGGGAAGTAGGCATTAAATTAACAAAGGTTGGATGTGTAAAGACATTCCTGTTTTTATTAATCATTTTTGTGTTTTATTTGCTTGGATTCCCCGCTGAGTTGTTCGTTGTCAGATTGTCTAAGCCCAGTATTCATTCTTTGACTTTCACTCATTCATAAAC
Organism: Fusarium odoratissimum NRRL 54006; assembly: GCF_000260195.1. Taxonomy (NCBI): domain Eukaryota; kingdom Fungi; phylum Ascomycota; class Sordariomycetes; order Hypocreales; family Nectriaceae; genus Fusarium; species Fusarium odoratissimum. Next base: position 780,068 of record NW_022158692.1, on the reverse strand, counting down.
GCAACCATGAAGTTTACTATCATCGCTGCTCTTGCAGGTAAATAATCCATTTGAACAGGCATACATATACTTTAACTAACAGCCTATGCAGTCCTATCAGGAGTCCACGCCGCTGACTCTGCATCTACAACAATTACCTGCAGCTCATGTCCCTCGGCCGTAACGACCCCTGATATCGTCACCCGTTCGGCTCTCCCCACTACTTCGTGCACTGAGAAGCCTTTGACGGTTGTATCAAACACCAAGGGAGGCAGTGGAGCTGCTGCGCCTACTGGTTCGGGTGCCGCTTCTACTCCTACGGCTCAGGTCCCTGTGTCTGGAGCTAGTATCAATAAGAAGGGAAGCATTGGTGGAATGGCTGCGGCGGCTGCTATGGTAGCTGTCTATATGCTCTAGTGTTTTGTGTAGTGGTCAATGGAGGGTATACTAGTGTTTGGACGAGCTTAATATTCGATGGGTACTAGTTTTATATAGTGGGGTGCAAGCGGCCATGCTGCATATGTAATACTGTGTCGTGCTGTGGAGGAATGTATTTGGACTTTTGCGCTGTCTCACAGTTGATGTATTTGAAGACGAGAACAAACAGTCTATTATGCTGTCTATATGCTATTTAAATACCTAGTTGGGGATCACGGGAAGAGTAATATAGTTTTGTTGGCGAGGTCCAAAGTGGATATGGTTCGAACCTTGGAAGACCTCTGGTGATCTAAAAACCAGTTAGCAATGAGCACTAAAATCTCAAATATTTATACTTACCTGTCAACTGGGTCGTTGTGCAAGAAGATACCTGACCCCTGAGTATCACCGGACGACACCTCAAACACCAATTTGCCACCCTTGTCCACGATAACGTTGGTAGGCCAAACCTCAATATCAACGGCATAGACCTCGCCTTGTATCACAGGCTGAACATCCTTGCTTGTGTAATTTCTGTGAGGAAGCCACTCGCGGTGCTTAGGGTGTTCTTGGTCAACCTTACGCAGCGACACGCGAAGCCAGCCCTTCGTTAGGGGGACGGGATCACCTGCCGTGCCAGTGTAAAAGACCTCTTGTCCTGAAGGATCGAAGTGGCGGAGTGTGACAAACAGATCAATGTCACTGGGTGTAGGGCCGGAAGGGTCAGGGGAGACTGAGACATTGAGATGGGCGACAACGTGGCCCGTGATCTCTGTCTCAGCCTCAAAAGCAGGAGTTGAAAACTGGATCACCTCAGGCTTCTCCAGTGTTCCGAGAGCCTTGTAAGTAATCTTCCTACGCTCTGTCTTGGGCTCATCCCAGCTTAGACCTTGCTCAGGTGTGAGGAAGAGCTTCTTATACTGAGTCCGGGCAATAGGCCATTCGCTCTCTTCCCGTCGAGGATAAGCCTTCTCCTTCTCGGCGTCGTTGAAGCCAACGTTGCCCTTTCGAAGAACAAGACTCACTGGAGCGACCTTGCCTTCTTGGGACCAGCCAACGCGGTCTTCACCCTTGAGGAAGGCATCGAGGAAACTTCGTTGAATTTCGACCTCCTCCTCGTAGTAGAAGGGAAGATCATGGCGACCGGTGATGAGGCGAAGATACTTGAACTTTGAACCAGCGTGGATGTATCCTTCGATGTTGCCGCGGAGATGGAGAAGAATACCGCCCCAGTTGCCTACTGATAGGAGAGGGACTTCGATATCGCCCATGTCGTACTCCTTGGAAGCGTAGTAGGCTTCGTCTCGGAAGCGGTTGACTTGATTATCGATAGTCTGATCTTGTCTGTTGGCCTCAAGTTCTTCTTCGGGTAGATCACCCTCGATAGTATCAGGACCCCAGTTCCTAGCATTTCGACCAGGTCGACCGTACTGATTCGTGATTACTTGGCGGTTCCACCAAAACTTGATAAAAGCATTTGACAAGATACCGCCGTGTCGGCACCGATCACGGTAATAATCTGACATACCCTCCCAGGGAACAATGGCACTCAGACCCTTTGGCTTGCGGGCAGCAACTCGCCATTGACTTCCGGCATAGTAGCTAATACCAAGAAGACCGACTTTGCCAGATGACCAAGGTTGCTCGGCGGCCCACTCAACCACGTCGAAGAAGGCCTCACTGGTGCCTCTTGACATGGTGTCAAGCTTGCCAGTTGATTGGCCGAGACCTCGCTCATCAGCACGGACAACGGCATAGCCGTGCTTGGTCCAGAAGCCTGGGTCTGGAGTTTCCCATGCTGAGTGCTGGGACTTGTGCTGAGGATTCACCTCACTGAAGGACTTGGGATGGAAGCTGCAACAATGTTAGTGGATATTTTCTGAGCAGAGGGAATAGAACTCACTCTTGATACCAAATGTCCTTTCCATAAGGGCCATATGTGACGAGAACAGGAACCTTGTCAACACCCTTAGGCCGATAGACATTGAGTCTCACTAGACCATCGCCCGCCTTGAGAGAAACAGTAGCATTCTGTTCGAAAATGTAAGGAAACGACTCCTCATCCACAGTATGGATATCCGCCTTGATAGGGTTCGGCATTGTGATGATTGGTGTAGTAGTAGAATTGAGTTATGCTAAGACCAAGACAAAAAAAGCCCTTGTAAAATATCGTATGACAGGCCCTATTTCACTTCTCTCTCAGTGGATAACTCCCCCTCAATTGCACCATATTTTTGATTGTCGCCGAGTTGTTCCTTCGGTTGAGACCCCAACTTTGTTAGGTGGAGGGTTCCGATACGGAGGGCGTTCGGTTACGTGGGGCCGAGTCCCGAACGCGCAACCCTCAGATGCAAGTAAGATCGGGGACTTGGAGGAGATGAGATGGGGAAACGGGTAAATCTGGGGAAGGTTGATCATGAGACGGTTTGTAGGGTCTGGGGTTTATTAAGTTCAGAGCTGCACGAAATAGTTACATCGCCTGGTCATATACATCTGCGGAGTACGCTCTTGTTGAGTTGTTGTACTGTACTATTCACTTGCAATCATGACTCAAGACACAGCAACAGGACCTTTAGACATTCTCATTGTTGGAGCAGGTAATTCTATTAATCTTGGAGTTGCTCTCCTGCGAAAGTGCTGACATTATAAGGCATTGGTGGTTTAACCGCTGCGCTTGGTCTCCGCCAACAAGGGCATAAAGTAACAGTAAGTAAGCTTTATCTTGACAATACCCACTTTGACTCATACTTTGCAGCTGTTTGAGAGATCACAACTGGCTAGAGAAGTCGGTGCTGCTATTCACTTGGCCCCCAATTGTCATGGAATTTTGAAGCGATTTGGTGTTTTCCCCGAGAGCTTTGGCGCAAATCGTGTTGAAGGCGTAAGTAGCACAAATGACAGGAATTTGAATGGCAAGCTGAGACTTCTCAGGTCACTGAGTACACAGGGGATGGACACCTGAAATTTGATAACAACCTCAAAGGACCACTCTCAGTTTGGGAGCACGTACGTTTGCACGGTGTTATTCCTGCAGCAATCGCTAACCGAATGTAGCCATGGGTACTTGCGCATCGTGTCAGTCTCCATGAGAACCTCAAGAACCAAGCGACTTCCCGCGAAGGCCCCGGAACGCCAGCTATTCTCAAGACCTCCAGCCCAGTAGTCGACGTCGACCCTTCAACGGCAACTGTCAAGTTTGAAGATGGCACTACAGTTTCTGGAGATCTGGTTCTTGGAGCCGATGGCGTTAGCGTAAGAATGCAGATTTTCTCATTTATCACCTCTTGAAACTAATAACGAGCAGTCAATAACGCGATCAATCGTTACCGGCTCAGATATCAAACCTTATGGATCTGGGAAGAGCGCGTTCCGATTTATGATTCCTCATTCGGATATCCTCAAGAATGGAAAAACCAGGCCTTTCGCCGAACGCACAGGCACAATGACGATGTGGATGGGCGATGACCGCAGACTAGTCATGTATCCTTGCTCCAACAATACGGTTATGAACTTTGTTGCCATCCATCCCAGCAGTATCACTTCAGGAGCAAACAAAGGATCAGGTAAGTAAAGAGGAATATCTCTTATACCAGCATAAACGCTGACATTACTAGGTTGGGGTAATGGTGGAAGCAAGGAGCTCCTCCGCGAAGTTTACAAGGATTTTGAGCCAAGAGTGCTTGCTCTTCTGGACCTAGTGGATGTCAGCGAGCTGAAGCTCTGGACCTTGTTGGATATGGATCGTATTTCAACGTGGCATAAGGATCGTCTTGTGCTTCTTGGAGACGCGGCTCATCCATTCTTGCCTCGTGAGTGGACCGCATAGCATTTCATGGCTGTTGCTAATTGCCTATAGATCAAGGACAAGGTGGTGGTATCGCCATCGAGGATGCAGCATCACTAGTTGCACTATTCCCCCCCGGCACAACAGCCAACGACGTTCCCAGCCGTTTGGCTCTGTATGAGAAGATCAGAGATGAGAGAGCTCACACAGTTCAAACTTTCACCAGACAAGCTGGCGAGGATCTTGACGAGGAGAAGCGGGCCCAGTTCAACAGTGAGTGAAGTAACACCTACTCACGCTTCAAAGCTGACAACTATATAGTCTTCAAGTTCCTCAACTACAACTTCGGTCATGATGAGTGGCATAACACCAAGAAGGCTCTCAGAGATTATCTCTGGTCTCAAAATAAGAACCTGCACTGGAAGTCACCTGTGTCATTCGGCCCCATGCCCAGTCCTCGACAAGATTTCCACGGACAACGATATAACGGCAATGACTCTTCGTTCACTACCTGGTCGGTCCGTTTCAAGTCTTCGGCTCCTTACCTGAAGACTCTCTTCCCCACAGACCGGTTCAGCTTCTACAAGCCCGGTACCGTCGCTGAAGCTACATACTCCTGCACAGAGTTGAAGGATATGAAGTGGCTTGGCGGTGGCGGTTACAAGTTCTTCGGTCTTTGGATCCATGGTGTTCAGTATGAGAAGAAGGACGGTAGCAAGATCTATGGGTCTTTCCTAGCTGTTCTATTAGAGAACCTGGCTGATCCTATCGTTACGGGTCGTGAGGAGCTTGGTATGCCTAAGCTCTTCTGTGATATTGATGTTGTGGAGAAGGGAGCCAACACTAGCATTCGCTGTAGTTGGCGAGGAGCCGAGTTCGTCGATATCACACTCAAGGGTCTAGGAGAGGCTACCAACGGACATACAAATGGTGTCAACGGCACAAATGGCGTCAACGGAACAAACGGCCATCACCCTCCTGTTGGTCCTCCTGGTGGTCCTCCTCTGCCAGAAGAACAAGGACTTTTGGTATACCGATATGTGCCTGCAGTAGGCCAGCCTGGTGTTGCCGATGCCGCGTATCCTGTCTTCATCGAGGATGGGTTGGAGACGACGAAGCGACAGGTTGAGAAGACGTTGGTTGGAAGTGGCGGTGACTTGGATCTTACAGCTGGTACATGGGATACTTTACCTACGTTGAACCATATCGCGACTGGGTTCTCTCAGATTCCTGTTTATGGTGTTGTTAAGAGTAAGGTCGAGTATGGAAGAGGTGTGGATGATATTTCTCATGCTCGAAGGGTTGACTAGCGAGTTAAGTTTTGTACGCATATGGAGGTCAGCATTTCATAGTAGGAAGTCCTTTGATTCTATACTGAGTTGTGTCTCTGATTAGCTGGTGATGCCTGGTGTTCTGACCATATTTATTGGTGGAAATGAAGTTTTAGAGGTTTTGAAAACAGTATTTGAAGGAGACCCAGGTTCCATAAGGATTCGCACTTCGCGAAAGGGAAACATTCACCTCAACAACTAGATAGGGGGCCCAGATCACACACAAAGAATAGATATTTATGGCCTCGGTCAGCCATTTGGATTTATATGAAAATAACATGCTTTGAATCACATAAGACTCTCTATTCTTCATGTATCTATAACATCCAACTCAATAAGGATGGGCAGGAGTAAGCTGGCCAATGCATTCACCAAATCCAACTCCCGAGCCATCTCCACCAACAGATCCCGTTATCCTCACAACATCACCATCCTCAAGAAATCCCCTTTTCAACCCATCACTCAAAGTGACAGGCTTGCTGCCGCCCTCTGTTGATTCAAGCATACAACCTCTGCTTGTCTCCTCAGAACCAGAAACAGTACCCGTGGCCAGGAGATCACCGGTCCTAAGCGCACTTCCCGAACTAACTGAGTGCGCAACCATTTGCTGAGGAGTCCAGTATAGAGACTCGACCGGACAAACACCAAGTGTTGTGGAGTTGTTGTTTGCCAAGACTTCAACTTTCAAGTTGATGGAGAATGTTGAGGGGTTGGGATGCTGGAGATATGAGGCTGATATAGCCTTCTGCTCTTGGGCCTTGGTTCTGAAAGGCTCTAGAGCATCAAGGGTAATAATCCAGGGAGAGATGGAAGTTCCTAAACTCTTGCCGTTGAAAGGGCCGAGAGGGAACATTTCAAAACCTTGGATATCTCGAGCTAAATCTGTTAGTTGTCCATCTCCATAAGTAGGTTGGCTAAGTGCTTACCACTCCAATCATTAAGAATTACAAAACCAAAAATATGCTCCTCAGCATCCTTAGCATGAAGTCTCTGCCTCATGCCCAACGGCTTTCCAACAACGGCTGCAAGCTCAACTTCATAATCAACCTTCTGAGACGGTGCATAAATGATAGGATCATCCGTTTCAGCTGCAGCAGGGTTCTTGAATTGTCCATAAGGACGCTCAATATCTGTTCCTGAAACCACGATAGAGCCTGTTCGGCCTTGATATCCAACTGGGAACTTGAAGAAGCCGGGTGGTGGCGTTCCGTTGTTGACTACTATACGCCCTGCATTTATGACGTGGTCAAGAGAGCAGGAGAAGTCTGTTTGAAATTTAGTGTTTTATAACAGTAACGAGGGGGGTCTTTCATACCCGCAAAGTCTTTGATTTCCACAGGCAAATGCATCGTCACAGCATTGATATCTTCTTTGCTGCCTGAAGGGAAACCATCGAGGCCATTCTGTTGATAGGTTTGTTGGATTTGCTTCCGTACATTTTGATGTACAGTTTTGGGAAGAGCTGCAAAAGAATTCAGAGTCTGCTCGTTAAATATACCTCTAGGGAGGGCATCAACACCCTTGAATAACTCTTCCACGAGATCATTCAGGAATATCACAGCATTTCCGAGTCTGGTGGCAGCTTGGGGAGTCTTATGAGACTGAGAGGAGGCTATTCCGAAAGGAATGTTCTTCTCGGTGAAATGGTGAGCAAAGTCTGTGGCTGCCATAGTGTTTATTGTTCTTGAGGGATAAGCAATCGTCGATTCATTCGGAACGTTACAGTTAAGATGGCAAAAATGATAGTTCTCTTCAACTCAATTCTAGTCACGTATTATCCATCGTTCATTAGTCACCTATCCTATCCCGAGGACTGAATTCCGAAGAACCCCGCGAAGGGTTAAGTGGACGATCGGCAATCGGTTGATACTGGCGCCCTCCACATCCCGATGAATAAATTGAGGGGAGATTGTCCCGGGTATGTAAGGAAAAATGAGGTCGTATATCCGGCGGTTGACATAAAATGATGAGGAGAAATAGAACGAGAGGACTGCATCAATTTCGAACAATATTCGGGAAGCTTACGGAATATCTGCCATAATCAGCTATATACCAAGTTTGTCAACTACAAAAATTCACAATGGCTCTCAACGGCAAACTCAGACAAACCCAACGCATCATCACAACACACAATGATGAAGGCAAAGCCATAATCGACACATCAATCAACTCAGACGCACCCTTCTACGCCCTCCCCAACGGCGAAGCACACTTCGCACTAGGCTACGCCACAAAAGAGTTCCCCGCCAAGCTCACCAACAACGCCGACGTGGAATCCTACCAAGGCTTCCTGACCAACCAACCAGGGCTCAGTATCTCAACCGGCACTATCCTCCGCTATGTCGATATGTGCCCTGGTCATGTTTCACCTATGCACCGCACTGTGAGTCTTGACTACGGTGTTGTGCTGGAGGGTGAGGTGGAGTTGATTTTGGATTCGGGGGATAAGAAGGTCTTGAAGAGGGGTGATGTCTGTGTGCAGAGGGCTACTATGCATGCGTGGAGAAACACTAGTGAGACGGAGTGGGCGAGGATGTTGTATGTGCTTTTGCCGTCGACGAAGCCTGATGTTGGAGGTAAGGAGTTGGGTGAGGATTATGGAAATATGGAGGGCGTTAAGGCTTCCGAGTAGAGAGATTTGATTTTGGACTAAGAACGAGTGTAAATAAAATGATGATGTTTGTCATTTGTAAATGCCTGGCAACTTTCTATTGAGTACAATGCCATACGTTAATCAAGGTCATTAAAATTGAGAGCCTTTGATATCTTCTTAAAGAACCTTGAAGTAGAATATAGCTTCATATATAGCCGAATCATAGAGTTATTTGTAGAATCGTATTCGAATGATCTGAATGCCCATAGGTCTAGCCTTGACTATTTGAGTTGTGTTTCACAACAGAAATTGCAAGTTGGAAGCATGTAACAAAAGCCAGACTGAAAAATGAAAGAATTCGATAAATCTGATATATGGTTGAATAACAAAAGAAATTCAATAGTAAACTCCGACCCTCAAACAATTCAACTGCTGATCTAAAACTCTCCTCCAACCTGATATTTCCACACCTTATCCGTAAACCTTCCAATCGACGCCCTCCAATATTGAGCAGCGCCCTTCTCAAATCAGCTCATATTCATAACATCTATCAATTACACTTACAGCGTTGACACTCAGGCCTCTAAACATGGCAGTGATGAAGAACCTCTCAGCCGTGCTCGTATAGACGCGAACACCATTGATATGCGCGGGGTCCCGATTAAGCGGCCTATACTCAGGCACACGACGATGCGGCAGATCAAATTCCGGGTGCTCTGCGGACGTCACAGGCGATGTCCGACAATCCGGCGATTCCTCGCGAGCTTGAGAGTGGTGAAGCTCGTAATCGCGAAGGATGGAGCTATGAAAGTCGCCGTTTTGCGTGTGAGTTACTGTAGTGGTCGACATGGTGAAGATGTTGATGTCAAGTTTGAGGTTCTGGGGCAGGAATTGATAGACGTGTTGGTAAATTTACTGAGGTTGCATTTTTGCCTTATTCTCATTTGCCGTTCAAACTTTACCGGGTGATTCGGGGCATTATGGTTTGATGAGACCTCCACTCGGGATGTGGAGGAGTACGACGCGGAGACCCCCTCACCCGAACCGATGGAGAATCCGGGGTCCGGAGTCAACCCTAAACTTGTCCCTCTGACTCTTGAGCTCTTAGCATCACAAAATAGGGGTCCTCAAGTATCTCAACACATCTCCAATTTCCAACATCAGCTTAGTGCCAATCACCATCATCATCACAATGTCGAAATCACTCGCAGCAATTAGGTCAGCAGCCATCGACGGGCGTCTTCACAACCCGTTCTACCGAAAAGACCAACTCAGAAATCTTCACAGCGCGTTAGCAGATAAAGCGGTGCAGATTCAAGATGCTATCGTAAAAGATACGAAACATCAAACTGCTGAGGTAAAGGTTGAGTATTGGCTTGCTCTGCAGGCTATTGCGGACGCGCATGAATCGCTTGATCCGGTCAAGGCGATTGAGGACGAGTATGCTGTTACGAAGGGCCATGACGATGTTACTAGTCGGGAACCTATTGGTATTGTTGTCATTGAGCCGGCGTATCATGCCTTCTTTTATGCATTGATCGCGGCGTTGGCACCGGCTCTTGCGGGTGGGAACTGTGTTGTTGTGCAGGTAAGTTCCTTTGCTTATTTGAGATAATATGAAACTAATGAGTATAGGCTCAAAACTCACTACGGGAGACACCAAAGATTGTGCTAGATTTGATCGCCAAGTCTTTGGATAGAGATATCTTCACAGTCTCAAATCAAGAAGTCACAGCAGAAGATATCAACCTTCCTCACATCCGCGTCTCCCAAAATGGCTCAGACGGCCCCATTCTGAAAGACCACCTCGTCTCAGACCCCGAAGCACCAGTAGTTGCATTCGTGGAACGAGACGCAGATATCCAAGCCGCCGCCAAAGCTCTTGTATCCGCACGTTTCAGCCTGCAAGGCAAAGCCCCCTACGCCCCTGACGTCGTTCTCGTCAACGAATGGGTCAAGAAGGATTTACTCTGTGCTCTTGTACAGCAGAGCACTGAGTTCCTAGCCAACTCACCGAACAAGTCCAAGGCTCCTAAATCTGCATTGTCGAAAGTGGTTGAGAAGGATGATTCCGTGCATGTTGTGCTTTCTGGGTCGAATGGTGTGATTCTTGATGTTGAGAGCAGACAATCGAGTTTGCTGAGCCAAAAGGTTGATGAGACGACGCTTATTGTACATGCTGTTACTAGTATGGATGATGCTATTGATACTTCGAGAGAGTAAGTATGAAGACCCCTGTTTGGATGAACATGGCTGACCTTTCTAGTATTGGATCTCTGGCCGCTGCTTATATCTTCACCAATCCCGCTATGGCCAAGTATCTATGCCAATTCGTGGATACAGACGTGAGCTTTGTCAACCACATTCCCACCAAACTTCTTTGTAAGTTACCAAACCCCTTTCTCTCAGAAACAGTACTAACAGCCCAGACTCCCCCACCGCACCATTCGGCATCCCTCCCCAATCCGGAACCAACAACATCTACCACCAAGATCTCTTCTCCCGCCTAAAACCCAAGTATCTTACCAAATCCGCCACTGACAACAAGCTCGACAAGATTGTCAACACAACTTCAACCAGAGAGCTAAGTGCGCTGGATCAGGAAGCTACAAAGAGACTTCCTGAGATGAAGCGGAAGCTCAAGGGAACGAAGCTTGGTTTCTTCGAGCAGGGTATTGTGACGAGCTTGGTGTTTATCTTGACAACTGCCGTGTCGGGGACGGGCATTCTTGGCTACTATGGATACAGGTACTTGAGATCGTGAGGGGGTTGTATCTCTTTGTAGTGGCAGAATTTACTTTGTATAGTGACTCCATAGCGTAAAAGATTAATTTTCTGGTCAAACCTTCACACATGCTGTTCAGACTATCTATATCCCAAAATCACAGTCTCAAAATTGCAAGAATTACCAATTTGCGAAATCGCTTGCTTACTACAAATGGATCCTCAAACGATACTGAAAACCTGCCTCTTCCCAAGCCCGTCCCCAAGCTTCGCCAACCCCTCCAATATCTCCCCATGCATAATCCTCTGGACAAAACACTCACCAACCAACTCAAACTTCTGCTCACCAACAGGCCTTAGCAAATAAGGCACATTACCTCCATCAAGCAACACGATCACATCTCCCTCCTTCGATCGCCAAGGGCACAATCCAAACAACCCCGAAGTCGTGGCAAAAAAGCAAGGTTCCATGCATGTTGGAAGCTTATTCGTCTTGTAGTGCTCCAACTCTTTGCCGGCGCTTGGCTTCAGCACTTCGAGTGGTTCTCGCGCACGGTAGTTCCAGTGAGAGCGCATATGGTCAAGGTATTTCATGTTGCATGTCTCACTGCTTTCTGTTTTGAAGCCATCTGGACTCTGGTTTCTTGACCAGAATGGTGACAGGGCACAGGGATCGAAGATCTTATCGAAGACTTGAGATAATTCGCTTTGCTTTTCGACAGGGCTTTGGTAAGGGTATATGTACTCGATAGGTGCGTGGCTAATGTTCTTGATCTCGGTAATGTGAAGACCTGAGAGTCGAAGAACAAGAGGATCGTCGGTTTTGAGGAGGTCAAGGTCTGGCTTTGTTTCGCCTGCTGCTTTGAATTTGAAGCGGGCGTTCAAATTGGCCTGCGTCCGTCTTGAGCTTCCTCTGCTGTCAACAGACCAAGTCGGTCGGTTCGACACTGGATCTTGGGCTTCGGGCCCCAGAATCTTGACCCAAGTTCGTGATGGTTGACAATGGATAGACGACAAGATAGCCACTGAGTTGTGCTCTCGGATCCACCAGCGCGTAAAGTCAGCAAATACTCTCTCCTTGGACTTGTCGTAGTTAGGTCGAATCAAGTCATCCAACTTCGTAGTATCATGCGTCTCATTCGCAAAGGTAAGTAAAGCAAACAGTTTATCCCGAGGATCGGTTGCTTTGAGATCCAGGCCCGAAAGAAACACTTCTAAAATACTCGATAACTCGTTCGTATCCTGTGTTTCGATTGGGGTAGTCGGAACCTCCGTAGTCTTTCCCTTTGGTTTCAATGTCTTCCAAATAGCCGCCATGGAAATCTGCTGTGAGACAATATGGGGGTTTTGGCTGGAGTATCCAGGATTCTCAAGCCAGTTGCTGACTTGCACCACTTCTTCCCAGGGGACTTGCTCCCCCGAGCAGTGAATCAAGGGTTGTTTTGCTGATAGAGCTTCCTGGATAACCCATACTCTCGTGAACCATGGGTTCTCGTAGAGAGTGCTCATGAGGAACGATAGTTGCGTGTTCCCATACCAGCCCGCAAGGTCTATGATCTCCCTTGTCCAAGTCTTCAAGTGGATGTCGAAAACTTCCAACATCCCCTTGAATGAGATAGCCTTACCCTCATTCTTCTTGCTTTGCTCATACGCCCTAACCTCTTCAAGGGGAGCTGAGTGGGCTGTTCCAGCGCATGAGCATTGTTCACCGCCTTGACATAGTCCGGAGTTTGAGTTGCAGATATCTCGGATAAGCTTCAAGCAAGCTTCAACGCCGTGGTTATCCTCTCCAAGCCAGATATGAACGACGGAGGCTAAAGAGTAAATTTGACTCATGAGCGTAACCTGTTGTGCTCTTTCTTCAAGATCATCCTGGTTGATACACACAGCATCGATCCAAATGACCAAAGTTTCTCTCTCTAGTCTCAAACGGCGCAGAGCCTGGGCAGCAGACTTTCCGATACTAAAGGACGTCCCCTCTTTTTCATTGTCGAAGTCACCCTCTTTCGATAAGAAAATCTCCTCTCGCTCGGTAGGATCTCCCCAGCAATACGACAGTGCGTGGAAGTCGATCCCTTTGGCCTCGACTTCCTTCAGGCTTGCCACGCGAAAGGAACATCTGATCGGGCCATCGAAAGTCCCTGGCTCAACGTGAAGAAGCCGAATATCCTGCCTCTCAACACTCAACGCCCCAGCATAATGCGAAGCATTTGAGGTAAGTTGCAGGCCTTGAAGTTCTTCCTCCAACTCCTTAGGTTCGTATTCAATCTTGATGCTTCCCTCGTCGATGATATTCACCCATGCCATATACATAGCTCGAGGAATCAACTGAATAATATCGCCTGGTCGCAGGGCTTCAATCCAGAGTCGCCGTCTTGGCCCATGAAAAACAGTCCATCGATCAGACCAGTTCTGGGGCTCATCGTTTGCCAGACGGTTATTGAGTACAGTAATCGTGCGTAGATCTCCACGGCCTTCAGGACGCTTTACTGAAGCGTCCCACCAGGTGAAAGAAACTGCTTCTGATCTGTCTGCCCAGCCTGTTTGACATGTCAGTTACATCTGATGAAAGACAAAGGCCTATTCACTGACCTTGATCGCGAGATATGCCACCGAAAGTAACTGCAGTGACTCTCTTTGCATCTTGCGGCACTTCCAACTCAACATAGGACCGCTCGGGACAGTGATCGTGGACCTGAATGGCGTCCTTGCGCTCAACAAAACATGTTTTCATATTGGATGCCATTTTGTCTGAGAATGATATGAGTTTGATATGATCCCATAAGTTTTCATAAGTGAGCTCGAGTTATTAAAGTTGATGTTGAACGGAGGGAACCAGAACGTCAGCATACACCCATGCTGAAGTGTCGTTAAACAGCCAGTAAGAGCTGTGGATATCCCGCAAGGCCTGACAGGGCTGAGTGCATGGGCGCAGCACCATGATCCTGGGGGCTAAGCAGAGGGTTCCAAAATTAGACCTACAATAGCGACAATAACAGAAATTCGTAGGTAATGAGGAAGAAAAATTGAAGAGAAATGATCTAATATCAAACACATATGTTGAGTAAATAACCAACTGAAATGTATATAGTATCCATAATCAACCCAACGCCCGGGTAATCCATCACTAAAATACCTCGCTAATCTCAGAATGACCCATGAGACCCTTGTAGACCTTCTAGGCATGGGACGAAATCTTGGGACCTCCATCCTAAACGACAAAAGTGTTAAGGTAAGTCAGCATAAGGTGAGGGGACTCTGTGATGAGTTTGTTTTGGCCAACCGATGTTACTTTTCTCTCCGGGGAACTACCCTTGAGAAGTCACCACTCAAATCCCATCCACTGCCATGGCACCCTTGCCACAACATCAGGCATCTCCGCCTTCTTCCTAGCCTTCTCAATCGCATTCGCAAAAGCCCTGGGATTCTCCAACTCTTTATACATCACACCACTACCCGTTTCGATCAGGCTCTGCCCATTCCTCATATACCACGCAATATGCATCGTATCTGACCTCTCGAGAAGAAATTTGAGCTGTTCATCCACTTTAGCTCTAGCTAACGTCACTCCATAAGCATCGTTATGTTGTAGAAGAATGGTCATTGATGAGGTGTATTGGAAAATATCATCCGGAAATTCTGAAATCTTCGAGGCTATCCGGGCAGTTATTCTGGGAGGTACGTTCGGATGCCGCGAAAGATAACTGACTGTATCTCGCCGGATATCCACGTCGTCATCGTTAAGAAATTCCGCAAGAGCATAAAGGATCCTCGTGTCAGGGAAGAATCTCCTGGCCTCACGAGAAAGCATCTTAATCATGCCATGCCTTCCTTTGGGGTGTTTGTGTGTTAGGGCCTCACAGCAGGCAGCCACAGCCTCATGAAGTCTGCCGGGAATGTCTGGGTGCTGGATCCAATATGTAAGAGCATTGAGTCGTATGAGATTATCTTTATCATGTAGAGCTTTTTCAATGGTTCGCAGTACAGCTTCCGCACAACCGGCTGTTCTGTAAACGGTATGGAACACCAAGTCTCTCTTCGTTCCATCCTCGACATCCAGATGGTAGTCTATAGCCGAGTAAAGTCGCTCATTTAAATCCGATCGGTGACTCTCCAAGGTTTTCATCGCTTGCCGACGTATGGGCTCGTAATCGTCCACCAGGCACTCAATAATTGCTCTTAACACGGTCTCGGGAAGTTTTAATTGACCGTCGAACAACAATAGCGCCCCCCGCCGGATCTTCCGATGATCAGATCGAAGATACAAGATGGCTTTATTGAGTGCCGCTTCTGGGAATGGCGGCATAACATCTGAGAACCCTCCAGGGATAAATAGGGGCTTTTGGCGCCCTGTTTGTGTAGTGGTCTCATCGTTGAAACAGCAGATCATAAGTTCCATCACTCTCACGGGTAGGAACTCTTGGCGTCGCAAAATTCTCTCCACTATCAGTCGTATTTCTGAGTCGATATCCAAAGACCCGACCCTCAAAAACTTGACAAGGGAGCATAGCGTATCATCCATGCGTGATAGCTCACTTCGCCCCTCAAGGGCTTTGACGGCAGCAAGCTGTACCGCACGGTTCGGATTATCCAGACGATCAGAAACGGCTCTTAGATCTTCAATCCCAAGATTTGTCTGACGAGCTAATGCATCCAAAGAAGCCAGTCTAATAACTACATCATTTCGCAAAAGGTTCGTCAAGATCTCGTTGATAGCCTTTCTCGGTAGTTGCTGGTCTTGGTAACCAAGTGCCAAGGTTGCAATAGCCACATTCTCTAGGTTTCCGTATTCGATGAGCTTCAAGCCAGTCTGCACAAGATCCACTAAGTCGTCCCCTAGTTTCTCGCCACCTTCATCCTCTTTTGCCTTCAGAGTCAGATATTTGGTCCAGTAAGACTCAGCTGTCAGGATCTCAAGCACTCTTTCTCTAGCAAGACGTGTCTCGTCTGGTCTGCAAAGAAACTTTGCCATGCGGTCAAGAGTCGATTGAGGAAGGCTCTTCTGTCCGCTCAACCTTACCATGGTCCGCCATCTTAGACCAGCATCATCAGAGTCCAGAATGGTAGAGATAGCTTCGATGTAAGTCGCTATGATCTCTGGATAGTCGTTCAGAGCAGAAAGAATACCAGATGCGACCCAAGGGTTCCGATTTTCAAGACTCAGACTTAATGCAAGTTTTACTCTTTCTGTCCAGTATTCTGGCGGACCAAGAGATTTTATTATCATAGAGACATCATTCTCAAGTAAGGGACCACCATACTTTTGTGTCTTCTCAAAGCCAGCCTTTCTGAGCCGACATGTCAAGACATGCACAAATTCGAGCGGAACCCGGGACCCAGAGCGCATCCTCTTCTTGTAAGCCATCAATGCGGCCCGGAAGATGAAAGGGTCCTCATTTTGTAACATCATTAAATGTGTCTTGTTGGGGAACTCGGGTTCGTCGGCTAATGTACCCTCTTTGAGCTTCCTGCTTTGAGCTTGGAAGGTAACCCATCTCACTAAATGAGCCTCAAGTCGGCTTCTATGGCTTTTGAGTTTTTCCGATGATATTGAAGAACGCAGTTCTGCGAGGCAGTGCATTGTCAGTCTCTGATGAGCTACGCCTATTAAATCGAGTGGCTTAGTGTCCATGGCCTGGAGAAAGTGCAACGCCAATTCATCGGAGCCATTCCCCCCTGAATGCAATAGTCCCGTAGCAAAACGCCACATGATGTTATAGCGAGATGAGTATTTGTTTTGAGCAAAGAAGTCCTTCGGTTTCATGGCTGTGTGAGATGAGGTGCTTGCATGCAATTTCTCATTTTGGTCGAAGTTGATGCAAACAAGATCCGCCTTGTTGTTCTGCAGCCAAATGCGCACAAAGTACCGGGCGGCGAAGTATTCTTGCAGGGTCAGATGCAGAAAGTGATAGGTACGACTCGGTTTTCCGACTGACGAGTCTGATGTCCGTAGAAAGGAAAGCTTCGGTAAGGTCTTGTCGACCAAGGTGGAGTGTGTGCTGATGTATCGGCAAATAATATTGACGTGTTTGTCTTGGAACTCGACAATGTTATTACACAATCCAGTGAATGCAAGTTGTTCGATTAATCTTCTTTCGTTTTCGATCAGCTCTTCAACCTCAATGTCAGATATTTTGTCGTCCTCAGTCACAGCTGACCCAGTCTTTGACTTTCCCAAACGTACGATATCCTTCCTCCATAGACCTTTTTCGATTGACTGGTAGAGGTCCGTCATAGTTTCAGGACCCTGGTTGTGAACTTGGTCCCAACCATAGCAAAGGGCATCGAGCTGAATGGGGATACGGACGAGGTCTTCGATGAGCGGGCGAGACGAGAGGAATGACCGAATGTCTTTATGTCTTTCGGGTTCCATGTGCTTGACGTATTCGTAAACCTGATCTGTCCCGAAGCCGATCATTTCGATTTCCAGGTCAAACGGTCGTATGCTCGATCGGATTGGAACAGAGGGACGCGATAGTGCCAACACATTGGGTTGATTTAGGAGGCATATGACGAATCGTGCTAGGTCGTCGCCGGGCTGCAACAAATGCCAGATCTCATCCAGACCGTCGAGCAGGAATAGTGTTCTACCTCCACCGGGATCAGTGCATGCATCCCGTAATGCTCCGGCAAGGTCGCTGCATTTTGGATGTTGTGAGAAGAACTCGTCGCAAAAGAGCTCCTCAAGGTTGTATCCGTTGCGCGACAGCAAGTTCCGCAGTCGGACCCAGAGAATGCGATCAAAGTGTTGCTTCCAGACCTGGTTCTGCACAAAATCGTGAACAGCTTTCTTGCAGAAAGTCGTCTTTCCTACACCTGCTTGACCACGAATGAGAATTCGTGTCGACTGTTTTGACGCCGCGCCGTGAGACCGGGCGGTGTTAAAAATGTCGTGGAATCTGACTTTGACGCCGCCGTCAGAGCCCTGTACATTTAACCGTCGAAACAAAGACAGATTTGCTATTTTGTTGTTGGGTGTAAGATTTGAAAGTCGAGAAGTCTGGTTCCTGGCGTGAGGTATAATCATGAGATTAATGTAGCATCGTTCAAGAGGTAGTCGCTCCCCTGACAGTCGCTCTATTTCGAGGTTCTCTTTGACGTAACAATGCTGAAGAAGCCAGTCATCGGCCGCCTTGAGAAAAGCAAGCTTGTCCTCCAATCGGGCAGCTGCGAGTCTTCGAGTCTCCGGCGATTCTTCTGATGATTTGGCATATTGACGAAGCTCTTCTAAGGAAAGGTTATGGGGAAGAGGGTCTGGGCCCGGCGCGACGATTGTTGAGTACATGTCTCGTCCGGCCTGGTATTGCACTGGGCTCTTGTTGTGAAATGTGCTGGGTCCAGTCTCAGTGCGGTCGCTTGCAGGGCCACGGGTTCAAATGGGCTGCTTAAGGGTACCTTGTTTGACTCGCGAAATATATGTAGGTATAAGAAGAAGGGAATGTCAAATTTCCAAGCAAGAGAAACATGCCTCGAGAATTTTAATGACCACGCAGCACTCGTAGATTCAAGAATCTTGGTTGCAGCAGATGAACTGCGCACGCAAATGAGAAGATGAGGAATGTGGCCTCCAAGACCCCTGCAAGCCTAATGCAGCTTTCCTCCCCCAATCTGATCAGCCTTGATGCGCCACAGCGGCTAACACGGAACCATTTTCAACCCAGAATGAAACATTACGATAGCGAGGATAGGCCTGATGACCCTGATATATCTGCGCTAGGGATACTCAGCCGCACCAGGTTGACTGCCTTACAGCAGCGGTCTGCCTGAACCCTGTGGCAGTGAATATATAGATAAGATGTGCTAGGTGTTCATAGACATGAGAAAATTTATAATTACCTTAGACTATCCTTGGACTATTTAATAAAATCTGATATAATTCTGACTGCTTTCAGTAAGATTATATAGGCTGCTTGGGACTATGCAATGGCAAAGTATGGCCTTGATGCCTGTTACACGAGAGAAACCCGCGACGTCGAGTAAGCCCAACCTTGAATAATAATAATACCAGATAAGAAGTCCCTTATACCCAGTATACTCTTCGTTAATGGCCTCCGAGGCCATCACGAGAAGACATGGTCAAGAGACGGAGTTCTCTGGCCTGAGGAGCTTCTCGCCCAGGATATCCCAACTCACGCATCATGAGCTTCGTCTATGACTCCACCATTATTCACTCCGACTCTGCTCACGTCACGCAGGGTAGCCTTGACCACGAAGCTCGTAGTCTATGCTCTTTGGTTGAGGAGCAGAGATCGTCAACAGATTCGAGCTCTCGTCCCATCATCCTGGTCGCTCACAGTCTTGGCGGATTAGTCTGTGCGACTCCCATCATCCTTGGGGATAGGAACGCACAAGGCATGATGTCGAGGCTGTAGCGAGGGATGTGGCCGGCATGGTTTTCCTCGGCACCCCTTTTGCTGGCTCAAATGCAGCCAAGTGGGGAGAGCTGGTCCGCAAGATCTTCAATGTCGTGAAAAAGACTGATCAAAATACGCTCAAGACACTCAAGGAGTACTCAGATGATCTACAAGAACTTTGAAAGGCTTTTCCGGAAGTTATTAGGAAGCGTAACAGCAATGCTGAAAGCAAAGTCCAGATTGTCTTTTTCTTTGAGACTTTGGATACTGGAGGTATTCGAGTATGCACCACTGGAACTCTTCCCTAGAGGACTGGCGCGGGCACTGATGTTGTTATAGATTGTTGAGGATCAGCCTGCCTCGCATCCCGGTATTGGCGAGACGCTACCCCTCAGAGCGAACCATATCAGCATCTACAAGTTTGAGTCTAGCGATAACGAAGGCTATAAATTTGTAAAAACCAAGATTCTTCAGATGATGAAGGGCGAAGTCAAAGAGAGTAATGACAAGGTAACACAGCAAGTCATCTTCTTTGGTAGTACAGTTTTCAACAACCTTGACAAGGTTCATAATCAGGCAGCGAGCGATATCAATATTAACTCTCAAGTCGTTTTCCTAGTATAAAGGTGTTGCTTTAAACTGTCGGCTTGTTGCATTTCTAGGACTTGTATATACCAAACTCGCCATTCCTAGCACCCCTCCTCGCCTATCAATTCTATGGGATCTCCACTATGTCATCATCAAAGCAAACATGTCTTCCACGAATACCGTCAACCTTCTCTCGTTCTTCCCTGTCCTTACGCTCTCTCTCCTCTCGACAAACATTGCATTCAGCTGGGGTCCTTGTCTCTATCGGTTGAAGACCAATACTACCTTGTCCCAATCTGTCGGTATCGACTTCATCACATATGGCATACGATATGACCTCATCCCACGTGGATCCACAGCTGCACTCGTTGAATTTAGTACTTTTTAAACACATCTCTTGCTTTGCTTCCCGCTGTAAATGCTGAATAGAGTGAAAGTTGAGGAACTTGGGAACGGTACTCTGTAGTCTGCTCGAGCTTTTAGTATCATACATGGACGTTGGAGAGTAGAAGAAGTAACCTTACATTGTCTCTGAAGCTTCTACTATTTATAAATAGAACCTAGTACACCTTGTGGCTAGACGTGAATGCGGGTGACGTGATTACATGTATCTTACTGCTAAAAATCAATAATGAGGGCGGAAAGACCCAGGCTTTATATTCAGAGGACCTTTGAGGACGGACTTGGAAACCATCTCTGAATGGCCTTTTATCACTGTTGGGTTGTCCATGCCTTTCGCACAAACATGCAACAATCCCACATGATTATGCAACAGCTTGTTTGGAGAGCCGTATGAGCCTTTCCTTGTTCATAGCTTGCAGGGTGCAAGTTGAGTAGCTTCTTATCCTTTACCTGGTATCGCCGCAGAGTCGCTCAAATCAACACTTCATAATTCCAAAAGCAAGACCTCTCAAGTAGTCGAGTCTTGTCGCGTACATACCATCAAACAACGTTCCAAGACTCCTCACTATTCACCGTCATGTCATCCGTTGCCACACTTGCGCCATCATCCTCCTTCTCCTCCTTGTCCTCATCCTTCTTCTCGTTTTCAACCTCAGGCTCAGCCTCAGGCCATGCCGCAAGCCATCGTCTCTTTCTATCAGCCTCAACTTCCCGCTCGCGCTTGGTGTAGCAATCAATGCACTCAATGTCTTCGATGACGTCGCGGTAGCTCATCCCGTTGCGGCAGAGGCCAAGCTTGTAGATGGATACTTTGTCGCAGTTGATGTTGCGGATGATTTGGCTCTTGTATTGTCTGCAGGTGGTGCAGCGGCGGATTGTTGTAACTTGCTCGCACATTTTGTCGGTCTCGGGGGCTGCTTGGCTTGGTGAGGATCTGCTTGACGTCAGTTTCTGGGAGTGAGGCTAGAGATATTGGATGGAAGGGGCAACTACTTACTGATATAGCTTGGGGAAGTCCCTGAAGATGTGATTTTGGGTGTATAGTTTTCACGGCGGTTGCTGCTTGTAGATGATTATGCTGCTGTTTTGCTGCAGCTTGCTTTTGACGAGTCCGAGAGCCAGGGAGTTTCGATGTTCAGATGAAGCAGTAAAAATGAACTCACAATGGGGAAGGTAACTTATTCACGCCTACAAGTTGATTGAATATAGCGCGATAGGTAGCAAACGGTGAAAGCCATAGGGCCAACTGGAAGTTCGTTTGCTCTGATTATCACTGCCACGCATTGTTCAGCCCTTTCTCCTGCAGTAACCACCGCCTGGAGATCTCGAGTCACTTGTTTTCAGTTTCTTTCAGGTACTATTTACGTCATATCAACGCTTGTTTTGACTATCCGAAGTATGACTTTGATACTAGTAAGACATTCTAATCACCACCGCCTCAACCTTCTCTTTATTTCTTCTACTATCGTTATGCACTTCGAGCATATTTGTCCACGACTGCCAACTGCTTGTTACGATACCATACCGCTGTTGTTAGGATATTTTTCCTCTCTTCATGATTCAAATGTGTTCCAATGATGAATGCAGTTGCCGTAACGTAGAAACGCTGAGTATGATTATTACTTGGCAAATTGTCTCTTTTCTTGTTTTGCTGTAGGTGAAGATATGAAGATATTTTCCACCCATAGTCTTGACATCACTTTACATTATAACCGGCCTAAAAGGCTTCCCTTTGCCTGTAAGAAGAGGATGATGGATTTAGCATCTCTTCAACAGGATAATAAGCACAGCAGCAACTCACTTTTTACAAGTCACTGTTACTGGGACCAACAATCTAGCCTGGCCTTTTATTTTAAAGTATTCGATTAAGCTACCGTTCCCATGACGGTATGTTCCACCATGATAGGATGCTCTTGATGGTCAGGGACACCACAGTTTCGAAAAATGTCCCCTCACCCATTGCCGAGCTGGAGTAACCAACTGGAGCAACCATTTCCTCGCTCCCTCGTCAATCATTGTCGTGTACGATTTCTCTGGTGTCTTATTTCTTGACACTCATCGCATACCTCGTTAATGAGATCTTCTATGTGTCTAGCCCTCGGGCACCGTTGGCCAGGGACCAGCAGATGAAAATCAATAGGGTCAGCCCGCTGAAGTCTTATCTTACCGCAATCCTCGCAAGTGTATTTGTTCAATTTATATTCGCACATGGTTTTGGAGATTCAGGAAGTTCCTGAAATCTGTGTGAGTTGTTGGAGGATGTTTGTGATAGTGGTGACTTTGCGAGAGGTATTGAGCAGGATGTTGAGTTTGGGTAATACGATGGGCGATGCCTGGGATATTTGTAGATGAGTCTCAGGTAAATCAACACCTAATCGCTTGCATCACACCCATCCGTGCTGTGATAAATTGACCAGGTTATGTGTGGTGGATACACCCTTTCAGTCACAGGTCTCAATGCAGTGATAGTTTGACAGTATGTATGATATACGCTGATATGTACAAGCGGCCAGGTTCACCTACGATGAGTGCTCGTGAGTAGAAGTGGATGTCGGTTATTCTCATAAGGCCAATTTCTATCTGATTGCATCTCAGTTCTAACTGCACGTCACTCACCATCACTTCCCCGTCTTACGCAACGCATTGAGCGCCGTCATACGCTCTTGTTCTTCCCGAAGCTCCCTACACTTCTTGCACTCATCCTCGACTCTCTGGGACAGCTGCCTAATACCATTCTCACAGGTCCCTTTCTCCTCATACTCGGCGGACTCGTCAAGCTTAAATCCTGTGCGTAGCAGATCGTCGCAGCTTTTGCAGCGTTCCTCAATGGTAGTCTTCCAGCACATCTTTTGAATTCGAGGTGTGTTTGAGTTTCTGTCGTTACAGTCAAAAGGGAGATTTTCCATAGAGATACTTGCGACTTGGGTGTTTTATAGTTGCTCGTCACATCTTTAAATGGCTGATATTCTCCTTAAGGTATTCAGAGTTAATAACTTTTTTTCAGACTGGAAGGTGACATGTGTTCACTCCGCTGCTACTTGTCCATACTTCACTAACTTCAGCGACGCCTCAGTAATTTCCTCTCCTTTCGTATCCCATCCTCGGTTGGTTATCAAGTTAGCGAAAGTGTTCTTTTCTACTCTATTGCTATGCAAATCGGCGGTTGACATAATCCGCAAGCCTATGCGATATGTGGACCTCCGTTAAATGAAGGGAGGCTTGAAGACGGCGTCATGTGGCTGAGATAACCGTACCGGGTAACCCGGATATTGCGGAAAATCCGGATCAAACTGAACAGCGTTTATATGGTGACCTATACCTCCACCTTTCCACCATTTCCGAAATTGTCAACATTTTTACCTATTCCAGACGAGAAACAAAAGCTACATGCCGAGCGATATGGCGGCTATTTCGGGAGAAGAACCTGTGTTCAAACGCAGGCGGGTAGCCCAGGCATGCCAGACATGTCGCAAGATGAAGGCCAAGGTACAGTACCCATGCATGAATCCCACTCGCGCTGATCTGAGGCAAAACTAAAGGTGTTCAGTGCGATGGTCGGAAGCCCGAGTGTAGTCGCTGTGTGGGTTACGGCTTCACTTGTCTGTATGCTAAGACCAGGTCCAGGCGTCACGAAGTAAATGAAGATGACGGCTGTGACGGACCAAGCTCCAATGCCATTGATGAGCTTCGAGATGCCATTAATGGTTACGACGACTTGGTTCATCGACTCTCATCTAAAAAGAAGCAGGACAAGTTTGACCCAAAAGAATCACACAATCAAGTCAAAGACAGAGTCAAGAAAGCCCTCGATCGAGTCGCTGACACTCGAGCCGCTGACATCGCTTCGCCTTCTGACCAGGATCGAGCATCCCAGTTGACATCGTCACAAAATCAACATCGATACTTGGGAGAAGTCAGTGACGTTCACTTCTTCAATCTGGTCAAGGGATTCCTACAAACCAAAGATCTGTCTAATCCAGAGCAAGACTTTGACAGCTACGAACAAGATGGGGAAGTCTGGACGACTAATAATGAAAGCAATGGACCTACCCTGCTCCCTGGACTCGCCCAAACGAGAGACCTCGTCAAGGTATACTTTTCTACAATCCACATTGCATATCCATTCATTCCACAGTCTACCTTCATGGCGAGTCTAGCCGGGGAAGGGAAAATTCCGAACAACGCTACTGATCTCGCTATTCTATGTCAGTTCTTCCACATCTCGTCTGAAAATTCATGGGAAAGCTAATCTCATGTTTTTAGATGTCATCTGTGCTATTGGGTCATATTATACGTCGTTTCCTGGACGAGACTCGGATTCACGAACTCGTCACGAGCGCTACTTTCACCATGCCATGGGCTTGACTGCAGCAACGAGTCGTCATCACTCTATCCACCAAGTTTCACTACTACTCGTACAATGCTTCTATTTACTAGCTGTATCCAGGACTGACAGGTCAGTTTTGTTGCTCAGAAACGTAGAACCTTATGGACTAATGCATCGATAGTTGTTGGACTACGCTCGGACAAGCTGTCCGTATAGCTCAGAGCATAGGGCTGCATGTTGAGCCTCCGAATTCCAAGTCTAGAAGTGCCACTGAGATAGAACGCAGACGAAGGACATGGTACTCGATCTATGTTCTTGATCGATTGCTATCTCTTCAGTTAGGTCGACCACCAGCGATTCATGATGAGGATTGTAGCGTGGCACTACCGTCTCGGCGTGCTGACGATGAGATTGACTGGACTTCCAACACTATTGATCCCGCAACAGAAGGCCCATCAGCAGGTGATTACTTCATTTCGGTCATTGGGTTTTCCCGCATCGTGGGCTGCGTACTGCGCGATATCTATGGCCCAGCCCATTCGAGACCTACCCCAGAAATGATATTGAGTACACAGACACTCGATCACAGGCTTATCGAATGGAAACTGAGCCTGCCTCGAAAGCTACGCTTCGATTTGGGACACTCATTCGACCAGAACAATACCTTTAGGCGTCAGGTCAGCCACCCTTCCTCATACTCTGAGCCTCTATTGCTGACGTAAACCTGCAGAGAAATATGCTTGCAATCAAATTCCATCATCTGCGAGCCCTCATCCACCGTCCCTATTTGTGTTACCCTCTTTTACGACAACGGGATGACTCGCCTATGAGCATGTCACAGCTAGACTGGCCACTGATTGCCGTCTTCGAGAAGATCTGTATCGATGAAGCCCAAGGGACTGCTCGTCTTCTCCATCACGTTTCTGATGAACAGGAATTAGTTCACGAGTTTCCCTGGTGGCAGATGATATCTTGTCTGATCTGTGCTGGGTCCATATTGCTTGTGTCGAGCATCTTTGCTCAACAACCTGATGATCATAGTGGATTTGACAGCGAAGGTCTGCGTGATGATGCGGAAACATGCCTGAAGATATTTGAGGCGCTTAGCAGTAATTCGAAGAGTGCAAGGATAGCGAGAAACATGATTCAAGGTCTAAAGCAATCTGGCTCAGAATGGCGAAGTGAGTACACCTCCCCCATTATATTACCTTTGTCTTACCTGGATTCAAGAACAAGCCGGGAGAGAGGCTGACACGGTCCTATTTCAACAAGCCTTGAGGCAATGCGATAATTCCATGCCGCTTCAACATGCTTCTTCTTCTGGAGGCCCATTGGCACAAGAGATGCTAGGTCTGGAGGGCCAGAACGTTGAGTTCTTATCAGAGGCCATATCAACTCCACAGAGTTGGCCAGCCGAGATTATAGATTCCATGGCATGGTCTTCGCAGTTCTTGGACACGATTCAAGGAGATGGAAGCTGGACTTGAATGCGAAAGAGCATGACTTGCGGTTCCCGTCAATGTCTTCGTAAGGTCTTCTTCAAAACTAAGGAAATAGTCTCTGGCCGAAAGCTTGCAATATAGGGGTTTGAACTAGTGTCGTCTTTAAAGACACCATGTCAAATAAATCTACCAGTCCTAAAGAATATGTCCTATTTGTCTCAGAGAATGACCAGGAGGTCATCTGCAACGACTACAGTAGCACATCTTGTCAACCTTTGAAGAGTGAATCACGATACGTAGTTAAATGTTCTAACTAATTTCTGTATGATTGTTCTAAGCTCTCAGCCACAGGTCTAAGCCAATGCGGTTCGAGTATCCAGGATATCCGGGATATCCGACCTTGCCGTGAAAAGCCCCCTGTACCGCGAGCTGGTCTACTTCTCCTTAGGCGAGTTAGCTAGAGTTCTCCTTTAATGTTTTTCTCATATAATTATAATGCTATAACCTCTTCTTCTTTCGATCTTGATCACACAAATCCAAGGAATAATCCAAGTCAGAAGAACGGCACCACATGTTATGAAAAAATGGCTGCGCAATGGCCTGCACAGAAACCACAAGATGCTCTTCTTCGACATCCCCCCGCGGGGAGCTATGTCCCTGACTCGATGCGTGGAGATACACGACCTCAACTCGGCCCTAATTTTGAAAATCAAAATCAAAATCCCGATTGTTCGGTTGAGACTTACAACTTGGACGAAATAGCACCGATCGCTCCCATCCCAGCTCCGGACAGCTCAATTTATCATAGGAATAGTCTAGAGCGCGCCCGAGAAACCCATATAGAACTTCAAGATGAAGAGGCTCGCGTTCCAGATGGGCATTTGCCTACTACTGACAAAGCTCTCACGTTCACTACAAAACTTCACACCCACTCCTATCTCATCTTCTTCTCCATCATGGGAACGCTCGCCAGAGAAGGTATGACAGCTTTACTCGTCTATCCTGGGGCACCAGTCATCTTCCCAACCCTATGGGTTAATTTTGCTGGGTGTCTCATCATGGGGTTCCTAGCTGAGGATCGCATGCTGTTTCGCCATGAATGGGGAGAAGGCACATACTGCAAGGAAGAAAACCAAAGTCCGGACACCAGTGGAGCAGTCTCGGATGACTCGACCAAAGATCAAGGAACTACAGACCTTGAGGCTGTAAAGAAGGCACATCTCAGTGTCAAAAAGACATTGCCTCTCTATATCGGCCTTTCGGTCGGGTTCTGTGGCTCATTCACAACCTTCTCAACATTCATCCTTGATTCTTTTCTCGCCCTTTCCAACGAACTTGAAACTTCTTCTGCGCCGACATCAGACCGGAACAAGGGTTACTCGTTCTGTGCACTTGCAGCCGTGGTCTTATTGACTGTTCATGCCTCTATGGGTGGTCTATTTTTGGGTGCCCATATTGCCATACTAGCGGACGACATCATGCCCTCACTGCCCTACCTCTTTATGCGCAAGTTTATAGACCGACTTGCAACCATTCTCGGCTGGGGCTGTTGGATTGGAGCGATATTTATATGCATCTATCCACCACATGATGAGTGGCGGGGGAGTGTTCTATTCTCCTTGGCCTTTGCCCCTCTGGGGGTGTTTACGAGATTCTATCTTGCAATCTACTTGAATGGCAGACTTCCAACATTTCCCTTGGGGACATTTGCCGCCAACGTGGTAGGATCTCTAATTCTTGCTATAGTTTGGGATATATCCCAGATCTTGGCACGGCCTTCACTTGGACACCAGTTGCTTGAGGGTGTCAAAAATGGTTACTGTGCCGTTGTCACTACTGTTTCTACCCTTGCTCTGGAGCTCTCCTCCCTCCAACGCGAACACGCTTACAGATATGGCACTATGAGTTTCTTGGTGTCTTTTGGGTTGATGGTTATCATTTCTGGTAGTTTTAAATGGACACGATGATGCTAGAGTCTGGAGCGGTTAAACGGGTTTGTTGGTAGATAGGAAACTCTCAGCAAGATTGTTAAGCTTTACCTGTTGTATAAGACTCAATTCTTACATGCATACTTCTGAATCTCAGCTTCCAAATAAAAGTAAACGTAGAGGATTACCCTAGCTCCATCTGTGCCGATGAGATGCTGGATATTCTTTATTTGTTCGGACCTCCCTGCATTTCTAGCACTCCCTTTTACTCCCGTTGTTCTTTAATCATTCCAATGTTACAATTCTCAACCCCAGCATTGAGCTTTTCCAGAAATCTTTCACATCTTCTGTGATGAGCACTCTGCGGTATATCATGCAACTCTTGTTGAAATACATGGAAGTTTTCTCTCACTGCTAAATAAACAGGTTCGCCAGAGCATCCCTCCTCTGATTGTCCCAATGTTGTTCAGAGTCTGTTGGAGTTCGTCGGGGTAAAGTGCTTGACATGCAGGGAGGAAGAGGATGCAATGGATACTGACGAATTGGCAGATATATTGTCCACACATATCTAGGCCTTGGAGTCTGAGTTCGTAGTTTTCAAATGAATGGCCAGCTTGGCAAAGATCGAGTGTCGTATTGGTTCCCAGGTCTTTGTCACAAACCTCACACTTCATCTGGAAGTAATTCTCTCGACACATGGTTTGGGTTCTGGATCTGGCCAAGATATGCTGAGCGATGGTATATAGTAGCAAGATGCTGGGGTGTTGATCTTATTGCTGCCGTTGTGTCCAACTACCTGACAGTGGCCCTTCTGCGAATATAGTGTAGAGAAATAGTAGCAGGTGCTGGTAGTATCGGGTTTGTCGACGAATTTCTGCTAGCAGCTCGGACCTTTCAGCTTCATGCATCTGTTGCTGCTGGTGCATGAACTAGGTTTATACATTAGAGGTAGCGCTGTTCTTCCACTTGGACCCCGAACATTCCACAAGCCGAAAACGTAGACGCTTCTATTCGAGGTACGAACATACTTACCAGGGTGGCATGGAACCCGGATGTCTCATAATGCTTTGTATAGTTTAGGCTGTCTTTGATTTTCAATCGTCGCTATGCCTCGTTAAAGCTATTTTCCTGCTCTCTGTGGCTCTCTTTATACCCAAATCCTTATCGGGTATGCCAGACTCTTCATGGGTCTCCTTGATGTTTGTATTACCGACTTTCTTCAGCTGCGTTGTTCAATCTTTTGGTCGTCTGAATCGGTCACTAGACAGCCTCCCGCTGTTCGGACTCTTTTGCGCCGAGCGAACAACGGTAATGGGCTGCAAACAAACAATCCCACAGCTTGATTCGTGTGACGCTGGCCGCGATATCAACCGACCCTTTCAAAGCCCCTGTTTTGACAATTGGGGGCCAGAAGTCACAGACTATCCAGAGTCGCATCTACACGTCCATCCTTGTAATTGGAGAGGCCTCTTTTTGGTACTTCAGTGCGACTAAGTCGCTGATAAAACATGATTTGCCTATTTGGTGCAGCTGAATCATACCCCTGCTGCATGGGTGCCTAGTGAGGCTTTTCAGGGTCTTGGTCTTTTAACCGCGAGCCTCGTAAGCCACCAAACGCAAAAATGTGCAAAGTTCTCTATCTTTTGTCACTTTTATCATTAATCACTGACTTTCTGCGTCACAAGTGCACACGGGCACAAAGCGACCAACCGCAGCGCTTTGGCAAACATTCATCATGTGCACTGAACACTTCACGCACTTTTACTGCATGTACTGCAGCGAATGCTTCAAGAAAGGGTACGAATGGGAGATTTGTCAGTTTGCTCAACAGACTGAGTCAAAGTCTATGGGATCGTGTGGATACACGGATGATGGAGTTGTTGCGAGCGTGTCGGAATATTGCCAGCAGTGTCCGCCTGATGATAGGAAGTGGAACAAAGTTACGCTTGACGGTGAAACAAAGAGAGAGTTGGCTTGAGAAATGTTCGGATAGTTTTACAGGAGATATGGATTTATTGTTTGCTTGCTCTGAGGAGGAATTTGCTTGGCGACGGCACATCACGACTACAACTCTTTCACAATCACCGATGGATATCATCCTCAACCGACGTTTCCTAAGTATCATTCCCGTTGGACTTCAGCACTGAGAGTCAAAGTTACATATGCTACCTGCCATTCACTGTCATCATCCTCAAGCTATAGCTATAAATCCTCCTTGTCTTACGTTCCCGACCGCGAATTTCAACGCTGCCTAATTTGTGTATCTATATCTCAAACTCACACCTAAACAAGACTCATTCCCCTCACAATGTGCTACCACGTAACAGTCAACTACATATGCTCCGTGTGCAGTAATAGAATCGACTGTGGCAAACAAGGTCTAAGATATCAGTGAGCATGCCATTCTTCAACAGGGTTTTCGGGTCGTGTGAAATTTTAGGTTTGTAGGAGTGAATACCGTAGTTGAGAGTTTGCTCTTAAAACGAGATCTCATTATTGTAATGTAGGTAATGTAATTGTATTTACTATGCTGCTACAAAGCCCATCTTGCGACACTATCGGGTCATTTTGACGAATCACATTTCCCATCATCTGGATTGAAAATATGCAGTGAATCACTGGGCTATGGCTTTGTTCTCATTTTTATATGGTCATTGAGTAACTTCAGAAAAGTATCCTCGTAGCTTCTCATCTTCTTTGATTCGCATCAATTTGCAGATATCTATAAAACACTGTCAAATCCTGTCAAGGCATAATTTCTATGATTCGATCTTAAACACCTAGCAACATTTCTTTGAAACAAGAAACAACGAAATCCCTTTCAAACAGCTTCTCAGAATGTGCCACGATCTGACGATCCATTACATGTGCCCCGTCTGCGAGAACAGGTGGAACTTTGAGAAGCACGGTCTTTTATGCAGGAAGGCCAGCGAAACGAAGAGCAGGCTCTTCGCATCGTGCGGGAATGAATATCCAGTGACATTATGGAATCAAGAGGAGATTTGCGAAGAGTGTTTGGCGCGCGATCAGCCATATCCTCCGATTGAAGTCGTCATCACAAGGCGGTAGCGAGGACCAACACTTTGGGGCATTAATGTCGTGAATATCTTCTTTTAGCGTGCTGTAGCTATAATTCAAACCTCATTTAGAGGCTTACTTTCACACAACGTCTCTTTGACTGAGTTCATCTATGACTGCTTGCAGATCCTGTGCGTTTGTTAACAGTGGGTGACCCATCTATTATTACTTGGTTAATAAGGCGGCAGTGCCAAACACTGCACTGCATTTCTTTCACTTTAATCAACTAAACCCCAACAAAGACATCTTGAATCTCGTTGGGCAAAGTCTCAACTAAACGGTCTTTCCGACATCACTCTGAATTCCTTCCCTCCCATCCCTCAAAATAAGCCAACCTCATATCAACTACGACATCACGACCGCCACCATGTGCGTAGCCATAACCCGCGTCTTCTACTGCATGCGCTGCAACAACGAGATCTACGAAGAAATCGAGTGTCAAGAGTGCGAGCTCTACCTGCAGTTCAAGCGCTGCGGAAAGACCGACATAAACTTGAGCTTCAAGTGCGAGGCCGCCCTTTGCATTTTGTGCGCCTCGCTCCCACCAGATAGCCAGGTCCCCTTTTTGACGCAGCCTCCGCAGGGTAGTACATCTACTATTATGCGGCATTTGAGACTTATGTACGGTCGGCGTTGAAAGAGATCTCTGGGGGTTGATGTGGGTGATTAGCTAATATTATTCATGGATGTTCATTAACTCTGTACAGACTCTTATGTTTGCCGTCGCCGATGAGGCATACGAGCTCAGGACCTAACGACGAAATAAAAGCTTACTTGAGTTGGGGACTAGAGGTTCTGTTGCAGCGAGAAACATGAGTGGTTAGCTGCGAGGGCTTCTTGATTGTCGGTGCAGATATTGGATCATCGACGAATTTGCTGCATTTCGGCGGCCAACCTCCCAGTCACATTGGACCTTGGCCAAGATATCGCCAGTTTATATCACTGAAACAACAAACTCGGGCGCCTTTCATCCCACCATGACACAGAATAGCTCATATCCGATGATTCAGAACATGTAGCCTATTGTTCCCTTTTCATCCATTTGTTCGGAACTTCGCACAAGCTGAATCAGACTTGTTCAGCACAACAAAGCCATTATACAATTACTGTTTCTATGTTCAGAATTTTTTCCCTTTTCTTTATGAATGCCCTCACCATTATTCATGACCTGTTCATCCTGACCTCGACTATAAATTCGGCCCGCATTCTCTCCTTTCCAAACCAACCCATCTTTCAATCTCCAACTTCCCTCCCAACTCACAACCCATCCACAGATTTCTCTATACCATTCACCATGTGTTGCATGATCAACAGCACTCAGGTCTGCTCCAGCTGCGGCGAGACCGTGGACACGAGCCTCAAGCGAGACAAGTGTCAGCATTACGGCACTACCGAATGCAAGCAGGAGAATGTATATGTCAGGAAGACTGTCTCCGCGAGCAACTGTTCTAAGTGCTCCAAGGATGGTAATAAGGGTGGAAAGAAATGAATGGGGGCTTCTGGCCTGTCTCTGGAGGCGTCAGCAGTTGGGTCCTGTGTTTTGATAGCACGTTGAACTATTAGACAGGATAGTTGGAGGTTACCTTGTCATGGAATTAGATAGGCGGTTGCTTGGAATCATATTCTAAAGCTGGTTCTTGGGATAATGAAACACTATTAACTTCCTAATAATTGAAGTTTTCTCAGTGACCTCCAGATATCGGGATTGAAAGCTGTCTATGAAAACGTGATAAGGGTTTGAGTTCGCCCACTACTCACGCCGAGGACCAGTGGTGATTATCGACAACACATCATGTCGCCGGGCTACTCTTCCCAGTGATTCCAGCTCCTAAACGATTATATCACGTTGCTCCGCATCCCTTTCATCCCGATTAAGCAAACGTGCCCAAGCACTCGCCAGAGACAACCAGTTCAAATAATCCAAACTGACAACCATATCGCTAAAGGATCAACTTGTGTTATCCTCTACGATGTGCATTGTCTACCACGTCAAGATAATGTGCCGGAAACGCGGTGATCATATTAGAACTGACATAGATCCCAAGAAATGCAACAAGGCGAACAAGGGGGAACGACGTCTCAAACGGTAAAAAGATGGGGGTGAGCAGCGGGAGAGTGAGTTGGGATGCAAGGCTTGCAGAGCTGCAAAACAGATGAAGCGATAGCTTGGATTGGATTGGGCCATAGCTAATTCGCTTTCAGCATTCGTTTGTTGCTTTTCTCAGGGGCCAGGGCTAGTGGGAGCGTTTGATATCCTTTGGTCAGTTTGATGATTGTTCAGTGCTTCGCTTAGGAGACGCTATAGTCCTGTGAGTCTTTGTGGCCCAGAATGATTATCCAGACGTCGCTTCAGTCATTTGGACTCAAAGTTGAATTTGATTAAGCGCTATGTTTGAATGAGTGAGATACAAACGCTCCCAGCAAAACCACCAGTATAAATACCACTGCACCCACCTCCATCCCATCTCTACACTCTCCAATCCATCTCACAATCTATCTCTTCACTCTCCATAAATCCACGTCAACAGACGCTCTATCACTGCTAAGAACAAACTCTGTGCTCAACCATGTGCTTCATTCACACCACCCGGCTCGTCTGCAAGACATGCGGCCATCAAAACGCCATACCAAGAACAGCTCCTTGCAGTGAGGCCAACAGTGTTGAGAAGCCATGCAAGAAGCAGCGTATGCAGACAACTACCTTGATCGATGTCTCCAAGTGCCCCCAGTGCAAGACTAAGGCGGCCAAGGCTAAGGAATGCAAGACTGAGGCGAAGGAGGAATGAAAGCTGTATTGCTGAAAGGGGCCTAAGGCTTTAAGAACCATGACTGGATTGACCTTGGATTTAGGTACAACATGGGTAGATTGGGTAGTGAAGCAATCTCAGAGTGATAGTCTCAATACTATTTGTTGACTTTAGTTGATAGCCATGTCCGTGAAACATTGCACAAGTCTGACATGTTGACTCAACCCTTTTCCTCACCGTGACACATTTGGACACCGACGATAGAATGAGAAACCCACCGTGACACTCAAACCCTCCAACGTCGTTGTGCATATATAGTTCCGTAACTCAAGCCCCCTTCTCTCCTATCATATCTCTCCCCCCAGATGTATCTCTCCACTCGCAATTAATCTACCATTCAACATGTGCAACCTCGTCTTCACCAAATACCGCTGCCGAGTCTGCGACCACATCATCGACCATGAAACGGTCACAGAAAAGTGTAACTCTGCCAAGAAATCAGGCAGAGCTTGCTTAAAGCAAAAAATAGTGCCGTCGACTATTCATTCGGATCAGAAGAATTGCAAGGACTGCGTTAAGAAGAAGAAGGAGGGTCAGAGGGGGGTTAAGCGTAAGCTTTGGGGGTTTGGTTTTGGGATTTAGACATAACATATTTCCTTAAACCTGGGCCATTACCCACTGGG
This sequence comes from Fusarium odoratissimum NRRL 54006, assembly GCF_000260195.1. NCBI lineage: Eukaryota > Fungi > Ascomycota > Sordariomycetes > Hypocreales > Nectriaceae > Fusarium > Fusarium odoratissimum. The sequence goes on along the minus strand of NW_022158692.1, from coordinate 745,691 downwards.
CCCTCGCCTTTAAAGTCCCGGTGATGCTGTATGCCTTGGGTTGAGGGTTTATGGAAGGAAGCACCCGCAGTCTGTGCTACAGAGCACGGCATTCGGTAACTTGACGGTTCTTCGGTGAAACACTTCAAGATAAGGACTTTACATAAACAGCAGAGCAGCTCCTTTTCTCTCCTAACTTCTCAATAATAAGATATCAACTCTCTCTTTTCTACTCAACTCATCAACCGAAAGATCCAAATGTGCACTATTCACAGTGCAGGCTATCTCTGTAGGAAGTGCTCCTACCTCGTCTCCATGCCCGTGGAAGAAACGAAATGCGCTCATTTTCTGGAGAAGCGACCTGGTATTTGCGTTACGACGACAAAGCATGATACCATCTATGTTCACGAGGAGGAGTGTTTGCAGTGCAAGGAAGCGAAGAGGAAGGAGAAGGGTAAAGGGAAAGCGGATAATTGATTTATTTGGTCGGGAGACGTGTTCACGGCTTTTGTGTTCTGTATGAACTAATATCCAAACGATGACTTCATGGGCTGGGGCCAAGTTCGCTGTCTTGTTTATATGAACGAAAGGCTCTGTATCTGAACTGCCTGAGTGCCCAGCTACTTTGTTCGGCCGAAACATCCATTCCTTCAACACTTTCACGCGATCGGCTCGGATTCTCCTAGGTACCCATGAACACTTAAATAGAACATCGCTTTTCTCTCTTATAGATACAACAGGTTTCCCTACTTGAATCACCACCGTATCCCATCATCACATCGTCCACAAACATACTCAACTGGCACAAAGAGTCAACTCACCACAACAAAAGCCCAATATCCTCACCAAACCAAAATCACCAAAATGTGTCAACTATCCAGCACCGCTACCATATGCGACTCCTGCCGCCATCTCATCAACTACACCTCCAGCAAGTCCTTCTGCCCTCTTGTCTTGAACCTCGTGACAAGTAATTTAAGTTTGAACACCGTTGATGGAATGGGGGAAAGAGTGTGTCTTGAAGAGCCGGAGGATATAACTCGTTATGTTCCTAGGCATTTTTGCAAGCGTTGCGATGGTAAGTAAGGCAATGTTGAGGTCTAAGGTTGGAAGTGGAGAATGCCCAGCCCCGGAATTTTACTTTGGGGCGGAGTTCCCGTCGCCGAGCCGGAAGCTTGAGATGGAAAGGAGGCTAGATTTCATTGAGTAAGGCGAGCTTTGGAGATGGTTACCCTGAAGGAAGAGCTTTAGTTGGACCTTTATTCGTTCATTGGTGCTCTTGATTATGTCATTGGATAAATACAGCAGAATATCTCTGTTGGTCTATCCTCTGCCACATTATATTGATGAAACGTGATTCTGAATGTTGAGAAGTAAGCATTGTATCTTGTCAGCTACCGAGATCCCCATAATCCCAGGTCAGCACTTCAAACTCACTTCTGGCTTTATGTAAGTCTGCGATACCGGCTGTATCTTTGACATCTCCATTGTTTCAGCAATTTATCTCAACGTTGCGGCACTACATCACTCACCGAAAGTCCGGCAGAAAGGTTCCAACAATTTCTTCCAGCGGGGATCGCCATGGCCGATTCCGAGGCTACTCTCAAAGCATCGTCGTCAAATCCAACCAACGATGAACGCTACCAACTTCCTTACTCAGAAATGTGGAGGTGCAATAATTCATCGAGTCAGAAGAACCCAATTTCTCCAATGTAACCTAGACCATGAACATGACCACGAGACTGGTAAAAGTCGATTGACTTTTCGGATGTAAACGTAAACCCGAGTCACCCACTAACATTTCGTGGCTATCCATGATGGGAATAAAGTCATGCACCTTTAGAATACACGGCCGAGTATACACCGATTAAAAAAGAGCATCAAAGCACGACGGCACTTATAAACGGGAGTTTAGATATCGCCCGAGATGCGGAACTAATACGAGAATATTAGTGAGAGCAATTGACTTGTCGTGTGGCTGATAACGTTACAACCCAGATAAAATACATTTCGTCCCGTCATGATGGCCTGAACGGTAACGACTCCGGGCCGAAGCCACTGTAACATCAGCGTCACCAGGCCACTGTACTGGGTCGATAAACGGGTTCATGTCAAAAAAGATTATCGTGGAGAAGGGAAAAAAGACTCATGACCTTGAATTGACAGTTACAGGGAAGAAACCAAGGTTGGTGTGTGATCAGCACCTGTTTCGAGGTATACAGTTCGTATGGTTTTGATTCCGATCTCCATCAACGTTAAAAAGCTACCTAATTTCTCCGCATGAACGAAGCGTGCGAGTCCACAACAGGGCCGATTTGAATTGCGGAGAAGAAGCTGTCTCCCCCAGACTTGAGAGCCACCCCCGGCAATTGAGATGAATAGGCTAACTCAATTGACAAACTCAGTATAAATTCGCTGGGAGAACTTCGGATCCTCGGACAGATAGCGGCCGTATTATTCATTCTGTGGAGTGGTAAACCTGGGGCATGACACCATCACCAGCAGTCGGGGATATCTTCCATTGGACGCAGCGGCTAAGCTGCGGTAGATTTAAGGAAGTGAAAAGTTCGCCGATGGAGATTAAACTGGGAATGGCATCACACGACGGGTTTGCATCGTGAAAGTGAAGGAGAATGTTACTCCGCATCGTCCATGTGAGCTAGTGAGGTGTTCCTCTGTACGGGGGAGTAATTGAAGCCGACGCTAACACTTACAAAATTTGCAATGACGCAGACAGGCAAGTTTTGTACAGGAGGAGCAAGAGGTTGGACTGGTGATCGCCGAGGGCAAGGGAAAGTGTAGCCGGTGCTGGGAATATATAAGTTGTAGCTGATAGCCTCACAAAAATGAAAAAAAGAGATCATCATCACTGAGCGCCATTCATCTCTACTCTCTCACAATGGCTAGCATTCGATCTGTGTTGGTCTCGGGTCTTTTGGCCGCGGGTGTCAATGCCCAAGCCTACGATTCGAGTGATCGCGCTGAAGATGCTTTTAGCTGGGTTCAGCCTAAGAACACCACTATTCTTGGACAGTACGGCCATTCGCCTCATTACCCTGCCAGTATGTTCACCAACTCCATCAATTGAGGTGAGGTTATACTGACGATCATAGACAATGCTACTGGCAAGGGCTGGGAAGATGCCTTCGCCAAGGCCCAAGACTTTGTCTCCCAGTTGACACTCGAGGAAAAGGCCGACATGGTCACAGGAACACCAGGTCCTTGCGTCGGCAACATCGTCGCCATTCCCCGTCTCAACTTCAACGGTCTATGTCTCCACGACGGTCCCCTCGCCATCCGTGTAGCAGACTATGCCAGTGTCTTCCCCGCTGGTGTATCAGCTGCTTCATCATGGGACAAGGACCTCCTCTACCAGCGCGGTCTCGCAATGGGTCAAGAGTTCAAGGCCAAGGGCGCTCACATCCTCCTTGGTCCTGTCGCCGGTCCACTTGGACGCTCGGCGTACTCTGGTCGTAACTGGGAGGGTTTCTCGCCGGATCCTTACCTCACTGGTATTGCGATGGAGGAGACCATCATGGGACACCAAGATGCGGGTGTCCAGGCTACTGCGAAGCACTTTATCGGTAACGAGCAGGAGGTCATGCGAAACCCTACTTTTGTTAAGGATGGGTATATTGGTGAGGTTGATAAGGAGGCTCTTTCGTCTAACATGGATGATCGAACCATGCACGAGCTCTACCTCTGGCCTTTTGCCAATGCTGTTCATGCCAAGGCTTCTAGCATGATGTGCTCTTACCAGCGTCTCAACGGCTCCTACGGCTGCCAGAACTCAAAGGTTCTGAACGGTATCCTGCGAGATGAGCTTGGTTTCCAGGGCTACGTTATGTCTGATTGGGGTGCTACCCACGCCGGTGTTGCTGCCATCAACAGCGGTCTCGACATGGACATGCCCGGTGGTATTGGCCAGTACGGCATGTACTTCACCAAGTCATTCTTCGGCGGCAACCTCACCCGCGCCGTCAACAACGGCACCCTCGACGAGACCCGCGTCAACGACATGATCACCCGCATCATGACTCCCTACTTCTGGCTCGGCCAGGACAAGGACTATCCCTCCGTCGACCCCTCCAGCGGCGATCTCAACACCTTCAGCCCCAAGAGCACCTGGTTCCGCGAGTTCAACCTCACCGGCGAGCGAAGCCGTGACGTCCGCGGTAACCACGGTGACTTGATCCGCAAGCACGGCGCCGAGTCCACCGTCCTTCTCAAGAACGAGAAGAACGCCCTCCCCCTCAAGAAGCCCAAGTCCATCGCCGTCTTTGGTAACGATGCCGGTGATATCACTGAGGGTTTCTACAACCAGAAGGACTACGAGTTTGGCACTCTTGTCGCTGGTGGTGGTTCCGGTACTGGTCGTTTGACATACCTTGTTTCGCCTCTTACTGCCATCAATGCTCGTGCTAAGCAGGACGGCACTCTTGTTCAGCAGTGGATGAACAACACTCTTATTGCTACCACCAACGTCACTGATCTTTGGATCCCTGCTACTCCTGATGTCTGCCTTGTTTTCTTGAAGACTTGGGCTGAGGAGGCTGCTGATCGTGAGCACCTTTCCGTTGACTGGGATGGTAACGATGTTGTCGAGTCTGTTGCTAAGTACTGCAACAACACTGTCGTCGTCACTCACTCTTCTGGTATCAACACTCTTCCTTGGGCTGACCACCCCAACGTCACCGCCATTCTCGCTGCCCACTTCCCCGGTCAGGAGTCCGGTAACTCCCTCGTTGACCTCCTCTACGGCGATGTCAACCCCTCTGGTCGTCTTCCCTACACTATCGCTTTCAACGGCACTGACTACAATGCTCCTCCTACCACTGCCGTCAACACCACCGGCAAGGAGGACTGGCAGTCTTGGTTCGACGAGAAGCTCGAGATTGATTACCGCTACTTCGACGCGCACAACATCTCCGTCCGCTACGAGTTCGGCTTCGGTCTCTCCTACTCCACCTTCGAAATCTCCGACATTTCTGCCGAGCCTCTCGCCTCCGACATCACCTCCCAGCCGGAAGATCTCCCCGTACAGCCCGGCGGCAACCCCGCCCTCTGGGAGACCATCTACAACGTGACCGTCTCCGTCTCCAACACTGGAAAGGTCGACGGCGCCACCGTTCCCCAGCTCTACGTCACATTCCCCGACAGTGCTCCTGCTGGTACACCACCTAAGCAGCTCCGTGGCTTCGACAAGGTCTTCCTTGAGGCTGGTGAGAGCAAGAGTGTTAGCTTTGAGCTGATGCGTCGTGATCTCAGCTACTGGGATATCATTTCTCAGAAGTGGCTTATTCCTGAGGGAGAGTTTACTATTCGTGTTGGATTCAGCAGTCGGGACTTGAAGGAGGAGACAAAGGTTACTCTTGTTGAGGGGTAGTTTAATAGGTTTATGATGTATGAGATATGCCCTAATTACCTAGATAGTAAATCCACGTTAATGTTAGTTCAAAGCGGCTTGTTTCCTGTGATAGTGTCTATGAGTGACAGGTAATAGAGTATCTCACGCAGTGCTGATGATCTGTTCCTGGGGTTTGCAGTGTTTGACAGTGATGCATGTTGACAGTGACCGGTTGAGCTGAGCATCAAAACACAGATGCTTCCCTGACAACGCCAGAGAAAGTTACTGTCCCCTCTTCATCTCATCTCAGTACCGTGAGACTTCCATCTCTCGACTCTACAAACATTCACGAAGAGTCCTCGAGATAGTCCTCTCATCTCGTAAGTCAATGCGCATGGATCAAAAGCAAGATACTGACCTCACCAGCATCGCCATGTCTCACGATCTCCAAGATGAGGAGGCCATGACTGCAGAAGTTGATCGTTACATGGCACGTGTCTTCGACAACTTGACCTCCGCCGACCCAGTCCCCATGCCCAAAGAACCAGTCTACACATTCTCCGTCTCTGCCGTCCCCGTTGGCCACTTCAAAGAAGACCTTCCCGACGAAGTCCCATCCGCCAACCGCAAGAAAGACGCGAGTGCCTGGCTGATGGTGAAGCGAGGCGGCGACAAGACTGGGTTCCTCTGGTGTGACACCGATGGCAAACCCGCGGACAAGAAGTACATCCAGATGGCTCCCGGTCTTACCGCCGAATTTATTAAGGAGCAGCTGGTGGCAATGTACAACTTCCAGGAGATGAAGCTTGTGGAGAAGTACAACTGGGATATCAACATTGCGATGGGTCGACGAGTAATTGTCAAGTTCGCGGCTCGGGGAACGGCTGAGCCGCCTGTTGTTGATGATGAGGATCGGCCCGGGCAGTACTTGAAGGAGTATGTGTTTTGCAATGAGACGGATCCTGAGCTGAACTGAGATCTGATGATGTGGTATGGGGGATTTGGGGGTACGACAACACGGGATGATGGCAGTGTATCAGGACTATATCGCGTTCAGCTGTTCGTTTGCAGCGACGGATATAGAACAAAAGATCATTTCATCCCATCAGTTGTTCATTGAACGCACAAATTGCTTTGAGCCTCAACTGACAAGACTTACTCTTTGTTCATTATGTGATATGTGATGAATGAACATGACAACGGCAGACAGCAACTTACGCCTGAGTTCCTTTGTTTAATTTCTGAACAAAAGAAAAGTGCATAGTAACCTGAACTCAATGTTTAATAAGTGGTGAGTGAGTATGAGCTGACTTAGACACCTCATGACATTAACTTCATAACATCACGTCCTTGAAAACCTATATATAGTCGGTCCATCCCATAGAACACTCCAAGATACATCATCATTTCATTCAGACAATTACTAACAACTCAGCCCAACATCAATATCCCCGTCTCAACTTCAGACCCAAACACCTTCTAACATCAACTAACACCAGATCAACATGTGTAAAAACTTCATCACAACAACAACATGCCGAAAGTGCGGCCACTGTGTCAACATCGAATTCGACGACAAGTTCTGCGATGACTTCAAGAAAAAGGGGAAAGAGTGTCGCCGAGAAGTGGAGCACAAGCAGAAGGGGGCTGATCCTTCAAAATGCTCCGAGTGCAAGCAGAGACGCATGTCACTGTAACTCTTTTATAAGGTATTTATCATCAACCTCGAGGAGCTAACCTCTGAACGTGTGGTAAGAGAGAAGGAGAAAGGCTTTAACTGGGAGAGCTATGCGTTACGGCTCAAGGTCATTCTTGTGGAGAAGAAGTGAAGCTATCACGAACGTTCAGTCGATTAACTAGCTAAGCTCATTATTTAGCCCACAATTGCAATTTTATAGTGAAAATGTCTTCCTAGATGCAATTGAAAGAAATAAAAACAATGATTTCAATTTTGTATTTGAAGATGCCAGTTCTAATATGCTTTTGTGAAGTTCTCTTATGATGTAAGGATGATGTAGGGTACCTCGGTCAAGGTATGGATCAAGTCGCGTACGTGCGTATCGTGGCTCGATCTGTGGCGTAGGGCTGACCAGATAGACCACTGACGAGCTCGCCAAATGCCACATGGACGCGATTGACGATATTTGTCAAGGAATGATAGCTGTCGGAGGTATTACTGAGTCAATGATTAGAGTGGGCGTTCCGTGATCCACGCAACAGGCGTATAGATTGGCCAAGTGTTTACTGGCGACCTCAATTGAAGTCGCAGAACCACGAATAGGCCATTGAAGCTGATCCCGGGCTTAAAGTCAAATCTAATCTCGAAACATGGCAGCATTGACTCAATATCAAAGCGCGATACATCAAACTTACACACGGTCCCAAGCCCATCATGAAACCAAGCCCAAGACGTGCTGCTCACTAAACCCTAGAAAGAATCTTCAAAGGTGGATATTCTGCATAACTACAGAAGACAAAAGCGAATAAAAAGCAAGGCAAGTAATCCCAGCCAGACTCTTTTATGCTTTTTATCAAAAGGGATTGGTCTACAAGTCTCCAAACGCGAGACCAGTCTCGATGGATTCAATGGTGGAGACGTGTTGAAGAAATTGGAGGTTGAACACCTCAAGACAGGAGGTTGGCTTTCAACAACAGTCCCGTTAAAATCTCAACGGCATTTCTTCACAACTGTATTAAAACGTGCAATTAAAGCAGGGAGATATTGAGTTAAAGACAGCAATAAAGGGGATATACGGGGAAAAAAAAAGGAGATTGTTACATATGAGACATCAAACATGTCAAGCAAGGATCTAAAACGCAGTCACTATAACTCAGCGCGTCCAGCGAACGTCATCATTATCGATACACCAACACGGGTGCCCACATTACCACTCAACGCGCCCCCATCCAGGACCGCGTTAGGCACCTAATTCTCATCAAGCTCACTAAATTACAGCGCTCTCAACCACTGTAAAAACGCCAACGCCAAAAAACCACGACAGCTCGCGAGGCGCCCGCGTTCAACCCTTCCCGCGTTAAAAGGGCAAAGCGGAGCATGCCTCTTTAAATACCTCCCGCTACCCAACACGAGAGCCTTTCTTACAATCTCACCACCACCTGCACGCTCTACTTCCTACATACAAAAAAAGGTTTCACGCTTGGTCGAGTTCTTTGAGACCGATGATTTGTCTGATTCATTCTTTTATTACCCTATGATTTAAAAAAAGGAAGTATACTTCTTAAAGAGAGAGACCGCCTTTCGTGTCGTCATCGTTCTTCTACCACGACGCCTGTTGGCGAGACATTAAGAAGGATAAGGAAGAAAATTGGAGGGAAAAGAAAGATTCGATCTTGATTTCGAATTCTGAGCGAGTTTGAAGTTTGCACTTTACGCGTGTTACCTGGTCTCGTCTCCTTCGTCTCTGGACGCGATCCAGTCCGGCCTCGATCCTCGATCTACAACACCACGAACCGGATACAACTCCTACAGAAGGACCAAAAACCGCAAAAATGGACTCTTTGGGCTCATCACCTCGAAAAGGCTCCTCCGCCGAACCAACACTACCAACAATGAAGCCCTACTCCCTCGCCGGCTCCAAGCGTTCAGCGCCGAGTCTACTCCCGCCCTTTGAGCCGCTCTCATCATCTCCAAACCTCCCTCGACCCGTGAAGCGACAAAATCTCGGTTCTGGCCGTTCCTCATCCCGAGCTCACCTCAAATATCCTACTCCTGTCCCTACGTCAAGTACAGGTATCCTCTCGAGTTCCCCGCCTCAACGGTCCGCTACCGCTTCCGAGCGTGCCCCGCTCGCTGCCGTCCCCGCTGTCGAACTCTCGGAAAACGGCGAGACCCTCATCATGGGCCGATCGTCAAACTCGTCACACTACCAGATCTCCGCTGACCGCCTCGTCTCCCGCGTCCACGTAAAGGCTCGCTTCGTCGCTGCTGCGAGCCCGCTTGAGCCCAGCAAGATTGAAATCGTCTGCAATGGCTGGAATGGTCTCAAGTTGCATAGCCAGGGTCGTACTTGGGAGCTGTACAAGGGCGATAGCTTCACCAGTGAAACAGAGGGCTCCGAGATCATAATCGATGTGCAAAACTCGCGTGTTCTCGTCCAATGGCCCAAGCGGGCTCTTGATCATCTCTCCGACACCACTTGGGATTCTCCTCCCTGCCAGGCTCGTGCCCAGGCCATTCTCCAGTCTTCCCCTCCTCGTCGCGCTTCTCGTATTGCTTCTCCCGAGAGCCCCACGCCTGCTAGTCTCTCTAGCTCCCGCCGCCTCCAGGCTCTGCTCCCCGGACAGCGTGACATTGAAATCTACGAAGACGATGCTGAGCCTGAGCTCCCTCAGCACAGGCATGATCCTACTAACATCAATGTCAGCATGTGCACCGATGTGACTGCCAGCTTCAGCAGTGAGATCAGTGATGGTGAGGACAACAACCCTGATGAGGAGAATGATCCTATCGTGCACTCTTTCGGGCCTTTTGGCGCCGACATTTCCTGCCGGTTGGCTTCGATAACGACAAAGTCTCCCAAGGTGTTCAAGGGTGTCAAACGTGCCAACCCTCTCCACAGCGCTATTGCTTCCGATCTGTTCGCTCCTCGTCAGATTCCTGCTCCTCCTCAGTCTCCTCGCAAGCAGCAGGCCAGAACCGAGTCTCCACTCTCGTCTCCTCCTCGAATGTCTTCTCCGACTCCGGAGATCTTCAGGATGTCCTTTGAGTCCCACCCTGCTGTTGGTAACCATGTCATCAACCAGCTCGCTTTCTCGCGTTTGTCTTCGACTCCTCTGTCCACCATCATGGCCCACCTCCCCTCCGAGGAGAAGCGAGACATTTCCAAGGACGATCTTCGCGATGTTATCGAGAGTACACCCTGCATTGGTATCATCAAGCGTCAGGGCAAGGATGCAGCTGGCAAGCCCCTCGAGAGCGAGTACTACTACGTGCCGGAGGAAGATGATGACCAGCAACGTCGCGCCGCAGTCGTCGATGGTCTTCGCAAGCCCAGTCTCCGCGCTTGTCGCAAGCAACACAAGGTTTGTAATATTCTTGACTTTACAATATGCACTCAAACTTACGCTGTATAATAGCAATACTACTGGAAGCGTCCCAAGACTCCTTGATCCACCCGTCTTTCCACGTACATACGATTCTTCGCTCCGAGAGATGACTACATGAATCTCAAAGTTTCCTGTTCAACGGTGGATGTCTGTGTTTTTGCTGTATACCCCCTTTATCATTTCCATGTTTTATTTTTACATTTCTTGTCCATGACGGCTCTCATGTTTCGCAAACTGCATAGCATCGGCGTCTTAGTTTATTTTATTTCTGCATGATGGAGTTGGAAGGGCTTAACAAAAAAGGGACCGAGATATGCCTTGTTGAGCATATAGAAAGGAAAGGGTTTGGGGTAGCGTATTCTTGTACCTGTTTTTAATGTGTGTATGGTATGTTGTATGAGAGCAAAGCAATGGAATATCACCAATTAACCTGTTGAATTACGACGATTGGTTGCTTATGTGAGAAGGTCATATAGTTGGTGGATGATCTGATGAGCATCACGAGGTCAATTGAGAGTCTCGACTCTTACGTGCATGATTCCACCAACGAACGAGGCCTGTAGCCCTTTAACCTGGGGCACATTACATTGGGGTACCCCGGAGAATGCCACATGCATTTGATGTAACTCCAAACCTCAATTTCTCTCTTTACCCGGGCAGATCAACCTGTAGAAACATTGCCGAATAAAGACAGGTGCATATTCAATGATACAACCCAAGAATACTTATAAATCACAGTGGTATATCTGTGACGCACTGCATTGATCGCTTATCACCGCATTGATTGTTATTATCACAGCATTATATCCACCATCACACGACACCCCAAATCCCGAGGTCCGATCTCGTCCATCACGGAGAGTGCAAACTCTAAAAGCCCGAGATAATCACGCCTCAGCGTCACTTTATGTATCAGGCCATTCAATTCGCCACATCCAATCATCTACATCCGTATCCCCAATCATCAACGCTTGGGTCCAATCAGTCACCAAATGAATGCTAGGAATCACGCTTGTAGGGGTCGAGCTGAAGAGGGGGTTCTCTTATGATATAATTATGCTTCCGGGAAGAAAACGTGTATAAATATGACAACGAGGTCCTGATTCAAAGGAAGCTGCAAGTAAGAAAGTTAAACTTGACTACCATAACTTGAGCTATCGATTGACGTTATTGTTATTGAGGGTAAGTGCACTGAAGGTTTGGGATATAAGACATACTGATTGAAGCTACAGCAACTCACATACCAACAAACCTCTATATCAACATTCACCTCATCGCCATCACAACATCAAACCTACAACCCAATTCTTCAATATAATACCATCACTCACAATGGATCGCCAACCAACAGCAATCTCAACATCCCACACAACCCCTCCCTCAGAAGGTACACAGCACAGCTACACGCTTCCAATTCTGCACAAGCTGACTTCGTCATCTGCAGCTCCAACTTCTCCATCCGCCCAAGCCGGCGCCGACCGATGCATGCGCCACACGAATAGCTGGACGCCCTCGATCCAGCGACGACAGAGCTGGAGTCCAGAGGAGCAGAAGCATGAGATGCACATGAACAAGATTGGGCAGGTCGCTACAGGTCCTGGGTTTACAGAGCGAGAGGGCTCTTAGATCAATAATGACAAAATAAGGACAAAAGGGAAATTGTAATTGTACGGAACGATTAATGGAATGGGCATGGAAAACACAAGGATGCAAAAAGGTCACGGACATTGTACACTACAGATTGGCTACCAAGAGGAACAGCCCAAGAATGAACACGATTGCTTAATAACTTGTAATAAACGAATGTCATTGTAATCGTGGCTATCGAATGATGCAAATTGATGTGCCGAGGTATCTTGACTCCGTAGCTCCGTGTTATCATGCTCCGCTGAATGCGTCCCACGTAAACTTCCAACAAAGAAAACAGGCTATCATATCATAAACGCTTGGGATGGCTGACCAATCGCTGCAATCCCAATACAAAACTCCAAGGAAATTTCTCACCATATACCTTAAAAGTGAACCTTTGCAAAACTCCCATCCTTCAACATATAGGCAGTGTCGTCCGAGCCAATTCCGTATCCCGTATCCTCTAGTTCTGCGGCTTCACATCAGAATTCCTAATACTTGAAGACTTCGTCAAAAAGGCCGCCGCATAAACCGAACCTGCAACTACACCAGTTCCCACCAGAATCTTGCGCCCAATGCTTCTCTTCTTGGTCGACTTCTTCGTCTTAGAATTCGTCCATCGCCGAGCTGAGAACCGCTTAGATCTTTTGCAATGACTGTCAGTCCAAATCCTGTAAATGCTGTCAGAGGTGGGAGAGTTTCCACCCTGACTAACCATTTCATCGGCTGACTGCATTTTGCGAAAGATCAACATCTGCCCGCTGCCCGACACTACTTCGTAGCCTTCCTCCTGAAGTGATTTGAAGTAAGGTAGAAACTTGGCAGGGTCCACCAGCTTGACAAGAGCATCAGGAATAGGCATTGGCCTGTCACTAGCGCCGACTGCGGAATTGGCTTCGGCCACGCTCATCACCCTCGAAACTGGGTCAAAAGCGACAATTTTGTATGAGGCCATGTTGGGCATCTCTGATGTCTTTGTCGTAGACTCTTTAGCTTCAGGTGTGTAATGTTTCTCCATGATAGGCATCGTTGGGCGCCCACACTCTTCGGAATAACTTGTCTGCAGACCCTGAGGCTCGTGCGAATACAGATCCTTAATTCTCTTGGCCGCATAGCGATCTAGTGCCGTTTTTAATCTTGTGTCATCCACAGGAAAGCTCTCGTCCATAGATCCGGGCTCGACATCTTCCATAGAGCTTAAGCTTTCTTTCACGGATGATGTTCCTGAAATGTTATTGGGAAGCAGTACCGACTTGGACGATGAATTGTCCCTGCTCCAGGACCTGGCAAAATCCTCAGGAAAGTCTCGTACATAGTTCCCCGTAAGTTCGGAAGCATGTGCCGTCTTGACCTGCTGACCTTTATTGCCAGACAGATCTTGGTTCTTGGCTCGTTGACTACTTTCTTGAGCTCTGCGAAGGACCGCAGCTCGGATGACATCGGCACTTTCAGGGCTGGAGGTGTCCATATTAGTTTCCGTAGAGCCGGGAGAAGACCTGTTCGGGGATCGAGAATAAGTATATAATGCTGAGTCCGGGGAATCTTGGGAACCTGCCTTGGAATCGAACTCTCGGAGGCCGCGGGCGACTTCATCCAGAGGGACCGACATCTTGCCGGTGGGTTCGTTGGGACGAACTCCTGTGTACTTGCGTAGGTCCTGGAAGACCTTGGAGGCTTCCTCGGGCTGAACAGGATAGCCCTGAGCCTGGGAAGCAAAGTCCGAATGCCTGTAACTGCCAAGATCTGTGTAATTCTTGCTCAACACCTCAGGGTGCACCGCCTGAATGATGTCGTCAAAGCCAGCTGATGGATATTTGTGTAGATCCCTGTACTGCTTTGATGCTACTTCCGGGTGAACACGCTCCGTCTGGGGGTCGCCGTTCTCGAAAGAGTTATACGCACCCAAATCGTTATACTTCTTCGAAGCAACTTCGGGGTGGGTACGTGGTGCTGGGTCATCCGCATTCTCGAATTTGCGGTAGGCGGGGAGATCATTGTACACCTTGGAAGCCTCTTCGGGATGTACTCGCTCGACAGGCGGTGACAAGTCACGAGCAGCGTACTTATGAACGTCTGTGTAACGCTTTGACTTCTCCTCTGCCGTCAGGGGTCGCAAGCCATCAGGCTCATTCCACTTAAAGACACCACCGTATAAATGAAGGTCGTCATAGTTCTTGGACAGCTCCTCTGGGGTAGGCTCTCTGAGACCATCGGGCTCGTTCCAGTGGTATGGACCATACTTGTGAAGGTCATCATACTTGCTTGCAAAGTCCTCGACGGGAGCATCGACCTTCGGGGCTAAGGGCTTGCCTCGCATAGTACGATCCATCTGCGCCTTCTCATGGGCCTTCAAAACCGACTGACTGGCTTCAAAAGGATCTGCGTATTGATCCAGATCCTTGTACTGCTTGGATTCCTCCTCGGGTGTCAGACGACGCAGACCGTCGGGCTCATTCCATGCAACTGGCCCATACATATGAAGGTCTTTGTAGTTCTTGGAAAGCTCCTCTGGCGTGGGCTCGCGCAGGCCATCGGGCTCATTCCAATACACACCCTTGTTGTACATATGCAGATCGTCGTAGTTCTTGGACAGTTCCTCAGCAGTCTGTGGTCTTTTGCCATCAGGCTCGTTGTGGTAAACGGGCTTGTACTGATCCAAATCATCATAGACCTTGGATTTCTCTTCAGTGGTCAATTGACGTTTGGCTAGAGGGTCATCCAGGTTCGCAGAGGAGTACTTGTCAAGATCTTTGTACTGCTTAGAATCCTCTTCGGCCGTAGTAGGTCGCTTTCCATCAGGCTCATTGTACTTGACAGGGCCATATTTGTCCAAATCATCGTATTCGGTAGACTTCTCTTGAGATCTCTCATCTATTACTGGTTCATACTTGTCAAGATCGTCGTACTTGGGTTGATCTGGCTGCCTCGTCTCAGTATCGATGGTAGGCTTGTACTTGTCCAAGTCGTTATACTTGGGAGCCGAGTCGGCCTCTACAGACACATCAACGAAGTCAGTCGGCTTGTAGTCTCGCTGGGCATCGTATCGAGCTTCTGTTCCGGCCGTTGTAGACTTTGACACCCGACGGTTTGTTATAGGATCAATGAAAGTAGCATCTTGTCCGTGAACAGCAGAGAAGAGAGAATCTTTCGAGCTTGCCGCACTTGCACTTGCGCGGCTGAAGTGGTGAGCATTGGTCAAAGTAGCCTTGCGAATGTTGGCCTTGCTATCGCCTCGAAACAAGTGCTCAATAGCACTTCGCTCCACATCTTCGATATTCGCTCCTGGTCGCATACCAAATAAGTCACCCGCCCAGGCCGCTACTTGATCAATGGTAGTAAACTTTGAAGAATCGACAGATCGATTGAAGCCTTTTGCAGCCTTCTTGGCAGAAGCTTTGGACTTGGTGTCCCAAGAAATGCTGCGACTCAACGATGTGGGTTGCTGGAACCTGACTGAACCACGTCGACGTCCATTTCGGAATTCAGAAGAGGTCGAAGATGACACGGCGGGGGAATAGTATCTGCATTGCTCGCATTTCGATTGTAACGAAACGGTAGAACGTAGAACATTCGCTGTGCCAGTGCGAGACTGAACAAGCCGTTCACTTGTCCAGATGCGTGTTGCCGCTAGCATGGTGTAGTAGAGCTATGGATGACCTAAAAGAGCTGGTTAACGTCAGTACTGTGTAAGTGAGTCAATCTTGGAACACGTGCTGGTTGCGAATGCCAGACATGTTGCAGATGCTATAAACTTACGGATACAAGTAAGGAAGATTGAGGGCGAAGGCGAGCACCCAGGTGACAATCCCGGGGCTGCTATTGGAACAGTTCAGAAGGCACGGTACGTGATGTAAGGCTGAAAACCGAAGCCGTCGGTTCTGGAAGTGAGACAGTAGTGACTAACACGGTGAGAATGTATTGAACGCGAGCGTAAAATCCTGTAAACTGAATGTGAATAATGTGAAACTGGAGAATGAAGAGAAAAGATGACGAGCTACATGAGGGGAACCCAAGACCTTAAAACACACTGGATGGACGGAACGGAAACGACGAACGACGACACGCGATGGGCCTTGTCTGGTCAGGGACGGCCTGCGGTTCAATAAAGGCCGCCCGGGGGAAGGCACTAAATGAAGTGGAGACCCTGTAAAGTTGGGGGAGTGGAGAGGACATGGCCTAAGAAAAAGAGGGGACATGAAGAGAAACAGCCAGTGTAAGGCGAGATACAACTGGATTGATGATTGTGAAAGAGCTAGAGCTAGAGGAGGGGCTTGTTTGGTGACGCTGTGAAACTGTAGCACGACTGACAGTTGTGACTCGTGTTGAAAGCCTCTTGTGTCTTCTTACTCCGTGCATTGTATCCAGATTCACTCAGAGACTTCAGCCCACAACCCGGTTGAAGGTAGAGCTTACCAAGCGCCGCAAGCGTGTCTCAACCTGCTGACGGTTTAAGGCATTGCTCTATCTTAGACACCTTAGGCAGTAAAGTACAGTATTCGGGCCATACAGCCGCTGTAACGAACCGTGACTACAGAAGCCAGATCCACTGCTCGTCGTCCATTTGCGGGGAAGACACCATCACCCCGAAGCGGCAAGTGGACGCTGTTCCCGCCCCGCCTGTCCGTGAACCAGCCGTTGACGTCAAGCTCGCAGGGCCCAGAGCCTCTGCCTGGGGAATTAATGATGGGCATGTCTGCTTACACAGCCGCTTTCTCTTGGCCGAAAGATCTTGTGAAACAATATGGCGTAAGGACAGAGTGGCTTACTTGATTCCAGACTAACACGCAACTATCGTGACCTCCATAAACAGACATTCCGCCCATCATCAAGCGGCCGCTCAAAGTTGTTAATGGTGCGGCTCACGCGAGGTGGCAGGGATGGTCGAGGTGGGCTTATCTGGTCTTTGCTAGGGTCTTGGTGGCTTTGAACCCCTAAGACATTCGATTTGAGGACAAACGCAAGCAGACCAGGATTCGATGCGACATTATTGAACCGGAAAATAACGAAGGATATCAACAAATGCGGCTCTCTCGACTCAACTCAAAAGTCTTGTTGCTATCGTGACGCCGGCCTCGACGGTCTCGGCTGAATTTAACATTCAGCAGACTGCTGAGGCTATGGGTTCTGTTTGTTTAGTGGTTGATTTAATGGCGCATATCGCGGCGATTAAACGACTCAATCCTACCTGGCGTGCCGCAACCAATCGTAAGACGGCAGGGGCTTTTGTTGTCTGAAACCAAGGGATGGATTGCTCTCACATGCTTGCATGCAGTGGCGATCCATTGCAGCCTGAAATACAGGTCATCAATCAGCAAACCAAGGCCACCAGCATTCTTTGCTTTCTTTTTGCGAGACACAAGACATGCAACGGCAAGTTGTTCATACTCTGGTAGAGTTCTGCCATTGACAGTTGCAAACCTTGATCCTGTACTAATGCTCTGCTTATCTTTAAAGTGATTGGTATCACGAGCTGATAAGTCACATCTGCGCCTCTGTGAATCGATAGTGTATTTCATGCTGTAAGTCGACGGTTTGAGAAGTGATTACAGGGGTTCCGTAAGCTGATTGGCACACTGTGTGAGCCGCAGCACTCCGTTCATTGTTAGTAAATCGATGGCTCTCAATGATTCCTACAGCGGGCGCTTAATGAAGGAAATACCATGAAAGATTTAATGCCATAAGAGAATCTTAAAATAATTCATACCTTACGTATGACCTCTTCACCTAAGAAAAGGTAAAAGCAGACTCCTGAAGTGACTTGAGACAAAATGACAAATATTTCTATGAGGTCTAGGTTAGCTGGACATCGTGAAGAAAAATCGGAACTACTTTCTATTGGTAGAGCACTTGCAATCTCAAGCTCTTCCTACGTATAATCTTTAATCGAAATTGAGATGAAAGTTATTCTATACTCCCCGTAGAGTAAGTGGCAGGTAGAGTTCATAAAGGAATTATGTGCAAGCATTTCACAGATATTTCGCGCTGGAAACTCACTTGCAATACCCATTTGTCATTGACCAGGCTGAGAAGATCGGCGTGAGTCAAGACGGCCAGGGCTCGGTGTGAGAGTCTACTGACGAATGAAGAAACTTGAAAGCAAACAATTTTTAATTACAGATATTAAAAACCTCTAACTTCTCTTTCTAAGATATCATACCATCTCTCAACTCATTAACTTTGCCATTATCCATCGTCTTCCTCTGTCGTGAGTGAGGCTCATACAGTGGATAGCCCGACCCGCTCACCTTCATGAAATCGACCACGCCAGAAGGTGCCAAAAAGGTTTAGTCTAAAGACACGCCAAGCTACACTGAGCTTATCTCAGTCTTTTTGTCACTTAGAATAAAGGCCCTAAGTTTAGCCACGGTCCGTGCTACGTGACATCATTGCCTCACCACCAAATTTGATATCATCAACAGACTTGGAAGCCTCGACCGATTTAGAGTACAACCGATCATCAGCCGAGCGGCACCTATCACCTTTTGATTCAGCTTCACGTCGATATTCTCACCTGGTCATCACCAAACCATCACAGCCATGAAGCGGTCTCAAGGGAAACCGACCGGCCGTGGTTTTGAAGGACCCCGCTCCGGTTTCTCGGGCTTCGGAGGCTTTGGCACCGCCGCCTCCGGGACTTCCTTGTCGTACCTCGCCGAGCCTCCTTCATTTGCTGCTGTCTCGGATCCGAATGTTGTTGTGTCGCTCAAGAACATTCTGAAGAAGGATAGCACCACCAAGGCTAAAGCGCTCGAGGAGCTACTAGCTTATGTACAGGCTCATCCATTTGACAAGGATGGCGGGGTTGAAGAGGGCATCCTCGACGTTTGGGTGAGTTATCATTTGACAGTTCTTGAATATTACCACTTACCAATATGAATAGGTCCAAATATATCCTCGCACATCTATAGACAACTCACGTCGCGTGCGTGAACTGACGCATAACCTTCAGTTTGAGCTCATGAAATCAGCCCGCAAGCGTTTTGAACGTCATCTGCCAAAGATCGTCGGCGCATGGCTTGCCGGCCTGTATGACCGCGACCGCGTTGTTGCCAGGGCTGCTAGCGACGGTCTAACCTCGTTTCTTAACACCCCTGAAAAGGTCCTTGCGTTTTGGACCAAGTGCCAGGGCCAGATCCTTGACTATGCCATTGATGCTATTCAAGAAACACAAGATACGCTGAGCGATGAACGATCAACGACGGCGGAGGATGCCGAGGCAAAGTATTACCGAGTTGTTACTGCTAGCTTGTCACTTGTCTTGAGTTTACTACAAAAGGTCGAGCCAAGTAACCTGGAGAAGTTGCAATCTCGATACGATGACTATTTTGCGGAGGAAAACGTTTGGAAGACCATTACTTTCAATGACTCGTCGGTCAGGAAGACAGTATGTCAGCTGCTGTTCGCTTCCATCGACCGGAAGTTGCCGTATGCCGATGATACGAAGGTCAAGCAAGCCTTCATTACAGGAGGTCTAAAGACCAACCAAGCTGGCTCGGCGCTCGAATATGTGCGAGCGTTGACAAAAATGACACAAACATATCCCGATGTTTGGACATCGGCGAAGACATCGAGCGGTCCAAAGTCTCCCCTGGGCAGGCTGCAGGCATTCGTCGCCAAGGGATCTCAAGGGAGCCCACCCAAGTTCTGGGAGTACTTAGATCAACTACTGATGGTTCTGCCATCGGATTTGATCACACCCGAGGTCGCTTCCCAATTTTTGACTTCTCTCAAGTCTGGTATCACACATCGCGATGAACCTCGAACGAACACTTCCTATGCATGGAAGTGCTTCATCGACACAGCCAAACGACTGCTGAAAAACCTACCCGCCGACGATCAACTACCATTTGTGCAAGAACATCTCTTCCCTCTTATCGAGCAGTTCTTGTTCTCGGTATCAGAAAAGACGGTACCTATACCACTTGGTCCAAACGCGATTTCCGTCCTGGTCGAAGCTTACATCGCCACTGTCCAAGCGTCACCGTCAGTGGTGTCTGCATCCAAGGAGGAATGGGACCGTCTCGCCAGTGTCTTCTGCGCAAAGATCTCCGGATCGCTGCCAGAGGTTTCGCGAGAGTATCAACAATCTCAAGAAAAGATCTCAGAGGAAGGTCGACGGTGGTTCGGCCTGGTGGGCCAGATTGAGGAGAAGATAGCTGACCTCGAAGAAGACGTGCAAGACCATACAGCTCAGCCCTCTCTCAAGGCCATTTCTCAGAGTATCGCACTGCTGGAGAGCCGGAACTTGAAGCCATTTGGCGCAGCTCGAATCATCGAATATGCATTGAGTATGGCACCTCGCTTATTCGATGGCGATGGAGCTGTAAAGCTCTCGACGTTTTTCACTACTTTGGCTCGTGATGATGCTGCGAAAGCTGTTACTTCACCCTCTTCCAGGTACCTTCTCTCTTCGCTTCACCTTTTCGGCTCTGTGTCGACTCAATTCGCACCTATCTGGAACTCTTGGGTTGAGGCTGTCCTCGATCTACCATCAGAGGCTACTCGTGATGTTGCCCTTGCCTCCTTGATCTCCAACGACAGAGGAGCTGTTCTCGCAAAAGGCAATATGGACTTGCAAAAGCACATTATTGGCCAGGCTGTTCTTTTAGCGGTCGGTGGTAGCAATGATTGGGAATTGTTGGAAGCTGCTGTCACATATCAGACTCTTACCGACAGCAATTACCGAGAGCTTGTTCAAGCTCTTGTCGAAATCCTTGATAAGGAACCTGGGAAGACGGAATCAACCCTCCAAGCCTTGGAGATTGCTGCCAAGGGCCGACCAGAGCTGTTCTCCCGCGATGAACGCGTTCACACAACATTGGTAGCTCTGCTTCTCGGTCTATCTGAGCTTGAGGACTCCACTATTTCTTCAAAGGCAACTGCCATCCGCACTCTTCTAGATACTCACACTGATGGAAAGCTACCTGTTATAGCTGTCGTTCAAGCCAACCTCGAGCGAGCGGGAACGCAGTCTCTGGATATCAACACCTTGGTGTCGCAAGCATACAACGCGGCTTCGAGTGACATTCCATCTGAAGAGCTCTTCCCTAGCACCAACGTGTGGATGAAGGAGCTTGCGCCCTTCTTGGAATTGTCCGTCAATCCGGCTCTGTCAATTACCAACAGTGTCGGTGGTGCTGCTGCATTGGTAAAGGGAGCTCCTCGATCTACCAATCTAAGAATTTATCGGGACAGAAAGGGACGTGCCATTCCTACAAGAATGGCCCTCTACGTGTCTCAGCTTTCGGAGAAGCTTCCACTGTCTCAACTTCCCAAGCCTTTCCAGCTTGAGCTGTTGTATCTTCAATGTCTGACTGTGCAGCTCATCTCCGATCAAATCACCTGCATGGAGGAGAACCGATTGTGGCAAACCCTGAAGCATGCTGAAGCGAGCGCACAGGCCGAGGAGTTCGTTTCCAAGACACGTGGGATCTTAAATCAGTTGGCTGCTGATGCTAGTGCCTGGAGTGACTCGGAAGAGAAGCCGATCATCCAAGACCTCATTGATCTGTTGACCCAACACTCGCAAGAGCTGACGCCCAGAGGGCTATACAGTGCACGTGCGCTCAGTGAGCTTGTCCAATTCCTGGCTGAGGCACATGGAGCATCATCCAGTTTCGAAGACGCTCTTCTGAAGCCTGATGCTCTCAAGATTGGCCCTACCACCGTCCTGCCGGCCTCGGCTATCATTGCTGGGTTTGGTGAGACTCTGCAGCCCTCCAAGATTGCTAGCAACTTCTGCAATAAGGTTGTGAGTGAGATCGCAGGAGCCAAGGCAGATAGTGACAAGACGTTGATGACTCTTGTTCTTCTGTCGCAATGTGCTCAGATTTACGAGGCGGGTGAAATGCCCGTGGCTAACAACCGAATCGTTTTTGCCGTCCGTCAAATCACCTCTTGGCTGGACGAACCTGAGAGCCTGAGCCCAGCCCTTTGTGCCGAGATTTGTCGAGCATTGAACAAACTGCTACCTTGTATGAAGGACGTTTACGGATCTTACTGGGAAAAGACCATCGAGTTTTGCATATCGCTGTGGAACCGTGCCCACGAGTTCGAGTTGAACGAGGCTCTTCCCTCCATTCACTCTTCACTCAGGTTATTCAAGACCATTGAGTCTTTGCAAGAGCCTAACGATGATCTTGAAGATGCCCTCAAGGAGTACGCCAGTGCCAAGCCTAGGGCGTTGATTGAGCTGTTGCGGCTTCATCGGGATACTCGCTCCCAGCCACTTGAGATTGTGGATGCCATGCTTTGCCGAGAGGTCCAGAAGATTTCTCTGCGACATGTGCCTGATCTGTCTGATATCTTTGGCTTGGTGGCGTCGGAATCGCGGGACATCCAGACAGCTGCGTTTAACCTGCTTCACCAGGCTCTTCCTGAACAGCAACAGCAGAAGTCCATTGATGCTTTGCTGGAAAAGACAGGTATGTGTAACGATCTACCCCATGAAGACCAAGAACTGATAGTCACAGATGCCCGACTCCCTGACGAACTCCTCTCACTTCTTCTTGACGCCCCCACGCTTGAGAAGTACTCAGACGAAATGCTCGCCGAATTTCCCTCTCCTATCCGCTCATATCTCCTATCCTGGAAGCTCGTCTTTGATGCCTACTCGACATCATCATTCAAGATCCGAAACGACTTTACCGACAACCTTAAGCAGGATAACTGTGTAGGGCCACTGCTAGACTTCATGTTTGACGTGCTAGGTCACTCAGCTGCTCATCCATTGAAGCTAGAAAAGGTTAACCTCACTTCAGAGCACATCCAAGACTACGATGTGAAGTTGGCAGAGTCGGAGCCCGAGGAGAAGAACATGCAGTGGCTATTGGTTCATCTCTTCTATCTTCTTCACAAGTACACCCCTGGCTTGTTCCGTGCTTGGTACATCGACTGTCGCTCGAAGCAGACGCGCATCGCTGTTGAGTCGTGGACAACCAAGTACTTCTCACCCATCATCGTCACAGATGTCCTAGATGAAGTCCAAAAGTGGGCTGATAGCCAGGAGCCTCCTGCTATGGACGAGAAAGAACTTGTTGTACGTGTTGCTAGATCCTCTCGAGAAATCATAGCTGGCTATGAAGTTGATGAGGATCAAGCGGCAATTGCCATCAAGATCCCTCAAAATTACCCCATCGAAAACGTCTCTGTCCAGAGCCTCAACCGTGTCGCTGTCAATGAGAAGAAGTGGCAGAGTTGGATCATGACGACACAGGGTGTCATCACCTTCTCCAACGGCAACATCATCGATGGTCTACAAGTCTTCAAGCGAAACATCCTCGGTGCGCTCAAGGGCCAGAGCGAGTGTGCTATTTGCTACAGCATTATCTCGACTGACAAGCGAATGCCTGATAAGCGATGCACCACTTGCAAGAACTTATTCCATAGGACGTGTTTGTACAAGTGGTTCCAGAGCAGTAACCAGAATACTTGCCCACTGTGTCGAAACCCAATTGACTATCTGGGTTCGGATACGAAGAGACGGCAGGGTTAGAAGGAGCACCACTGGGTAGTATAGTATAGAAGATAGAATAAAAAAGTTTTGCATTAGCATCCAATACCATGTTCCGGTAGAGAGATTGGGTCAATGGCGCGTCTACAGCTTGGCACCACCCTCCTCGTTGTCCTCGCTCTCTTCAACAAGCCTCGCACCACCGTCCTCCTTATTCTCCACAAATCCGCTCTGCTTGTCGTCCTTCTTGTCAGAGTTTCCGTTCTTTTCAGAGCTTCCAGCGTTGTCATTCCCAGTATTGTCGCGCCTAGGAGGGTTCTTGAACTTGTCGACCTCGGAGGGGATGAACTTGTTGTTATCTGCTTGAGGTTAGGAACGTTGGAGAGAAGGACATGGAGTACGTGCCTTCGGAGGCGCCCATTGTGTCTGTTTGGAGTATTTTTGAAGCGTAATTGGAGCGTGTATTTATTTATAGTGTGTTATAAGTGTTGGTCTATTTGTGTAAGCGTTTTGGGATGCGTTGGATTCTTGTTGCGTGTGGCGAACTGATTAGATTGATCGACGAGACAGGAGTTTCGGTCGGGTTATATAGATCAAACGAGGGAAAGAGTATAACATTGGCAATGAATTTGACGGTGAGTTGTTCATTATTGGTATGCAATGCCAGTGCTTCAGCGATATGATGCTCTGCCAACTGAGCTCAGGGGTTCACGGCCAAGGCTTTGTGAGCAAGAGCCTGGGATCTTGATTAGTGATGCAACTAGGGCAAGTAAGGTGAATAAGAACTGACCTGCTCAGCAGTAAGTCGCTGACTATCGTAGCGAAGGAGCGATGACACGAGGCCGATGAAGTCGGGGCCTGCATTGGGAAGAAGGTCTTCCCAAGGACGAGCGGGGAAGACAGTCCAGAGCTCGAAAGGTGCGACCTTGAATTGTTTTGCCTCGGGCCATGTCTCAGGCGTGGGCGTACCAATAGTCTTGAAGACGCTGAGAATAAGACCGAGCTGATTGCCATCTTCATGGACCGCTCGAGACTCGAATATAGGGGTTGGAGGATCGCGGAGTGCTTCTGAAAGCATGACGCCTATTCCCCACATATCAACCTCTGTTCCGTAGGATTTATGTCCGAAGAGGACTTCTATTGCGCGGTAAGGGCCTGTTCCAATATCGAGGATTTTATCGTCTGCTGGTTCTGACTGGGTTGATAGCTCGGGATGCCATGCTGTGCCAAAGTCGGAGAGATATGCTGGACCAGTTGGAGATGAGAGGAGGATTGCGGACGGTTTGATGTCACGATGGATGATGCCTTGTGCGTGTATATCCTTCAAAGCGTGCAAAACATCTCGGAAGATAGACCGGACAGCATTAAGCGGTAAAGGACCATTGGCGAGAAGGTCTGCCAAAGTATACGGCATGAACGGAAAGACCAGAACAAATCTCTGCTCCTGATCTCGAAACGTTTCGAGGAGAGGAATACACGGTTCTCTCAACCCCTTTAGAATCTTGGCCTCCCTCTGCGGATTATGCGGCTCAATATCCTGATAAGTCACAATGACTTTAAGCGCCTTATCGCCAGAACGAAAGACCTCTGAAGTCACACCATCGGACACAGGCCGGCAATTCCCATACGGCCCAATGCGTATCCCAGAGTCACCCTCCTCTTCCTCCTGAGGGGGCGGAGGTGTTGGTGTCGAGGTTGGCTGACAGGCGAGATTGTACTCGTCCTAGGCCATGTCAGCGGATCCGCGAGTTCTGGACCGCTGAAATTCGGCGCACCTGAGTAGAAGCGATTTGGTAGGCGGCCTGTTCTATGGCGATGGCCTCACTCATGCTGGTTGTAGCAAGGGAGGCTTGTCTACGTATGTGAGTTAGTATTTGTACGTTACACATTAGGCTACTTACATTTTTTGAATCGTCTCATAGCGCTGAGACATAGTCAACGCAGCTTTCCATTCCGGTAGTTCCATTGTTTGCAGGGCTGTTTAGATACTGTAGATGACAGGTCAAATAAGATCTAGAAAGTCAATTGCTGTCAAAAGATTATAGCACAACAGATAAAGTTCCCCGCCTGATGGTAAGAACAGCAAAGATCAGCCTTTGTTACTGGGATGTCTCAGGTTTGAGCATCTGGTTTCTGGTGGAAAAACAGATGGAGAACAGGCCCGCTATTTCATAAAGCAGAAACAAGGCCAAGATGACGAGGAGCAGGGGGTATAATAGTTATGCAATGCCTGTCAAGTCAGAACAGATCTAGATATTGCTTCAGTGTACGGAGTATAAGATACTTGAATATAAAGCTTCATCTGGGTTGATATTATTTGAGTACTGAGACGACCTTATGTTATGAGGTCATGTCGTGGCCCCGTGACTCTAACTTAATTTGTTATGGAACTTCTCGAAGGGCTCTAGAGAAAACTAACCAACCACCAAACGTTTTGCCCATTAACTTAGCTCCACCGTCTCCAAGCTAAGCTACCCCAGCCCAAGCCCAAACCTGACTTTGCCAGCCCTGTCTTGTTTCGCTCACTTTCAGTGCCAGCCTCTCTCTCTAGGTCAGGCCTTTTAGCCGTTGTCGTCCCAGCCAAGGCATTAAGTTACTCTTCTGTCTTCTTTCCAACCTCGTGTCCCGTCCATCCTCGGTTGCATTGCATTGCATTGGATCTACGCATTCTGCGGCAATAATACTCACTTACTCCTCAGAGTCCGACTCTTCCGATAATAACACAATCATCTGATCTACTACGGATACTCCTTTGTTACGTAGCTCATCATCGCATGCGAACTCAGCTTGTCTACCTCCGAATCTCGACCGACCCCTCTCGCTCAACCAAGACCGCCATGCGCATCACGTCCTCGAGCGATTAATCCTATAATTAATTCACCACCTCCCTCATCCGCATCTATACATAATTACAGTACTCCTTTGCGCTGCCCATCATGGAGGATATGGCCAGGGCCGAGTATCCCGCCATGCTGGTGAGCTTAATCCCCTCGACCTCCAATTCTATCGCCACGGGCGACAATGGAGGCAAAAGTCAATACAATACCAGGCTGAACTTTGGCTGACTCTTTTGCGCTATGAATAGGCAACTCTTCAGCCCAGCCAGGCGGTGCAGACTCTTACCGAACGAATGAAGCGCATGTCCCGCGTCAACACCGAAATTGCCGACTGGCTCCAGGTACGACAATCCGCAAACTGCCAATGGCTACGCAACGACATGGCATCATGCTGCGAGCCTCGTCGAC
Organism: Fusarium odoratissimum NRRL 54006; assembly: GCF_000260195.1. Taxonomy (NCBI): domain Eukaryota; kingdom Fungi; phylum Ascomycota; class Sordariomycetes; order Hypocreales; family Nectriaceae; genus Fusarium; species Fusarium odoratissimum. The sequence continues at coordinate 718,972 of NW_022158692.1, read as the reverse complement.
ATCCCGCTAATCAATTCTACACAGGAGCGCCGTCGCGTGGAGGATCAGTACGTGCAGGGCCTCAAGAAGCTTGCTACCTTCAAGGTTCCCAATTCTCAGTCTGAGCTAGGGTAAACATCCCTCCTGAGGCTTTTGTATCGCAATCACTCACAGAACTGCAGTGTGTTCCAAGCGCCGTGGAATAGGATCATCGACTCGACGGAAAACATCGCCCACTCGCATCATCAGCTTGCCGATCGCATCGAGAGAGATATCGAGCATCCGCTGCGCAATTTTGCCAACCGCAAAGATGTCCAGAACATGAACACCATGTCCAGCAACCTAACGACTATGGCTAAGGACCTCGAAGAGTCCCAGAATCAGGTCGATAAGCTCACCAAGAAAGGAGGCCGTGCAAACACTTCAAAGGTCGATGCAGCTTCTTCCAAGCTCGAATCTGCTACAGGACAGTGGGAATCGCAGGCACCCTTTATCTTCGAATCTCTTCAGGCCCTCGACGAGTCACGAGTGAACAACCTTCGTGATCTTCTCACACAGTACCAGACCCACGAATCCGATTCAGCTGGGCGTGTGCAGGAGAATGCTATGGAGACTCTTGCTCTGATGCTCGAAATCGACACGGAAAAGGAGATTCAGTCATTCGTTCATAGGGCTACGGCTGGCAAGGCGAAGCTTCCTACAAGGACATCAACACGGCAGTCGTCTTTCGCAGGCACAACTCCTTCGACACCAGTTCCTCCAAGCACTGCTGATAGCACCAATTTGCCTGCTCCAAGCGCTCACACATCGTCTCCTGCGCCTGTTCCAGCTCCCGCCTCTTCCCACGCAGGCGATGATGATATCAGCGAAAACAACTCGGTTCCACAAGAGAAGCCAGGTGAGTACATCGGGAACATTCAATGACTATTTGCTAACAGCTTCAAGGTGGTAAATTGCGCCGCCTCGGTACCATGTTCGGTGGACGCAGGAGACAGAGCATGCACGCCGGTTTCGGCCAACTCTCTCCCGGAAAGCTAGGCCCCAGCTTCGGACGATTGGGAACCAGTCACAGCCAAAATGACCGCGGTGTCTCCCCTCGAGGCTCCTCCAACAACCTCGCAGAGCACCACCGATTGTCCTCTCTCGCAGAAACTCCCGATGTGCCCAAGCTACCCAATAACGAGACTGACTCACCCAGGCCCGATGCCTCGCATGAGAACACGAACGGAGTGTCGCACAACGGAAATCTGCTCGACAGCCCGATCCCACAAACGACTGGGGGTACAGTCAACGGTAACCATGAACCCGATCTGTCAGATGTCCAGCCTCCTCCTGGTCCTCCGCCGTCGCACAAGCAGGAGAACCAATCCCCCGCGCCGCAACAGCTCGCAACCAAGGATGCTGAAGGATTTACCGTTCCACCACCAATGAACGACCCTATCTCTGAGGCTCAGCGTGAAGCTAAGGAATCTGGCGAAGACCCTGACCAGCTTCTCAAGGTCAACATTCAACAGACACCTGTGGAGGACGAAGATCCAGAAGCCAAAATGGCTGCTCTTTCTAGCGTCGCCAACAGCCTCAAGCTTGGGCCGGCCACTCGTCGTAGTGGTACGGTGAGAGGACGTCGTGACGTGCGCCATACTATGTATGTGCCACCGCCCAACCTCCCTGAGAGCGGTACAGATTCGTCCCTGAGCGCTAGGCCAACATCTCCATCTTTCGCACAATCCCTTTCCAAGAGCAGTGCAGTTGCAGCCTTGGCATCTGAGGCTAGCATTGCTGGTACTTCAGATACGCAGTCTGTGCGGTCAGGCAACTCATTGGGTGGCCTGAACCACCCTCAGCATGCGCATATGACTGCTCCAGGACTGAACACGTCCATCATTGAGAGTGTTTCTGCTACATTTGAAGATGGTGTCGTCAAGTCTACAACTATTACTGGCGAGGTTGCATTCGTCAACAACCCCAGTGACTCTGGTGATGCGAAGAGTAAGCAACCCCCAATATCACAATAATTGCACCAACTAACATATATCAGGCTACGAGACTATCCGCATTAACAACTTTTCGGCCCTTGAGCGCATCGGACCGAACCGCATTTTTGTGCAGAACTCATCTCCTGACCATAACGATCAGTTCAACCTCGACGTATCTCACCTCACCAAGAACGCAACCGCATTCTCATACCGAGTATTTTCCGAGGACTCCGAAACCCCTACGCTGGGCGAGCATGCTCCTCTCTCCCTCAAACCCGCATGGAAGCCCCAAGGAGACAAACTCGGCCTCTTGCTTCAGTACCAGCTCAACCCATCCTCAAAGCTCACCGCCCCAGTAACACTACACAACGTTGTCATCGTCGCGACCTACGAAGGCAAATCCAGCGGCGCCCAAACAAAGCCCGTAGGAACACACCTCAAGGACAAACACCTTGTGTACTGGCGCATCGGCGATCTCACCCTCACCACCGAACCTCACAAGATCGTCTGCCGCATCATCGGCGCAGAAGGTGCAGAGCCTAAACCTGGCCACATCGAAGCACGCTGGGAACTCACGGCCACAGGCGATCAAGTCATCGGCAGCGGTATCTCCATCTCCAGACTCGACGAGGGCAAGGGTAAAGGCAAAGATGTCTCCGAGGACGATCCCTTCGCAGACGACACCGCTAGCACAGAACACAAGTGGGTTGACGTACCTATCTCGAGAAAGCTCGTCAGCGGTAAATATGAAGGACGGTAGTGGGTAGTGTTGAATAATTTTCACGTGCATGGATAGAAAAGACAAGATATTTGCCATATCTTGGCGGCGCATTGAATAGCGAGCGTATGGGGCTAGTTCCTGGGGTGAACTTTTCACTCTTCTTCATTTTGTTACCCATCTTCATCTTTTTCTTTAGTATAATTTTCTCTTTGTATGCGTATTTGTATGTTAAAAACCACACCTAGGGAGGAACAGAAAGTAGGCTTATATGTATGGAGCTGAAAGAAACAGAACCATGATGAATCATAAAAAAGGACAATATGTCCAGATTCTTTTTGCTACTTCGCTGCCTCTATACTAATTCCTTTTTGTCCTTATACTCCAAAACCGTGGGACATAAAAAGGTGACATGCTTTTAATATACAGAAATGATCACGCCTTTTTGCTCTTTTTACTATCTTGGTCCTTCTTATACTTTGAATACTTCTCCCCTAGATAACGCCACGTTCTCGAGAATCCGCCCATCAACAAGCCCTTGATACTTTGCACGGTACTTGGCCAGTTTACCGTTTGCTTAATAACGATGCGCACCGTTTCGTTGAGTTTCTGGGCGTCGTCTGTGGCGATGCGGCGCTCAAACTCTCCGCCTTGCATCTTTTTAACGGCGCCGCCTTCTTCGTCCGTTGATGCCTTCATGAGCTCGTTGAACTCTCCGCGGGGAATACCGAAACGTCTTTGGTACTGGAAGTATAGACGTGATCGGAAGGTCTGGGGGAGTCGTCTGACCATGTTACCGCGGCGAACGGGGTCCATGTCTTGTTGGAGTTTGTTGCCCGCTTCGGGGTTCATGATCCAGTCTGTGTCGTCGATGCGGCAAGCGCCTGTGAAGTCGACATTTGGAAGGGTCTTGACAAGGGGGGCGTAGAGACGACGGAAGTGAATGATGTTGTTGTCGACAATGTTTGTGACCTTGCTCTTGTTCTCTGTTGGGAGAGCCATTCGTGGATCGCCTAGATAGCTCAGACCTGCTATGGTGCTGTAGAGTTCAGCTTCTGTGAACTGTGGTGGGAGGAGAAGAAGAGCTGTTCGAACAGCGGCGATGAGGTTATGTTGGTTGGCGAGTCGGACACGAGGATGGTCGCGGAGAATCTTGACGGGCTTTTGAAGACGACCAGCGAGGTATAGACTATCCCATGAAGAAAGGTCGCGAACGAGGTTATCGATACTTGTGACGCCGTACTTGATGAGCATACCGTTGACCTCGACGTATGGATTGAAGTAAACGCCAGCACCCCAGTTCTGCACACGCGATACAACACCCGAGCCTAGCGAAGCCAGTCCCGAATAATGATTCCTATGTTGCTTCATATTGATCGAATGCCAATGCTCAACATGCGATACACCAAAGATAAAGTCCAGCACTTTCGGCGATCCCTTCTGCGACTTTATAAGCGCCTCCGGTGGATTCGGATGCACAGCGCGAAAGTCTGATTCCGAAATACTAGCCTTCGAAGGGCTCTGCGGAAAGACACCAGAACCGTAGGCAAAGCAGTACATTATCGGCGCATTAAACTGCCGCAGCATAAGGCGCAGAGCTTCCTTGAGCTCATAGTTGATGATCATGTGTTGGTTCGCGCCGAAGAGTCGATGTGGCAGGTCAGCGAAGGACTTGATGGGTGTGTCGAGGTCTTCCCATTCGCTGCTGAAGACATTGAGTTTACTGCTTGGTGTTGAGGACGCGCTGCTTGCGATGGATTCGTCAGAGCTTGAGCTTGAGCTTGAGGTGGGGGTTTTCGTTGAGTTGGAGTAGTATCGTGTGTATTGTGTTGGAGGGATTTGTCGTAGGTGGGAGGATCGGAGGTATATGACACGGGTGGTCACGGAGGACTGAAGATATTAGAGGACGGCGGAGAGGTAGGGGGATATAGAGCTTACCCGGAGGCCAATTGAGGCCATTGTTGAAGATGTGAGTTCTCGGCAGGTGATGTGAGGTTGAGTTCAAGGTTGAAAGCTTGAGAGGTTGTAAGAAATGATGTTACAGCTGAAGCTCTCGGTGCCAAGGTCGTTAGCTGCCGCGGAAGCTTCGGTTGCATTCACCCAAGAACAAGAAGAGCTACAAACAAGCGCAAGCAAAAAGGAACGAATAAAACCGTCGTCATTCACGAGTCGACGTCAGTGGAGCTCGGTTTTGTAAGCGGATGGATCGCAAACTCGACTTCGGTGATCGTCGGGTCTGAAGCTTGACACAAGGGAAAAGAAAGGGAGTGGGTCATGAGGAATGTGGGATGGCCAATCGGGGGAGGCTTTAGAAACGGGGACAGGGGTCCATCTTTATCAGGTACGGAAGACGTCACTGGGATGATATCGACTTGGCAAGCTTGGAGAGAGGATGGTTTGCAAGGATGCGTCATCATGGGGGGAGTGATTGGAGAGTTTGTCAGGGGTTTTAGGATGTGTTTGGCCTGAATTTGGCTTGGGCTTGGTCCATTGGTTTGTGTAAAACTCAAAGAGCTATTGTTATGGCGAAATGCGAGTCAACTTACAAGCAGAACAGACGCAACGACAATAGGACAATTGTTGACCAACCCTAATTGTTGCAACAATAACAGTTGGTCAACAAGCTATTAATTGCATGACGGAGACTTACCTGAGAATTCTCAACGTTAAACTAGCCTGCCGTTACACGCCCCCAGAGTTCAAGAAGCTTCGCGGAGCTTGACGCAGAGCTTCTTCCAGCATACCCTACACATGGGCTCAAAAAGTCTTGGGCAAGTCTCTAGGCCCAAACGCTCTCTCAGTATAAGAGAAGCTCATGACACTATACGAATATTTGATTCATCTCCCTTCCAAAGCTTATATAAATCTTCTAAAATAATAATATTCTCATGCCGCATCTCTCTTATATCGTCTTGAAGCCCACTCTTTGAACGCAAGGACCAGCTGGGTCACGTGATGACGCAAGCTACCGTGGTGATCGCAAACAAACCATCTCCAGACCGCGACCTTTCATTGAATCAAGCAACTCAACCCACAAAACTCGGAAAATGCGCTCCTATACGCCCAACGATAAAGATGGGCGTGGGAGCCGGCGAAGCTCTGTTAATGCCAGATTCCGAGCCAGCACGTCTACTATAGACAGACCTCAGACATCTCTACGACAGTCCAGGGTAAGTCAACACAAAACAAAACAAACATTCCCGAGCTCGAACACAAGTTTCTGACCGCGAACCTTGGCTGCAGATTTCCTCTTTCCGCGCGAGTACACAGCCTACATACAATCTGTTCACGGGCGAATCAAATATTCCTCGACCTCAATCTAGGCAAAGCCACATCGCCGAGTCTGTCCGCCCCGGTTCGCGCGAAAGTCATAAGGAGAACATGGCGCCCCCGGACGCGGACGAGTACGAGAAGTACAGGCGAGAGATCGAGTCATTGAAAGCTGAGATCGGGACGCTGCAATATCGAATTCAGACTGCCGAGCAAGAGAAGGAGATTGCGACGTCGGAACAAAGCAGCAAGTTGGAGCAAGCTCGACGGCGGGAGCAAGATGAAGCGCAGCACCGACAAGCGGCTGAGGCTGAACGCGAAAAAGCGCTAGCGCAAACAGATACTCTTCGAAGGGAATTACAAGAAGTCAAGGACGCGATCGATGGCGATAAGAAGCAATTAGAGCGCAAGGCTCGTGAAGCAGAGGATGAGGCCCGCTTGCTGCAGGAACAGTTGGAGGACCTATCCACAGCGAAGGACGATGCCGCCCGAATTGCCGACCGAAAAGCCACAGACATGGAGATGCAGATTGCCGCGGCGCAAAAGACTATCCAAGAATTTGAGCAGGAGAGCGAACAGCGGGAGAATGTCCTACAACAAACACAAGCTCAATTGGCTGAGAAGGATGGAGTGATCGCGAATCTCGAGGCAGATGTGCTACGGCTCAAAGCGCAAAGCGGCGATGCAGAGACGATGGAGATCATCAGACAGGAACTTACTGAACAAGTTCAGCATATCCGAAACCTCGAGGCGACGAATCGTGATCAGCTCTCCGAACTTAAGCACCTACGAGCGTTGAGCAAGGCGGTTGAAGTTGTCGAAGAAGAGAAGCGAACATTACAGCGAAAGCTTGAGTCGGCCGAATTGATTGAAGCAGAGCTTGCCGAGGCGCGTATCCAGCGACAACGACTGGAGGACGAGCGCTTGGCTTGGTCGGCGTATCTAAGAAACGCTGCCGAGACAGACGAGTCTGAGTTTGACTCGCCAGAGGCTGTGGCAAGGGCCCTTGTTGAAGAGCGCTTGACGAATGCATCATATGTTGAGAAGGTCGGGTCCCTCCAGGCTGAGATTACTGCTGCTCAGAACACGATCCAATCGCTTCGCGACGAGCAGACTCAACTGAAGAATGAGGTCGAGAATGCGAAGACTGTGGCACATGCTAGCAATGCCGATAAGGCCCGAATGCGACTGGAGCGCCAACGTGCCTTGGCCGTCAAGGAGGTCGAATACCTCCGCGCACAGCTCAAGACCTTCGATACCGAGGACGAGACACTTCAGCCAGAACAATTTGACCAGGCCCGCGTACAGCGCGTGCAAGAGCTAGAGGATCTTGTCGACAAGTATAAGATGGAAGTCCAGAACCTACACGCAGAGCTATCGTCAATCGAGCCCTCAGCACCAAGCACACCCCAACCCGCGACAGGAAGCAAGCGCTCAAGAGCGGAGGATGATAGTTCTCAAGAGCAACTCGGCCAACTCACGCGAAAGAAGCGTATGCTAGAGGAGCAATTGACCAAGTCGCAAAACAAGATTGCTCTGCTGGAGAAAGACTTGTCCACCAGCAAGGAACAACTCAAAGCTGCTAAGCAACAAACACAAACACGTGTTCTATCACTCAAGTCCAATCCCACATCAGACTTTGAAGCTATCAAGCGCTCCACCCTCGAAGCACTAAAGAAGGAGAACGAAGACCTCCTCGCAACCCTCCAATCCAAGAACGCCAACTCCTCCGTCCCTATGATCCCAACCTCCGTCCTCGCCGCAATGGAGCGCGAAATAACCGCCGCCAAGTCCGAAACCGCCTCCGCCGAGAAGCGCACGCGCCGCCTAAAAGAAGTCTGGGGCTCCAAATCCCAAGAGTTCAAAGAAGCCATCTTCTCCACGCTCGGGTGGACCGTGACGTTCATCCCCAACGGCAAAATGCGCGTCGAGAGCACGTTCTACCCCTCGCAGACAGACGAGCATGAGAATTCCATCGTGTTTGATGGCGAGCGCGGCACGATGAAGGTTGGCGGTGGACCGAGGAGTGATTTCGCGAGGAGGATTAATGATCAGATTGGGTTCTGGGTTAGGGAGAAGGGATGTATTCCTGGGTTTTTGGCGGCGCTGACGTTGGAGTTTTATGAGGAGCATACAAGGGCTTCGAAGTAGGATGGATGTGATGATAGTTAATACCCCTGTATATTTGTGTTTATAATGAAGTCAGTTGAGGATTGTATATAGGAGGCATGGCTGATGCCTTTCTGCAAATGCATCCGTGGACTCCATGTATCTTAATGATATGGCCGCCCAGATCGGCTAAAGCGTTAACATAGAGCTTGTCAATCGTCACCCTGGGGCCTGGGCTTGTTTCCAAAATCTAGTTGCGCCTGGCCTATCAAACTTGACCTTGGTATTGTGAGTAGCGCATCATATATCAACGGCGACTTGGTTGATGGCTCAGGGGTCATCTGGCCGACTTTGGTGCCTTGCCGGGGAAGTAAGCTGTGTGCCATTCTTCTGCGTACTATACCCAGTCGGTCGCATGGTAGGAACATCCAAGTGCAGCATGTTGTGAGTTACTTGGTCATTAGGGGGGAAAGACTTCGGACACTCTCGCTTCAGGTAGGTATGCAGCCCCTGGGGAGCAAGATAACTTGTAACATTAGCTCGGGACACTGAAATCCACTGATCTAAATGGTTGGCAAGGTATCATAAACTTACCTAAGTATTTTCATATCTTAGGTAGGATGAAGGTCCTAAAGTTTCTTGCCTCCCCTAGCCTACCTGGGTATGCACTCTATGGACTTGCAACTTCCTCTCACAGCAGTGCTTTCTCTCATAATACTTGGCTAACCAAGGTACTCATGGAAAGGCATCTACCAGGCCAACTTGTACTCTACAAACTTTTACTCTTCATCGATCGTCATCATCATCATCATCCATCAAGACTATACCGTATCATATCAAAACATCATGTGCGAGTTTAACGACGATGAGATATCAAAAGATCCCAACCCTTTCATCACCGTCCCTCCACCTTCAGGATCTTCAGGACCCCAAACCTCCATCACCGTCGACCTTACGCAAACGCCAGATTCGGCCGATGGTCGGAGACCAAAACGTACCACTGGCCAGAAACGTAAACGTGCCACTGTGACAGAAGAAGCAGAACAACTTGAGAATATTCCATCGGTTAAGCATGTTCAGGCTGATCACGACTCTATTCCGACTCCTTTTGAGACACCCTCGACTGTGGATGCGCGCCAAGATCCTGCCGTCGATACTCCTGATGTTGCACCACCATCTCAACGCAGCAGTTCACCTCTTTCACCTCCACCATGGCTTTCAGACAAACCACAGCCTTCAACTTCACAACGGCGGCCTTCGACTCCACCACGGTTCTCAAGTCCACCACTACAAAGGTCTTCCTGGTGGGTTGGACACGACCAAGACATTCCCAGCCCGTCACATGAGCCAGCAAAAGTTTCGCCCCGTATGCTCGGCCTCCGAGAACTCGGAGAAGCCCTCATGACCAGCCTGGAAAAAACTCACGAAAGAGATCGTCACCAGTTGATTCAGCTAGTGCTAGCTAGTTCTCAAGGCGAGGGAAGTTGCTCGACCGACAACTTATGCCTACACCGCAGGCAACTAATTGCTGCGATGGATGAGCCGTACCGGATGAAGATCAACTGGCCACAGATTGCTACGGGCGAAGGAGCTGACCGACCTGTAGAGCTATACCATGTCATTTGCTGGGATGCAATGATAGACACAGAAGGACTCTTGCCAAAGAAGCTCTTCCCAAAGATGGTCGAAAATGAAAGTGGAGACTTCGAAAAGATTGGGCTCATGGCGAGACAGTGGCTGAAATACTCGGGCAATGTCTTTCCGGACAGAATGAGCAAGATTCTTGAGAGACTCAAGACTATTGTGAAGCCTGGAGAAGATATCGCTGAAGTTTGGCGACTCAAATGTAGGCGAGAACTGTGGCACGTAGCGGACAAAACTTGTAGTCTTTCGGCAATTCTCTTGATGGGAGATACTTATGTATAAGAAGTGATGGAGGGGGTTGGCTTTGATAATAGGTAGTTATAATGAGATTATCAAGTTATTTGCATTAAAACTTCTGACTTTAAATCAACGTGCTGTAATAAACTAGTCTAATAGCTTGCTAAGATATACTAAACTTACTAAACTCTTTTATTATTTAGAAAAGATATACTAAACTTACCTAAGTCTTTTTATCATTTAGAAAAGAGGTCTTGAAGATTTCTTACAGTTAGACTGGGAAGCATTTCATCAAATTGGCTCAATGAGCTAAATCTTGCTGATCAGGGTGCCCACTTGCACCTGTAGAACAAGACATCCTGTTGAGAAACATGATATTTACTACTACCTGCACCATTATATTATGAATTATCCTCTATATTTACAGGTGTATAGCTCTCAACAACGCCCACAGCGCTTACAAAAGTCGCCCCTCTCCCGCTCTTTCTTCATCTTTGCCGTTCTCTTGGCAGCTCTGTCTTTTTGTTTTTGCTTCTTCAGCTCCTTATCCATCATCCTGAGAATCTCAGAGTCATCAGAGCTTGTGGTGCTTGTTTCCGTGTATACACTATCTCGTCTCTGTATGGGGACTGTTTGAGGGAGGGGGTATGCTGGGACCTGGCCATGTCCTGGTGCCTGGCTGTGTGCCGGCACTGGGTTGTGTAGTGGTACTGGATTGTATCCTTGATTTCCCGTTGGTAGTGCAGAAGAAGCATGGTGAAGCCCTGGAATTTGCTGTGGTATAGTGCTTTGTGGTGGCAAATGACTCTGCTGGTGAGCTGGTGGCTGCACAGACGGTAACCGTGTTTCTGAAGGTCCTGGAGCTCCCAAACCTAGCTCACTAATCCTTTGTTGCAAAAACTTTTCCTGTTCTGTACGTCTTTGTTGATCCTGGACTTCCGCCAGTCCCGGTTCAGCAACTCCCTGCCTCAGTCCTCTCTCAACTTCCTCTTTCTGCATAGTAATAACCTTTTCCATATTCTCCCCCGCCTCATCAATCATGCTGCTGACTTCCTCTCTCCTTGCATCGACCATCTCGTCATGTTCCATATTCTTCAACTCAATGAGAAGTTCAGAGCTGTGAGCCAAACTGGACATCAGTTCATTGATGAGTTTTGCTTTATCGAGGATTGTCTCCAATTTTTCTTTTGCGTTAGCATCTTCAGGAAGAGGGAGGTTCATGGTGCTCATATTGCGAAAGAATTCTAGTTGGAAGGATAGTGCTTGGTAGACTTGGTTGGTCAGGAAAGGAAATGTGTCGATTAGTGAGTCCCATGGGAAGTCAGAATATGACTGCGGGTCTGCGTTGTTCATGGTAGTGTCCATATTAGCTTGTAATTGAATCTCTTTGAGATTCGGAGCCGTGGTAGCAGTGCGATTTAGCTGAAAGGTCCAGTTCCTTTCAGGTTGGCTCAGTCCAGTTCAAGTGTGGGAAAAGTCTTGCGGAAAAGCCGTGGCGGGTTAGGTAGATATGTCGTTCTTTTAGAGGCATTGATTCAGAACTGTGGCCGGCCATGATGCTGTGAACAGTTTGCTGTGCTTATGAACAAATGAGTCAATTCGTCAGTAGTTAGTGAACGTGATGAGATAAGATGGTCTATCATCTACACACAAAGGAACCGGATCAGAGTGGTGAAAGTGAACACAGCAAAACGGACAACAGACCGAAAACCGGCTGGTAAGAAATTGAATATACCTAGGCGAGGGGCTAATCTAGGTCTTGGATAATTTCGCCAATATTTAGAAGCTTTCAAATCTGGCTTCAATATCGAAATCGTATGATAAAATATTCTCATAGTCATAAACTCTAAACTCTATAGTCTATCTATACCCATCAGACCTTTTAAACTAGAACAAAGTATACCTCAATCGCTTCCACCAGGGAAACGTAGCGAGCTCTGTCCTCCAAGCATTGATAGCCTCCCAATCATGTTCACGTCGGCCCGTATCGATATCAATCTTCTCAATGCTGATCCAACTTGTCCTCTTCCAGAGATATCCTCCAGCCCAGAAAGCCAGCACAATAGGGAGTCCAAGATATTGCATGAAGAAATCCTCAACAGTACCCATTCCGGACTCGCCAACAGGGGCGACAATGGCCACGTAGAACTGAGAAATGTTAGCCGATGTTCTGCACAATGAAGATTTGGGCCTTACCTGAGCAATGAGAATGACAACAACAAAGATCAACCCCAACCATGATCCCCAAACGCCACCAATAGCCTTGAACGGGATTTCATCGAGCGTATGTCCATTATACTTCCACGCCGCTCTAAATCGAATATGCGCAAGACAGATCGATCCCCAGCAAACAAGCATGGCCAATCCCGACAAAGCCAAAAGCCAGTCAAAAATAACAGGACCAGCTGCATCAAGGTTCAAGAAAGCAAGGCATCCAAAAGCAATGATGAATCCAACAGACGGTAAAGGCCGACCCGCTCGATCAACCCAAGTAAAGATCTTTGGCGCAAAACCCTGCTGCGCAAGGGCAAGAAGTGTGCGCGATCCGCCATACACTGAGGCGATGCCGAGGGATAAGACGGATGAGAGGATGACGGCGTTCATGTAGTGATCAAGGCCCTTGAGGCCGGAATATTTCCCAACAAGGACGAAAGGTGAAGCTGCGCTGTTGGAGTAAGAACTCGAGCTGAGAAGATTCTCATCATTGCAGCTGATCAACAATCCAACGAACAGCAGCGCAACAATGTAAAACAAGCAGATTCTCCAAAAGACCTGCTTGATAGCTGCAGGAACCGAAGCAGTAGGATTTCGAGACTCAGCAGCTGCCAAACCCACAAGTTCCGAACCAGCAAACGAAAACGCCGCTGTTACGAAAACAGAGCAAAATCCCTTAAATCCATTCTTGAAAGCACCAGGGTCATGCCACAGCTTAAAGCCCTGATACGTATCGTAGCTCCCACTCGACGGACCCCCGCCACAAACCAACACCAGTGCGATTATCATAAAGATAGAAATCGATGTGAGTTTGAAGCACGCAGCCCAGAATTCTTCCTCAGCGTATCCTAGCGTGCCGAACATGTTGAGGATGGTAATAGCAGCGAGAAACACGGCGATCCAGACTCCGGGGGAGATGTCAGGAGACCAGTACTGGATAGTAATAGCGCAGACGGTGAGTTCGAGAGGAAGTGTAGCAGCCCATTGAAGAGTGTAGTTCCACGCCATGGCGAAACCAAAAGACGGGTCGATGAAACGAGCCGCATACGTATAAAAACCGCCAGAGATGGGATACATGACGGCTAGTTCACCCATTGCGTAGACAACATTGAAAACCATGACTCCAACGAGGAAGAAGTCGATAAACAACGTAGCAGGCCCCTGAGGCCATCAGTAAATACTCAATTGAGTGAAGGGCACACTTACACCTTTACTCAAAGCCGAACCAGATCCAACAAAGAATCCAGCACCGATCGATCCTCCAATAGCAACCATCTGAAGATGTCTCGGCTTCATCTTGCGATCCAATTCCACAAGCCCAAGTCCATAATGCTTCCTAGTAAAAGACTTGGCGTTCAATCCCGTCCTCGTCATGAAATCATCCTGCTCATATTCTTCACCCGTTGCAGTGAAGGTTTCTTTCGTAGGAGCGTTTTCATCAGCCATTACGCCTTTTTCTCCAACGACGGGAGAATCAGATATGACTTTTTCAACAGCCATGATAGCCAAATTCAAGGAATCACCTAAAAAACGGAAAAGAGTGAGGAATTAAGGAAAAAAGAAAAAAGTTCTTGCTAAATGGCCCCATTATAAAAAAGATCAGAGGCCCCATAGTAACAACGCTATTAGGCCCACACATGGCATGGTCATGACTCTGGATGCAAAATTTTCATTAATCGCCATTGAATCTCCACGATCTAAGGAGGAGTTTTGGTTACTACTCCAGATATTGAATTGGTTATTTACGTAAATCTCCATGGGGAAGGGGTTGGTATTGATAATGAGGGTATCTACTCCAGGAGATTTGGAGGTTTTGCGTCTCCACATTGAAAAGTTGGAGAAAATTGTCTACAAGACTTTAAAACATAAAGAATCTAAGATATCGTGATAAGTAACAGTAGAGATTATGACTCTAGTGTTTCTGAAAACATGTTAATTCACGAGAAACAGAGATTTTTCAATCATTCAATGAGTCAAGTTGAGTGGTTCGACCAATTTGCCACTGTCTAATACCGAGGTCAAATTCTCACAGCAGCAATGTCGATATCGAGATTTTCGTTTATCAAAAGCCTCATGCAACTTAACTGGTGAACTGATTCGACGATCAATCAAGATCTATCTTATTACGTTACTCCCAAGTCTAATAAGCCCACTCTGTAAATCTTCAAGTCAGAGACATCCTTGTCTCTATAACGTAAAAAAGTTGCGGCTCAGCGGATCGTGGTGGAGCCATGATCGGAGCCGATGGACGGTCACTTATTCCCGAATTGCCTCCATCACCCGCTAGAGTAGGATTGCTACCAAATTTTGAGATAAACAGAATAACAAACAGATAAACCAGCAACAACAAGAATGGAGGCAATAAAGGTAATGTAGATATCATCCGATTGCCCTCTAAGTGAATTACACTAGAAAATGCCCTATTTGGACGAAGCCCTTGATTTCTTATGCTCCAAGAATTAGCCACTAAGCTCTTCTCTAACATCTGCCGGACCATGAAGAGCAATCTCATCCACCTTAATAGGCAGTCCTCAATACAGCGACTGGCTCGGCTGGGCAGGCGATCTGGCACTATTCGCCCCTGCAGACACTTTCATCTACAACTACTATGGAAACTAGACGAAGCCCCTTTTGTGTAAAAGACTCGTGGTGGTCCGGTGCCGAAAGTTGTTCCTGATGTATTTTGACATCTTCATACTACAAGGATGATTGGCCGGCTGGTGTATACGGTAATGTCACAGCTCTGACGACTTGGGATGTTTGGAAGGTATCGAGGGATAATATAATTTTGAAGACTCAGTATAAGACGATGATTGGTTTTGCAGATGGGATACCAAGTAATATGTTTGGTTGGACTAGCTTTCAGGACTCCAAGACATCAAATCGAGGGTCTTGACGAGAAAGGCGCTGGCGACGGGGTGATTGTCTGCGAGAGCCTTCTCGGGATACTCGGGAGGAGCGTCTGGATACAGTCAATCTTGAAAAAGGGCTAGGATCATGAAAGCTAAGGCCTCAGAATTATGGAGACAGAGAAACCTTACACCGAGTTGACAGTGGGCAAAGCGAAGGCTACATGATGCCCTACCATGAGTTTGGGGCAATTGGGCACTTCATCATGGAGAGTCTAGCAGGGATAGAGTGCATTGAGTGAGGGTGGAGTAGATCTTGTGTGTAGCTTGAAACGATGGCGGATGCTATCATGTGTGTAAAGGCAGAACATTTGACTCTCTATGAGTTGGTCTCTTGCTTGTGGAAGTTGAAGTCTTTGGATCACGAGGTTGAGCCTTTCACTATAATTTTAGTGTTTCCTGCTATGACACATATTGAAGTCGTACTTCCGTAAGGGGGTGGCCAACGGAGGTATTCTGGACAAAGTGGAGCGGGATAATGGACTATCCATTCCAGGTTGAGTAAGAGGATAGAGGGATCCATTAAGCCAATGCCGAGCCAAGTTCTTTAAGTTTGGTCAATATCGAGGTAGATGTGAGCTAGCAAATGAGAGGTGAGAAATAAGAAACGGAATTCTTTACCCTGATTATGTTAGCGTTTTACGCGGAACATACGCGAACTTGACTTCCTAAATTTATTTCCAGACCATCCTCACATTGGATCATGTAGGTTCGTGTTCAAGGGATGAATCCGATTGGAGCGCGTCCCTCAATCACAGAAAGCGAGTACACATGGCTTTGTGACTGGTCAATGACCTATATCGCGAGTCATGATATCTCTTCAACGGGAACTTCGCATCGTATCATCTGCGAGCTCCCCAAGCGAGAATCCGCGGAACTGGTCACATATTACTATATGTAAAACCTTATTTTGACCGCTAGTATTTTAGTTTGAGACTTTTATGGGGTATTCTGTGAATAGACGAGTACAGAGTTTTCGGCAGTTGTATAAGTAGTTCGACCCCTGATTTGCCAAGGAACTAGAGTCCGATTTACCGATCACAAACCTATGAAAATATGTGCGATTATAGCAAACTAAGTCTTGGCGATGTTTCTTGGCATCACTGTGAGAAGTTGGAAGATCAGGAATACCTCGTATTCTTGTCATGAGTTTCCGAAGTCCTGGCAAGTCCGGAGTAGTTACGCCTGTTGAGAATTACTGGAGACCATGAGATCGATGATCTTTCGAGTTGACGTACTGAGAATAGGGATTATTGAGCTGTAATTTTGGGTATAAATATGTGCTTAGATCTCCTCAAGAAAAGAACTATCCATATCACAACTCTCAGCATCACAAACCCCAAGCTTCAGTCGAACAGCCCATCAAATAAGGTATATACCTAATCCTCAAAGTTTCTCACAAAGCCTAACTCTTACAGCACCTGCCTTTTCCCATCAAAATGAAGGTCTCAATCCTCGGTCTCCTCACCCTCTCAGCATTCGCTTCCGCATGCGCCAGCTACGAAAGCTGCCACTGCTACGACAGCAACGGCGTTCCCAACAACGGCGCCACCCAGACCGTTTGCGATCACTTCAAGGGTGGAATGGAGCCCAACACGCGAGAGTACGGTGCGAATACCCAGTACAAGGAGTGCAACGTCAAGACTTTTGGTGGCGGTGCTTCGAGCTTCGATAACTGTGACTGGAGACGCAGATGTCAGAGTGCTGGCGCCACTGGTGCTGATTCTTCTTGCCGGAGCAAGTTTCCTTAGGTGTATTGTGAGAAATGGAAGCTTGAGTCGTTGTATGGAGTTCCAATGTTATTGGTTTAAGCTCGGCCGACTTGAAGCGGGTTCTACTGTTTATACTGAAGATTTATGACCACAAGTACGAAATTGTATATGTTTCCAAGAAGGTGTCTCATAAACCCTGGACATCATGGTACAGGACAATCTGATGTAAGCCCGATATTTTCGGTGCACCGATCTAGTGAGTTGAAATAACGGTGACATGCCAAAGTTTTGAGTATGTAAACACACCGGCATATGCTTCGGTTTTGATTAGTAATTATTTAGTAGTCAATCAGGTATCGCCAATAGTAGCTTGTAAGCCACCTTCCTAATCTTGGCCAGAAATACTAGACGACTATCCTGCAATCCACTGATGAGGCTCGCTGAGGTCAATCAATCTGACAACGAACAAGACATGCATACCACGAGGGATAGTGTTTGCCTTGTGATTTGTTAGCCTGCTGTAATGTTTTGCATGTGAGACACGGCACGCGCAGTGATGAAATACGAGCTTAGCATGGCAGAGTTGACATACATCATCAACGCAGCCTATAACCCTGAGGCTTTAGTAAATAGTCCGAGCCCCAGATAAGAATACATCCGAGGTAGTCTGTAAATTATGAGACCGACTAGTAATGAGCATCACTCTTATAGTCTGGCTTAGCACAATGTCTCACTAAACAGCTGACTGATCACCAACTCGGCACTCCCCGCCTCTAGGGACCACGCTAAAGGTCTGAAGATTAACTTTCAGCCACAAGCCGATCAGCTGCAAAGAGCTCCAAATTTAGACGTCATAGCTAAATGCCTCAACAATTCACAAGATCGTCGTGCCAATTGGTCTCCCTTGCAATTCAGCTTCACAAAATTGCGGGGAACTCGCTGATGTTGCTCAGTAAATCTGACCACGTACGGACGCCACAATAATCAGAATAGGAAAATGAGTCGCCAAGGTTTCAAAAATGTCTCTGAATCCAAGGCAACGGAGACACGGAATATGCACGACGATGCAAGCCCGATGAGCCAATCAGACTATGACGCGTCCTGACGTGAGGGGAAACATGGCACAGTATATAATGCCCGAAACCCTCGAGGTTCTCAGACTTTCAAAGCTATCATATTCAGCAAACACCATTGCAATACCATCTCAAAATGACAGTCCACGAAGTCAAGAAGTAAGTGTTGTAATCTCTCAATCTTCACAAGTCAAGCTAACCAGTGTACAGCCTCTCCGAGTTCAGGGATACCCTTGAAAAGAACACAGTCGTCCTTGTAGACTTCTGGGCCCCATGGTGCGGACCATGCCGATTCATCAGCCCCGTCGTAGAGAAGTAAGTCCCGCCGGTCAACGTGCATATGTACAACTTAGCTTACTCATTACTACCAGGTTGTCGGAAGCAACTGAATCGATCTACTTTGTCAAGGTCAACGTTGACGAGGCTGAGGATATTTCTCAAGAGTACGGCATCCGAGCGATGCCTACCTTCATGCTCTTCAAGGATGGCGAGAAGGCTGATGAGGTTGTGGGAGCAGACCCTTCTAAGTTAGAGAAGCTTGTGCAACAGTACAAGAGCTAGATGCCATTCGGAATCAGTGTTTTGTCTATGTTAGACAGGGAATATGGTTCGGCACATCATGTGACACAAAAGTTTGTTGCTTAACCCAACCGTATCTCTACTCCCCTTTCATGATTGCCGTACCTCGTGGCTCAAATTCATGGTGTACGTGTGCAAAAGAACGGCTAATCCCATGACCCTTGGCAATGCTGAGGCTCTTTGTGCGACCATAATAAAGTTACACAATAGTCACAGGGTCTTTCAATATTGACCGAGGTATTATAGTTAGGAAACATGTACAGTACAAGAGCTATGGTGTGACCATTACGTGGCTTCTTAACCCGAGGTTTGACACTCGTGATCAGTGTTGAAATATAAATCAGCATGGAATCTCGCTTCAGAAAGCTGATAAACCAATGCTGGCCAACACTCCGCAGAGATAGTATTGAAGCATTACAAGATATCACGTTAAACAAAGGAAGGTCAAGATGGTCGTCCACGAGACCCATTCGTAAGTCAACCCTTGGTTCTTTCTCTCATCAGTATCCATATCATAGCCAAACACTCACACATTTAAAGAATGGAGGAGTTCAAAGACGCCCTTGAGAAGCATCCATTAGACCTTGTTGACTTCTGGACTACATGGAGCGGGCCTTGTCGATTGATAAGTCCCGTCATCGAAAAGTAAGATCAAAGTACTCAGGTTTTGGCATCTATAGACTAGCCTGACGAAATTGACAGACACTCTGATTCATCGAGATACTCATCAGTCTACTTCTGCAAATTAGACATTGATGCGGTTAGAGAGGTTTCTGACGAGCTGGGTATCCAGACATTGCCTATTACCGTGATGTATAAGGATGGCACGAAGTGTGATGAGGTCCATACAGGATTCCTTAAGACCATAGAGGAGTTGCTGAAGAAGCATGTTGAGAGGGACATGGATACCGTTGAGAAGGGCACGGATGCCGTTGTGGAAGGATAACTTGGGGATGAAAAGCTCGTCTTGCAGGGAATTACAGCCCAGGTTTTTTATTTCGGCAGTAACAAGCATCGTCTTAGATCTGTGGCTGAGAGCTTACAATCACTATACAGAGTTTAGCGTGCTTTCGAGACTACTGAGACGACGCCGTTGTAAGACATTGTAATTCAACTGATTTGATATAGACTGAATGAAGCAGTCTTTCTGAGTCGCCTTCGCTATTTGTGATCTGCTTCAGTGACCCTGAGTATCAGACTTTGGTCATGGAACACCATATAACTCTCCGACTTCATCGCCACTTCAGGCTCAACGAGCTGAAAATCAAAAACCCGAAGAAGCTGAATTCTGTTAGTAAGATCAACCACAATAAGGATTCAATTACGTACCTCAAAAATAACCTTGTTCAGTTCCACGAACGCAATAGGCTTTCCAGCACACATCCATC
The DNA here is from genome assembly GCF_000260195.1 of Fusarium odoratissimum NRRL 54006. Lineage (NCBI taxonomy): Eukaryota > Fungi > Ascomycota > Sordariomycetes > Hypocreales > Nectriaceae > Fusarium > Fusarium odoratissimum. The sequence goes on along the minus strand of NW_022158692.1, from coordinate 699,164 downwards.
GTCCATAACCAAACACAATTTCGACATCACGCTTCATCTGAGCACTGGTATCTTTATCGACTTCGAGATACCTCTCTGGTCGAAAGACCTGTGGATCAGGTCCGAAGAGTGCTTCGGAGCGTAGAAGGGAGGATGCATTGATGCCGATTGATGTACCAGCTGGGATATACTTTCCGTGCATTGTTTCTCCGCCGGCTGGGACGTCTTTGAAGAACATTCCCGTTGTAGCTGGGCGAATTCGGATGCCTTCGTAGATTACTGCCTGTTTGGCCAAAGTTAGCATGTTTATATGTAGTTCAAGGTCTGGCGAACCTGAAGGTAAGGTAATTGCCGAGACTCGACATCTGTGATTGGGCTCGAAGCTCGACCTTCAGATATCGCCTCCGTGATCTCTTGTCTAAGGCGCTGATATATGTGAGGCGAGGCGACAATGTAGAGAAGAATAACCCGTATCACCGTGGCAGTGGTTTCTGATCCTGCTACGAACATGAATAAAGATTCAGCCTGGCACTCCTCCAGTCTTAAACCATGTCTCTTGAACGAGCCCTTTTGCCAAGTAAGTATATGATTTCCGCACGCCACAAGAAAAACCCACCAGCATATCATGCTGCTCATCGGCTTCAGGAGCATATCGCTCGCGAACAATGGTATTCGCGACCTTCATCAGCGGGCCAATCCCCTTGGTATCATTCTCAGTCGGCCCAAACAGCTTCAGAAACATAGGCGAAAAGATCAAGTTTCTCAGCCATGGAATATCTGTTGCAAGAGTCATGACCAACAGATGTTCATTGAGCGCCTTGACGATCCCGTGAAAGTCAGAGTCGGCTTTGAGATAGCCGAATTCTTGGCCAAGAGACAGATTGGATATGACATCGAGTGCAAAAAGGCGTGTTACTCTGGTTCCTTCCATCGGACGATAATCTCCTTGGGCAGACGTGTATTTCTCCTTGATTAGCTGAATCAAACTGCCGACCTGTCTGTTGACTACGGCTTCGAGATTGGGAGCGTCACGTCCACTGTACGCTGGAGATAGCTTCGCCTTGACCCGATCGTGTTGGACTGGGTCTGTTATCTGGAACATGGGGTCGTGATACGGATTGAATTTGCCGCCGAGATACCAATTTCCTTTGGTATACGTATTTCGAGTACTTGAGACCTTTCGAATCAAGTCTGGGTCATCGACCAGGACCTCGTTTGGACCGACTCTGACAATGGGTCCGTAGCTTCGATTGAGGTTGACCAAGTGATCATGCTGTGTTCCGGTGATGGTGATGTAAGCTACCCATAGGTATGAGAATTTTCCGAAGAAAGGACCCGGTATATGTCGAAGACGATACCAAGAGATAGCCGAAGATAGAAGAAGCCAAGTAAAGAGAGCAACAATAAAGTACGGAAGCCATGTGAGGCCCCTTTCAAAGAATGGTGAAGCCATGCTGGTCTGCTCAAGATCTAAACAACAACAAACAAACGAAACAAACAGAACTGATCAGGAATATATAAAAAACATCATCTCAATCCCAATTTACTTTTGCTATCGGGCATATGAGATGGCCATCTTGGTAATCGCAGCTGAAAAAGATAAAGACATGATTGGTAAATTTACGACGACTGTGTAACCCCAATCAAAGACATGCAGCATGATTACGTGGTTTTCCTTGATTAAAGGGTCAGAAACAAGCCACGGGACATGTGAGATGATATCAATGTCTTGGAAAAAGGAAACACGTCTAGACACGGCGTTTCGTTATCCTCCATAATTGGCGGACGTTGTTGAAGGTTGCTTAAAGTGCATCGTCGGGTTACCGAACATGAAGGATTAGACTAGACTTGATTAACCAATCAGAATAGCTCGGATGGACCTTCAAATCTATCGCGAAGCAGCGCACGTCATCAGAGGTTGGTGGCTGCTCAATAACGATCACTTCCTTTTAAAGAAGGTTGCTTTACATAACCGAGTTGTTTCCATAATTTATGCAACATTATCATCCTATAGCCGAAGCACATCATATCTTCATTTCGGGCTCAAGAAGAACGTCCGGCAAAGGCGGGGTTGATACGACGTTGAGATATCAAGACATATAAACTCAACATGTCCGACGGTCGCTATGGCTCTCAAAGTGAGAATAAAAAGTCTCAAGTGCCCAATATGAGCGTCGCAAACTCCAACGTTGTCGTGGTTGGCGGCGGTATCGTCGGTGCCTCTATCGCTTGGCATCTCTCCCCCGAGACAAACGTGACCATCATCGCGGAAGATATCGGAGGAGTAGCTACTCCCAATTCATTCGCTTGGCTGAATGCTGCTTCATCGGATAAGAAGTTCTACTACGACTTTCGACTTAGGTCTCTTGAGCACTGGAGAGAGATTGAGAAAGCTGTTGAGAACTTACCCATTCATTGGGGAGGTACTACAAGCTGGGATAAATCGCCCCGAGAACTTGAGGAGGAGCAGAAGAACCTGACTGCTTGGGGATATGATGTTATCCGTGTTGACAAGACGGAGATATCGAAGCGAGAACCTCGTATTGAAGAGACGAAGCTTCCAGAATGGGGCCTTGGTTACGATCAAGAGGGAGCTCTGGAAGCCGAAAAGGCTGCTGAGTTACTGATCAGCCTAGCAAAAGACAGCGGAGCCAAGGTTCTCGAGACCAAGGTTAAAGGCTTCACAAAGACCGATGGCCATATCAGCGGCGTTACTCTCTCCTCCGGCGAAACTATCCCTGCAGACCATGTCGTCGTAGCCGCAGGCCTCGGAAGCGTCTCGCTGCTCGCATCGCAAAACATTCCCCTCCCACTCAAAAGCACAGCAGGTCTTCTCGCCAACACAAAACCGACCCCCAAGAAACTAATCAACGGTGTAATCAACGCTCCCGAACTACACATACGTCAAACACTCGACGGAGCCTTACTTTTCGGTTCAAGCTACGCTGGAGGCGACCTAGGCGACGATCCAGAAAAGACAGCACGTGAGCTCTTCGCCAAACTTCAAAAGTCAGTCATCGGCGGAGAAGAGCTTGAGTTCAGCCACTACACTATCGGACATAGAGTTTTGCCAGAAGATGGGCTACCGATTCTTGGAGAGACGGGGTTGGGTGGGCTTAGTGTTGCTGTGATGCATTCTGGGGTGACGAATGGGGCTCTTGTTGGGAAGTTGTTGAGCAGGCAGATTCTCACTGGGGAGACGGATCCTATACTAGAGAATTTCCGACTAGATCGTTTTGCATAAATCTACCTTATTGACTAGAGGATAGTCAACGTCTTGTCAATCAAAGTCCTCCCGCAGAAGTTGCATTATTTCGAAAGGACGACGATCATACTTAGGAAAAACTAGAACTAATGTTCGTATTGTACTGACTTTATTACAATCTGTTGCTTTCGGTGCTGACGAACTACTCGCCGGGTGGAAATGGCTATCTATGGCACTACAGGGAGATAGAAAACTTAGGACCTTTATCCTAAGTAATTAAGAGACTTATATATATTTGGTATAATTTAATACAAATTTAGTAAGTCTTAGATTGCATTATTTTAGCACCTTAATCTAATATCAGAAGTTCTACTGCTCTCTGGGGCCAATTAATTGATGTGAAAATATTGCCTTCCTTCTCGTGATCGGCCTGGATGTTTTCAGCTCTGAAATAAAGATGGCGGAGCAGTTGAGAAGCTTATGACTGCACGAAGGGCCCGCATCATGACTTTTTCTAATGATGAAGATTGCTCCTTCTCGCCAAAGCAGCACGACTGCCAGCCTTAGCTTACCTTTGTATTTTGATTTGGATATTTTGGTAATCTTCATTCTAAATCATCATCACCAAAACGGCTATAATTTCTTCTTGATCACAACTCTCAGAACTATTCAGCATGGCTCAATTTGCGTAAGTTATCGAACCACCCGAAAGTTCCTTCTGACCGATCCTCTGCATCAAGAGCAGCCTATACCCCACCATACCATACTCTCTGTCAAGTAACCCTACAAATTGTTGAAAGACTTGACGAGCAGATTCCATCTAGAAGAACAACCATGACCGTCGATGTTCTAGATACCTTCCTTGGCGCCACATCGCCTGTGAAGCTCGTACAATTCATGACCGATTCGGGAAGCACTCAGGAAGCAGTGCTTAAACTTTACGACCGGCGTTACGGTGGGCATATTCGTCAATTTTATGGTACAGCCACAGTCCCTTCGCGAGCATCAGAAGATGCCTATCACTTATTCGTACGTCAAGGGAGAATGCGCGTCTTTTCCCAAGTCTTGGGACAAACCTACAAAAGTGCTCCCGTCAGACCTCGTGCGGTCGATTTCTATATCAACCAACAGGACCTCAGTATCATGCCTGATGGCATGGCAAGATTTGAAGCTGCTACTTGGTACGAGTATGACCAGCGCCTCAAGACCGAGTTTAGGGCATACAAACAGCTCGAACCAATGCAGGGAAATGAGATACCTCGCCTATACGCACATGTGCGTATCCCATTATCTGTTGTCGACCCAGACGTAGAAGGCGTGGACACGGAATCGGAAGAATTCTTATGTGTTCATGGCCTTCTTCTGCAATATATTCCTGGCCTCAGACTCAGCCACTTGCCTACACCCGGGTTGGCCCAAATAATAGACAAGCCGGTGCACGACGCATTGGCGGAGCTAGCTCAACGCGCCGTCGATGCGATGTATGAGATCAACAAGTTCGGCATTCTTCTTAAGACGAACAGCAACGATGTTATATTGCAGCAAAGAAACAACGTCGCAGTCGACAGTCCCGAAAGGCCCTATATCATCGATTTTGCCGAGGCTGTGTTTAAAGAGGACTTGGTCGAGATTTGGATCAAGCAACGTGAAACAAATGACTTGGTAGCTACAGAAGATCCCCCTTGGCATATGGACATCGAATACTGGGTAGAGGCAAAGAGGAACAGCAACCCTGAAGCGCTTGCTCAAGACTTCAACATGTATCTTCTTCGGGTTGGAATCTCCGAAGTGCAATGTAAGACTCCTGATTATCAGGAGATCATTGCCCAACTTAGGCTTCGGTTTCAGAACGGGGAGCTTCAAAGCATTCAGACTCAAGGTGATTGAGAGGATGAAGCTGAGTTGCGAGGAAAGATGGAATCAGGTGTTGAAGCCTTGAAGGTGCTTGAGGCACTTACCTGGTGTACCGGGCCCGAGCCCCTTTCTGCCACAGTACATAGACATATATCTTTTAACAAGGGTATTGCGTATAACCATTGTTTGTCAGATAGACTACTGTCTCTTTTCTTTTCCATTGTAATCTACAAATCCTGCTGACGGCCCATCCCGACTGATCATGTAGCCGAACCTCTTTGGCTCATCGAGCACCAGTGGCGGCATGTCTTTATTATTCTCAATCCTCACAAACTGATCCTGTTCCCTCCCCCAAAGATCCTTGCCTTCTCTCACTGCAGCAGCGATCTTGTCTTTGTCTCTATACTCTTCACGATTCATCCACCGATGAGAAAAGCTCGCCATCTTGTTGAGAAACTGGTCTATTGTCGGGAAACAGCTGCTGCAATGCCAACCGGAGTTACTGAGTACGCCCCTCTCGAGAAAGCGAAACGGACGGAAGCCTCCATCTCCATTACGAAGATTGGTGGGTTTGAGGGTTCGGCGTCCTTGGTAGTAGGTCGCTTGGGGGTGCTGCCATTCTGGGCCGGTATGCAGAAATTGGAATGAATAGTAGTAGAATTTGGAAGAGAGTGTTAGGCGGCGAGGGAATTTGCAGTATCGGAGGACGAGGAGAGTTTGTGGTCGGGGGATCTCATCGACGTCGGCCACGATGAGAACGTCTCCCTTGTTTGGAGCTCTTGGTCCGACAAGACTGAGCATGACTTGGTCGAAGGGGGCGTCTCTTTGCAAGTCTTCGTAGTCCCAAGCACGATGCGGGTCGAAGGTTGATGGGAAAGTTAGTTCGTGATAGATTATCTTGTCATGATATCGACGAAATCTGTCCCAGTTCTCTTTGAGGATAAGGGGTTTCGGATTGGCTTGGAATGTCTTGGCTGACTCGACGATGATGAAGTAGTCGACGTAGTCGTATAATGCATTGAGGCGTATTTCAAGAAAGTCCAGCTCGTCGTTTATCATGAGCATATCGTAGACTTTGCGCTCGCTGGAGGGGCTTTTGGGTATGAAGGCTGAGTATTCATGGACGGAACAGAAATCATGCGCAGCCCTGGAGGCATAGAGCTCTGGAGTCTTCCGGCCATTATCGGAAGTCGGGCTCAGAAGGTCTATCGTCTGTAGCGGCTCGGTAAATACTGCATGAGAACCGCGAAGAGGTCGGAACGTCCACCAGAGCAAGGAACAAATGCCAATAACCAGAATACCTCTAGACACAACTCTCGGTACCATGATTCTGGCCTGAGAAAGAAAGATAGAGAGCGAAATGTGCCCAAGACAAATGGATTCTGACATGCCCCTTTGTTGCTGTTACCTAATCTGACTAAGGGCTGTTGGTCGCACACGGAAGTCGGCATCCATGGTTACATGTGATATCCTGCAACCAACAACATCTGATACCATGCTACAAGGAGTACATCCTGTATTGAGGGAATTTTTATTGGTTAATGAAAAGTGAAACAAGGTAGCGCGCATAAGGGGACTTTTGTGCATCCTTTATGACGATCAACCAACTGCATAGCCACGGTATTTCTTTGACTAATTGGTTGTTCGTCCACGCATGCCCGGGGAGACAAGAAAACTTAGGATCTTAATCCTAAAGGATAAAAAGATTTAGGTACGTTATTATAAGTTTAGGGGAGCCCTTTGATGAGTTTGTTCTAACATACTTTATCAAGGCCCGAGGCTTTCTTACTCCTTTGGGGCGTGGTCTGATCTAAATGGCGACCATTGACGAGTCCTGCAGTAAGAATGTGGGCAGATACAAGGTAGTGTCATGCCAGGTGATCGACCGGGCATATTCCGTCTTGGCCAGCGGGAGCTAAACAAGTGCCGATCCTAACCACAGAGCGAATCGGGGCTTTTTCTACGAGTAAGCATCAATGCAACAGCATCATTATAGAGCGGGGTACGGAGTGACAACTGAAATTAGGTTACCAGTGCGCTTCATTAGAGGATATAGTCAGACAATCAAGTGAGGCCCGGGTGCTGGTCTTCAAAAGCTATGTCTGGAAGGGCAATCAAAAGGCCCCCAAGGATGTCTGACACAGGTACAGTCCGAGATACCCAATCGCCGATTGCCCCGGCGCAGGACCTTTTGTTATGCATAATCCTGGAGTGAGCCAGTGACAACTTTGTTAGCAGGGGTCTCAGCCCTGTCGCCGTTCAGCTTACCTGCGGCCCGTACGAATGTAACTCTTCAGTAGGGATGCCGGAAGAGGGGCTGGCCGAGCGCTGATCTCTTCAGAACAAGTTCTTCGAATTTCTGACGAAGTCGAAAAGCTCAACTTGGAGAGCGTCAGACCTTTCTTGGGTAGAGGCGATTATCCTTTACTTGCTTAGTGCAAAGATGCGGACTTGGAGTCTTATAGGAAACAGTTCTAATGATATAATGCTTTAGAAAAACAGTCACCTCAGAAGGCTCTAGGTAAGAGTTTGCAGTAGATCATTCTATGTATGATTTTTTGTAATCCTACACTTCTATCAAGGTGGCTCAGCTCACCTGGTTGTTTACCGGGACCATCCAGGAAGTCTACATCTCGTCATGGAATACATGAGGGACTTTTGAGGCCTACATTCTCCTTTCCTATTCCATATTATCAAAGCTGGAAAGAAGTGATGTATCAGTCCTATCGAATATCAACATTCATGAACATACGTACCTCTTCAAGGTCCACGTCCCTTGGCTGACATGTGGGTGTCTTGAGCTTTAAGTGAGGCTAGTAGAGTCTAAGAAAGCCCTATAACATTGATACTGCTCGAGCATGAACTGCAACGCTTAGCCAATGTTTCCATTCGCTTTGGAAGTGCGAACGAGCTATTCCCATGGCAATATAGTTACCCCCACTTAAAGAAATAAAACCGAGAGCCGTATGATGCTGTACTTCCACGGATCATCGGTGCTTAAAATCTGATGTACATCTGCTCAAGACGCATTGAGGCTGACCAACACGAAGTGGCCCCCAGTCTTGAACATCAGATGCTTCTCAATGACGTTGTGAGATGAATCCTTCCTTATGGTCACAGCCAGGAATGCCTCCAAGCATGATATGAGGAACAGAGATGAAAGATATACCTAATTTGAGAACTTCACCTGTCAGAAACAGCCTGCCACCATGTGATTTCCAAGTGCCAATAATCTACATCATGGTGACAATCAATCTCCTCTTCAGTTATAAAAGCTCCCAGTAGTCTCAATTTTTCAAGAGATTCCCACAAGCCTCTCACCTCTTCAGTAACCACTTCATCAAACCCAACACCCTCAAAATGAAGACTGTCTTCTTCAACATCGCCGCTCTGGCCCTCACCATCTCTGGCGTCTTTGCCAATCCCGCCCCTAACAGAATGGCAGTTGACATCTCCGAGCGCGACGGCGTTCTTGAAGTCCGCGAGGTTGTAAGTTTCCTCCACCTTCTGAGAAAGTGAGTATGATATTGACTCGCAAAGCCCCGTGCCGAGGCTGGCATTCAGTGCAGAGAGTGTGTTCATCTTGGTGGTCGCTGCACTATTGGCGATGGAAGCTGCTATGCTTCTGAGCATGCTAGCTGTCGCTGGTGTGGCAATAACTGCAAGTCTCGATGTATTGGTGATGGACAGACTTGTGAGCAGTGGTGTCTCTAGGTCATCACAGACAGATTGGTAAAGACTTGGTCTTTACGCTCAATTTACAGACACGGACGAGTAGTGAGGCAAGGAGAACAGTATCAACACTCTTTCATTGTAACAGAAACTTGGAAACGGGCTAGCTAGCTTAGTACATTCGCTTTATTGAAGCTATTGTTACATATCTCATCACATTAGTCACTTATGATCCTGATATTCGACTTATAATACCTTCTTCCAATGGGTCAAAAGTAAAAGGTTCCGAGGTGCTTATAGGATACTTATGCAACTGCAATAGAATAATTATAACCCTATGCCTAACCTGGCTGAACGATACTGCAAACTAAGCCCTTCGATATTCTGGTGCTGCATGATTCTCGCTTCTGCCTGATATTCTTCTGACTCTGATCAAGCTCTTTTAAGATCTGATCGAGTCCAATATCCTTTCCATCCGTCATAACAGGAACCATCTTTCCATCCCGTTTCCTGAAACAACCGTTTACCAAGACAGCCTCAATATCGCGGGCTTCACTGTACGTCACAATCGCTGCGACTGGTTCCTCCCTCGCTGATGCCCCAAATGCTAATGATTGATCTCTTGAGAACACCAAAATATCCGCTCGTTTACCAACGGCAATAGATCCTATCTCACTCTCCAAGCCCACAGCCCTCGCAGCTTCAATAGTCGCTTTGTTAAAGACATCGTGACTCGTATGATCAAACATATCCACCTTTTGACCCTTTTCTTTAAGCTCAAGCGTCTTTTGTAGACGGGAGAAAAGGAGCGCAGTACGAGCTGCTTGCATAAGAGATGAGGATGTGAGGCAATGACAATCTGCGCCCAGGGCGGTGATGAGTCCTGGTTCAAATAGGAGATGCCAGCCCATCGAGCCTTGAGCTTCTGTAGCTGGTGTGCAAGCTAGTGGGACGCGGTGTTTCTTAAGGATGCTGAAGTCTCCGTCATCCATGTAGTTGCCGTGGGAGATGACAATAGTGTAGTCGTCTTCTGGGGCGGGGAACAGAGAGTACTTTTCAAGAGCCTTTGGTACAGAGGGTCCTATTTTGTCAGATTTTTGCTACATGATTGGACGCTTCTGGCTTACCAAAATTGCCGCTGTGTGATGTAATAAGCTTAATACCAGCTTTGAGCGCTCGACGGAATAACCTTTCGACTTCCTGCTGTGGCATATGATATCCATCAAACGAAAGGCCAACGTTGACACGACCGTTTCCAAAAGGACCTCTTTGGGCTAGGTCCTCAACATGTTTAATGAAGGGTTCGGAAATAGACATAGCATTCGGGACACATGATTCGGTGTCCCATTTCTTGAGATTTAGAAATGTTTCTCCGTATGCGAATACGCCTCGGATACCGGAGTCTGAAAATGCAGATATAGCGGACTCGGCTACTTCATGTTAGAATCGATAGAGTAATGAAGGGTTCATAGACATGCAGTGTTCGGGAGATGTGCAGCCGTGGCAATGGTCGAGGACGAATGTCGTTCCAGCGTCGATGGCTTCAAGACAACCTGCCAATTGGCCCCAGTATATATCTCGAGGGGTATAATTGAAAGACTGTAGAAGGTCTAAAACGTCAGCTACCTCTTTGGCAGTTGAATGTATACTGACCGTCCGAAAAGTACTCCAACCAGCAGTGGTCTGTGCCATAACCTCTAAGCTGCGTCTGCCATAGGTGATGATGTGTATTGATGAATCCCGGGCTAATGATCTTGTTGGAGCAGTCAACAACTTCAGCATGCGGTGGAGGTTTGATAGATTTGCCGACTTCCTTGATAATGCCGTCTACTATCAAGATATCGGTGTTGTCAACGACTTGAACAGAATCTTGCTCCCCATGCTCTATGACCAAGCCATTCTGTAAAAGAATTGTCGTACTCTTTGCAGTCTGCGTCGACTGTCTTTTAGTATGTCTCGATGGCTGCAGTTGCTTCCAAAGCTGTGAAAGAAGTGATTGAGACATGTTGATTGAACTTAGAACCTACAGAATAGCGAATTCCTTTCCACCAACTCCCCCCTTTCCTTTTATATTCAACACAATCAGTTAATTACACCGTCCCCATTTTCACCACGGATCAAGCTGTAGGTGTAAAGTCATAGCAAACCTGGCATGTCAAGGACTGATTATCGCCGAACTGGATCTAGGGTTGCGTTAGCCTTGGTGAACCGTCAGAGAACCATATGAGAGGAGTATTACGAGGTGATCTGTCAGCGGATGCAGCTATCTTCAAACGAGACGTGCGTTGCCAAGTTCGTGTTAGTTCAGCCAAGACGGGGTCTCGGTGCGTTGTACTTGGCGAAAGGCCGAGAATAAACACGAGTGCCGATGGGGATTTGTATGACCTGGGTCCTTTTTTTCGGGACTTGTTGTCAGCGAATGCCGACTTCTCTCCACTTCGCTTCCCCAGATTTCATGTCGATCGAGAAGGATTCTAATGAGCTGTGGATCTGTCTTGTTTATCTTGTTCATGCTCGGCTTTGGCGCGTGTCGTGTGCTCGTTTCGGGGGCTTTTGACATAATATTCATGCGGAATCTGCATTTCTCGGTGAAACACGTTCCTTTTCCTAATTCGGAAGTGAAGAATAAGTAAAATCTTTGTAATCATGACTGAGGTTCTGTTGGCTCGGGATGTGGGGGGTCAAGTGTTTAAGATGGAGGTAGCTCTGATGACAACTTGTATAAACTAGACGTTCTGTACATTGAGAAAGGTGTTGCTCAGCTCTATATGCTACATGCTTATATGGATGTGCTATTATAGGTTCTTCCTTATTGTTCATCGCTATTGAATTATCGCGATCATGATCTTCTGCGAGGCTGGAATGAATTGCTTCATCTCCACTCTCTCACAGCCCTGGTCTGCGATTGGCCGACAACAAACATCCTGCAGTCACTAAAATCATAATGCAACATTCAAGCTACAAAGAATTCATGAATGCTGCGAAACCTCCTCAGCAGCTGATTTATAAAAAGCATAAGTTTTGGCAAATACTATCTTCATGACCTTATTTAATTTAGTTTCTTCCCGTTGCATCATCTCAAGCAATGTTACCTTCTACTGCAATGCAACTCTGGTTTCGCAACTCTATTCACGCGCCATATAAGAGTTTTCCCGAAAGTTCAAATATATCATTACTCTTCAAGGATAACATATAGACTCAAAAGACTTACTATGATGTGTTGGTGAACATAGATTACCTACGGAGAGCAAGAAAACTTCAGACTCTAAAAGAGCATACTACCTAAAATTCCTGGCTGGTCTAAAGGTCTGCTAAATATACATTGAATCTATCTAATCTATACTAAACTTACCTACATACGTAATAACCTCAATTCTCTCACTTTGCGCTTCTCAAATGTTTTGCCCTAGTGAAGAGTACGAGGCAGTCTTACAAGAGCCGACAGAAACACGCCGGATAACACTTGAGCTTGTATCAGAAGCACTGCGGGATCGTGAGTCCCGTCCCGAGACCAGCACCATCCGAGAGCTAGTCTTGTCCAATCTTGAGGATACGCCACTGCCGAAAGATCTGACCCATAATTTGTTGCGAAACATCGACCGACTACACATGTACTTCACTTACGCTTATGATGATGGAGAGAACTCCGTATTTTCACCATATATTCAACAGACACTGTTGCCTTCAGTCGCCGAACGACTAGTCGAGCTGACGCTTGCCGGTTGGCTCTGGGGTGCCATCCCTGTCGAATTCAATGGCAAAGGTCTACCATTTCCACGGCTGAAGCGACTGAAGCTGGATCATTGTATTATCCTTCGACAAGATCAGTTTGACTGGGTTCTTGAACAGCGTTCCCTTATTGATCTTCAGCTTTACAATTGCAAAATTGCGACACATTGTGTTGTGCACCAGGATGATTTTGAATACTGGGGCGTCAACCTAAGTGGCTGGAAGAAACTGGCAGACAGCTACGAAGAAATGCATCACCCAAACCTTAGTTCCATGCTGAATACGCCACATTTTGGAGAAATCCGACCTGGTTGGTACATGAGTGACCTGCGATGGTCAAACATGTTCGATCGCGTTCACCAACATTTGCCCCTGTTGCAGAACTTCACTTTCGAAGGGGCAGGCTGCGGGGCTTTCTTGGAACACTATCCATGTCGCCCGGGCACTGACGGTATGGCTAGAAGGTATATCACCTATGGTGATGGATTCTGGGCCACGATGTGGTATAGGCCCTTAAGGGAGCATTTGCGGAAACCAACTTGTTTTTTTTTTACGACGACATGCCAGAAACCCCAGTGGGGTTGTACACGCGTACTAAAGAAGCTGATCGACAGGCATTAGAGAAGCTGACGAAAGCGACACGCAAGCGACGTAGTGGAAAACAGTGCGCTCTTGAGGGAAGGTCAATTGTAAGGCAACGTGGCTAGGGGAGACAAGCAAACTTGGGACCTTTATCCTAGGTGATAGAAATGGCTAATCTAAAGCCCTCCTAAGTTATACCAAACTTGCCTAAGTCTTTTTGTCGCTTAGAGTAGAGGTCCTAAGTTTTCTTGCTCCCTGAGAGCTGAGGCGTGGAACAAGTTGGAGGAAATGTGATTCATTTCCATGTACGGTGTAGACTATGGTATCTATGATAAAACACAACGATCACCTCTCTTAACTGCTCTTAACTGCTCTTAACTGCTCTCATCTTTCCAACATACGGACCAAGAAACATGGGCCAAGACTCAAGGATGCACAAGTGAAACCAAACGAGGAAAAGCCTCCAACCAGGGTGGCCCTAGTTCCCAATTATTGAGATCACATGCAATAGCCTCAAACTCGGGGCTTACGCAAACCTGACCACCTTCGACAGCCATCAAAGGACATCCAGGCGGCCATTTTAGTTGAAGCGACTCAAGGTATATCTTGACTGAATGCCTTGACTTGATACGTGGATTCGTACACAAAAAGTCTCGCAGGTCGGGCCAAGGGATGTAATCGATGCTCACAGGATGTGGATAGGTATTCTGAACCTCGGTAGGAAGCAGCCACGGCGGTACATCCTTGAGAGTCATAGGATCAGGATGTAAGCGCCACTACGCGAAGGATTAGTATGCAGGAGACTATAAGGTAAAGATAAACTTACTCTCATGAGACGATAGGCAAAGAAATAGACCCCAAACAAAGTCTCCACACTAGCCATCTCAAAACCCTTGAGAAACGAGGTCAGAAAACATGTGACTGCATTATCCCCGTAAGAGTGAAGCGTCATGTTAGGCAGCTCAGGGTTCCTCGGCAGGGACCTAGCGTGGAGCGGATCCTTGGGAAAAGCAGCATGGGTCTCGTAAAGTATCGCGAAACTCCGATACTCGAGACAATCCGCCTGCGAGTGATGTTGCACTCCGCATCGGCAATCGACATGCGACGGCGTGGGGAATAAACTCGACACCACCTCGGGAACCTCGGCAGGCGGGATATCGTGGTGGTCTGCCGCACATGGAGCAGCAGCTGGCGCTCGTCGCCCTGCGGGGAAGTCCGGGGTCTCAACGCTCGTGTCCATCTCATAAGCCTCGCCAGGGGGTTTCTGCGAAGATCTCTGTTGCAAAGCCACCAGATCAGCGCTCAACTGCGGAAGCGTCCGGAGCTGAGCGGAAACGGTGTCGAGGTTCTTTCTGATCTGTGCTATGTCTGCTTCCATCCGCTCCATACGTTGTTTGTGCTCCTGCCGGTTCTCTCTGTGCTTGACGCGATCTGCCAGTCGCTTCTGGCTCATTTGAGCCTCTGTGCGTACCCGTCGCTTGGACGAGCCGCTAGGTGGAGACGCGGACATGAGAGGTGAGTCGAGGTGGCTGAAATAGGGAGGTGGTAAAGTTATATAGTCTGGCTGTCAATATCGAAAGGGATATCCACTGTTTTGAACGAGGGTTTTGGCGATGCTTGAGTGAGGAAAACTCGACGGTGAAGAAAGAAAAAAAAAAGGGGAGACGCGTCCGACGTCGACCAGTTAAATAGACTTGAAACCTGGTAACGATAACCCCCGTGTCTTTTACTTGGCACTGAAGATGAAAGTGTCAGGATTGACACTAGGAGGTAAGGTAACTATGTCAGGTATACATACACACGCACGTGTAGAGAGTAGGAAAGGGAACGGTAGCAAAAGCGAGCGTTGAATTTCTTTGCTTTGGGTGTGCGAGTTTGGCTGCGACGGGAGGCGAAACGCGGGGTAAAGCGCCGAGATGAGCACCGGATTATTCCCTGTTGGGTTCTAGCGGCGCAGGGGGTTGCTAGGTCTGTTGGGGAGGAATTGTTGGCGGGCTGAGGATGTGATTGGCTACAGGTTGTGAATGGTTATCAGGAACTTGACTTTGACAGTTGACGGGTGATTTAAGCATAGATTGGGTTATCGGGTACCTGGGTTATGTATGTTTTGTCGCTTTAGGGAATTTAACCGGTTTGAAGGGGAGTGGCAGTTGGATGGAGCAGGTGAGGGGCTAACCCAACAAAGTAGGAGAGATCTTGCATACCCTGGAGCTGCATGAGACTACGAGAGAACTTCTGCTGGATCGAGGACAAGGCATTTGTTAAAGAACTATAACGGTTTGATGTTCCAGCCTTTGGTCAGGATGGGGAATTTAATGAAAATTTTAAACGGCTTGGCTTTTCTGCTCCGATTTTAGTGATATGAAATTTGGGCTGATAGAACAGAGAAACGAAAACCAAGCAAAGTATCACCTCCAAGCTTGGGAACACGACACTAAGTTTTGAACTAGTCAGATAGTTTAATACTATGTCAGGTTATGAACTCGATCCTCAAAGCTTATTCGTCAGTAGAGGCTGACTCTGCCTTCTGCCCATAAACAACAATACTACCCAAAGATTAGTAAGATCTCAATCCATCGAAATGCCACTTACACAGGAAGATAAGCATGGATCTTAGGATCCCTCAGGTGCTTGCGCACCTCCGCACAAAAAACCATAGTCTCCTCCTTAGTCCACTTCATCCCCCTCGTGAACAGCGCCAAAGTCAAGCCCTCAAGCCCACCATCAAGGTTAGCAAAGCTCCAAGCGCCAATCTCCTTGTAGTAAGGGTCTTTGGCCCATGCGTTGAGAGGCCATTTGAAGTGACGCTCAACAATGTTGATGAAGCCTGCTTTTTGCATCATGCTTTTGTAATGACGCGGGGCTTCGACTGAGCGGCCGAGGATTTTACTGGCTTCGCAGAAGTAGTGGCCTAGTCTGGCGAGCTCGAGGTCTGCGTGGAGGGTGCCGTCGTCGGATTTGTAGGGGAGGACTATGTCTTGCATTTCGAACCACCCTCCTGGCTCGAGGGCCCTGAAAAATGTCAGAAACGACCTCAACACGAAGGGGGAACTAACTTGTAGGCTTTGGAGATGAAAGCATCGTAATCCTCGAAACTACCCGCCATGACGCGGCTAAAGACGAAATCAAAGGGTTTTGCCCAAGTCCAATCTTTTTCGAGATCGTCAATTTCAAATGTGCAGTTGATAGGTACCCTTTGTTTGTCAGATTCTGCTGTGCCTGAGAGTTGATAGCTTACATAGTCGGCTGAGTTGGGCTCAGATCCACTCCAATGACCTGTTTGATCAGCGACATCTCACTCTCCTATCTGGAGTAGCTTACTTCCGACTGTGGAAATGCATCGGCTTGCAATGGGTTAGTGATGTCACTAATTACTGCGACGGCCACTGACCATATTCAATAGCCCAACACCCTGTTCCAGTGCCTACATCAAGAACTCTCCTTGCTGCCTCATTACCCTTGGGGCAGAGTGCCAGACTTCTACGCAGAGTGAGGAGCCAGACATTGTGCTGGATCTCTGTAAAGGTATCAGATAACTGTGAGGATCTGCTTATCATCACACTTACCCAGACGCTCGTTCTCGCTTTGATCGTTGGGGTATGCGTATTCTACCAATTGTCAGCCAAGATCACGCCACTTGCAAATTTTCGACTTGCTTCCAGCACTCATTGAGTGATATGTACGGCCATTCTCAATCTGATGCTGAAGAATGCTTGATCGCAGCGAAGCCAAGGAATCGGTAACCGGCTGATGGTATAAGTTCCAGCTTCAAAGAATGACCTGACGACCCCTCAACTTACCTGTGAAATGGTTGAGTCCGCGTCAGAGAAGGTATCTGGGTCCTAGAAGACAGTCAGTGGGTAAGTCGTTGGATCTAGACATAGTGACCAACGATGAAATCGCCCTCTTGACGCCCAAGTCTATCTTCGGACGTCATCTTGACCGATGACAGACCACAATCCAAACCCCTCTTGTTTGAGAGAATTAAGAATTTTATATCATGTTACTTTCCGTGGGACGCGTTGCCAACAGGGATTCCCCTTTGTCATACCTTATCCTCTCGAATCGCTGCTTCGCAACCCCTGTATTTTCACAAGTGACGGGACCAACATGCATACCCGAGCATCCCGCGTGATGAGTTCCCCGACAAGGAACGAATTCTGCGACATGGAACTCGGGCCGACGGCCAACATATGATGAGCTCTGTGTGGCGATTATAACCTCCCAGCTACAGTCCACAATTGCAAATAATACATCTTGGCCAATATTTGGCCAATATATGCAGTAGAGTTTGAGTAATCTAATCAGTGATTTATAAGTAACTAGTCACTCAGAATATCAGATAAGACCATGATATAGGAAGGCTGGTATAATCAACAGATTGGCCTCTTCGACTATCACGAGTAAAACCCAATAACAGCAGAAAGCTCACAGAATAATTACCACGAGAACTTCTGTCCAGTTGCCTCCTCAGAGAAATCCCACAGTTTCTTAGCCTCACTGCTCGAAACAGCCAGCGGCTTCGCTCCCGTACTGATCCGACAATCAGCAAGATACGCTCCATAATTGTCACTCCCTTCATGAGTCTCTCCAATTCCGTTGGCAAGCTTTGGATCCAATGCCGCAACAAGACTAGTCGAAGCCCCGGCTTCTAACGACTTGTGAGTATAAAAGCCCATCGACCCCAGCTTTTTAGCAGCTTCCAGCGTTTCTTTGGGAAAGTTTCTTCCCAGCTCAGTCGTCATGATGACACCAGGGTGAGCAGCAAGAGTGAGAATGCCGTGCTTTTCAAAGAGACGCTTGTTAGCCTCGATGCCGAAAAGGACGTTGGCAACTTTGCTGCGATTGTACCCATCGAGGGGAACATAAGCAGTTTCTTCACTGTTTTCATATCCCCAAAGTTTGAAGAACTCATAGTTTGGCTGCTCCTCTTGAGGAAGGTCTTTGTTCTTCTTGTCAAAGTTCATGTCGCTCCAGCGCATGTTTGACACCATAGGCGAGGCAGAAGTGACATTGACGATACGAACGGAACCCTTTGGTTTGCCCTCGGATGCTTTGATGAGCTTGGGCATTAGGAGGCAGCTGAGAAGCCAGTGACCAATGTGGTTGGTTGCCAGATGCATTTCAATACCATCCTTGGATAGAATGCGCTCTTGAACGGCCATGACGCCGGCGCTGTTGATGATCAAATCAATAGCAGGTATATCGGACCAGGAAAGGACTTCTTTGGCTGCATTGCGGACGGATGCTTGACTAGAGAGGTCGACCTCCAAGAACCGGTAGTCTACATCTGGGAACTCGGCCTTGAGTTCATCGATGCTCTCCTTCGCCTTGGAAGCACTACGGCCGGCGAGAATTACATGTGCCAGGGACTGAGTGGACTTGAGACGGTAAGCATGAGAATCTGATCCAGGAGGGGGGGACTTACAAAAGCCTGTGCGGTTGCAAAGCCAATACCTCCACGGTTGACTCCAGTGATGAGGACAGTTTTGCCACGAATACCATCGGTAAATGCTTTGGCAACTTCAGTGGCTTCGGTATTGGCTCCAAAGTCTGGGTTTGTTGTTGACGCCATGGCGATAGATGAGAACGTGTCTTGGGATGTTGGAGTAATAATCCGAGTATGCTGTTGATGTCCGTTGAGATGACTGGTGTCTGCATTGACTATTGTCTGAGTGCGACCATCCTCTCCATTTATACTCAAAGAACCCTAGATGGGAAGTCTGGATATTCGCAAAACATTGAAGCCTTGTTTTCAAATCATCCAATGCAAGACTTGCTACCCGATTCGGAAACCATCTCAAAATGTGAGATGAAGATCCTGGTGCCACTATAGTCTAAACTGAGCCAATGAGAGACTTGCTACCAAATCCGGTTAGAAGGTTCTCGGCATATCTCAGAAACCTCATTGGTTGATTGCTTTTGCGTTGAATGAACCTTGAACGGAGTTAACGGGTTTCTCTCATTTTAGCTTTATCTCCATGAAGTGATTATCCGTCTACCAAGCAGACTAGGTCCCATAACTTCCGGCTTGGTTCGTCATGGATAGCATTCATCCACGGAAAAATGGCCAAACAATCCTTCGCTTGTTCCCAATTCATAACGCCAAGCATTGAAGCTAGGTCTCGGAGTTTCTCGACCATCCACTCCCGACCATCGTTTCTTGGAACTGAGATTCCTCCCAAGATGAGAAGCCAGAATGCGAATTCATCTTCGCTATCATCCAAGATAGATTCAGTGACTTCCTTCACAAGAGCTGTGATAAGTCCTGGTCTCGCCATGCGATCCTGCTTATTATGAAAGTAGATCGAGATCATAAATAGGGATAATCCGATATGGTAGGCAGACTGAATATCGTGCTTGAGCCTGGATTCACCAATAGTACGAAATCGGAGCAGTCGATAGCAGATGGATATCAAAACTTCTTGAAATTCAAGTAGATTTAGAGGCTTCTCATCCATGTGCTTGTTGAAGAGTCTGCACAATTCCATGGCGTCGAATGATGCTTCTTGGAGGGCTGAGTCAAGTCGGCTATGGCGGAGGGAGTATGTATCCGAGCTACTCTCCAAGGTGAAGCCCCGAGACGACAAGATCCTTTTTATATGAACCACATGGTCTCGATAAAACAGTGGGTGTCCACCTTGTTGCATGGCGAAGAGGATATCAGTCCTTTAAACATCAGCACTCGCCATCCAAAATCAAACATTACCTACTCACCGGCAAATCTTGACAGCAACAATTCCATCTTCGATATTCTCCAGCCCACCACGAAGGTCCACTATCTTCTTCAAACCCGCCATATGAGTCTCGGCTGCCGCGTAATGTTCTGCTGCTTGCTCTTGATTGATAAGTGCCATGACGATCGACATGGTATGGTCTGACAAAGCCTCATTGCTATTCAATCTCACCTTGAGCTGATCAAGGGTCTGAGATATACAGTTCAGTGAGTTGGTGCAGTTGTAGCCTATGCCGAGATATATCTCGTTTGACGCTTGGATGAGCGCCAGAGAGCAGTCGTAGGCTTCAGATCATTAGCAGGGGCAACATTTGCAGAGGCGTATAACTTGCATCCTTTATCATGAAACATGATCTCGAGCCATTTGACTTTATCCTTCTCAAGGGAAAAGCCTAGCTGAAAAGGATAGACGAGTCCGACTGTCACGTTGAAGACTAAGGACATCAGCACAGTGACAAATATGAAAGAACGGGGACTAACAGTCATCTATCGCTTTACCAGCAACCTTTGTCACGGGCACAGGAAACGGAAAGCTGAAGAACTGAGTCGCGAGCGGTCTAGGAATTCGTTCCATTGGCCGATAATGAACAACTTGATTCGTCCGCGACGGTCGATGGAATGTTTTCCCTGCATTTTTGCCCTTCATTACATGCCGTCGCATGAGCCTTTTTGAAGTTTTATCGGCGTTTAGGCCATCCACAAAAAAGAAGGTTTGCTCCATCTGATCACTTGGTGGTTGCAGGAGTGAGATTCTGATGATGTCAACGTAAGCAAACTCCGCTTCAGTATTGGCGAGCCGCGTGTCCGTGTGCCTATTGAATACAACGTGGGTTAGAAGAAGTTGGAATTTTGGTGTTAAAATACATATAATGAGTTCATTTAGAAGTAGTCAGCGCTTTGAACTTTGGATAGAGAACCGACACAATTAATCATTCATGGACCAAATTTCAGCTCATAATTCGTCTTCTCATTTTATCTACTCTACATAATCTCGCTCATCTCTCATAATACAGACTTTTACAAGTTATACATCCTAAACGGAAACGGATCCACAAGGACCTCCAGCATGGCTGTGTCCGCTGGATCGCTTCAGAACAGAAGCAACCTCGGCATCCCATCGTCGAGTGTTGTGAGTGACCTTGGGCAGGCTCTTCCAGGTCTTGGCATAGCGAGCAACAGAGTTAGCGATGGCCTGGGTGTTGACGAGGAAAGCCTCCTTGTTGAGGTTGTTGATATCGTCGCCAATCTTATGGTAGTTGATATCGTAAGCGACACCAGCCTCGCCGCCAAACTTCTTGGCCTCCTCCTCGGTCTTGAGCTGCTCGGCGCCGGTGAAGAGACCGCCGGAGGGAATGCCGTTCTCGATGAAGGCGGCGTAGTCGGAGCGGCCGCTGAACTCGGAGGGGACGTAGCCGAGACGCTTGGTCTTGAAGAAGCGCTCAAAGTCCTTCTCGATGGCGTCGGAGCCAGCAGGGCCGGTGAGGTTGAAGGCACTTCCATCACCGTCGTAGATACCGTAGACGTAGTTGGGGCTGGCAATCTGGGAATTGTTAGTATTTGATTTTGTCAAAGAGTGGTTGGGTATCTCACCATATCAAAGTTGAGGTAGGCTCGGATCTTGGCGACTTCAGCGTCAGAACCGTTGATGCTCTTCATGTAAGCATATGAACCGAGAAGACCGAACTCCTCAGCACTCCAGAAACCGAAGCGGACGGCGTTCTTGACGCGGTACTTGGTAAGAGCCTGAGCAACCTTGAGGATACCAATGATACCGGAACCATCATCGCTAGAGTCTGTTAGCATTGAGTAATTTCAAAGTCATATATGAAACTCACTTGATACCAGGACCGGCAGCAACGGAGTCGGAGTGGCCTCCAACTACGAGAACGTTGTCATGGTCACCCTCCTTGGTCTCAGCAATGACGTTGAAAGTAACACGGTTCTCAACGGTAGCATCAACCTTGAGGTCAACGGTGACCTCACCAGCCTTGGTCTTGGCAAGGATAGCCTGACCGTCCTCCTGGCTGATACCAACAATGGGAGCAAACTCGCCAAAGGGCTCACCAAGGGTACCAGCGAGCTCGCCAGGAACATTGTTGTAGACAATGACAGCAGCAGCTCCGGCAGTCTTACCGTTGGTAGACTTCTGAGAGAAGGGGCACTCTCCTCGAAGAACGAGAACAACCTTACCCTCAGACTCAGCAGGGAAATCACTAGCCTCGCAGCCAAGGTTCTCAGCAACGACAAGAGGACCAGTAGCCTCACCAGCAGGAGTGTAAGTCATGATGGCGGCAGTGATGTCATCGCCGTCAACCTTGAGGGAGGCAGTACCGGCAGAGTACAGCTCAGTGAAGGGCTGCTTCTTGACGTTGTAGTAGCCAGTCGCCTTGAGGGTCTTGTAGAGGTAGTCGACAGTGGCGTTGTGACCAGCTCCACCGAAGACACGGGTGTTGCCGTTGGCCTCAGCGATGTCCTGGAGCTTCTGGGCTCCGGCCATGAGGTCCTTGATGTTGATGTCCTTCTGGAGCTTGAGTTCGTTGACGAGGGGCTTCTTGGTGGCGCTGGCCGCCAGGGCGAAGAGGGGGAGGGATAGAGTGGTGAATCTCATCTTGGGCTGGACTGGACTGGACTGCAAGGAGAGGGATGAGGAGTGAAGAAGGGGATTTCTGAGGGTGGAAATAGTTGATATTTATATGTTGCTGATCGTACGGAATTAAGTTTATTGTAATATACTCGTCACAAACCCATACCATTTCGTGATAGTACAATATCCTGCACGGCACTTCTGCATAGCACGGAAATGTCCCACGAACAACGACCCTCTCACGGCCGCGGATCCAAATCAGGCAGTTCCAGGGATGTTTTGGCGATCGAATCTTGGCGTTGTCTTTGCTTCCCCGCAGGAACTGCCTGTTCCAGGAACTAGCGCCGACTCAGATCCCACGTCGCCTGGAACTTTTGGAGTATTCGCCAATCCGACCTATGTTGATAACGGCAGGTCGCAGGGATTATCGACCGCTCGGCCAAGCACAAAGATAGGTCACGAGAGATAGAGTAATGACTAGTGCTGTGATAGAGTTGGCGCTGGGCATTAAGCATCTTTCTACGCTTATTCGTCGTATCGACAGGGATGTGAGATAGAGAGATGAGTTTATCAGCCACCGCAAAATGACATGATGATCTTTTCTGGGCGAAAAATGTCTCCATCCAAGCATTCCCCTCTTTCTTGACCCTCGGCGGACTTTTGTAGTCAAGCTTGGAAAAAGCCTGTTCGGATAAGCCTTGGGCTCACCGGTTCTTTTGCCATCGACGTGGGTCAGCAAGATAAGAAACCTTGTCGTCAATTGAGTTGTGCCACAGACTAGTTATTTCCGAATCAGTCGTGATTATCCGAGTGTGGCTGGTTACAATGACGATCTGCACTGTTGTGAGACGACGATTCTTTCACGATGCAGTGTTGCAGTGCGTTGGGCATGTGTTCGCGCGTTTAGAGGAATGATCTACCCGTTCGTTGAGGCAAGATGTAGTGTAACCCAGCCTTGTGAGGCGAATTGACTTTGTGGATGCAAACTTACGGGAATGTGCACTAGATGGGAGAAGATCTGGCTGTACCCTGTAGTTCAACGCGTATCAGAGCAGTTGGGAGCATATGCGGTGGACAATCGTTTACCGGCATAACGGGCAAAGGATCCGTAGGCATGGTTTCATTGCAGAATGCCAGAGCTATGATCTACCTGTCATCCAGACTTTAGGCATGTTCACGATTCTGTGGACACCTATAGGCCTCAAGTTTCACTCTCAAAGGCTTGGCAACCAAGATAGGGATACGCAGTAGTAGCTTCCCGTTTTTTTAAGCTATTGCGGTTGCTTCTGACGCTTATATACGCTGAATATTTTGTCAGGGTAACTAATGGGAGGAAGGGGGATTATATAGCCCATGTTGAGCTTTAGAAGGTTCTCTGCTTGTTCAAACAAGCACCCGCATGTAAGGCAGCATACAAACATAGGATAAGAGATTGCTGTGTTTGAAGTCTTTGCAAATCAAGCAACGAAGAAAACTGTGCTTTGCTGGGAATTGGACATCATTCAAAGCACCTCATTTCTAAATGACAAACAGGCAGGATGCCCCTGTAACTTCTAATCTGTCTGGTGAAGCTCATGATGTCTCAACAAGATGTTATTCCAATATAAACACTTGAGACGATAAGCGATGCTTACCTTGCTCAATCTTCAGTCTCTGGTTACATGAGAAAGAAAAACCTACTTCAATCGGGGTGATATTAAGCGCATAAACAGAGTAGAATCGGGTTGTGTTTAAGCACATTCACGTACCGGGGCGACTTAAGCGAGCTGCTTGTCGGTTAGTAGAATAACCTCAATGCGTAAGGCAACAGCAGACCGCATCAACCAACTGAAAACAATCCAGTTTTATCACCTCGACAAATATCCAACATGGAACCTAAACACACTGTTGCTTCTAGTGGTGCCAGGCTCCCAATCGAGATTATTTTGTTGATAGTTGAGAGCTTGGTCCCTCAGAATGATGCGACACGACCGATTCTCCCCGCATCACATCCTCTTACCAAAACGCTATTGTCATTGACGAGAGTGTCTAAGGCAATATATCCTACTGTCTGCAAACTCATCTGGCAAAATTGTCTCTATCTTGACACAAAGTCAAAACTCCGCAGGTTTAGACGATATATCTCAAAAAAGAGCCCTATCACCGGGCGATTACCATGCGACATCTATGGGTCAGCGCGACTATACCTCAACCCATTGCGTTACAAGTTTGATACGGCTTCCACTTATGATACAATTTCCCCATCTGCTCGTCGCAAAAGCAGGCGGTCTGGCCGTATCAACAATGACTCGGACAGTAATATGTCAGGCGATTTCAGTGATGATTTGAGCGATGGGTCACAAACCCGCCGTAATCGAGCAGCACCCAAAGTGTCTCGGTCAGAATCTGCTGTGGACGATGGATATTCTGAGCATTCGAGGCACGACTGGGCAGGATACCCTATGCAAGACCTTCGAACGATTTATATTCTTGAAGACGTTCTCATCACTCTTGCACCAGTCCTCAAGACTCTCATCGTGGATATGCCCTTGAGGGATATAGATCCTTGGGAAGACGTAATCATTTTAAAGTCCCTCAGACAGGGCTTTGAGGCTCTGGTCAACGTCGAAGAGCTCATCAGCGTCAAAGACGAATTATACCTTGGTGAGACTGCTATTGGGCAATATCAAGTCTTTACCAAATGGCCGAAACTGCGACGTTTATGCCTGTATAACGTCATGATGGAGGAGCAATTGTGGAAAGATATGGCCTCGTGTCCACAATTGGAATCCGCTGTCTTCATAAGACCTGATCCTTCCGACGATGACCTTTCAAATGATGATATCAAAGGAGGATGGGCGAGAGCATGGGCTACAGCAAACCATCGAGACACGAAGCGTGACGGTCTAGTATACGAAGAGCCTAAGATGACAATAGCTTTCTGCAACTGGCCACCCTACCTACCCGACTTCAACAGCATGATACCTCACTGGCAAGAGGTTGACCCCGACAATAAAATCAGCGTTTTGAATGTGGCTACCCATGCGAGATATGATAGAAAGGCAAGAAAAAGGGGACCCATTACCTCATGCCAGGATTGGGTCAGAGATCACTCTTTGCTTGGTACAATTTGGAGTGAAGTTGAGCGAAAAGGTCAGCCTGTAACTCCGCCAATAGTGTTTGAGGAGGGCCAAGTTGAAGAAGACGATGATGAATGGGTTGATGACGATGATGGCGCGGACTGGAGTGATGACGACGACTCCTCATGGTGATAAGTCTTACGAGAGACTTGAAGAAATTCTGGCAGACTTCACCAATTCAAGCTCATTTTGTTGGTCAACTTGGCGCACAAAAGAATCTCTGAATTCTTTCGACATATGTCAACACTACCTGCTCACTGTGGCTTGTCCTTGGCCTCATCAACCTGCAGCTCAAAGAAGCTCTCAATCAAACTCAACGTGATCATAGCACTCGAGAACAAAAGCGAAACCTCGTCACCAAACTTGACATCCTCCAACGGATCCCTGACCAACTTCGCATCACGATCAGCATCCAGCTGTCTCTTAGGCATCTCCTCCGGCAGAGGATGGAACGGAAGACCAGATGGTAACTTCTGCGGCTCTTGGGGTTTATCACCCGGAAATCCACCAAAGACATCACCGCCTTCTTTGGGAGTGTCGGGTTCTTTACTCAAGAGCTCAATGGCTTTCTTGTAAGCTGCGTTGTCGGGTTCTTGCTTTTGAAGGCCCTCAAACATCAGATATACTGCGCGGATGACGCTCTCGAGGGCGCCGACGATCCATGCATGGTGGGAGGAGGACGCTTCGCCGATGAGGTACAGTTGGCCGTAGGCGTTGGGCTTGATGATCTCTGACCACATGTTGGAGAATTGACTTGGGCCGAAGTATGCGAAAGCGCCAGACATGTTCTCGTCTCTGTACCAATCGTACGCATGATGGTCCTGGTACTGATCCTTGAGAAGAGCGAGAAGCTGATCGTACGTGTAGTCGCTCTGCTTTGAGTGCAACAGCGCAAGATCATGGAGAAGAACGGAGAGAAGCTGCTCTTCATTCTTGGGCGTCTCGGGTGAGATCAGAGATCCAATACGCTGCGCATCCTGGCCCCAGGTGTAAGAGCACAGAAGAACAGCGGGCTTGTTAGGATCCCAATCCTGGCCTTCATTGGACTCGATGTTGTAGGACGGATACACACAAACCCGGAGGGGAAGATCAGTATGCGCGATACCACCCTTTTTGATGTTGAAAGGGGCCTTCTGCCACCACGCGGTCTCAAACTTGATACCAACCTTGCACGAAGCACCATATCCCAAAGCCCGAATTGCCTGCTTCGTACCCCAAAGAAGACCCGCATCCTTCAGATCCATTCTCTGAAGAGCACCAAGCGTGGTACTGTTGAACACAGCAAAGTACTCTTTATCTTTGACAACTTGATTCTTGTTAATGCGGATTTTCATCGAAGTGTAGTCCTTGGGCTTGCGTTTCCTGCGCTCTTCGACTTGGGCGTCTATGGCGACGACCTGGCTATTGTACTGGACGGGTTGTTTAATCATTTTTGCCATGCGGTGCGCGATGGTTTGGGCGCCGCCGTCAATGCACCACCAGTAGTTGGTGGGTTGGCCATCGATTGATTTGGGAGTTGCGAAGTCGAGTTCTTCGAGAACGCATTCTGTGAGGGATTGGTCGTACCATCCAGTGCCGCTGAGAAGGGTCAGTACAGATGCGAATGCGTTCTTGAGGGTTACTTACTATGTGGCTGACTCGAGCCACTCGATGGTGTTGTAGTTGTATCCCGGTCCTTCGGGAATAGGACCAGAGTTGTCCTTAGGGATGCCCTCCCTCTTCTTCCTGTCACCATCTCCCCTACCACGGCGTCAGTCTACTACAAATGTCCACGTGCACTGGGCTACTCACGAAGCGAGAAACTGGCGAGTGCTAAGCTTATCAGCCTCCATGAGAAGGGCCCAAAGTTTAGTCGTCTCAGGTCCCTTTTCATCATTCTCGTCAACAGCTTTCTTGAACTTCTCCGCAGCCACCTTGATGAAGTCCTCCAAGGCCTCACTGACTAGGTCTGAAGGGTTCACCTGGAGTAGGCTATGTTATTGTTAGTGACCTGCCGGGGATGGAGGAAGTAGACGTACTGAACGGGGATCTTGGCTTTATCAGGAAGACCCTCGTTGATCTTGAATGGATCATCCGCTTCTGCGGTCCAAACATTCCCGACGCTGGAAACATCGTTGAAGTATGTTGGGCACACATTGTCCTCATCTCCAATATAGTATGGGATCAGGCCACCTTTTCCGGGCTTGAGTCCGATATAATTGAACAGCTGGAAGGTCCTGCAACATGTGAGCAATTGCGACACCAACGATCCATCGAGAGACTTACCTCTTCATGATGGTGTTGTTGGGGAATCGCATAGCGCCAACATCATAGTAATCATGCTCACCATACGAAAACCGATGCGTATACAACCTTCCTCCCAGCCTATTCATCTTCGCCGCTTCCATAATGTCATACTCAATCTTCAATCCCTCCTTTTCACACTGCTCATTCAACCAGTCGAACACCATAGCAGTGAAAAGGCCAGCGACACCAGCGCCGATGATACCAATCTCAAGATGGTTGGACTTTCTGGGGACGAATCCAACACCAGTGAGCTTCTGGGTCTTGTCTAGGATCTTACTAACGCCTTCATCTTCATGAACCTTCTTTGGGAAAAGCTCAGGATGCTCCTGTTGAGCTTGGATGACGCGCTTGGCTGCGGCTTGGACATCATCTTCGAAGCCTTTTTGGGCGACGTGTCGTGCCCACATGTGCTTGAAGGCACGGGTATGGAGGTGGTGTTCTTCAGCTGGGAGAGACATGATGAAGACAATTGCTATATATTTCTCTGCTTCAATTGAATGAGACTGGCTTTCTCGCTGGGAACATGCGCTCTATTTATGCAGGACCTTTGGCTAATGAGTCTGGCCATGGAGGTTCCCATCCGGAAAGCTCCATCACAACACCAACAAAGTGGCTAGCTGAGCCAAGCAATGTGATGAGGGAGGATGAATCGACTGCATTATAGCAAACCCCGCTCAAATTGAGACTTTCATCACATACCGTGGTGAGCTTTCCCCGCAGATGACTGCGCGTCTTCTCACCAACGAAACTATCGATGCAGTCCATCCAAGCCTAGAACACCAGATCTCACGGGCCGTAGCCGTTCCTAGCGGCATCAATACGAACCGAGCGGCCCTTCAGCTCTCGGAATAATTGGGTGCTGTCCAAATGTGGCTGGCCGGCATGAGACTATTGGCGACTAACGACTAATACGGCCATTGTGTCTTATATTGGGGTTAGTGATGATGATGCTTCGTCTCAAGTGCATTAGACTGCTGAGGCTGAGAATTGAGGGGGGGGAATTGAGGGGGAATTGAGGGGGATGCCTATCCTGTTGAAACATGCAGATACTGTACGTCCGTGGCTTGTATGAGGTTCTGTGATTGTTGAGAATGCTGAAGTATGGTCAGCGATGACAGGATTTGCATATTGGAATGGTATTTAGTTCACCGCACTTTCAGCTCGGCATCTTGATGATGATAGAGGCTTGTATATTGCTTGCGGCTGAAGCTTCTGACAGGATGGCACGCAACAAAACCGTGAGCCCGTTCCACTTGCTCTGCCATGCACCAGCAGTCTCGATTACATTCCGAAACATACATATCCATTGCTCTAACTACCGCTACAACCTCTAGTCACCAAGCGGATAAGCATGGAGGACCTGTCCATGGAACAACGTCGCATCCTTCGAAGCCAAGAAGACATAACTCGGTGCAATCTCACTCGGCTGTCCAACTCTTCCCAACTGCGAATTCTTGCCGAATCCCTCCATCTGCTCCGCCGGTCGAGAAGCAGGCTGCAGAGGTGTATGAACAGGCCCTGGAGCTACGGCATTGACTCTAATGCCCTTCTTGACTAGTTGCTTTGACAGCGATTGTGTGAAGGAAGTGATGGCGCCTTTTGTAGATGCGTAGTCTACCATGTGCGCTGTTCCTCTGAATGCAACGGTAGATGTTGAGTTGATGATACTAAATAGTTAGTTAGGCTCACAAAAGGAAGTGTAGACTTACGAGCCACCCTTTTCCATATGATGAAGCGCATACTTCGTCATAGCGAAGATCTGAAGAATATTACTTCGGAAAGTACTCTCCACATCATCTAGATCAATATCCTTAAAGTCCTCACACATGAACTGCTTCCCAGCATTATTCACCAGGACATCAATCTTGCCATATTCATCAACGTGTTTCTGGACTGCGTTCTTGCAGGTCTCATTGTCCATGAGGTTTCCAGCGAAGAGAAGACATTTGTGACCTTCCTTCTCGACCATGCGCTTGGTCTCTTCGGCGTCTTCTTGTTCTTCTGGGAGGTAGACGATTGTTACGTCTGCACCTTCGCGGGCGAAGAGGACTGCTACTGAGCGGCCAATACCAGAGCTACAGATGTCAGTTGTGATTGTCTACATCGGGGAGGCTGTCGCAGCTTACTCTCCGCCGGTGATGAGAGCTTTGGCCCCCTCAAGCTTGTTGGCGGCTCTGTACTCGTGGAACTCATCCTTGCCTTCGAGCTTGGTCGACTCGCTTGTAGGGTTCATATCCTTTTCGGTTCTGTGACCTGATGTCAGAAGTTCATCCGAGACAAGTCAACTGATCGCGTGCGTACTCAGGAAGCTTCTGTGCCTGAGCCTCAGGAACAGGGTGGAATGAACCATCTTTTCCAGCTTGAGACATGTTGTTTAATTGTGGTCAGTCAGTAAACACACTTCTCTTGTAGCAGATTCTCAGTAAATGTAAGTGAAGGAAGAAATTTAAATGATCATGACATGTTATTTATATCTCTGAGCAATGATGTCAGCGTGCAGTGCTTCCATCGAGATTGTCCTGCCCCATCGCGGGGTCACTCAGTGCATCATGATGGCATCACGATTTAGACGAGCCAATTGCTTGTCCAAACCTCAACAAACTTACACCTCAACTAACAAAACATCAAGGCCTGTAATTAACAACCGATCCAAACGTATCAGATTGTCCCCAAATTCCCTCCCTCAAACACGACAACTGCACAATCTGCGAATGGTCCACAAACAAATTAACATCAGTCCCAAACTCTCTTACATACCAATTAAACACCTTTGGGTCCGCCGCCTCAAACATGACTTTCTCCTGCGGCAACTCCCTCAAGATCTGCTGAATTACATCCGTCCTCCAACTCTTGACATTCTCTGTAATGCCCTCGCTCTCAATCATGATGCGCTCTACTCCAGCGTCGATGAAACGTTTTCCCATGTGGATTATCCTGGAAGGGTCAGATGTTCCGAGTGATGAGAGCTCGGAAGCTTCTGTGTCGCCGCCGGCGCCGAATTGAATGCCGCATTCGGGTTTGGCGATTAGACCGGCGGAGTGGACTTTATCGACGATGCGGAGCCAGTCGTCTTGGGGGATAGAGAGGAAGCCTGATGAGATTTCGATAACATCGAAGCCGAGTTGTTTGCACTTCTTGAGATATTGATCCACAGCCCACGCGGGATCAGATTGAAGAAGGACGTGCTCCATCCATCCGCCCTGATATTGCGGTCAGTAATGCTTTGAGATAGGCGAAGATACTTACAGTAGAAACGTAGACGTTGTACTCGTGAGCGAGATTGATGAGCTCTTTGAGTTTATCTTCTGGGAATAGGGAAAAGGAACCACCAGCAAACTTGAGTCCATCGACATGGTGTCCCATCCTTTCCCCGTCAGCATTCATTACCTCTAATTATCTGGTATACTCACGTCTCAAGGACATCCTGTAGGTATCGTTTTCCCAACACTGAGTAATATGGCCCCCGAATCTCAGTCACTCCGACAGACCGAGGTTTCGGTGGACGCTTGTTGTGGCGGATAAACCCGAAACCTTTGTCTTTATCTTCCAACAGAATCGGAGGAGTCCTAAGCTGACGGGATACTGAGAAGGGCCTGATAGCGGCCTTGGGGATTGCGGTTGAGGCTCGCCATGCTGGGCGGGCGGCTTTGAGCAAGTTGACATGAGACATTATGGTAGCTGTGAAGACGATTTTACTCTCTAAGTCTTTGATAAGATTGTTCTTCTTTCATCTCAAGCTTGCGCACCATGGCTTCGGTGGTCTCTTAAGCGATCATGTTGTAACATGATATCATCATGATGCACCCGTGAGTTGCCAAGGCTGTAACATAAACTCCAGGTTTTGCGTCATAACATCTATTTACCGAGGGATTGTCATGCACAATCTCACTGATAATACAGTGACAGTGCGGTTAGTTCAGAAACCGGCCAGAAAATGTCACCCCGTCCTGGTCGGAGCCCCGGTCGCCGGATTTGTGGAGACCCTCCGGCCGTAGCCGCCGGAATACAATACGGAACTCTCTTACCTTCTTGTGAAAGAGATACTATGCTAAGAGTGAATAAAGACCTATTCCATGCTATCTGGCCATTCTTCATTCTTTTTTTACGCCCCGTCATACCGAAGAGATATTGAAACCTCGAAGAATGACGCGACAAGTCTAGACGAGGACTTAAAGAGCAACCCGGTGCTCTGTCCACCGTGCCGGGAGAACAATACCCCAACATCCGAAACCAAATCTTTAGCAGCTAACCATTCGGTGAAATTCCACCAGCGATAGATAAGGAGATTTTACACGCCTAGGTCAATCACCCCGTCGAGGCGGTAAGCTCAGGCAGCGAGGATATACTCAAAAAACAACCTAGCGTTTAATAACTCATCTAGCCCTCTTGGCCAAGTGGTAAGGCGTCGCACTCGTAATGCGAAGATCACTGGTTCGATTCCAGTACGGGGCAAAACGATTTATTACTTTTGCATATCATCACAATTTATATCATAATCTTTTTGCAGACTCCTCGTCGTTGGAATAAAAACTGCCTCTTTGAGAGAATCTCCTTTTTTGGGTGCGCATGACGGGACGGGACGAGATGAGAGCGCAGACCTTACCTTACCGTGGTTTCGGGTGACTGCATATCGGAGTGAGAAGATTCTCATGGGATTGTGGTAAGCTCGGCTCAGTCAATTGACTTCATGAGAGATTTCCGTGGGTTTAGCATGTTCAGTCAACAAAAACATCACATCGAAGCACATGTAAGTTTGGTTGAACAAAGAAACAAATGCGCATTGGTATCCATCGTTATGCTATAACTCATCATCTATCCATGACCCAACAATGTTATACAAACAACACCCCCATATATCAACGCCCAAATCATCATACAAAAGAAATCCATCGTATCGTAGTATCCCTATCCCAAACTCTATGCTTCATTTCTTCATTAATCCTCTACATCCGCCGCACACCCCTCATCATCAACCCTCTGCTGCTTCTTCCTCTTCTCCATCGCCTTGCGCAGTTTAATAGCAGTCTGTATATCAACCTTTGCATCATCCGCTTCCGTAAGACCATACTGATCCCAACCTATTTCACGAAGATCAATGCCCAAGTCTGCGAGAGACACAAAACCTGGTGCGGCGGGGGTGTCGCTCTCCCAGAATGAATCGGAGTCTGGGTCTTCGGAGGTAGAAACCTGGCGCGTTCGACGGGGTGTTGTTGTGCGGCTGCGGGATTGGCGGGTGCGTCGGGGGGTGGATTTGTTGCTTCGTGTGCGAGGTCGTTGGGGACTTTTTGGGCTTTTTGGTGTTTTGGGACGTTTGGGGGCTGGCTCAGAGGGGATCATGGGGATCGGGGGAGGTGAGGCGGGAGCTTTGAGGATGGGGAGGGGTTCGTATATTCCCGGGAGGCCGTCGCCTGACATGCCGTAGCTGTCCTTCATAAGGAGTCCTTCGCCATCACGGCGCTTCTCTTTCCATGCGACGAAAGAGTCTACCGAGTCTTCGCTCGCATCCGAGAGGTACAGATCCATGTCGTGGCCGGCTGTCATGGGGTGGCCGAGAAGTTGTTCAATATCCGTCCGTGATGGGACAAGCGTCTCGGCGGAATAGTCATCCCCAGGTGAGCTTTGCCGCGTATTCTGGTTAACTGCAGCACTCTGCTCATGCTCAGGATGCATCTTGATCGAAGGTGGCAGAGATGCATCGATAGAAGTGCTTGGCGTATGATGGCCAATGGGGTATTGGATGCTCGAGAAATCAGATGACTGTGTCGTAGGAGTGATATTTGCTTGTGAATTGACGTTTAGAGAAGATGTCCGCACTGGAATGTGTTCGTTTATATCATCCAGGCGTTGGTTTCGTAGAGCAACGCTGGCCATTGTGCGGGATCGAGGAAATGGTTTGTCGATTGATGAAGAGCTCGAGGGACGGGAAGGTTGTGACAGCTCGCTTCGTGGATAAGATGAGAGAGTTGATCCTCCATGATATGACTCTGGGCGCGGATGATGGACATCGTTTCGATCATATCGGTAGTTTGGTTCGAGATATACACTTGCTCGCTTGTCTGGTATGAATTGCGCTGGAATAATCGGACACGGCGCAGGTTCATCGAAAGCCTCGTCAACGGTATCAATCTCAACGCGACCAAAACTCCTTCCTCGACTTCGACCTTCGCTCGTCTTTGGTCGGGATCTTTGAACCGGCGGTGGCGAGGATGAAGTCTCGTACGTTAAACCACTGGATAGTGAAGGATGTAGACTCATGGGCCTAGGCTTACGAGGTTGAGGTTCGGGTTCTGATGGAGAAGCAAAAGCGTTGAACGACCTTCTCCGATCCCGCATCGATAATGTTCCTGGATTGAGATTCGATTGTGACTCTCGTCGATTTGACTTCCCTGATCTTAGCAGATCATTACCAATTGATCCAGAAAATGATCTCCATGCCGATGAACTCGACGGTCTTGACCAAGCCTCCCGTATCGTCCCCAGATCACCATGCGGAACACCCGGCGCAGGCGCAGAATCATCCTCGTCTTCTTCATATTCAAACGACTGCAACTCCCGTCCCCCAGAAAGTCGATAAAATGCCTTTGCAGCAGCGCTGTTAAGGTTCACGCCATTCTCGCCAATATTCCTCTCCGCAACGTCCTCCCCATACTCCCTCGCCCCCGAAGCAGCAACCCGCGATCGGAAATTCGAAGGCCTAAATTCTCCCTGCGCATCGAGAATGTCTATAAAAGAATTCCGCTTATCATGCGCTGAATCTGTTGAGCTCTCGCGACGATGGTGTGTGGGGATTGATGGTACGGGCGGTGGTCGTTCGCGACCTCGCGTTGGTCGCTCTGGAACACTCCAAGCTGAATTAGAGCTTCGGATACTGCGTGAGAGGGAGAGTGGGCGGGATGAGAGACTGTTGGCTTGGTTTGGTGCTGTTGTTGGGCGGGAGGGAGATGGGCCTCTGAATCGGGGGACCATGGGAGGCGGCGCGGCTGGATCCTGTGATACCGTTGATAATTGGGCTTGGCTGCGTTTTCTGGCTGCTCGTTGCAGCTGATCCAATACGTTCGGACCATTCCCAGCGACTGGGTATGTTCCTGATATTATTAGACAGAGAACCCGAGATATCGATTGTGGTGTTTACCTTGAACTGGTGGAATCGACGCTACAGTCGAATTGTACGCTTGACCCTGGAGCGAAGCCCTGTTCCCATTCTTTCGCGCAAAGATATTGCTAAAGAAGCCCATGATGATCGCCTTAACCTGCCATGCGGCAGGTCGGCATCAAAGAAATGATTCGCGGTATTTTGAGAGACTCCAAGTCAAAGGGACACCTCAGCGCTTTTCAAGATGAGATCTTCGCATTCCGATCTGAAATGAAAAAGAGTACGCACAATCGGGGCGCAAAGGAAAAAGGAAAACCAGGCGCTTATAAGTACCGTATCAAAACCGCCCAGGTGAAAACGTGAGACTAATGCAAGCCCAGTGAACTGGAACCTGTTTTTTTTTCAGTGTCCTGTGGCTTTAAAGTTTAGGAGGAGATGGTGGGAGGTCTGGTCTTTTGTTTTATTCCTCGCTGTTTGGTTTGAGAAGCTTCTTTGGAAGAAAGGTACGGACATCATCCTTGGCCTAAAACAGACAAGACGCTTGGTCTGGGGGGGACAGGGGTGGATGACGCCAACGAACGAGAGGAAGGGATCCATGCACCATGTTTGGAGTGGAGGGTACTAGCGGAGAGTGACAGGCCACGATGGATCTCGGGGGTTGAAAGAGTTGAAGAGAGGGGATGATGGGATGATGGGATGCTGTGTCTTGGTCATGAATGAAGAGAATATCTCGACGTGGAATTGTCTCTGCACTAACTCAGACATCTCATATCTAAGTTGAGACATCTTCACATCCTTCACAGAGTAGATCGTCAACGGGAGAGTGGCCGATTAACCCCCAGGATCACACTCAGGTCAGGGGGCGTCTGACTTGCATCACCCCTGAACCTGAGCCGAACTCTGCATCCCTGGAACAGCCTGGACCGATATGGACGGATGCAGGGACCACTATTCTTCCCACTCAGGGGCTTCAGAAGTGTCACGGAAAATATCATCAACAAATGAGATCTAAACATGATGAACAGTTCAGAAAGAGGGCTTGTTCAACTGCCATCTGGGGTTTAACCGACTGACGCCATCAAAACGGCGTGGCGATGACTCCGAATCAAGCAGTGATAGACTCTTCTCAAGAGAAGCTGCATGCTTACCTGATACACAGCCTGGAGTAAATCGAGTCATGACTGTAAGCGATCAAAAGGAGATATCCGGTGAGGATAGGCGAACTTACAGATCCAACGCGAATAATTGCGCCGTAGTATCGCATTTTCCGAGACAGAATGTCGGCATCCGAGTCATTGGGTCGATTATCACAATGGCCTTGTCCATGTTACAGTGGGAGAATAATACGGTTACATTCTACGGACACGGGGACGGGCCGCTGCTGATTTTTGAGTTTGATGACGCTCGTGAGTTAAATTGCCATGTTCTTTGTGTATGCGCTGCGTTTGTGTTTGTGTTAGATACCACCTCTTGGTATTAAATACTACCTCTGTGCTCTGGAGATACGTGTTTGTGTTATGGAGACTGAGCGCTTGTAGTACGGATACGGAGTGAGGGACGGAGAAATTGACGGATTATTCATGGTGAGGTCACATTGTACAAGAAGATCTCAATCATTGACTTGTTAGTACACTTAGTGCGAGACCGGTTCCGCGCGTCGGGGCCAATCTGTGATCTTTTTATCTCTGCACACGGGACAAACCCTTTATTAACGAGCTCAAAAGGTGTGATGTGAACCTCACCAGTTATCTACGACATGTGATGGTGTCATTGATGTTTATACCGTTTCAATCATGTTTCTATAAGCCTGGATTGCTATAATAGAAGGGTTACATAGCTATCATTTTGCTTTTTCTTGCAGCCACCCATGTAACTATAGATCGTTTCGGATCTGTTTCTCGTGTTGAAGTGACACAATCAAACTAGCAACAGACTAAATATGGCAGCGCTGATCAAGAGCCTAGGAAAATATTAGGAGAATGGGATCTGCGGTCAAGGCTGATGATTGTCTGTGTCTAATGGGATTGGAGGGACTAAAATATCATTAAATGAGTGAGAGATAAACTCCATGTTTAGCTGTGGCTACCCTAGAACTGTGCAACAAACTCAGTGTGCTCTTCCATGACGTTCTATAATGCCTGATATTATAGCTGAGAGTTGTTTTCATAGAAGTTGCTTCTTTTATTAATTCTGAAACTTTTTATATGGGGGCTTAATGCATAACTCCAACAATAGCGCCATCGTTACAGCGGTGACCAAAAATGTCTGTATGCCGAGGATGCCATACAGGCCGTAAGGCTAGTGAGGTGTTTAGGCGACGTCATCAGTGAAGCCACCCCGCCAACTTAACGTGGGGCATTTCTTCCGTCCATCATCAGCAGCTTGACAATCACCAACACATCTCAACACCATTACAACCTCACAAGACACGCCAGCAACCGTCAAAATGTCTTCAACAACAGACCCCAACCCCTCCGACTCCCGCCCGGCCTTCATCCCCCTCGAAGCCAACCCCGAGCTAATGACGACCCTCATCCACAGACTCGGCGTCTCAAACGCTCTCGCAATGCACGACGTCTACTCCCTCACCGATCCAGACCTGCTCGCCTTTATACCCCGCCCCGCGCTCGCTCTGCTGCTCGTGTTCCCTGTTAGCGCTGTGTACGAGAGTCACCGCATGGCCGAGGATAGTCTGGCCGATGAGTACAAGGGCAAGGGGGATACGGAGCCTGTGCTCTGGTGGCCGCAGACAATTAGGAATGCCTGTGGGCTGATGGGCTTGTTGCATGCTGTCAGCAATGGAAATGCTCGAAATTTCATCGGTATGTTTATTTGCTGGGGGAAAAGAATGAGGCTAACGTCTGGTAGAGGAGGATTCTACGCTTGATGTATTGATCAAGAAGAGCATCCCTCTTGATCCCCACGGCCGCGCAAAAGTTCTCGAAACGACACCTGATCTGGCGACTGCGCATAAAGAAGCTGCTACACAAGGCGACACACCCGCGCCCGCTGCAGAAGACGACGTGGAGCTACACTACGTATGCTTCGCCAAGGGCACAGACGGTGGATTGTGGGAACTCGACGGACGGCGAAAAGGACCTATTCGACGAGGCGATCTGGAGGATAACGAGGATGTGCTGAGTCCAAAGGGCCTGGCGCTGGGGGCGTTGAAGTTTTTGGAGAGGGAGGGTAAGGATTTGAGGTTTAGTGCTGTCGCGCTTGCTGGGTCTATGGATTAGGATTGATACCCAAGGCTGGAGCATGGTGGACTAGATTTGCATGGAAATGAATAGTATAGTTCAATCTTCTCACGAAGACTGTAAAGCATTACCTCGTTGTCGAACTAGAATCTGAGGGGCTGGAGTGGACACTTGGCGTAGTTATTTTGAGAAGCTGAAGAGCAAGGCAGATTCTTGAAGCCACGTCTAATCTCAGCTCCCCACTTCAAGGCAGCGACTTTGAATAACATATAAGAGAGCCTCTTATTTCTGTTTCTGCTTAATCCTCAACTCAATTCAATCCTCAATAATCATGCGTAAGTTTTATTGTAAGCAGTGGTCGTTTCAATGCTAATGTCCCAGGCATCGCTCGTTGGCTCTTGGGCGGAGGCCGCGAACATGTCGGCCTCGTTCTAGGCAATGACGCATCCGGTAAAACAACATTTCTATACAGACTCAAGTTTAATGAAGCTGTGCAGGCCCTTCCGACAATTGGCTTCAATGTCGAGACTATAGACTATCCTGATGGAGAGAAAGTTACCCTCTGGGACGTTGGAGGTAAGCTATCCTCTGTAGCCCACGATCTCAGCTAACAATCTAGGCTGTGATGCCATTCGTCCTCTCATACGACACTACATGGCCCAAGATCGCTTCCTAGTATTCATTCAAAGCTGCACCGACGCAGATCCTGATCGTGTTGAGTTCTCGCTTGAGTATCTCCGCATGGGAATGAATATGATGCTTGAATACGAGGCAAAGCACATGTTTATCATCTTCAACAAACAAGACCTCCTCTCGGAAGAAGAGCGACCAAAAGTCGTAAAAGAACTGAAGGCTAAGATAGAAGCTGAGATCAAGCCATATGCTGATAAGCTCGATGTAAAGATCCTGGATAATCCTGGTCTAAGTGCCCTATGGGGTTGCCAGGTTCATAACGTCATGGATGAGATACGAAATACGTTGAAACCGAAGAAAGCAGCTAAGGATACGAAAGCTGAGATTGAGCAGAGGGAGAAAGGGCCGAGTGAAGAGGAACTTCGCGATAGGATTAGAACGGCTAATGCTGAGAGTGCTGATGCCAAGACGTTCTGGGAATCGTTTCTAGATGGAACTTTGGAGGGGTGGGATCATTTCACTCATCTCAGAGCGGGTTTCTTCGTCATGCACGATTGTTTCGGTAAAGGATTGGGATTGTTGGAGTGTGCTGATGAGTTTATGAAGCATTTGAATCGGCTGCGGGAGGGAAATCCCGAGAGGTTTCGCAACACAGCGCACAAGTATGTCACCCATCCACTCCCTATTTCTGATAACTGACTCTTTAGAACAATGACGATATTCTGGCTTCATCAAATACAAGTCGCTGCAATAGAATACCAAGCAAAATCACACCTCGACAAATTCCCCTCTCGAGAAGACTACGCCGACATCGTCTTCTCAGCCCCCCATCTCATGAACTCGGGCCTCTGGAGATCATACTACTCCAAGAACCTGCTGTTCTCGCAGCTAGCTCGGGATCACTATAGTCTTCCTGACTTACAGCCTCTTCCCACTATTAAGCAGGCCACTTCTGCGCCTTTGCGAGAGAAAGCTGTCAACGATGTTGATCGACTGCCTCGATTTGCGTTCTCGGTGGTTCAAAAGACTCTTTCGTCAAAGCTTAGACGGGGAGGGGTTGTTAAACAGGCTCTTGAAGCACTGCAGTCTTCGACTATGCGTCTGAGGGCTTCGGATTCTTCGGTTCCTCCGTACTCTGAGACACAGGCGTATTTCTGGATTCAGATCATTCACGCTTATACCCGCTCCTTGGAGGTTGAATCGTCCGAAAGCCAATTTACCACTTACGAGGCGTTTAAGTCTCTGTTCGACATTAAGGGTGATGAGTGGAGGGAGTATTACTCCCAATCAACGTGGGAGAGCATCGCCGCTCGAATGACATTCGTCAACCCCGACAAGAAACCTCTCCCCAATATCTTCGGTTTACCATCACAAGCAAGAAAAGACCTCGCTCGTTCACAAATGATAAACGCCATGAACCACCGCTCAACGGATACAGACCTCCCGCCCCCTGAGGATCTAGACTTCCTAGCAGCACTCCTCGTCGACGAAGCAAAACTCATCCCAGAGTCCGAACTCAACGTCGCCAGCCACGCGAGCCTCATCCGTTTCCTATTCAACCGTCT
Source organism: Fusarium odoratissimum NRRL 54006 (assembly GCF_000260195.1). Taxonomy (NCBI): domain Eukaryota; kingdom Fungi; phylum Ascomycota; class Sordariomycetes; order Hypocreales; family Nectriaceae; genus Fusarium; species Fusarium odoratissimum. The sequence continues at coordinate 658,927 of NW_022158692.1, read as the reverse complement.
TACAGAAAAGACCAAATCTACCGCTACGAGCACAAAACGCGGTGATGCTTCGCTAGCTTCGTCAACGGCGCTGGAGATTGCGAAATGGACTGGTTTGACACAGGCTATGTTCTGGGTACAGCAGATCCAAATTGCACTGGCGGGACGGAAAAACATGGGATTTGAGGAGTTTATTAAGGGGAATTCGGGTTTGGCGTTTGAGGATTTGCCGTTTGTGTATTATTCGCCGCAGTTGTGGGGGAGTGTTGAGGCGAGGGATGGGTATGTGATGCCTGATAGACGGGGGCTTTCTAGTATTGTACCTGGGAGGGCCAAATAGTTATGAATGGGATTACATACAAGTCGCAATGGATTACCTCTTACGTTACTTTGGATATGAGATATTCTATCATGTCTGGAGCCTTGGTCGGAGGAGAAGCTAGCTCAATCAAGTCTCAGCGATGCACTCAGGGGACCAAGAACACATCAACGCAACATTTTAATTGCTCTATGATCTTTGTCTACGCTTCTAACGCTATGAAGCGCTTTGTGTCTCTGAAACACATGTCCTCCAATTCTAGTGCCGACTTCAGCTCAAACAGCTGTTCCATGATCAACCTCAACATCCCCTCCTCCAAGCTGACAATCACACCCCAAAAACCTCTTCGCCGCCTCAACATCCTCACCAAACGAATCAAGTATCTCGAGCGCTTTCGTCGCGGCACGCTGCTTAGAATACCTCCCACTCTCAGATGTGTCATCCGCGATAACCTTTTGATGCACCATGAAAACAGCGCACATTTCGGTATCTTTCAGCGCCGCCATGCCTTGATCTGCACTGCATGGTACAGCATCTGCGCTGATGCGCCAGTTTGTGCAACCAAATTCCTGATGCATCTTCTTGGAGAGGAACGTGACTGGGTGCTTGTTCGCAAAGGTATCGTAAAGTCTCATGTCTTGGAAATATGGCTGGATGAACTTGGTAAAGAAATTCTCGACAACCGAATATTTGTACTTGGAATCGACAAACATGGCTCCAACAAGAGCTTCAATCACATCGGCGTAAACCTTGGGTGCCGAATCCACCTTCAGCCAGAAGTCCTTGCGCATGGGAGTCCCATCTTCTTTCGCTTCCTTGCGAGCATTTTCTTCAGCAACTTCGAGTTCGACGACATAATCGCGGATTTGGCTGAGAAGACTCGATGTGCTGGAGAGTAGGTGTTGGTGCAGACCAAGCTTAACGCAGAGGCATCCAAGGAACTGATTCGATACCATGGCCATCTTGTGTTCCGTCAGCCACTGAGGGTCTGCTCTGGGGAAGTTTTGATAGAGATAATCGACGATGGCCATGTCGAGAAGCGAATCGCCCAGAAATTCGAGGCGCTGATAATCTGGGACAGACTCATATGGCCACGAAGGATGTTTGAATGCACTCTGGACAAGCTGTGCAGACTTGAAGCGATATCCTGTAGCTTGTGCCACCTTTTGCACAAGGCTGCGTTGAGAGGCGGACGCATTACCTTCCTGCCACTCAGGCACCTTGTAGGCTTTATAGTAATCTTTGAAAGCCTTCATCCTGTGGTTCTTTGACTTGGTCATTCGCGTCACGGCTTTGACAGCCAGATCCATGTTGCTGGCCTTGCTTGTGAGGTATGCTGCCCCAATGAGAGCTTCACATACGTCTGCAATCGTCTTGTCGGCCAGATTATGCTTTATCGAAGTTTTCGGTGCCTTTCCTTTCTTGAGTGGAAGATCGGGGTACCATGTTCGTCTGTCAAAAGCCTTGGATCGGACGAACTCTTGGAGTTTGCGATCAACCGCATGATTGAAGAGGTTTTGGTTGCAAATGAGAAGCATGCGCTCAACGTGGTATTTGCACTCATTTCCGTCAGGCATCAGTGTGTAGATTGAGATCGTGGTGGCCATCTTGAGAAAACAGTCGCCGAGGAACTCTAGCCGTTCATAGTTGTCGCCCATGCCTGTTTGGAAATTGATCTGTTCTGTGTCATGCTCCCCAGAGTTGTCGCTGTCTTTGGTCATGGCCTCCAGTGCGAGTTCCGGTGGAATTCCAAGGTCAAGGAGATTACATGCATCCAGCACAATCAGGACGGAATCTATTCGATGGATGATTGCTGGAAATGCCATGGCCATAGAGACCACATTGATAGGTAGCTGGGAAAATTAGACAAGCATCAAGGCTGGGATTCAACTTACAGGAGACACATGGAGAGGCTCCAGAATGATGAAACACTCCATGTTGACCTTCTCGTCAACTTCAAACTCATCCAGAAGGTTTCGTCTCAAGGAAAGAAGCTCTGCCTTGACCACAGGCTGATCATCTCGCCACTTCACCCTTTGGCGAGATTTATAATACAGACTGTTACTGTATTGCATTATTGTCGGTTCCACAGACCTATAAGCTCTGCTTCTTGATTCGGGGACTCCTTCGGGTGTTGGGTCGGATGGCTTCTTCGTTTTGTCGATACCTTTGATGACAAGCTTGCGTCCTCCATCATATGGATCAGTCACAAGCTTGTTGACGAAGAAGTCTTCTGGCGCATTCTCCCATTCGAGCACCTCGTTCTTGCTCACAAGGTTGACAACACCCCAATCAATATGTGATCGAGTGTCTGATTGGGGACTGTCGGCATAAGGTGCGAGGAGGTATGGATATTGGTCGGACGTGGTATCGTATTCTTTGCTGAACACATCGGCGAATACCCGATGAGTGAATTTGGCCAATCCGTCAGCTTCTTCAGGGTTGAGTTTAAGAGCATCCTGATTAGGCGTCAATTCAGCGATAGAGGAAGGTCCATTGCCAAAGAATAGAGGAACACCTGGCAGTTTCGGGATCGGCTTGCGCGAGAGAAGTATTAACGACTTTCCGGCTATTGCCTTCCTAAGGGCGCCCCCGTCTTTGATGGTGATTGTAGTCGCAAAACATTCAGTCCACTCCCCTCGTTCAGCCCAAATCTCTGGCCGCAATCGCATGTCGTAGTCAGCCTTCTTGTTTGAACTCACAGCTAGCCGTGCGTTCCGCATAGCGTGAACCTTTTTCTTGAATGTCGGCTGAAGATTGCCGTCAACATGTTTGTCTCTGATCAGTATCTTGCAGGCTTCAAATGCTGCAGAACACTTGGCCAGCAATTTGCTACGTTGTTGGGTACCCTTCACAAAGTTGACCGGGGACTGTAATGGCATGACCACGTCAGCTAGATATCGATCGCCAACCTTCTGTACTTGATATTCAACTTTGGCGTAGCTGTCAGTTGACAAGTGAGAAACAAATCTGGCCAGGATTTCAAGGCTGGCGGGAAACGTAAGGCGTGCGCCTGTCGAAGGTATCTCGTACACTTGATGCTGCATGCGCTCAACCATCATCTCCATGTCCTCGTCTATCAAATCATCATGGAGTTTTCGGTCAGCAGAAAGAGAGAGACAGAACTTTTCCAGAGCCTGTGAATCTCTCAATGCTTGTTTCGCACTTCGAATATGTGTCAAATTTCCCTCCTCCATCATGGTGATATATCGAGAGCGTGCTTGTCGAGCGCGTCCTTTGGATTGCAAATATTGGATGACGGAGTTGTAGAGATCGAAACGAATAACAAGGTCGCAATCTGGAACGTCGATGCCCTCTTCTGCAACAGGTGTTGTGAAAAGGCAGTTGGTATTGCCGCGCTTGAATTCGTGGAGAGCCAGGACTTGTTCTCGAAACGACATGGTGCCGAAGCTCGAATTGGTTGATTGACAGCCAACCTGCAATTATTAGCAAAGTCAACCCGAAAAGGCTACTACTCACCATGTATGAAGCAGAAATTCCTGGGATCCTCATGGAAGGTTGGCTATAGAGATCCGAAAGTAAACGGGCTGTGTATCGCTTCTCGACAAAAACAATGCAACGCTTGGTGCCATCCATTGTGAAAGCGTGCGACAAGATCTCATGGAGACTTTTCACCTTGGCCGAGAGCCCTTCGGCCTTTGGGTCGATTGCACCGAACTTGTGAGCCTGAACAATTTCCTGGACACGCCGGACGGCCTCTGTTGCTAGATCTGCTCTCGTTACTGCAATGTCTCCAATAAATTCCCGGCTAGTTCTGGCTGCGAGCCGTTCAGTCTCGAGATCTGTCATTGCGAGCTCCCAATATCGGTCCGCACACCAAGTACCGAGGACTGACGAGGCCTCTTTTGTGAATCCGAGCGACAACTTGAACTGTTCGTTGCGAGAAACTAGGGCAAAGATCTGCTCCCATAGATGCGTCTTTGTATCATCGGGAGCTTCAAGCCTGCTGTAGTTGACAGTTTCTTCGGTTTGCTTCTTTCGGTGCATGGTTTCCATCAGCACCTCATCTGAAATCGTTGCAATCTGGCTGTCAAGAGACCTCTCAAGCTCCAGGGCAGTGTCTCTCACGTCCTTGGTGCGCGCGTCCACAGGCGAAGCAGTCATTCCCAGTATGCGAGGTTTTTCGCCTTCGTGTTTGCAATAATACCCATCCATAATTCGAGCGTACGGGTGCTTCTTCTTTGTGTGGTGTGCCTCGTCGAATATGAGAAGATTTATCCGGGACATGGTGATGAAGCCACAAGTGAGGCAGTCGAGGAGAATCTGAGCAGTGCAGACCACAACCATGTTTTCGCCAAACTTCTCATCCCAGTACTCTTTAGTCTTTGTCATTCCTTTCATATGGCCCACGAACTTGGTAACTGGGTGGGCTCCAAGGTTGCAGCTGAGGACAGCATGTTGCTGAACACAGAGGGCGACCTTTTCTACCAGAAAGAAGGCAACCTTCTTGAGTTTTCCGATGGCTCGAGCTTCAAGCTCCTGTTCGAGGTGATGTCGTAGCAGCAAGGCGGAGATGAGTGTTTTGCCGGTACCTACTCTATTAGCGAGCCTCCAGATTGGTAGCGAAACGTACCTGTAGGCAACACCACAAGGAGGTTTCTCTCTTTAGCGCGCTCGAACAGTTCAATCTGGTATTCTCGAGGCGAGGCGATGATCTTGTGGCTCTCGTTCTGGTTCATGAGCTGGGCGAGGGACTGTTCACTAGGATCGCTGAAAGGAGCGGCACTCCTTGCTGCATCTCTCTGTGTCTTTTCTATGTGCGCTTGTAGAGCAGCTTGGTCTCGGAGCTTCTTTTCCGTGATCTTTCGAGGCTTCGACGGGTTCACGATGAGGCGATATCGATCGTCTTCGTCATCAGTGTCGATGTACTCGTGATCCGACATGTTGGAGCGTGGATTAGTTACTGCTCAGGATGAAGATACATTTGCATTGAGAGAGCGATCAAAGGAAGAGAGGAATAAGCCCTGTACTGATATTTCTGACGAGAGAATACCAGAGAGACAGGAAAAGGATTGTCGGAGGTGGAAGGTGCCTTGAGGTGGAGGCTACTGAGGGAGGTTGTTTGCGCGGATGCTTGCATTAGTGTAACAGCAAGAGTCCGCTACAATCTCAATCACGGATCACGCTGTTTCTTTTTCTTTTATTCTCTACCTAGCCACAATCATAGAGCAAACACTAGGCAAACAGAAGCAAGTTGCACACAGACACTGTTTCGCAGTATCAAACAATTCGAGCACACGCACCTCGCGATGCTTCTATGCAATTTTATGCAGATATCGAATAGCAGTTTTAGTAAGGTTTGGTACCTGCATGTCCCATTGGGAGCCACATTTGCAGAGCCTCACACACCGTTCATCGTTGGGACGCATATCCACTACAAGTGTAATAGGAGAGCCCCTCGGGGGCTCTCCCGCATATCTCACTTCAAATCATCTCAGCTTCGCTCAATATCTACATACCTTTTTTTTTTTTAAGTGTCTACAAGGCCCTCATCCGAGTGTGTTCTTTGGTCTCTACCGCTCGCCTTCTCCAAGCAGGGTGACTGCTCATGCCTGAGGCCTCTTTGGCCAAGGTTAAGGTTGAAATCGCATGTGTTGGGCATGCAATTCTTCACTGAGAATCTATGACGTCAAAGAAGCCCGTAGAAACCCTCTCATGGTCCATAATGTGCTCGCACCAAAATTACTTTCAACTCTAAAGCAGGAAATGTCATCCCATACAATTATCAAAGTTGCCTGTCACCGTGCATTCTTATACTGGCCTTACGGGGGGTCATATGCTTGCTCGGGTCGATATCTACTCTCGGGGTGTATCTATGTAGTTGAGGCGGAGCACATAGAGTCTGCTTTAACGAAAGTTCAGCTGTTCAAAAGTTTAGCAAGTCGGAAAATTCACGCAGGGAACTTTATAGCATATAAGAACCAAATAAGCAGCCCTGATTCGTTGCCCCAGTATTAAGCTTCACCAACATTGTAGTGAGGCTCTAAGAACATCACTCCTTCAGAATGTTTTGAATGTTATTGGTTAGAACTATCAACATCAAGTCTGCAGCTCAACCACACCTCGTAGTGCCTCACTTCATAACCTGTTAAATCAATTTCTGACGATGTGCCCTGCTTTCCATTCATTCCTACAAGACTGTGGTATGTTTCCTTATGATGGTAGATTTCTGTAGATCTCCTTTTTGTATTAATGTCAAGCTTTTATCAAATTGAAATCATGTTGGGAGGGCACTCACCTCTGATATTCAGGGAGAATTAAAGACTACCATTACTGGTGCATGAGGCTCACACGATAGACTCTTTGCCCCCCGTGTCGACTCATTTCCTCCATTTGCTCGAGGTAAGAGAGTTTAGCGTAGAGTAATATCCCACTATCAAAAATTCACTCACGTAGTCTCCCTTCTCTGTTCCATTCACTCTTATGGCTCAGGGCAAGGGCTTAGGGTGTCTTATTATCATTAGAAAAAACATCGTGACATATTTGGCTTCGCCTACCTTAACCTCTCAGAGCTTCCATCAGCGACTCAACCAAAGAGACTTCACCGTGAACGAATAGATGATGGTTATCGATTGCTTCCCCCTCGTACTTTATTTCGCCCTGTCGGCTTCATTCGTTCTTGCGGCTCAGGGCAAGGGCTTTGCGTGAACTAATGTCTTGTGATCATTGGAACAAAACCATGATATACTTGGATTCGCCTCCCATAGCCTCTCGATACTTCTATCAGTGACTCAACCCAAGAAGCTTCACCGTGAACGAATAGATGATGATTCTTGGGACCATAGCCTGGGGGAGCTTACTCCATTGTCTGCGTTGTGTACTCTTCACCTAAGGGGCAAAAGAAAGAGAGTTCAGCGTGAAATAATTTCTTGATGTTATTGGAACAATGCAGTGATGTTGTAGGTTTTTGCCATCCATGTGCTTCCATTTCTATCATCAATGACTCAAATCAATAGACTCAAGCGTGAAATCATAAAACACTATCACAGGGCTACAACTGAATGAAGATAGGGCATTGTTCTCAGACAGTCTTCAATTCTGCTTATAAATATCCCTGTGTCCCCCTTCTCGACAGTCTCTTACTCTTCCCCTTAATATCTTCAAGTTCATCTCTCTACTCTTTCAGACTTCACTTTGATACTGACAATTGTATTACAACTTGAACAACTTCTACTGAGTATTACCTGACAACCAAGACACTTTCAACCTTATTTTCTTCTACTTATACCCAAGTGTCATTCCTTGTTTCAATTTAGCAAGATGTCGACACCTCCACCTACACTTACACCTTCTTCAGCCATCGATCTTGAGATGGAAAATGAGCACTGGTGGAATGCGTTCGAGCCTCTTCGGGAGATTCTTGATCTGGCTAAGCAAACTGAGCAAAATCCTGACTCGTCAGGTGAGAGTCCCGAGGATGAAACTCTTTGGGGTTCACCCACATCCCCTCCCCCCTCCCCCAATGTCAGTGTCAACATGACCCTGGCTTTTCCCGTTCCTGTTCCTTCGGAGGTGCTGGAACCGGCCATCCCTGAGGAAAGTAACTTAGTTCCTCAGGATCAACTACCTATGGGCAAAGAAGGGCAAGTGACTGGCCCTGCCTCTGACATTGGGCCCTCTCTTGTTGTTACTGAGGGCACAAAGCCCCAGACCCCGGATCCTCAATTCGCTTTTGATGCCGACGTGGCCGTGAATGGTGCCCTCAAGTGTGTCACTCCTGAGCTCAACGAGGCGTCCTGGCCCAAGAAGTCCCGGGCTGCCGCCAAAGGGAAGCCAAAGCGGAGCCCCAAGCGTGTCGCCAAACCACCAAAGCGGCTTTCTGCCCACAAGGAGGCTCAACAACGAGACAAAGTGGCGCTTCAGGAGGCGTTACAGAAGGCGCGCGAGAGGGATGTTAGGGAGGCTGCTGAGAAGGCTGCGGCTGAGATGGTTGCTGAGATGGCTGCTGCCCTGAGGACCGAGCAAAGCACCTCTGCTTTCATGCCTCAAGCCCCATTTCACGGAGCTGATGGCCAACTTTACGGCCAGAATCAATTCCAGACTCCAACCCCGAGTCTTTATCCTCAGGCTGTTCCCTTTTACCAACCCCGTCCCCAGGTCCCCACTCAATCTATGGATCAGGGGCTCTTCGGCCAATCTCTCCCAGCGGCACAGTATTCTTTTGCGATGCCGCAGTACCAGTGCCAACAGTATCAAATCGGGTACAATTGGTTCTGAGAAACTTAGAGGAGGTTCGAAAAAGCTCAGGATCTCAATCCTAGCTGCAAAAAGGTTTAGAAGAGTTGAGATAAGTTTAGGAGGCTGTTTTGTAAGCTTAGGAGGATGTTTGATAAGTTTAGATTTACAAGCTGTTTTAAGATCCGGAGTTTTGTTACACAACATTTATATAGACAACCAATTCATTGAATTCTTGCACAAAGCTATCTAGTCACCAAGTCACGTTTCCCCCTGAACAAAAGCAGATAGACCAAGTCGCTCACATGCTAAAGGACCTAATCTATCTTCCATATATCCTAACTCTCCTGTTAACCATCGCCTCCAATCTACCGTCACCAGTACCTCCAACTACATCCCCCCCTCGCTTTCCCTCTTCTTGAGACTAGCCTTTCTCGGTCTTCCTCGTCCAGCTTTCTTGGGCATTTTCTTCTTCGGATTGTAATCGCCATCTTCCTCGGGCTCCGGGAGGTCGATCGGCATGGTCATAGGATCAGCTTCTGCGTCGCTCTCGATGTCTTGAGATGCTCTTGTCTGTCTGGTAACAGAGTTCGCTGTTGGTTTACTTCCCTTCTTTTTGAGAAAGCCGGACCAGTTCGCGTCGAGCATCTGGCGAAGTTGTTCAGATGGTGTGGAGTTGTCGATAGGGGCTGTGTGGCCCAGGATTGTAGGTGCAGAGTATTGATTGGGTTCAAGTGTTGAACCACTTGCTTGGGTGAATGGCAAAGGTGCTTCTTCAGGGGCGGGTGTGAAGGTTGGATATTGTTGTTCATGCTCCATATCATGCTCCGTCTGCGGGACTTGCTCCAAATAGACTGGCTTCTGACACTGATTCATGACGTAGTCGTGCCTTGGGTCAGTCAGAAATGCATCCTCAAAATGAGATGTCAAAACTGTCTGAGACTCCAAGCCCCGTCGAGAAAGTCGAGGCGCACCAGACGCCCTTCCAGCCGACGATGAAGCATTCCCTCTCGCCTCCTGTCTCGCAGAACCCTCTCCACGCTCAGCATCACCCCGATGCATAGATCGCCTTCCCACTCCTTGACCCTCAGGACCGATAATACCACGAACCTGCTTTTGCTTTGCAAGGAAGTGAAACCCTGAAGGACAATACGCTGAGGCTTGCGCGTGCGGTGGTCTCTCTTCCTCTACAAGAGTAGACACTGCTCTTCCAAGCACATTGGTGTAGGCTTGGTGGTAATATCTCTGAGAGGCCATTTGTAAGATGCTTCGTTGATATGGAAGAGGTACTTCACCCAGCGGTCCTGGGATGAGGGACGTCAGGGGGCCGGGTCGAGCATCTTTGGTAGTTTGCTCGTCTTGTTGTTCAGGGCCTGCGGGTTGTTTTCCTTCGTCGCGCGGCTTGTTGTCTTCACTTTTATCTTCAGCTGTATCATGTGTCGCATCCGTATCGTAGCCATCATATGTCATCAGAACGTCTTCGTCTGGGGCATCTGCCGGTGGAGGTGTAAGTCTTCTCTTGACAGTGCCCAAGAAAGGATCTCCCAGCTCAGGATGCAGGAATGGACCGGTAGGTGGTTCAGGAACGGAAATCTGAGCCACGAGTAGCTCGACTTTCTCTGGGTCAAGCCAACCAAGCTCTAACGAACCCAGCATCTGTTGTTTGTCGATAGCATCCTGGAGGAACTCCCACTCGATATCCAGTCGAAGAAAGTCAAGCAGGCCATTCTCTGTATACTGCAAGAACTCCTCAACTACACCAGAGATCTTTAATCCCTGCAGAAACTCGATGCCTTTTTGTTTGTCTTGGCCTGGAACATTGTCAGTGCAGAGAGGAGGACGATGTTCACGTAGGAGCTCTGCGGCAGTTTGTCTCTTCTCAAGAGCATGTGCAAGAAGTTTATCGTTGGGTATCTTCTCAATGCACTCTTGCCAGGCCCGCCACATGCAATATTCGCGGAGGTAAATCTCCATGAAGTCCTTGACCTGTTGGTTACTGAGATGCAAGATGAGACTGGTAACTTTTGCGAAGCGGTTGTTGTTGCTGAAGACACGGAGAATAATCCACTTCGCTCCCCAAGAGAGATCATCCTATTGTCTTTCTTGGGGCTGAGGTGTGGTGTTGTTGAGATGCTCCATGGCAGTGGTGTCGAGGTTGAGTATTGAGGACGCGTCGTGAGATCAGTGCCAGGTCGAAAGCAACTCAGTATTCAAGGTGAAGATAAAAAAAACTCTGAGATCCAAGTACCGTTTCTTTAGTTCTTGGTGTAAGTGATGAAAGCAAAGTGTGTATCAAGAATGAATGAGAAGAGGATGAGAAAGTGTTGAGTTGAAGTGTGTGAATGAAGGACGCGAAGATGGTAGACAATCAGGGGACCGAAAAGACAACCAAGACAGACAACTGACACTCCTGTGCCAATCTGTAATCCACAATTGTTCGTTTATGAACTGCGATGATTCAAGAACTAGTTGCCCCATCAGGGTCGAGTTGTCTGTTCACTGCCAGGTGTCTACAGCTGTCAGTCACAGATTTAGCAGTGTAAGTAATCAGCTCATAATATGCTAGTAAGCGACTCGAGATAACAGGTTCTTTCATCTTTCATAGAAGAATGATATTGCTGCTTTATTTATTATAACAGAGTCTTGGTTAGGCAGAGGTAAAGTCAAGCCCCGGACACTGTAGGCTTTCAGGCATTGGTGAAAGAGATACGAGGAATACACAATTCACTTCTGATTATGGCTTCACTAAGCTTCATTGGCCTCGACATCATGTATATTCTGTTTCTCACAAGTAATGCTACAAAGACTAGACCCGGAACTCCTTGGTTCGATCTTTCTTTCATCCTTTAGCAACCTATTTGAAGCGGAACAAGGCACAGTTCGAGACAATATTATGAGATTATAGTCTAGCTCTATAAGCAATACAGCCGAAGACCCCTCGACATCTTTGAGACCTGAGAAACATCGAATACAAAACAAACAATCCCATTGCCGTAAGATGCATCAGCTATAAAAAGCTGTCATTGCCAATAATTATACAGGGTATCTAAACCAGTCCAAAACGCCATGCCTCTTTACTCTATCTCGAATCAATCAACCCGTGATCTCTACATATCCACGAAAGGCGCAAACGATCCTCGTCCATTGAACCGATCATGATCCAGCGCAAACTCCCCCTTGTCGTTAGGATCCTCACTCGTGTCCATCAAATCGTCAATGTGTCGCTTCGTGTGTGTGGCGTTGGGGGGTACAGCTTGCTCCATAGCGACTTGTGAGCGCGCCCGTAAAATGTCCTCCCAGCACTGCAGCTTTCGCTTGATGTCCTCGTCGAAAGCGCAGCAAAATCGTTGGATGCTGATGAATTGAACTGCAGTTATCATGTCCTTTCCAAAGACTGCCATGATGTAGGCTGCAGCGATGGCGGCTGACCTGTCGTTGCCGGTCTCGCAGGTGATGAGAACTTTGCCGCGGCGGAATGAGCTTGGATCAACGAGGAGTTCGCCGTTCTTATTCCGACCCTTGGCTTGGCTGTGATACACGGATAGAAGATGGTCGTTGATCAGCCGAATAATGTCGGGGAACCAACTGATCAGCTTATCGTTGCCTTCCAGATCGACGTATTGGACCTCAATGTTGAGCGTCTTGGCAGCCTTCTCAACACTCATGAGCTTCACCCTCGCCATGCGCGCATCCCTCGCTACAGCAATCATAGTGATACCCTCCTCCTGCAGCCACTTGATATCCTTGGCGATGCTATTGGGACCAAGGTACAAAAAGTCCACTAGCTTCTGGGCGTCACGTCGCTGCTCGTAGGACCAATCTGCAGCGCGATCTGTCGCGATCTGCTGCATGTTTTGTGTGATGATCTTGACATCGTGGGCCGTCAGCTGACTCGAATCGACCTGTTCGTACGATGGGAGGAGGATGGGTGCAGCAGAGACTCCGCAATGTCCTGTCGGTGGGATGTGAATGAATGGCGGGCTGGGTGCTCGACGGACGTACGGTGCAGATGGCACAGCGTTGTTGGCGAAGGAGGGGTGAGGACCGCTCGACGACTCCATTGTGATTGTCGTGAAACACACGATCCGACAGTTTTTGTTGGTTCGTGACTGTAGAGACGGTTTTGGCTGTACTAGAGAGATTGTCTGCAGAGAAGCAATGAGGAGTTGAAGTTAAAGCTTGGAGCTAGAGATGTCAGCGTGAAAGAAAGTGGAGAGCCTCGCTCAGCTGAGATGCCCACTCTAAATAGGCTGCTGACAGGGGTCAGTGCCCTTGAATGACGACAAGTGGAGCAATCCGGGAGCCCTACGGTCCCTGAATTTCTAGATTCAGGAGAGAGGTTCGATTGGCTACAACTTGGACAAACAACCACAACCAGCAATTAAAGGAGATGATCTGACTCATAGGTCAAACGAAAAGTCAATTACGAGTGGAGGACAAAGGCTATTCAGAGGCTGCTGCCTGATATTGTAGGCTACCTTTTCAAAATTGGCGAATAAAGACCAGCTGCCTAAACGCTAAGGTGCATACACGCACTGCATGTCTCAGAAGCATCAGACAAACATGTTGCAAACACTCATATGAAACAAAGGCACGTGCGGAAATTTACCATGATATTTCATGTGCGCATTCTCTATTGTACAACTGTGGTGATACATTGTTCTAATGATAAAGTTACATCCAACCAATCTCTATACGTCCCAATCCAACGCCGTTCATATGCCATGTCATGTACTATACAATCATCCTGACGTCGGAGCAGCTGCCTTCCAGTCCAGCTCATCTCCAATTGGTGTATCATCCGACTCTTGTTCAAGATTCTTAAGATCTGTCTCTCCCAACTCCTCACGCGATGTTGTTGTCTTGCGCGCTTCCATTCTGTTTCGAGATCGGAAGCCCTTGAGGTCGGATTCTGTGAAATCAAGTCTCTCCAGTGTATCGATCAACTTTTCTTCGACGAGGGATCGGACGTGGAATGCTAGCTTTTGATCGCGGAACAAGCCGCTGAAACGGTAGGATAGCCAGATATACTGGTTGATAGCAGCGTGTAGTGATTCAAGTCGGTGAAGATACTCCATTGACGTGCCCTTGAACGTCTTGAAGTCGATCTCAAGGTTCTCCAGGGGTATTTCTTTGATTTTGAGAAGTCCGCCGTCTTCGCTGTTGGCGACGATCCTGGCGAGGGCTCGGAGAACAGGTACTGCGTTCTGAGCTCGTGCATTTATGGGCAAGTTGGTGAACAAAAGTCGATCATAGATCGTCAGAGGGATATCCTGGATGTGATCGGCAATCTCTAGCTTATCTGGAGAGATGTGGATTCTGTACTGCTTGCTCACAGACGCTAGCTCTCGAATGCGCATGAGGATAAACGATAGAGGTGTCCCCTTGGGGAAGTATGTTGAGAAGCGCTCGATAGCAGCAGCCGGGGGTGATATGTACGCAGCCTCGATGTCATCGACTTTGGCGCCAAAAGCTCGATGAACCGACCTGAGATCCTGGGTATCCATTGTTGTGACATAGCCAACCTTTGTCTCCTCCTCAACAGCAACGTCGGCATTTGTCCCAGCCTCGGCGGCGTTACGAACGGTTCGATATCGTCCAGCTCGACCGCCAATCTGCTTCAGCTCAGGGTACGTGAGCATTCTGTTATGACTTCCGTCAAATTTGGCGACTGCTTCGAGAATAACTCGTCGAATCTCCAAGTTCAGACCCATGCCGATAGCGTCACTGGCAACGATAAAGTCGTAATCGTTGTCGGGGTCGTTGAAGAGCGCTGCTTGCTGAACACGCACTTCAGGTGGTAAAGATCCGTAAATAATCGCACATCGTCGTCCAGTCTTCTTCTCGATCGTTCGTTTCAATGCGTGCAAGTTCAGACGACTGAATGCGACAATCGCATCTCCCTTTTCGAGACGACTGTAATCACCATCCAGGGCATCATTCATGGGCTCCAAAGGACTAAGGCGATCATATCGATGTACGATACACTTATCGCCGATACCTGCGCAAATACTCTGGATCAGACTCACAGTTCGCTCCTCACCACAAAGGTGAACCTCCTTCGCTTGAACACCCAACAGCGCAGTTGTCCAAGCGTTGCCACGGTCCGGATCAGCTAACATCTGAATCTCATCAATGACAGCAACATCAAACCGGTCATTGAAGGGAACCATCTCGACTGTACAACTCGTGAAGTACGTATCCGTATCTTCCGGCAAACGAACTTCCTCTCCCGTCAGCAGCGCGCACGGCAATCCCTTAGCCGTAAGTCTCTGATAAACCTCGTTTGCTAGCAAACGCAAAGGCCCTGCATAAACTCCTCGCTTCGAATTCTCCAACGCTTTCAAGGCTCTATACGTCTTTCCGGAATTCGTCGGTCCAACGTGAACATGGATCGTGCGCTGCATGGCTCTCGTCGCAGGGAACCACTCATAGGGGAACCGAAAGTCCAAAAGTCGCTTATGGCTCTCCTCCAAGCCCTTTGAGAAGCGCTGTCGAATGAGAAATGATTGGAAGGAGTACTGAATCTCATTTGTGAGACCCTTGATATCCTTCAAGATGAAAGCGTCGCGAAGATTCCAGAATAGGGGGTTCTTGACTCGGTCGGTGATATTTTGTTCGGCCATGTCGAATGCTGAGTCTAGCACGTTCATAAACATGGAGGCTTGCTGATGGAGTTCATCCTCCCCTACACCCGCAGCCGACACGGCTGATTTGCTAGTGTTTTTCATGACATCTTTAAATTTCATCAAAACAGTTGATCGGAACATTCCATGTCGACCACTTGACTTTTTGTCCATGCCGAATCTCATTCTTTTCGTATCATTTCTCTCATCAGTTTTGGTCACCTAAAATTGGTAAGTATTGTCTTCAAAAATAAGAAAATAGGAACATACTGGCTTCAGAGGAAGTTCAGGCTTCTTCTCTCCAGCCTTTTTCGCATCGACCTTGCTCGGTCCATGTTTCCTCTTAGCTGTTGCACCATGTAGCACTCTTGAAAGTCTTGGTGAGGTTGATATCGTCCTTCTCGTTACTGGAACAATAGGAGCTCGTAAAGCTCCAGCCCGGAGTAAAAAACTCATTATTAAAACAAAGAGAGTGAGCCAAACATGCTCCTCTTGAAAACGAAAAAAAAGAATCGTCAAATGACCGTGTCTTTGCACGATGGCGAATGCGACCGAGTCTTGCCATCATATGAAAACCCGTCTCAAAAAATTCCCATGAGACGGAGATTCGTTCCGCCGGCCTCCGCCTGTTCGCATGAGAGTGGGGAATGACGATGAGACGCCGCGACCAGAGTCGTCATTGTAGACTTGTTACTTGACTCTAACTTGACTTGACTTGGGTTAATTATCTTGGTTACCTTGCTTCCATTTCTTTCTTCAGCCTCGTCTTGTGGTTTCATTTTGAATCGCCTTCATCTTCAACACCACTCAATCACTTCATCAACACAGACGCAGACTCGCCCATCATGGCGTCGTCATCGACTCCTGCAACTCCCTTACTCTAGTCCGTCAATCATCATCAATATTGACAAACGTAGCTAACAATCTTCAGCTCCTGTATCGCGCACAATACCACGATCCTCTCAGAATGCACAACATCGGCCTCCTCCCAAACCTCATCCCTCGCCTCCCTCATCCTCCCCAAGATCGAGCACACAAACCCTCAAAAGCTCACCTACACCCACGGCCAACACCAAATCCACTATGTCTCCGAATCTCCATCTGAACATCGCGATTACCCTTCCGCAGGCGGTCTAACATTCCTCGTCATCGCCGACTCATCCCTCGGCCGTCGCGTACCATTCGGTTATCTCTTCGAAATCCGCAAGCGCTTCCTGCAGCAATTTCCCGAGAGCACTGACTTCTCCGACATGCCCAACTACGGCGCAGCATCGTTCAACTCGGAACTGAAGTCTCTTATGATCGAATACGGTACTACAAGCGGAGGTCGCGACGACGCTATCGGAAACGCCAAGCGCGAGATCGACGATGTTAGGGGGATTATGACCAAGAACATTGAGAGTCTTCTTGAGCGCGGCGAAAGGCTGGACTTGCTGGTTGACAAGACGGACCGTCTCGGTGGTAGCGCACGAGAGTTCCGCGTGCGCAGTCGTGGCCTCAAGCGCAAGATGTGGTGGAAGAACGTCAAACTCATGGCACTCTTGGC
This sequence comes from Fusarium odoratissimum NRRL 54006, assembly GCF_000260195.1. NCBI lineage: Eukaryota > Fungi > Ascomycota > Sordariomycetes > Hypocreales > Nectriaceae > Fusarium > Fusarium odoratissimum. The sequence continues at coordinate 642,261 of NW_022158692.1, read as the reverse complement.
ACTCGTAGTATTCCTCATCATCATGGCTATTGTGATCGCCGTCAAGAATGGGTCTGGTTAAGGTAGGGTTTGTGAGCGTGGAGCCATTCCTTTTAATTATTTCCTTCTCGTTTGAAACTGTGTATTTCCTAGGCGAACAGATGGGACGGACAACCCGGGCAAAAGGGTATAATTATGCAACAAAGTCCTCTTTTCAATCAAACTGATACCCCCATATCAATCCATCTCTCAACGTTGTCGTAATCGTGTAAAAGTGTCGTAAGCATCCACCGCTTCAAACTCTTGGCGTCTCATCTTTCGTCGCTGGGTATTCATCACCCAAATGTGTAAAATAAACCGTCGGTTTTGTCTCCGATCCTCCATTTATGGTCTCATAGCTTCGGTTTCCTTCTCTCACTTTCCTGATACACATATCCCAGCGTCACGGGACTAACAACCGATCCCGTAGCCAAAGAAGTTGGCGCTCTTCGGAACTTGTCTGTGAAAAATGCCGGATGTAGCGAAGAAGCGCAAGGAACAGGTTTCAGCGGCGGCGGTTGTGTCGCCGGAGGACAAGCAGCGCCCATTTCGATTATTTTTTATGGCGAACAAATGAAGACAGAGACTAAAATGACGATGAGTTATCACATTGTCTGGGTTTTGGGGGACGTAGTATTAAAGAGGCACGGTAGATATCTTACCTTGCGCCGAGGTCACTGTTGACCTTTCTCCACGTGCTTCGGTAATCACACCGATGACCTTAATTCTAGCGGCCGGAATGGAAGACTCGGAATTGATGATGACGGAAGAGCTCACCGTAGCGTGTCTCATGTAACAGGACCAATTGATAAGTCCGGGGAATCGGGGAGACATTTACCGAAGCGGGGAGCCCCGTATAACATCGAGATATGGCAAGCCTTCGTAATGAGAGGTGGGCTATTCATTCATTCGTTCGATACACTATAATAATGCAATAATACGTCATACGCACGCTCCCTATAACTAACCAATTCACAATCCCATTCCAACTCCAGCGCCTGTAGTCCAGCCATTCCCGTAAGAGGCACCTTAATCATCCGTGGATATACCTAAACAAAAGAAACTCCTTCATCCCCGCCATTGCTCCATTGGGTTCTCCCTCTCTTCTGCAGTCGCTGTGAACCTCGGTTGATAATCATCGTGGCTCCCGCGATGTCTTCTGTCTTGTACTCTGTCAACACCTGGCGTTGGCTGGTTTGAGAGAATTCTCTCTGCTTCACCGTCGCCTTCTTCAGCGTCTTTGCCGTCTCCAAAGACTTTGTCCACATTGCCATCTTTCTCAATTCGTTGCATCAGATCTTGGTCTCCAGGGAAGTAGACTCGTCGAATAGCTTGAACAACCAGATCAATGACGATGAGCACGATAAGCTCAAGCAACACGAGCGTCCACCATTGTAGTGTGCGACCAAAGTTGTCGATGAAAGCGTCGCGGACAATGTAAGGACCAAAACTCTTGGGTTTGATGCCTGATATGGCCAGCATCCACAAGAACCAGCCAGCGACAGATATCAGACAGCCACCAAAGGTAACGACAGTTTTGGTGTGTACTTCGAGGATCCTGCAAGAGTTAGTACAGCTCAACAATGCACATCGGAGAACTTACAAGAGCTTGATGTTGATGAAAATGACAGCAACAGTGAAACTAACCATGCCCATAGCAAAGATACTGGTATCCCGATCATAGAACGTCTTATCGTAAACGCACCAAGTAAAATACCAGATCACAAAACTCCCCGCAGCACCCATGAACATCCATGCAAAGTACTGCGAGAATCTGAATCCGAGGTTCCTCTGACCAAAAGTGTACAACTCTGGCACTTTCATCAATGTCTCTGCACGAAGGTCCTTCTCGAAAATACCGAGAAGAATAACAGGAAGTGACGTAAAGGCACTGTTAAAGACGGTCAAACTCCATGATTCGTACAGTGACGTGCCAGAGTATCCGTTGTAGCGCTGGTAATGAGCTTGTACGATGAAGAACAGAACTTCCTTCCAGAAAGTTGCAAGCACATACTTGCCGGTCCTCATATAGTTCCATCGGCCATGAACGAAGAGCAGCTTCTGAAGGAATCGGAATTGAGCAATTGAGTAGTCCGAAATTCGAGCGGCCTGCAAACCCTCGCGACCAGAAATACCAATGCCAACATGAGAAGCTTGGATCATACCGATATCATTCGCACCATCACCGATTGCCAGAGTCATGCTCTTGGGCACGTATCTTCGGATCGAGCGAACGAGGTTGGTCTTTTGTGAAGGGGAAGCTCGACAGCAAATGACAGAGTCAACACGTACAACAAGGTCATAGAACAGAAGAGACAGCTCATCATCTTCGTCGATCTTAGCGAGTGTCTGTCCATCGACAACCACGACAGAGTGCGGAACCATACCACGGCTAACATCATTGAGAGTCGCGGTAATCGTCTCCTTCAGTTCACCCAAAGTCGCATCGAGAACGTAAACCTCTGACCAAGGTTTACACACACGAGCAGAATGACCAATATTAATAGCCGTCTCTCGCTTGTCACCCGTAAGCATCCAGACTTTGATGTTGGCGCGACGCAACTTATCAATGGTGTCTGGGACTCCCTCCTGAAGCTTGTCTTCGATTGCTGTCGCTCCCGCAAGCTCGAACCTCTGCTCAATAAGCTCTCCAGCGGCTTCGATGCGTTCCTGGCGATCGACCAGGCTTGTCTCGGCTTCTCTGTACTTTGCTTTCCAAGTGCGATAAGAGTCCTCGTCAATGTAGCGGTAAGCGTACAGGAGAGTACGAAGACCTTCGCTGGCAAAGTCATCGACGTGTTGGAAGCACTTCTCAAACACGGCGCCTTCATTTGCAGCCATTGATTCGTCAATCTTACGCTCAGCATCGTCGAATGAGGGCATCTGGGCAAGACTCTGTCGAGGGCTCATCATTTCGGTTGAAGTGCGAGGTGATCGAGCAAGCTGCTGCGATAGGCGCTTCAGATCCGTTGAACGTCGTCCCAAGCTCAATCTGAGGCCTTCTCGGTTGGACGATTCGCCTCGGGAGAAACCAAAACTATTGCGAGGGCTTCCGTAGGGACTACCATAAGGACTGACGCTCTTTTGGGAGTTGATCCGCTGCAAAGCCTGGTCCTGCCGAGAAGCTCTTCGTTGACTTGACCGACGACCAATATTCCTTGCAGTTTCTTCAGCAAGGTTACTCAACTTCAGACGCTGCATGATGACATTGTCAGCACCCTTGCAAAAGACGCAAATACGTCCATCAGGCATGCGAATGATGATCGACATTCTCTTCCTCTTACTGCTGAACTCAATCACATCCAGCACCTGATACGTCTCGGTGTACAGAGAACCATCTGCGTCTCGGGCCTCCAACTTGATAGCTTGTGCAGGTCGATCAATGACCAGATATCCCAGATCTTTAGCAGCTTCAACAAGAGCAAGTTCATCAGGCGAAGCAGCTTGAAATGTGATGTCGCCATCATCGGTCTTCTCAGGGAGACAAGTGTGGCAAAGAGCAATACACAGCAAAAAGTGCTTTGCCTTTCGTGAGAAAGCAGTGTTCGGCTTCCTCTGAATGTAGTCCAGCAGATCTTCCGTCTTCATGTCGGCGTTCTCAGCTGTGTTGACAGTGGATTGCCAATGGCTTGCAGATCTTGTCGACATGGTTCGGATAGGTTCTGGTCGAGATCCGCTTCCACTTGTATCATCGTTTCCGTCGAAAGTCTTGACATGGCCTGTATTCTTTGCCGCAGAAAAGCTTGCCTTGCTTTTACCCTTTTTCGGTCGTTCCGACTCTTCAATTCGTCGGCGCATCTCCTCCTGGTCTCTCTGCACATCCATATCATGCAGACAAGCAACACCAGCGACCGACATTTTGCGAAAGCGCATGATGTTCTCCGTCAGAGTACCCGTCTTGTCAGAAAAGACATAGCTGACTTGACCCAGATTCTCGAGAATAGTAGTCGTGTTCGCAACCATGGGCGTATCAGATATCGGGTCATACATATCCGCATCCTGGAGCAAGTATAGCTGCCCGAGCTTGATGATCTCGAGACTGATATACAGCGACAAGGGGATCAGTGTGTTAAACATGATAATGAACCCAAAGAAGATTTCTTTAAAGGGGATGCTGCCATTATAGAAACCAGATCGCTTGATGTACCAAGCGAAATCTTCAGTTCGATCTCGCCACAGGTAGTAACCGATGGTTAGACCCATTGTGAGCATGAGAACGATGAAGATCTGGACCATAATCATCCTGTTGATAACTGATTGCATAGCGGGTTTCTTGGCGCGGACATTCTTGTTGGCGTTCATTCGAATCTTGCACTCCTCGCCTGTGTTCACAATGATACCGAGGGCCTCAGCCGTGTTACGGAGAGTGGATCCACGGTAAACGACATTGTTCATGGACAGTGGTAGAGTTTCGCCGTCGACAGTCACTCGACCATCGTAGCTGTAAAGGTCCAGGTTGGGATTCTCGGAGATGACAGTAGCTTGTGTCGCCCGTAGTCCTTCGAGAGTGTTGCATCGCTCGGCAAGTAAAGGACAAGCCTGTTTACTCTTGAGATTCGTCTCACCATCAAGAGCCATGGTGTCGATGTACGCGATGCCATTGGGTCCAGTGGCATGCAAAAGCACAATATCCGCAGGAACAGGATCATCTCGACGCAAACGAATGACGTCGCCAACACGAACATGCTGCCATTGAACCGAAGTCCAATCTCCCTTTCCACCCAATTTGGCAGTACCTGCGGTGCCTGACTCGAGATCATCAAGCATGTGCTCTTCACCACTCTCAGACACTTTTTCCTTTTTCCTCCTCATTTTCTCAGCGTGTCTCACGCGGCCTTTTTCCGCAGTTCGATCCGTCGAAACCCAAGCCTCACTTCGATTTTCCACACGATCAAGCCGATAGCGCCTATAATCGTCCCATCCTTCCTTGGCCATGCTGAATGCGACAAATACGCCCAGGGGTGCAATAGTGGTCCATCGTCCGACAGTACTCAGACCAGGAATCATCTGAATAGTACCAACAACGAGGAAATAAAAGTTTCCAAGCTTGCTGAACTGAAAGATGAGCTGTTTCGGGAAGAAATCGTAGATAGTGTAGCGACTTGATCGGATGAAATTGCTGCAGTATGGCTTTCCTGCACGCTCGTCGATAAGACCATTGGCACTTCGCTGCGGTGGATTGAGGGGAATATGGCGGCCATCCGGTAAAGGTTCGAGGGGTTTTTGGCGAAGAATTGTCTCGATAATGACCTTTTGGTGGAACTCTCCAAGCTGTCTTTTGGTGCGGTCTTTCCATGTTGGTTTTGCGCCAGGTCCAATTCTTCGCTGACGTCTTTCTCGAAGATATTTCTTAATATCGGCGCGCACTGAGGATTTGGTACCGTTTCCGCCGAACCCAAAACTTGTCTTGACTGGCGAAGTCAATTCCTTATCGGTTCGGTCCGCAGAATCGGGAGGTTGGTCAGTCGACAATTCCGTCCTCGAAGGAATCGGTCGCAATTCGTAAGGACCACTCGCTCGTGGACGAGAATCATCATCGGGTCGTCTAGTTCTGGACCTCGATCCAGATCTCACGTTTGTATCATCGGCTGAAGATCGTCGCGGATGATCATTGTTGGGGTCTGTGTAAGAGCGGCCTGTATTCCGTGGTCTCGAGAAATTGGTCGAAGTTCGAGGATATCGCTCATCAAGGGCAGCGAGATCACGAGCTATTTCACCATCGGTGTCATTTCTCGGTTGCGAAGGACGTCGCCCGCTATTATCGCTGGGGTACGGAGGAGCCATATTAAGGCCGTTGAATCGGCGGTAGCATCTGGAATAAACGTTCGAGCTGTGGAGTGGTCGTGGGGACGCGCCGGGTTTAGTTAGATTGGAGCGGTATTGAAACGAGATGATAACCTAGGAAAGGTTTCTGGTGCAATCCAGGAGAGAAGAAAGAAAACGAGAGAATAAGACGACTTGCGGAGGAGTTGGAGAATGTGGATGTTTTGTCAGAATTGAGTTATTAGGCTGGCTGGGCTGGGCAACGGGGATCGTATACAGCCCGAAGCGGCCTTTACTCCAAGCCAAGGATGGTTCTGTAAGCTACGCCTGCCATTCGTAATCCTTCAATCTCCGCATACAAAGCGTTATCGCCCACTAATTCACTATAGTTTCTGCTATCCTTCACTACCAATTCATCCCATGCGGATCTTCGGAATCTCGTCGTGTCTTGATGCTCCCCTCACGAATTACACTTTGCAAGCATGACGAGGTGTATTGAGGCGCAGCATGTACTTATCATCACTTGGAATACTCGCAGCCCCGCGGGTACCGTAACAGACTTTGCGTCGTACAAGCTCGCCCTGATTGGCACCGTTAATTCCAGCCAAGTCGCTAACTCGTAGCTTAAATCAAGCCATCTAATCTGGCGACAAAATAAGCTCATGCATTGAGTCCGTTTCATCTAAAAACACTGGGGATTGAAGACCTGGGGAAATAACACTGAGTGACGGATTGAAGCAGACCCCAGATTAGTCTATTCTTGTCTTTAAAGGCTGACCAACACTTAACACACGTGCAATCCAAGTCCAATCATAGCTCACTGCGCCTCGAAATATACGCAGCTTAATGCGCAGCCGTCTGAAGGCAGTGAGGAGAAGATAAAACGGGTGGGCATCAAGACTCGAAGGTTTGAGTACTCGAGGATACGCGGCTCAGCCCTGGTGGTACAAATCTCTTACACGGTCCGTTGCTACTCGCACATCTTCCGAGTGAGCCGAGTCACGACCTGGGTTATAAGACAGTGACCAACCTTTAATCCATCCATCTTGGCACCTCATTAATATGGGACATGCTCTGGCTAATCAATGTGGTAATTATAAGACGATCTAGTACACTGCTTATTTATATACAAGTCCTCCTCCCGTGAATCACATCTGCATCTGTCTTGTCCAACTTGCCAGATACTCAGCCATGCTGATCTCTGTACCTCTACCCATCACGGTCCCCTCCGAGTCCGTTCATGTCACCCAAGACTGCGCCTTGTAACATTCTCTCACAACGATCCTACCTCCGAGTCATCCGTCCCTGGAATTTACAACTGACACAGCCTGCCACAACGCGCCTCAAGCTTCGTCACGCAATCACACAACTCAGTCACACAGGCAAACTCAGAATGAACATAACCCCATTTTATTCAGCAATTCCACCCTATAAAAATACCCATGCCTTCGTGTCCAACTGTAGGCTTCCCTTAAAGTACACGTCTCAGTTGACGCCTACCGAGGACAGCAATCCAGCTGCTCATAAACTCCAATGTGCCTTAAAGCACAAAACAGACAAATAAAAATATCCCAAAGCCCACCATTAGAATAATAAACCCAACAAAAGCCGCCGGGGCTTCTCCCCAACTTTCGACGTGATACAAAGAAAACAAGCTATCGAAATATTAAACAGCATCATCTGTGCTTTTACAGAGACAATGTGTATGCAGATTAAGTCCAAGACAGCGTGCGGTGGTCAGGCAACGCTGCTCAAGGAAAATGAAGCCGAATGACAGAGTCAGTCGGTTGGAAAGTGTTGAACAAGACCACCCAAGAAATAAACAAGTCGCGGTAAAAGATTTAAAATGAAAGTACTTCAACGCGGGAAAGAGTTATACGATCGCTGTGTTGTGCCCGACATACATGACCGATGTCAAAGAAGTGTATCGTCATGCAAGTTCATTCATGGCCGTAGTGGGGAGAATCGACCAAACTGACACCATCGGTATCGAAACTAGTTTGGTAGAATTGAGAAGATGGCAAGGAAAGTCGCCTATATGAAGCTGGCGGAAAACAAGAAAAGGAAATCCCAATGGTATAATTTGCCCAAACGCCCTGGTATGATTTACATACTATAAAACACCACCAACACCTATACCCGCCCTATACTCTTTTAGTTTCCTTGATGAGCTTGGGGCATTGCCTCGGGAGATAGGCTTGAGGGGTCAACTGCGTCAAATTGCACGAGCTGATCCATGTCGAGGTCTGCTTGTTGGTGTTGCACGAAACCAGGCGAGGTTGTGTGCATGGGCAGGTTGATGGTGTGCTTAGAGTACATCTCATTCAGGCTCGCTCCATCCTCCGAAACAGCACAAGATCCGTCGTTCATGGGATACAAATCAGCTGAGCCAGGGCGGCCCATCATTGACATGGGAGGTGACTGCTCCAGAATGGAAGGCTCGCCAGGGCTGTTGAATGGGAGAGGAGAAACAGAAGTGGGAACACCTGTGTCGGGGTTAACCATCGGTGACAGGAAACCATTGCTATAAGGTGTGTTGTAGCTCGACTGAGGAACCTCGGGACCGGGGGGGAAGAAGCCTGGGCTGGGAGGAAACTCGGCAGGAGAAGCAGTGGTGGCAGACATGGGGTATTGACGCATGTCGAGGCCGAATCCTGCCTGTGTATCAATGCGCAGATTAGGAGCCATATTGTTTCCGGGAGGCTGAGGAATAGGCGCAAAGATGTGAGGGTTGTGCTGGGGAGGAGGCATCTCTCCAGGAGGTTGGATGTAGAAGGAAGGCATCGGCTGGTTCTGGAACATGGCGAAATCAACAGGTCCAGGAACTGATCGCGAACGTTGACGCTTGTGGCCAGGTCCAGGACGCATGCCAGAGTGCATCTGGTGAATACCCCACTGCTCCTGGTACATGCCGACATGAGGTTGAAAGCTGGGCTGAGATGAAGGTCGGGCGGTCGGGGAGACAGGAGCCGAGACGGAGAGGACGTGAGGGTCGTTGTAGGGGTGAGGGTTGTGACGGTTCATGAAAGACTCAAGCGAGACCAGCTTGGCGAGCTGGCCACTGAGCACCTTGGGGTTTCCACCGAGGTGGTGAACCAAACACTGGGTAGCTTGAAGATCCTCTGTGAAATCACCACACTGAAAGAATCCGTTGGTGGTGGGAGATGAGTCCATGAAAAAGTTCGGGGGCCTGTTCAACTCAATGACAATCCCTCCAAGCTTGGTTGGGTCTCCTTCGCCATTCTCGAGGAAGATGTTCTTGATGGAGGAGAAGGGGTACTCGATCTTGTAGCCGGCCTGCTCGTTGTTGATGTAGTAGGTCATGGTGCACTTGTCGGGTGAGTAGAAAATGATGAGATCCATCGTGTTTTGTCCAACTCGAGTCCATTTTCCAATGCTGAGGGATCGGCAGGTAAGATGATGAATCACTGCTGTTCAGTTAATACACCGTTTTACGTGACGGGTCGAAATACTCACAAACTTTACCCTGACCTCCCTGGTCGCCACCGAGCATCATGTTACCATGACCAAAGGGTAGCAGTCCAGTGCGGCCGAGATAACTTCCGCCGAGACCCTTGCCAGATTCCATAGCCTGCATAGCGAGATAAGCTCGCATTGACTCGGGAATCGAGTCAATGTCTTCACCAGTCTCCAGACTCTTCTTGGCCAACAGCTTGATCTTAGCTCGTCTGCTGCTGTCAGCGAAATTCTACAAGTCTCCATCCTGTCACATACCTGTTCTGGAACCAAATCTGAACAGACCTTTCGGTCATGTTGATTTCCTCGGCAATTCTCTCACGGACGGTGGCTGTGGGCGTGGGGTTGTTGTTGAATTCCATCTCCAATGTCGTCAATTGATCTTGTGTAGCACGCTGTCGCTTCTGGTTCTTTTGCTGTTGAGTGAGAGTACTCTTGCGGGGAGGTCGTCGTGAAGCATTGTTGGCGGCTGAGGCAGAGGGGGATGGTGTCTCTTTTTTCATGGAGGCTGAGACAGGGGTCGGGACAGATGGTGAAGATGTTGAGTTGGGTGTGGTGACCTCGGGGACATTGCCCAAGGCCATGGGGTGTTCAATCTCCGTGGCCATTGCTAAAAAGTAGATCGCGAGATGCGATCACTAGATGCAGGTTGAAATTATAAAATAAAATGAAACTGGTCGAAATCGGATGCTGTGAAGCGGTTGTCGTCGATTACACTTGATGCAGACGCGTTCAAGTGAGCTGGAGTATCAGACAGAAAAGACGGCGATGCCAAAATCGACGAGTCGGTAAAGGAGCGTAGTGAATGACGGTTAATTCGGTAGTCAGTTCAAATAAAGAGTGTATTCCTTGATCTGCAGAACAGAAAAAGGAGGTAAGAATAAAGTATCGTGATGGCGGATGTGCCGGTCTCGAACGGTTTTGGGCGTTTTAAAAACGTTGTGGACGTGGAAACGATCCTGGTGTAAGAGCTGTTTGAGCTTGGTAGAGCCTAAAGAAAGGAACGGACCCGGAAAGAGTGACGGGAACCGAAGATTGGCTTGAAGATTGAATAATTCAAGAGAGTGACTTAAGGAAAGAAAAGAATGAACAAAAAGACGAGGGAGAAGAAGCGGAAGAAGCGGTCACAAGGAGTGTGGACTGGCGATGCAAGATGGAAAAGAGAAACGGACGGGGCACGGGGACGGGGATGGGGGGAAGTCTTCAAAGGAGAAGAGCCGTTGCCGGCAGAGTCTAGAGGCCTACCTGTCTGTACCTAGTGGCTAATCCTGCACCTCTTGCTGCCGTCCCCTCCACGGGCGGGCACCTCGATCGGAGAAAAGGTACAGGACTCAGACCAAGGTACCACCACTAGCAGGTAGTGTGGGGACACGGCGCGGTGCTAAAACGCTCAGAAACTAGGAAAAGGGAAAAAGGATGGAACCTCGACTCAATGTACCCTGGCGTTAAAGACAGAGGTGCGGGTACCTGAGCAGTGGCTTGACAGAGTTACCTAGCCCCAGGCACCTCCGTCTCCTGACTGGGCGGTCGTGATGCGCTTCGGTGGAGGGTAGACAGCAGCTTAACGCGCCAAGGGGCAGCGACGGGACCGTTACAAACCACAGCGCCGCCGTGTTTGGTCTGCAGTTGGTGAGGGCGACAGGGGGCTGATGCATTGCAGCCCTGAAGTCGCCCGAGCCCAGCAATGGATCCCAAGCCTAGCCAGTCATCGTCTCTCTCTTTTTACCCCCTGGTCCCGCTGCCCCCAAAGTCAGCCAGTCCGACTCTTCTCAACTCGAGAGTATCCTTCAAGAACGAAGGCCTCAAACACGTTACGCCCCGACGCCAGCATGTGCCCAAGTTAGCACAAACTAACCAAAATTTGCGAGATCAGCTAGCAATAGCTTGTCGTGTCGCCACAAAAGGTAACTCACAATTGACCTCCTTTTCAGCCTTGTCTCTTGGTTCGACAATTGAAGTCAGCAGCGTAACCTCCAGATAAGGAATTTGTCTCGTCCTTGTTCGTCCATCACATCAGATTCTCAGCATTGGACAGGCCCTTCCTTGTGGAAAAAGCCAACCGTGTCACATCCAGCCCGCACAATGTGTACGAGGGAGGGGCCTGCAAAGCAGGCCATAGCGGGCCAAAACTGCACGAAGACTCTGCCAACAAACCACTGACGAGTGGCTGACGAGAACCACTGGCGTGCACACCCACTCAAGCCGTGCTTGGAGTCCACATCCGACACCACCACAAACATCCCAGCTCCCCAACGCACAGAACAAAGACATCCACCCATTTGTCCATCCATCCAGCGGTCGTGACCGGTTCGATTTCTCTTCGTATCAATTGTCTCTTGGCCCAGACTTGTCCGGACTTCGGTCCGTCAGATAGTTCCAAGATATGCTAAATCAGTGCCGTCCCTGGATTGGGTGACATCCAACCATGAGCCTGAAGGAATAGACATACCACAATTGGCAAGTGTGAAAGTTCAGAGGCCGGGTAGAACTTGTGGTTCAAACCCTGGATCAGCATCCAGGGGCCCCGCGAGACTGCCGCTGTTGGGGAAGAATTAGCTCTGGGTGGTCGGCATCTTTACCTGTGCGTCGTTCTTTGTGCTTCAGCTTCCATGACGTGTGATCAATTGTCAATCATAAACCTCTAATTACTTTTGCTTCTCTTGAGTTCATCTTGTTTTTGCCATGTCACATTGGCTTCGCTACTCTGAGTCTGTGTCAAGTTCGATCCGTCTGACACTGGCACTGGCATCGTGAGAGACGATCGGCGTTCTCGTCCCAGACATCAGACCAGGGTATCCATCATGCAACAAAGAATTCAATGTGGCTGACGGCTGCAGTAAACGGACGGATACACCAAAAAGTCACGGCCAAGACCAGGCGCAAGGACGCGGCGAGGACTTGAATAAACGCACAGTTTGAATGGTCGGAAGTACGGGAGTGGAGTTGAAGCGTCAATGAGAGTTTGTCTATTCCTCAGTTGGGTAGTATCGGTAGGGCACGGTACCTGCATCAGGGGTAAGGTCCTTGCTGAGGTGGGCTCTTTGGGTGAAGTTGTGCAGAGATGAAGCTTTTCATAGACGTGCGTTGTGCAGATATGCAGAATCCATTGGATCATTCCTCTATGCACACTAATGCAAGGTACGCGCCAATAAAAATAGTGGGTTCGTTTTAGGGGACGACAGGTAAACGGCCCCCAAGACGGAGCGGTAAAAGGGTTCTGTGCCCTCCATAACTTGACTCCTTATTGGCCGCCATTTCTGACGTTAGCTCTTCCTGCCAAAACAGGCAACCCAGAAACGGTCCGGTCTTACCCCATCGAACAGTTGTCTGACGAGGAGGGAAGGCGTCACCAGATAGCTTCAGCTGGCGCCACACTTCTTTTTGACCATCTCGATTCTAGTTTTACATGACGTTATCAAATCATGTTGCTCTATTCAATACCGAGATTGATATTGGTCAAGTCAGCTCGAATCAGACCGGACGAACCTGTTTGTCAAGGTTACAGGAACCAATACGACATGACGCGCTTGATGGTCGGACTTGTCATGATGGATGCTGATCATCAGACCCGCAACATGACAGCCGGAAGACTCAGCCAGCCAGACAAATGTCAAGCTCCCGAGCCATCGGTTTATCATCCCGCAAGATTTCGAACTGGCCCAATGACTGCATGCTGACTGGTAACAGGCAATTGACGTCTCGAACAGGCCCCTGCTGTTGGTCTGTCTTGTTAGTCCTAACGTTCTTCAAGTCCCGAATCCTGTCCTCTCGATGTGAATATCCCAAACTTTTACTGAAAGGAGACGCATGAGCAATGCGAAGATCAAACATATGGCACGTGTTCCCACCCTTCCCTCGGTTGCGAATAGCAAATCCATAACTTCAGGAGATTTCTGTGTCTTCAGCCACGTATCTCAACCTCGCACCTTCAAACCGCCCTGATACTGTACTACATCTGACGTAATGTCTTCAGTTAGCGAAGGGTACCGGTACGTATGACTGTCGCCGAAAATCCGTGCCGTCAGTCCAGTCTTGGGAGGCCAGAATTGACTCGGGACTTCAGCAATGTCATCCGGTACTCCATTATGCGGGTACGGGCAGTATGGATTCCCTTCAATTACCCGATAATACTCTATTCCCAATGGTTTTCACTTATGTCGCACTTCTTTGGGGGTTTTCTATCGGTTTTCAGCACTATCTTTAGAGAAGATGGGATATCTTTCCCTGATGCTGGCAAATTGTGGTTGCATTTGTTGAATGGTAAGTGGCACAGCCAATTGACTCTTCCCTTGATCCACAATTGGTTTCGAGAGTTCGAGAAACACAACCCATGGTTTTGGATCATTGCTTCTTTTCGTTATTCAGTTATGAAAATTGTTAGAACAATTGCATCTCCAATTCCCATCAAGATGCCGATTTATGCTAGTCAGCCTCGCCAGTCACATCGTTAATCCTGACTCATCCTTCTTCAACAATCTCGTCAGATCTGCTGGCTCCACGTTCCGACAACTCCCATGTCGACAATTGCAGGGGTGATCCAAAAAGGGGAACACGATGACATTCTCTGCGGAATCTTTGGATCCATTAGTTCTTTTCAGAGAACATTTTTACAAAGCAAGCTACAATACAGTTTTCGAAGTCAGGTTTATCGTCATACACTCTGTCTTTCGTTTCAGAAATAAACCTCCGCTATCATCGGTAGCTTCAAGTATGACACGGATTTCCTGAATTGTACTCGTACCTGCATCAAAGGATCCAGCGAAGGATCGTACCACAGCAATGCCACCACGCCACGGCATGTCTCGTCGGCGTGAAAGACTTGCATGTTCGGGATCTGTTGTGAGAGGTGTGTATGCTGAGGCCCTGTTCTTGCAGTAGTTCAATCCATCGTCATCTGGTGGGCCACAACACGGCTTACTGTGTGATCTTCTCTCTTGACCCCTTTTCTCGTGGTTCTCTTGTGCGAAACACTTGCGATCGACGCTTGTTCAAGCAAAATCAGCCTGACGTTGGGGCCAAAAGTCGGTCGCGCCTTGGCAACTTTAGCGTCTACCAGATTATTCCGACTTAGCTAACAATGAATAGGGTATTGAAGGGAAGCAGAATGAAACTATTCAGAGACTACCGGCTTCAGCGATGAACGGTCCTACGGCCACCGCCATCTGGCTCTGATCTTTGCAACCATAACAAAGCCTCAACGGTTGTGGCTGTGATACGAAAAGTCTCGCCCTTACTACGGTAAGCATGAAGCATTGACACACACAACATCCTTTGATGGACGACAGGAAAATGGTGCTTCAGAGACACTGATTCTCTTCTTTTGCCGGATCCGAGTCTTTTCCCGGGCGCGTCCGGAGTGACATAAAAGATCCGACATGATAGATCAGAAAACACGAGATGCATGTTGAATTGTTTTCTTCGTCAGCTTGGTACTTACCAGTTTTGGCACCGCTACCCCTGACTTAGACCCCTGGAGGTGCATCTGGGGCATGGTACCTTGCAGGATCAGCATGATACAGAGCCAACCAGCGTTGAGCCATGTCTCCGCCAGTGGCCACATGCCATTGGGTCCACCAGTGTTGGAGTTTTACCTCACCCGATCAAGTCTAGGGGGTCAATCGCCCTAAACTCGCTCTCTTTTTCTTTGAGCTCTGGGCTTTTCGGGGTTTGATTCGAGGCAATTGTGTTCACCAAGTAAAGCTGGGAGCATGCAGCCATGAGACTCGCAGTCGGTGCCCACTGAATTGTGCTTGCATAAATGTCGGAATATCACACGAGAGCTTGTGGTTGGTGGATTTGCTTTTGACAGCAACACCGCGAAGTAGCTTGAGGATTCTTGACGAACAATTGAGCCAATTGCACCACGAAAGAACCATTGCTATATTTATTCGTCTCACATCATCACCAGAGACTTTTGCTCTCATACTCCCAGCTTCTCAGGTCAGAAAGCACAGACAAGAATGAGCACCGTTCGACAAACCCTACTGTCGATCGAGTTTGGCCGACCCATGGCCGCAGTCAAACTGACTTATCAATCCTCTGACCAAATCCGAAAAGTCCAACCGACAACCTGCATGACGAATCACAAATCCTACCAATGGCGGCAAAGTTCATACTGGAGACGATATGCATATGCATCCATGGCGGGGATGGCAGCGCGTCGAGCGCGTTTGTTGACCACTTGATTGCAGTCCTCACCATCTGTTGCAGAGTTGGCATGCACCACTCAGGAGATATCTCCCTTCAGAGCATCCCTAGATCCTAAGAATAACTTGTCCAGACATGGCATGACAATGATACGAATTCTCAGACGCTGTTGGTAACATGACAAGCTTGGCGGCTCATGCTAACTAACCGGTATGGGACTCTCAGCATCATGCCCTTCAGCTGCACCGCTTTGAAGGACAGCTGAAGCCCCGGCTGAGCACGTTCACGTTTCTACCTAGCAAGACGCGCTGAAACGTGAGTCGCTCCCCTGTTTGGTCAACATGCGCCAAACAAGGGTTGTGGGACGGACCAGACTAACAAAATGGGGCGTCTGAGATCTTTGACGTCGTCTATCATGGCATGGCTTTTCTCAATGGATTCACTATTGACTCAACCGCAGTCTCAATCTGGCTTAACCAACATCACCGGTGGACCCTTGGACCCGGGGTCGCTTCTTTCCGGCCTCACTTGGTCTCTGACCCCGTTTAATCGATCGCCAACTCCATGAGTCGAGTCACGTCAATTCAAGCGGTCCATTTAAGATAGGGGACAAGTTTATTTACCAACAACAAGCTATGACATATTAGTCGACGCCCGCGACTTTTGGAAGAATCTCAGAATCTCTCCCTTGCATATGCTACGACACCGCCCAAGACCACCAAGCTATCTACAGAGCTATTGAGCATGTCACCGAGGTGTTGAGTCCGGTGATCTGGATGTCACGATCCATGCCGATCTACAAAAACTTTACCATAACAGCACAAGGTTGAGCGGGTTACCTGATGCCACGATGCGTTGCATATTGTCTAAATTGGGAGGTGTCTGTGCTGGAAAGACATGTGGGACCGAGACTGCAACACGCTTTGACTTTCCAACTCAGTGTTACCACTGTCAGTAGGTTTGTACAGATTATAATGAACCGAGGCGTGTCTGAACTTCGGGTTACCAATATCATGGTGCTTGTCGAATGCCATGAGACTTGGGTCTCATACATACCAGCCAAAGGGTCTCGCCAGCATTGGATATGTACTACGTAAGACCCAGTCCGTGGATCACGATCTGAGTTGTACGATGTGACTATGGTGCAACGGCACGGTAAGCGAGCCGTGCTATGTCGATGCCTTGACGGCCGCAGAGGACTCGGCATATAGATCAAGGTTAGCTATCGTGCCACTCGTGGGGGTATCAGCTTTGGCAGGTATTCAGACTGGCAGTCAGCGTGGTGTATGGGCATCATTGAACAGGTATGAGAGGACTAGAGTCCATCATGCTCTGGAAACGACGCGCCAATCGTTCTTTTCAGGAATCATTTCGTCTTGAAGAGATTCACATGTTGCCTATTCCAGTTCAGAGATCCCTCATCACCTCCTCCACAGCCCTGGCCGCCATTCTCTTCCTCTGCTCCTCTCCCATCCCCTCGCCGGCTTCCCTTACAGCTTGGAGTTTTCTCATCATCTTCTCGATCTTGGCGATCTCGTCCTCATCCAGGTCCTCTAACCCAATTCCCCCAGAAGCACCCTCCTTGCTAGTCTCCGCCTTGCTGGATTCTGAGGGTTCTTCAACATCCTGGCTGGACTCCCATATGGCGCGTCGTAGACCTTCAAAATCTGTTTTGTCAAAGCCAAATCCCATCTTTTGGGGATCTAATTCTTTGTCGTCTTCGTCTGCTTTGGCTGAGCTGGTTTCAAAGTCGCCGAACTCGGAATCTGAGAGTGGTGCTTCAATTTGAGACCAGTCATTTGCTTCGAGGGCTTCCTTTACTCGTGCAACACCAGTTTTTTCTGTTCCTCGTTAGTGACTTTCTGTGAGCGATAGACTCAACATACCGCCAAATTCGTCACGACCAGTATCGCCTTTTCCACCAAGAGACACAAACTCCAATCCAGCCTCTGCGCAGATCTCATCCCATTCTTCTTCATTCCCATCTCCGCCCACGCCGATAGCTAGTCCTACGCCATCCCACTCCCACCCTCCTAGTCCCTTCTTCAGGACTTTGCCGATGTGCTCTACTAGTTCCTTTGCCGGGTGATCCTTTGACGATGAAATCGGACCTGCGGTGAAGACTACTACTACACCTCCTAACACGGCGAGCACTTCGGCGGCTTCGGGAGAGAGAAATGACTCTGACCATTCAGAAGGTGAGGCGATGAGATCAAGCCAGATGGGAACTGTGGTGGAATAGTATGGTGTTTTGAGAGCGAGGCTATGAGTTGTGCCTGCGATGCCGAGGGAGGGATCTGGTGATTCTGGGGCTGATCCTGTGAGGTCTGTGATGTGTGAGTAAACGTGCTTTTCGTGAACAATCCCAGTGCATATTTCGTAGATATGACCACTAGTACATCTAGATAAAGTGAGCTCACCTTTGACCAACTTTGACAAAACTGCTGTCTCATTCTCAAGGGCCACAGCCAGTATTCTTCTTGAGCTGGAACTCATCTCCGCTTCAGTCATCGTGGCGGCTGTAGATTCAAGTCTCTATCCTGATTTTGTGAAATAAAATGCGATGAATGCCAAAAGAGAGAGTGACTGCAGTATAAGTCGGCTTGAACTTGATGAATGAGATTGGTAAGGGATGTGTAGATGATGAGTGAGCGACATTGGTGGGGTGGAGGGGCCGATAAGATAAGAAAAGAGCTACCCTGGACCATTACTCGAAATATCGAATTCGCCAGTAGCGTATCTAATTATGAGCTGAGGGAATCAATTTGGCTCTCGGATATTCAGATCTTGTATTATGAGGCCTTTTGGCACTTCTCTCTCGCCTGCCGGCCCTTAAACTTCGTGGTGTCGTCTCAGGGGTGACTCATTTGCACATTGTGAGAAGGTCATGTTAAACAGCACAACAAACCCAGAATGACAGCTTAAAACACAAACGAATAGCATTTTGAGTTGGGAATAACTATCATGAATCATAACTAAAGACCAATGCAAGGCAACGCAATCTTAATACGCCAACGCTTCCATGCAAACCCCAGGAGAGAGCTCAATCTAATGCCCCTAACATCAACCCAAACACCATCAAATACACGGCGAATGTCTTCCACTCCCCTCTCCATCTCCTCCCCATCCAAACGTCCGCTGCAAAACCTCCAATCCCGCTCTCATCCCCCTCGCGGAGTCTTCAGCCCCAGGCACCACACACTCGTCCACTATATCATCACGACTCAACCGTCCTCGCCGCCTCGTCCGAATGGCCTGCTCAATGGGCCGTCGCCAGAGCCTGAACCACTGATCTTCACTCATACATGCATATCGTAGCGTTCCCTGTCTGTCAGGTCGGCTTAACGACCACTCCACGAATACCGTCTCGTACCACCTCGTTCGCAGCGATACCCACGGCCAAGTGAATATCCATAGGAGAGTAAAATAAAACAAAAGTACAATCCATCGTGTGAGGCGCCATCGATTGGTTATGCAGCGGTTGTATATCTCAACGCGGGCATTCGTCGTAGGAAACGTAATGTTGACTTCCCCACGATATCCCGTCCCCCGCACCAAACTCTCCAGCCTAGACCCCACGAGGGCGAAATCCCAGCCCGTCAAGCGCCGCTCTAGCACAAACACCTTTAGACCGGCTTTGCTCGCACAGTATCGATAGCACCATTGCGCAACACCCGGTGTGCCCTCCTCTGGCGGTCCTCTCCCTCCGAATCCCGGTGCGCGTGTCATAGTCGCTGTCCCGCGGCGCACTTTGTCGAAATTGTTCACGGCGCGTATGCGTCTCCATGAACGACGGGTTGCCATCTCTTGATACAACAGGGGCGTGAGTTCAATGTGGATGTCAAAGTCGATTCCATCCTTGCTGGATTTGCGGCCTAGACCTTGGATGCGAACGTATGGTCTTGGTGGTTCCTTGGCGAGTTCTGAGATGTGCTGTTCGAGAAATTCAGGGTCTGCATCAAGACGCTTGTCGAGATAGTAGACTACTTTGTCGTTGGAAGTTCCCTTGAAGGGATGCAGACCAAGGGAGGATGAGCTGGTAGGCAACAGGTCAAATGGATTCGCGTGAGGCCCCTCATTGTCGACTACAGTGTAACTCGGAGGCGGATCATCCTCTGAGCGGTCCGTATAAGGCGTTACATTCTGCTGTTGTCGTTGATCCTCTGGGTAATGATGCATCGGCATTTGCGAAGTAGACGTTTGACCACTCGTCACGCTCTCCGAGTCCAAGTGCGGAGGAGTCTGTGACGTTCGCTGCGATGCCATACTAGACGATATTCCCACAGCCAAAGAGTTAATCGCCCGTGACGGGTTGATGAAGAACGATATAAAAAGTCGGAGATGGTGATCAAGTCTAGATCCTGATGGAGTGCTGAGCACGTGCCCAATCCGACCTCGCCACAGCGGTACACGTAAGTATTGGCTGTGAAGCACTGCCAAAAAACCGCGGTGGAAAATGAGGGGTGAAGAAGAATACAGTAAACAAGAGGGGGGATACGAGCAAGCGAATGAAACTATTTTATAAGACAAGAGCTAGAGTTGATGTTATGTTGTCAAGTCGTCAAGGCCAACGAATCGGTCTGTAACCCAGTGACGAAAGCAAAGATACGTACCCTTGTCAGTAAAGCTGGTGCTGCCTGAGAGTCATGCTTGCCCTGCATTGAGTGAGCAGGGGTAATGCAGTTACTGAAGCATTTATATGAATAGACACATACTCTATACAGTATCTACGTTAATAAGTTGTATTAAACTATTGAAGTATCAGGGTGTATCCAGTTCATGCAATCTTGACGCCGAATTGCGGAGAAGATCTCATCCACTTTCCGGACCCACTTTGGCGTTGACGATGGCTTCATTTTGATGACATTAGACATTACCACAGTATCCTGATACACATTTCAGGCACCACCCAGCACCAGTCAATGCTCGGAACTCATAATTATAGGCATATGCCTTCTATACTTTTATTCAAGTCCATGGCTCATCACCACAAATATACAAGTACTGAATCCCGGAAACCGTTCCTCTCATACTTTTAATCCTCCTCTTCTATACGTGGTAGTTTCTCTTTCTCCCCCTATGGATCAACATCCACCAAACGTCCAGAATCCCACTTCTTCTTCGCCGCCTTGAGGAGAACATCCAGCTCACCACTCATCTCACACATACTTCGGAATGTACCATCCTTGTTGTTGATGAGTTCCCAAGGATGAGCATACTCAACCACCTGGCCCTTATCGAGAACCAGCACCTTGTCGTAGTCTACAATGGTTGCTAGTCGATGGGCAATTGTGATCACGGTGCCTGTGAGCTCGCGGATTGTTTCTTGGATCTTTGAGTCGGTGGCGTAGTCGATGGATGCTGTGGCTTCGTCCATGACTAACACTGTGGGAGACTTGAGCATGGCTCGAGCAAGACACAGAAGCTGGCGCTGTCCTTGTGACAGGTTTGAGCCGGATGCTGCAACTGGTGATTGAAGATTCAAGAAAATGTTCTTGTTGGTCTTGGTAGTCGGTGAGTTTGGTGAGCCAGGTGTTTGTGTAGGCGTAGGTGGCGATGTTAGAGCCTCATCCGGACCAATGAGCTGTACTCGTCGGAGCGCAGCAAAGATCTGATCATCTGTGTATTGATCGAATGGATCCAAGTTGCTTCGAATCGTGCCGTGGAATAGTGTGGGATCTTGAGGAACAATAGTGATGTTCTCTCGGAGATCCTGAAGACCAATGCTGCCAATCTCGAGTCCGTCGATAAGGATCTTGCCCTTGTCTGCCTCTAGCGCCCGGAAAATTGCCAGAGCCAGAGAACTCTTGCCTGCACCTGTTCTTCCAACAATACCAACCTTTTCTTGCGGCTCAATCTTGAGTGTAATGTTCTGCAAGACAGGGTTGAGCTCCTTTCGGTAACTTGTTGTGTAGTCCACAAACTCGACCGATCCCTTGCGAGGCCAGTCTGCTGGGGGTCGGCTGTCCTCAATAACAGCTTCTGCCTCTTGCTCAACATCGAGATACTCCTTGATACGTTCCATAGAGTTCATGTTTTGCTCGTTAATGGCATAAAGACGTACAAGCCACAGAACGCTCTCGGTGAAGCTCAATGCGTAGCTCAGAGAAATACCCGCAGCACCTGCATCGGTCTTACCAAGGTTGAGGATAAGGAACATGCCAGCAAAGAAGGCCACCAAGTCTCCCACAAGATCAGCCCTGAAGGCCAGCCATCTATTGCATGCCCACAGGTAAATGAAGGGTCGGCTCTGAGTGTTGATCTTCTCCAGATTGTCTCGGATGAATCGTCGCTCGTCACCATAAGCTCGAATGGTTGTCATACCACTCAATGTCTCTCCAAATTGCTGGAACAGAGGACTGCGCTGAACTGCCTCAAGACGCTTCAGATCACGAGAAGCTCGGAGGTAGAAAGCGGCGATGAGGTAGAACAGAACAGCAATACCAGCAGCGGCGTACAAGAAGTTGGGTGTGATGTATGCGATCAGGCCAACCGTCATCATGAGAGAAATGCCACAGCTGATTACTCCAATTGCCACAGGTGCAATTTCTTGATCGACCGCCTCCAGATCTTTACTGAATCGGTTCATCAACTGGCCTAGTGGCGTAACATCAAAGAACCTGAACTTAGCTCGCGTCACAGATGCTATCAACCGATCGTGAATGCCCTTTGATGCCGTCAACGATCCCAGGAAGATCCACAGATCTCTGAAGAGAGCTGCGAGGGCACCAGCAATTCCGATAGCAGCGAGAACGCTCAAGTAGTACATGGCGTTGACCCCATGCGGGTGATCTTGCGCAGAAATGGACCCATCGAGAGACTTCATGTCTTCCACAGAGCCAAGTCGGACAACGTTGGCAAAGCCGACAGCGTTGAATTGTGTAGAAGAGTACATAGCCGGGATGACCTTTGACTCTGCTGTACCATTGACGTATTGGTTCGCCCATACGCGGACCCAGAGGTTGGTGGCCAATCCAGAAACCTGCTGAGAAATAAAGACGAAGAGAGCAACAATCCAGAACCACCAAGGGCCCATAGACTGAAGGTACAGCTTGAGAACGGGCCACTTGACTGACCCAGTGGCCTTGGTCTCTTCCATAGCATCCTTCTTGGGTTTGTTCTGAGCGTCCTTCTTGGAGCTATCCACGCCATCGAGAGCATCGCCTTGGCCGTTAACGGTGGTTTCATCATCACCGACGCTTGAGGGGACACGAGAAGGAATGCGCGAGGGGTTGGCTGAGCCGGGATGAGACTTTTGAATCTCCTCACCAAGCTTGCCGGAAGCAATAACCTCAGCTGAAGGACCTTGGATATCAACTCGACCATTCTCGAGCAGGACCACGTAATCCGAAGCAGGAACACAGAGGGTCGTGTTGTGTGTGACAAGAACACAAGTTCGGTTCCTCATGAGGGGTCCTCGAATGCAGTTGCTAAAGATCCATTGCGCGGTGTGCGAGTCAACAGCGCTCAGACAGTCGTCAAGTAGTAGATGGGCAGAGTTG
Source organism: Fusarium odoratissimum NRRL 54006 (assembly GCF_000260195.1). Lineage (NCBI taxonomy): Eukaryota > Fungi > Ascomycota > Sordariomycetes > Hypocreales > Nectriaceae > Fusarium > Fusarium odoratissimum. Next base: position 619,354 of record NW_022158692.1, on the reverse strand, counting down.
GAGTAGAGAGCACGAGCAAGAGAAATACGTTGCTTCTGTCCACCAGAAAGTGTGATGCCCTTTTCTCCAACCAGTGTTTCGTCGCCGTGGTCGAGAATCTGGAGGTCGCGTTCCAGTGCACAAGCCACAATGACATTGCGGTACCGTTGCTCGTCAAATGGTGCAGAGAAGAGAATGTTTTCGCGGACGTTTGCATTAACCAACCAAGCGGATTGTGCGACGTAGGCGATCGTGTTGGCGAGACCAGTCTCAGGGTCGGGGTGAACGTCTTCTCGGCTGCGGCCACCAGGACAGTAAACGCCACCTTCAAGCAGAGTCATTTCGCCAAGAAGACCCATCAACATGGATGTCTTTCCGGAACCTGTAGGGCCTGCGATGATATTCAGCTTACCGATCTTGAAATCAATGTCCAGATCCATGAGTCGGAAAGCACGGGCACTATCCTCAGCAACAGTGTCTTTGCTACCCCACGTAAGAGTAGCGTTGTTGAAACCAATTCGCCTGACACCGTCGTCATCCACATTATCCAAGCCAAGCTGGATATACTTGTCGGTCTCTTCCTCCTGAAGAAACTCCTCCACACGATCGATAGAAACCTTGGTTTCCTGGACGTGGGCGAACATATCGCCAAACTGGTCCAGAGGGACGCGGAGGAGCATGAAGAGTGACATGGCTGTAAAGGCAATGGATGGCTTCAGGGGCTTTTTCTCGACAACTGTGTAGACAAGGAACGAGAAGAAGGTGATGAGAACGGGCACGGAGTTCCAAATAGCTACAGCCAGTGCCCAGACCATGAACCTCGAACGCAAAGCCTTGAGTTCCAGTTGACGCTTCTCGTCAATGATACGGCCAAAGCGTTGTTCCCAGGCAAAGTACTTGATGATGCGAATGTTTTGCAAGACTTCATTGGTTACGTTAGTACGCTTATCGGTTGCTGCAAGAATTCTCTTCGAAGTGATGGTGAAACCCCGAGCAAGACCGTAGTTGACAGGCAGGAGGAGGACCATGACGATGATACCAGGGATGGCACTTAGACCCATGACCTGCCAGAGCAGTACAACAGCAATAACCAGCTGTGTAGGAGCGGAAGCACACAGAAAGTGTAGATACGCAGTGACTTCGGAGATCTTGAAACTGTCGATAGACATGAGGTTGATGATAGTACCCAGATTGGCCTGCTCATCAGCAGAATCGTCCTTCTTGTCGTCCTTGATACTCTCGTTGGCAGATTCGGCATCGTTGGGAGAGGCTTTCTTATCGCCCTTCTTCATGCTCAAGGCTCGCTTAATCTTTCCAACAAAGCCATTCTGCGTCTCGTCTTCCTTTGGAGGGCTAACTTTGTCATCAAGCAGCACCTTGTCCTTGCCTGTGGAAGCCTTGCGACGAAGTGCTTTGGCATAGATGTCGCCAATAATAAGAGCTCGGACACGGATGCAGATCTTTCGACCAATCCAGAGAGCTTGGTTATCGGCGTATGAACGTATTAAATCGACTACAGGAAGGCCAATGACATAAAGCCAGATGACATTAATCGGTAGGTTGCTACCCGATTTTTCTGTATTCTCGCCTTCCCAGAATTCGATTGTCTTCTCCAGTCCTGCATTGTAGTCTTCCACGAATTCGAGAATTACCTTCAGAAGAAGGGTTGGCGCAAAAGTGAAGAGGCCAGCAAGGACGGCGAGAGCGCATTGAATCAGCAAGTCCCGCTTGAAGTACTTGAGCAGATGCACCGCAAGAGAACCAGTTCGTTTCATCTGACGGTAATCAGCAATAACAGCAGCGGCCTTGTCCTTGGGCAGCAAGTTCCAAACATGCTCCATTTCCATTGGAGCCTTCCAGCCCTTGTAGACAATGGCATCAACCCAGCCAAACACAGCCAGGGAAAACAGACTGGCCAAGGGCTCACGCGAGGGCTCAATTCCGTCCTCCCATTCCAAGCGGACTGTTTTGTTGCCCTTTCTAGTGGTCATTGCCATTACGAAAAGGAGCGTGATAAGTGCAAACTCCACAATCGTTGTGTTCTTGTCGGTTCGGCTAATGTCATCTTGGAGGAAGGCGGATCGGAAAAGAAAGACTGAGAGAACCCAGTTGAAGCCGTAGAGGAAAGCCGTATGGTTCCAGAGATGAGGACCACGCCATTTCAGAGCACCGAGCACCAGACGCAGAGTCGAGAGGATAAAAACGTAGATCCAAATAAGTAGACCAGCAATAGCTGCAGGACGACTATGGCGCCCCTTGCTGCCTTCAGTCAGCTGAAGAATATTTACAGCAATGAGACCAGCGATAGCAAGTTCCTCGACGACCTGCGAAACCAATTGTCCGGGAGGTGTGTCGGCTTGTACAATAGAACCACGAGTAGTAGTCTTGACAAGGGCCAATCGACCGCCGTTAATCTCAAGCCCATCATCGTCATCAGAATCGTCAACCTGCTCGGGAGGAAGATCGGTATGGCTGTGGCGTCGGTCCTCGCTTGCAAGCTGTTGATACCTAGCTTTGGACTTGGACCAGGAGCTCAGAACGCGGGAGATGCTTGTCCAGGCCAAAAGCGCAACGGAAACGAACAGGGCGATCAGAGGGAACAGAATCTGCAGGTAGCTAGAGCAGTACAAGAAAAACGGTCAGCCAGCTTTTCAAAGCACAGGGGTCAAGACAAGGGAGCACAAACTCTACTCGGAAGCAGACGCTGAAGTCATCAATCTCCCATATAGTTCCATTGCACTGCGCAAACCCCATGGTTTCAGAGATATTGCTCAGGTCGAGCTCACTGGTGTGGGGGACTGCCGCAGGGGCGGAAAGCAAGTAATTCGAGATGTCGCGACAATGGATTGACGGGATTGTATGCGTTAAAAGAGTTCTCAGGCAACGGGTTCGGGCAGGTGCTCGTCAAGACCCAAGGTGGGTTGCACGCGTGCGTCGAACTGGTAGCGGTGGCTGCGGCGCCGGAGGTGTCGAGGGTGTCAAGGTATTGCAGTCTTGTCGGTGCTTTGTCGCAATGATCCCGGTCAAGTGTCACTTGCAAGCACCATTGAGCGTGGCGTGACGGAAGCGATTCTGGTAGAACCCGGATAGTCAAGAACTGAAATCTCAAGACCGTAATTGCGCTTCTTTGCGATCGCAATTTTTGAGTCGTTCAGCACTCAATCGAACTGTAAGATGATGCCGAGGTCGCAGATTGTCGTGGTGATCATCGATCAGATGCCGTCAGAGTTTGTATGCGAACTCTGAACACTCTCCGACGAATGACGTCTTTGTAGAGAGCGTGAAGGGACCAAAAAGAATACTCTGCAAGAAACCAAAATGAAAGAATATCAGTACCGATGTCAATGGAAGTATTAGATGAAGAATGCAGTCGAAACAAAAAGTTTTGACCGTGACTTGCAGGAACTAAGAAAAGAGGAGGAAGAGACGAAGAGTGCGGCGGCCGTTGAAGAGAAGAACCAAACGAACCGAACGAACGGGGAAGACTAGGCCAGGCCCAAACAACACAAGTCCGAGATACGTTATGGATTCACACGCACGCAAGACAAGACAAGACAAGACTTTACTCTTGTTGGATGCACCGGGGGGAGAGGAAAGTGGAGGGCATGTGTCGGTGTCCAGGGAGTGAGATGCAAGCTATGAAGCTTTAGTGGGGCAGTGATGGCCTAGGCTAGGCACAGTGCAGTAGGTCAGGTAACGGTGGATGCGATGCGATGCGATGCGATCCATACAGATGATGAATGCAATGTTGCCCTGCTCTGTAACTTTACGAACGCCCTGAATTTAGTTGGCGTCGGGTTATTCCTTGACTATTTCTTCGTACAGAATTAACTTTGAGAAAACCTCTAGCCTCAACGATCCTTTGGACCCATTTACCCACTATAAATTTCTCACAACTCGTCATGACAAACATTAGCAATTAATGATGCGAGCAATCTGTATGTTACCCCAGTTCTATACTGTATGACGGGGCTGCGGGGACAATCACCTCGTCTACTCCGTTTCAAGCAGGTGTCAGATTCCTCAATTCAACACAATCAATTGAATGCTATGAATGTTTTCATGTTCAAATGCTACTGATTGATAGCAAATGATCCTTGAAAAAGGTCACAAGGATATCAACGTTGAGCCAAAACTCAGACATGTCTAGACAAGGTATTTTAACCACACAGACCCAGTTAGCGTTCGAACTTGAAGATACCTAACCGACCGCTACAAAAGTGCCCTTTGCATCAGGTAACTCGCTCCGACAGCCTTATCTAACAGGTATCGGTCATGACGTTATGAGACATATGAGACATTGGCTCGGAATTGATACCGACAGACTGTAAAATGATGGACTGACTCGAAAAAACAAGGGCGAAGTTATAGGACTAAGGAGTGGTAAACCATCGTGAGTTGACGCGTGGGAACGTGCAGTTATTTATGAATCAGTGAAATGCCAGTAGTCTTGACTAATTTCCACGCACGTACCTGTATTCGGTAGACACGGTGATAACTGGGATCGTGATCGTTGTCAATTGAAAGAAGTGCAATTGAAAGAGCCTGATTAATACCTAATTGATTACATTGACTGCTACCAAACATTCGACGATGATCCTCTACCCGTGTATACCGGCGAGTGTCCCCATTCAAGTGGCTCGTGATTGTTCTCTTTCATCCACCCAGATGAATTGTATCTGCAGACAAAGATCATTCATGAAGGTCAAACATCATTGCCCTTCTTTGTTTGATCAACAATTGCCAATTGCATCCTAACCATATCATGCAATTCACGACAAACGTTCCAGTCAAGCACCATCACAAGCTACCCTAGAAAGAACAATCTCCACAACAACACCAAATGAGCTGAAGTCTTGCGTCCTCTTTGAACAGGGATCATGCCTTCAACAGCTTCCATGCCACCCTGCGGTCTGAGCGCACCCATCACAATTGTGTCCGTAGCTCTATGATATGCAGGAAATACGCCTCATCCAATCGCTTATAACTTTGTTTCTCACCTATCAACCGTCAAAAACGCCATTGAGGCTCTATACACCGTGCTATATTATCACAGTCTTTGCAACAATCACATTGTCGAGCAGCACAACTTTCAAACGTACTGTACGACGAGACACATGTCGTGCATTCAGCCTCAACACATGCAAACCGTCAGGTTGATCACAATCCCCTCTTTCGTGATTCGCTATCCCTCACCGCCGGCTAATACACTCGTTCCTTACTGTTACTCCAGATCCCTGGGGAAAACGGTTCCCCCACGTTCTAATGCCGTGTAGCGGTTACATTCAACGTCTTTGACCAATCGAAGTCTGATGACCTTGCAGTTGAACTGGGTGTGTTCCTGTTGGACCGTGACGCGAGGGCCTCACTTCTGCAGGACCGGTGAGACCTGCCGTGTTGAGACAATCCGTGAACTAGACTCTGGTGTAGAGATTGTTTAACTCTTTGGTTATGTAACCATGTAGGGTGACAGTCATCGCTTTATTCATTCCCATGTAAACTACCCTGCAGTTACAGTCAAGCGAAATCGGACGTTGCACAATTGGCATTAAATATATGTCATTCATAGATCGTTCTTGAGTTACAACGGAGCTCATCCGTACCACACGTGGCTTTCAGACATGGCGTCCCTCTCCAACCAACCCGTCATGACAGCTCTTGAGCTATTTTTGTTAATATTGACACGACAGCCTTTAATAACTGTCCCAATTCCCTTCCCAGCCAAGATGACATCACTACCCCGACTCCTCCGGCTTGTCGAGCAAAAAGGAAACAAAAACATGTTAACTATTTTATCTTTTCTTCCTCTTTACTGTTGATACACAATACGCCCGTCTCGGGCCACAACGTAAGGCTGAATCAATCGTGCCTTAGTTCGTCAAGATGGCTGATTAGCCCATAATCATGCCCTTCATACCGGCCATGTCACCCTCCTTGGCGGCGATTTCGAAGTAACCGTAGATGATACTGTATCTGTTAGTATTGCGATTGAAGTATTAAGACGAGATTCAACTTACGTGACAGCAAGGAGAGTACCAGTACCGGAACCAAGAGCGCCCAAAAGGTCACTGGTGACGGAGAGCGCACCAATGCAGGCACCACCAAAGGCAGCGGCAGTAGGAATGATACGCTTGAGCTCTTTGTACATGGACTGATCACGGTGACCGGCCATGACGAGACCCTGATCCTTGAGCTGCTTGGCAACATCACGAGGGCTGGAGCCAGAAACCTCAATCCAGGTCTTGGAGAAGAGAGCGCAAGCACCGAGCATGTAGACAATGTAGGCACTCATGTGGATAGGGTCGAGAAGAGCCTCCTTCATGTTCTGGGGAGGAGACATGTAGTAGACGAGACCAGAGGTAGCGTGGAGCTGAGAAGAACCATCCTTAGCCTCCCAGACACCGAAGAGACGGACAAGGAGGTTCTCAGAGAAGCGGGAGTAGAGCATCTGGCTGATAAGGAAGACGTTGGAAGAAAGAGCGGACTGCAGCATGATGGGCATGTTGGAGGTGTAGAACAGGCGGACGGGGTAAGATCCACGAGCACCACGCTGGCGAGAAGACTTGACGGGGATCTCGACGCGGAAACCCTGGAGGTAGATGACAGCGGCGAAGACGGCAATGGTGGCAAGGAGGTTCATGATGTTGGGGAGGTTCTGGCGGTAGAAAGCCTCCTGGAGAGCTCGCTGCTTGTTGGGCCAGGTCATGAGGAGGTGGAAGAGGGCAATGACAGCACCCTCAAACTCGGGACCACGGCCAGTGTTGATGGTGGTGGGGGAGAAAGCCTTCCACATGATGGACTCGCAGATGTTGGTGGCAATGAACAGAGAGATACCGCTGCCAAGACCGTAGCCCTTCTGGAGGAGCTCGTCGAGGAGGATGACAATCATGCCGGCAACAACAAGCTGGAGAATCAGGAGGAAGACAATACCAGCACCGAGGTCGGAGGGAGGTCCATAGAGACCGGAGAAGACGTAGACAGTAGCAGTACCGGCGGAGAGGATGAAGGCCAGAAGCTTCTGGGCGGTCTGGTAGAGCTCGCGGTCGGACTTGAGGTCAAGGTTGACGTCGATCATGTGGGTGCCAGCAAGGAGCTGGAAAACCATGCCAGAGGAGATGATGGGGGTGATACCCAATTCCATCAGTGTACCACGGTTACTCGCGATGACCATTCGCAGCCAGTATAGAGGATCCGAGTTGTCGGAGGAGACGATACCGTAGAGAGGCATCTGGCTCATGACCAGGAAGATGAGGAGGGTGAGGGCCGTCCACATGAGCTTCTGGTTGAAGGGAATCTTGGTCTCCGGCTGCTGAACCTCAGGGAGGAACGGCACGAACGGTTTGACCAGATCGAGGAATCGTACTATCGAGCGCAGCCACTGTCAGCTTTGGTCTGATGATCGCGATGCCAATTGGCAATTGCGCGCCATTTTGTGATGTCGCGCGAGCTCAAAAGTTTGAGCTTCAGCTCCAGACAAGGAGAACAACTTACGGGAACTCATGGTGGGCAACGATACTAAAGGGACAGAACAAGAATTGGACTATTCATCCAATGAGGGGAAGAAAGAAGGAAAGAAAAGGAAGATGCTGAGCTTGAAGAGCCCAGGCGATTTGAAGGGTCGATGGGAGAATAATTAAAGGAGAGCTGGGGGGGCGGAGGTTGGCGATCTGGCTTCAATGAGCCCAAATTGTAGATGTGTCCAATATTGGGAGTGGAGTGGCACGTGACCGACCCCAGCCAGGGGCGAGATGGGAGCTCCAGCTAAGTTTCCATTCCCTGAGCTTCTCCATAGGTAAAACGTACCTATAGGGAGCTAGCTAGCTGTGAACAAAGGGGTTTCAGCCTCTGAGACCAATTGAAGCTAAGCTTTGAACCCCGCCGTAATTTTTCCGTCAAAATGACTCCGCTTTGCCTGTTCTGGAACATTTGAGGATTTGACTCAATATCGTTCATCAGCACTGGAACAAAACGACAAGGGCAAATATCGTGTATCAGTATTTATGGCTTTATCATATTAGATGCTTCGTCGCCTGAGTCCTCTTCTCAGGCGAAATGTCACTACAATGTCTAGAAAACCTCCAGCAGAACCCCTGGTGGTTGTGCTAGGATCAACGGGCACGGGCAAGTCAGATGTAAGTGTTATGCTACATGACAGAATGGATCTGACGAATTTAGTTGGCTGTTGAACTCGCAACTCGGTTGAATGGTGAAATCATCAATGCCGATGCTATGCAGTTGTATAATGGACTGCCAATCATCACCAACAAAATCACTGTTGAAGAACAGCGTGGTATTCCTCATCATCTTCTTGGACATATTTCTTTGGATGAGCAACCATGGGATGTTGATGATTTCAAGAGGGAAGCGACTCGAACAATACGGGAGATTCGCGGTCGAGGACGATTGCCCATCCTCGTCGGTGGTTCACAGTATTACGTCGACCCTATACTCTTCAAAGAGGTTATTCTAGATGACATAGACCTGGATATGTCCAAGTCATTTCCAATTCTGCAAGAGTCAGGCGAAGTTATGCTCCACGAGTTACGAAAGGTTGACCCTGTCATGGCCGATCGATGGCACCCCAAGGATCGTCGCAAGATTCAGCGATCTCTGGAGATTTACCTAAGGAGCGGCAAAAGAGCATCCGAATACTATGCTGAGCAACAAGCTAGAAAAGAAGCGGCTCAGCAAGACGCCAACAAACAGCCCTGGGAGAATCTGCTGTTCTGGGTCTACTCGGAACGAGATGTCCTACGAGATCGTCTCGATAAGCGAGTCGATAAGATGCAGACGAGTGGACTCATGGATGAAGTCCGAGAACTTTACGAATTTAAGCATAAAAAGGAAGTGGAAGGTCAACGGCTTGACATGACAAAGGGCATTTGGCAGTCAATTGGATATAAGCAATTCGAGCCATACCTGTCTGCTGTTGACGAGGGGCGAGAGGCTGCAGAGCTTGAGAAATTGAAGAGCGCAGGACTTGAAGAGATGAAGTCGGCAACGAGAAGATACGCTGTCTACCAGACTCGCTGGATAAGACTGAAGCAGATTCCACGGATACGCGAGATTGGCCCAGAAGCTATGAACAACATGTATCTTCTAGACAGTACGGATGTTTCAGCATATGGACAGAACGTCGTTGAGCCGGCGATCAAGTTGACGGAGCAGTTCCTGAAAGGCGAAGAACGTCCATTACCGACTGAGATATCGTCACTCGCTAAAGAGGTTCTCACACAAGTTGGCAACCCACCACCAAAAGCAACACCGTGTAAACGTACATGCGAAGTCTGTCATACGGTGTTAATGACAGAAGAAGCATGGAAGCAGCACTTGAAGAGTTCAACTCACCGACGAGTTGTTCGCAAGAAAGCTAGAACGTCTTTGGTTCCAGTGGAAAAAGTGCCCAAGGACAAAGATGAAGGAGACTCTGGGCCAGAGTTAGGGTCCATGTTTTCAGAGTGATCAATACAAACAGTCAAACCTTACCATGCCACGATCTGAGGTCCGTTCCGTACCGGTATTTAACGATCACGTCACTTGCAATGATATGAGAATTATGGTTACGCGTAAAGCTGGCTGCTGAAGGTCATCGCTCTTGAAACAATATACCGACACCAGATGCCGTCATCGGATCGACTCGGATGCTAGCCGTTCACCCGTGTAAACGAATAAATGAGGTATCATTCGATGTTTCAATCAGGTCTGTTTGAAATGCCGTGTGAACCATCAAGTCTGCCTTACAAATCGAAGTGACCCTGAAGCCCTAACCGGACTCCGAGAGGTTAAGAGCAGACAAACCGTTGAACTCTATCATAGGGCTTACCGTAATTATGATGAGTTGGCAGAGTCGAGCATACATCAAGACCATCTATGCGACGTCCTTTGGCTTGATCAAGGATCATGCCAGTTTGCATAATGGTCAGCTGGCCTAGGCTACAAGGACGATAATAACCCGCTCACCCGAATCAGGCACAAGACCTTCAATGCGGCAGATCATGATAGAAGTCAGTTTTGATGAACTGCTACTCTTCAGAGCCTGATAGGTTCACCGGACACTCGGTGATATCACGTCCGTGGGGGCATATCATCAGAACGCGAAAGATAGACAAGGATACGAAAACCATATGGGGCCGGGCTGTTGCCATAACCCGACGAGTGAGAGCAACACAGGGAGTCATGGAAAGACTGCGGAGAAGAACTTATAGGTAATCATGGACCTGAACTGAGCGTTTGGGTCTAAGAGGCCAGGTAGTCTACCTAGTTTAAGTGGCTTAACCTTCCGGAGCTTCCGAAGTTTACGAAAATATTGATCAAGAGTTTCAGACGGTTGTGTATAAAGGTCTGACGTAGGGTGCTAAACTACAGACCCTTTGGGATAGTATCGGATCAAGGTTTTAAGTATTTAATGTCCGTCAGTCTGCATACGGTAACTATTCTGATACAAATTGAGTCATCGGGCAGGGCTGGCGCTCTGGTCCGTTGCGGCGGACTTGGATGACAAAAGTCCGCCGCTATCCAGCTAGACGGGCTCGAGTTCGGGTCCAGGGGGTCCTCATTGGTCAGTTTCAGCTAGAAGATTCGATTTTAGCACATCGACCATGTGAAACTCAAAGGAATGCACCAGCGATTTTCCTGTCAGGCAGCTTTATATCAACCTTGCCCTTTGGATCTTTGAGGCCAGGTCTACCGTCTATTTACGGTATGGAGAATTAAGGCAACAAAATATCTGCCTGAATCAATACAGCCCTAAGAACAAAGGGGTATTTTACTTATATTTATTCCTCTATGTTTACTTCCCTGAAACCTACGTCAACTGATGTGATTGTTGAATAAACGGAATACGCGGATTCCGGTATGCGCGTTTAATTATTCAATCCTTTCATACCACCTTTTATGCAGAGGCATTGGGCAACTAGCACAATCTTCAACAACCACTGAACAATCCGACAAGACAAGGAAAAAACCAAAGCCCCTGGGCTACCTCCCAGAAGAGACAAGACAAGCAACGCACCTCAGCCATAACCGGCTCTACATTATACCGGTAGACTCGGCATCTTACGGTATCGTCAGCTGCCCTGCTTATCGTTTTTTGCACCGGGGAGTTTTAGAGTGTTGATCGATCATATCCATTTCACATCATCATTTTTGTTTCTCTTCCTCCTCTTTCAGTCCTGACAGAACCTTTGTTCCATTTGCGTTTCTGTTCTGCTGCCCCTCCCCCTCACTCACCTGACCCCAGTGAAACGGACGGAAGCGGGCTTCTGAAGAACCCCAGCTACCCGCCTGCCTGAGCTGTACGTACTGTACAGTCTTAAGGTGGAGCTCACGCTGGCGTCATAGGATATTTTACTCAACCTTCAACTCTCAACGACGAGACTCTATAACTGTTATGTGAGGTTTTGCTCAATTCTGCGGTCATGTCAAGCAATATTACTCACGGGCCGGGCTCTGTGTCGCACAAGAACCCTCGTGTCTTGGCCTGCGTCTTGTGTCAGCATCGCAAGATCAAATGCGATCGTAACACGCCCTGTTCAAACTGCATCAAGGTGAGCATCTACAGCCGCAATCTCTTATCAGCTTTAGTTATTGATGCGACTTTATAGGCAAATGTTACCTGTACTCCAAGCACTCCCGCTCCAGCAAGGAAGCGCCGGAGACCCAATCAGGACCTTCAGGAAAGACTTGCACGATGTGAGCAGTTGCTAAAACAATATGCCGATGGTTCTGTACCATCTCCTTCTGCTGTTGGTCATTCGCCTGCTACAAATGGGACCGCACCAGATACTTATCCCGCGACACCTACCAACATCGATGGCCAGTCCAAGTGGAAACCAACGGGAAAGATGGTCAAGGAAGAAGGTGGAGTGCGATTCATGGACAGTTATCTCTGGGCTAATATCCACGATGAGGTGAGTCTACTGACTTGACCTGCTAACATGCACTAATGCCATTCAAGCTCCAAGCCATGAGAGAAATTGTCGACACCGATGATCCAGAAGAAGCCAGTGTTATGGGCTCTGAAGATTTGAGCCCAGATTACAATATCGATCTTCTGATACCAGCCGATACAGCTACCAGATCCTGCGAGGAACTTCAGCCTGAGCCAGTTCACATCTTTAGACTCTGGCAGTTGTTTGTCGATCGCGTCAATCCTCTGACCAAGATCATCCATGTTCCATCTGTGCAGCCATTTGCCTTGGAGATGGCTACCGATATCAACAAGATCCCACTCAACTACCAGGCTCTCTTATTCGCCATCTTCACCATGGCCACAGTATCCCTCACCGAGGCTGAGTGTCTTCAGATGCTGGGAACGTCTCGGGATGAAGCTCTTCGGCGGTATACCATTGGAACCAAAGTGGCACTTACAAAGTTTAACTTTCTCAAAAATTACGACATGGTGGCTCTGCAGGCATTGCTGCTATACTTGGTAAGACTATAATGCCCCTGTGTGACTGTTGCTGACGATACCAGTTATCTCTCCAGAACCGATATGATCGACATGCGGCCTGGATTCTTAGTGGAATGGTCGTGCGTATCGCGCAAAAGATGGGCTACCACCGTGACGGCGACTACCTGGGACTGAACGCCTTTGAGACCGAAATGCGACGACGTATGTGGTGGCAGATCATCCTCCAAGATGCCAAGAACGCTCTAGTTTCTGGCTTGAGCCACTCGCTTCTTCCAAGCAGCTGGGACACCAAGATGCCACAAAACGTAAACGATGCCGACCTTTTCCCAGGATCAATCGAACCCGTTCTACCCCGCGAGGGTCCAACAGAAATGGCTTTCTGTCTAATCGGCTACCAAATCGCCAAATTCCTCGTCAACGCCGAATCACTCCACGGAACCCCCGGATTAGAAGCTGCCGTCATGGGACACGACTTTGAAGGCCAGGATCCTGCAATTCTACCGAGCATCCAACAGTACCGAGATTTGGTGGACAATTTGGAACAGAATTTGCTGGAGGTTGAGGCCCGTTACATCGACCCAACAGCAGGAAACGTACACATTGCCGCCCTCAGCATTCGTCCGATGATCTGCAGCAAGATGAGAGAGATACTAGTCCCCATGAAGGAGCAGCCAGAATGGGGAACAGAAATTCTCGACAAGAAGGATAACCTCTTCAAGATTGTGTTGATGAACAATGAGCACAGCACCGATGCTTATGGCGTGATGGACCAAACTGGTTTCCTCTGGTTCCTCAAATTTCATTTCCAGATTGATATCTTTACAGTCATGACCAAGCAGCTCTGCCAGCGACCAACTGGTTCCCTCGCCGACCGCGCATGGAACATGGTTCAGAAGATTTACCACTACCACACCGAACTCCTCGACATTTCCCAAAAGACATACTACATCCAAGCCCAAACAGTACTGAAAGCTTGGAAGAACCGAGAACAAGCCTTCAGAGCAGCTGGCCAACCCCTCGAGACACCAAACTTTATCTATCGCCTACGAGACGTCGTCAAGAGCGAGAACCGAACTTCAGAACCTTCGCCACAACAACCTGTCGCCCATCCTCCGCAAAACTCACATCAAATGACTGATCTTGATCCGTTCTTGGGTAATTATCTGGATGTCTCGACGCTGAATTGGGATTTATGGGGGACCATGAACCAACCGCCACAGCAGCAGCAGAGTCAGATGCCTGTTTCGTTATTTGGCAATTTCCCAATGGGCAATATGGGTTAGGGTTATGAGATTGTACTTATGAAAAGTTTGGGGTTGGTATGATAACGAGCTGGGAATCTCCATGGAGTAGGGTGCATGCTGGATTTATAGAGCGGCGTTGGTAGGGATGGATATTACCAGGGGAGCAATTGTATCAATATATTTTGTCAACAGTCACAAGTTATGAGCCACGACATTTTGGAGTCTTTGTTAGAAGTGTCTGGCTAACCATTGTCCTTGATCCCCTCACAGCCATTCCTTGATCTTCCGCCTGCCCATCATTGCAGTCCCCATGCCTCAGACATCATCAGTTCTGAGCATGAGCATGACGCTCACGAGGCAATTCAAAAACCGGATAAACATGTCCCGCACCATTGCTCCCACGCACAAGAGGATGGTTTAAAGCACCATCAGGCATGGCATCCAGTTCGATGTCAGAGTTGGCATCAGAATCGTCATGCTCACGGCCGCGGGTACCAGTAGGTGATTTGGGACGAGAACGCCAGCTGCAGAAGAGAACTGCTGCGAGGAAGATGACAACGACGGCGGTGCAGCTGATGGCGATGGCGATGATGACGCTTCTGTCGCTCATGCGGCGGTGGATGGTGTTGGTCATTGTTGCGGTTGACTGAGATGTTAGTCGTGATGCGAGATAGGGGGGTGACATACCGAGATGGGGGCTTGAGACTTGCGAGGAAGCATGCCGCGGTTTATTCTTTACTGCCAATGGGAATTACTTGAAGATGTTCACCAAGGGATGCATGCGAGTGAAGTATGGAGGAGATGAGGTATTGACATACACTACTGTTGAGCAAACACTGCAACGGATCGATGTATTATGGGAACACTGTTTTTGTATATTTCTGTGTAGCAAACGATAAGTGAAGAAGATAATAAACTTGCGTATGGACAAGATCATGTAACCGTTTGGACTTGGTTAATGAATGCCCAAGTCTGCGAACATATCATTTCTAGATGACTGGCACTGATAGCCACATACACTTACAGCCATTCCAAACAACCTCAACCTCTACCTTGTCTGACCTACCTGCCTGAGTGTACACTCGCTATAACTTACCTAAACCTGTTCCGCAGTTGACCCATTACCAGCCGCCACATTGAGTCTCGCCGCTCTTGTAGCACGCTCCTGAACCTCTTTTCTCTGCTCCTTCTTCTGCTGCCGATGGGCCAGATACTGCAGACAACAGCACGGAACAATAAAGAGGAGAAACAGAACCGCCATGCCGACTGCCAAACCAATGATGGCTATCTTGTCAGAGCGGCTGGGATTGCCGTGATAGTGCTGTGTTGAGGCATCGAGTGTTGCAGTGGGGGAGGCGATGGTGATGAAACTACTGGGGGAGGCCATTTTTATTCTGATGGATAGGAACATACCTGTCGGTGAGATTCTGATGTTTGTAGGCTTGGCAGATGGTTTGGGGGCTGGTGAGGAGGATGGAGTTATATAAGGGTTTATGGGTATTTGTGAGCCGACAGCAGTGAACATGGTGATGCTGCAAGAACAGGGCATTGTTACGGCGTTGGCCGCGGGAACACTCAATCTCTTCAGAGTCTGACGTCAGTTTCGCTTTCTTTGTTCTGGCCGGCTCAAGATCTCAACGTGAACTGAACTAGTCATGACGAGAACGTCTTGAAGAGAATGGCGATCATCTAATATCGAAGGCGAGTCTTTGCACAGTTTAGTTGCACATCAACTCAAGCTCCTTGCCATGGCTGTGCGGTGCATATCTACACCTTGAAGCGCGGCATAAACGATAGGCTTTACGTATTCAGACGTGATGCCATGCATCGTTGTTCAGTGTCCAGCAGTATGCTATGGCCCTAACCCAATTGGCCTTCGTCTCACGCGTTGAGCACCTCGAATCTTCAACCGCA
Organism: Fusarium odoratissimum NRRL 54006; assembly: GCF_000260195.1. Taxonomy (NCBI): domain Eukaryota; kingdom Fungi; phylum Ascomycota; class Sordariomycetes; order Hypocreales; family Nectriaceae; genus Fusarium; species Fusarium odoratissimum. The sequence goes on along the minus strand of NW_022158692.1, from coordinate 603,805 downwards.
GCCACTATAGGCAAGCAATCATAATCACGGGCACACATATACATCAGAATGTAGATCTCAAAAATGAAACGACACCTAGACGGGAAAACTAGGTGTCGAGATTAACGACGGATCCAATTTCCCAATATTCTTCTAAGAACTGTTCTCGAGTCCAAAGACCCTGCCTACAATGCTGTCCACTCTCTACACTAGACAGCGTGCGGCGAACGTTCTTGTCTATCTGAAGAAGAAAGGAAAATCGAAACGCGACAAAAAAATTCGCGATAACAAAACTCAAGATTCTGCTTAGTCATTCGACATACGCACGTGATGAGCGAACATAGTGGGTCACGTGCGTCCCGAGATGAGGAATTGACATCATCCTATTGGCTGATTGGACCGAGAAGCCGAGGAGGCCCGTTCCGATGTCTCGAGAATAGGAAGCCATCATCATTGATACCCAGATACGAATCTCGCACTTGAAGCATCGACGCTGACGATATCGTTGACCGGACCTTGGCTGAACCCTTTCTCTTCGAAATCGATAGATACTCACAATCCGCCACGATGCTCGCTCAACGTGTTGGCGTCGCCGCTCTTCGTCAAGGTACTTTCGCAATCCGAACCTCGACATCCCGATATCTAACAGCTCTATAGGCGCGACCAAGCCCTTCTTCGCCCAGAACATTCCCAAGGCTGCTCTCGCTGCTGGAATCTCTACCTCTTCTCCCCTACGGTATGTCCCTAGCATCAATTGAGCTTCACGCATCTCACATTCGCAGCGCTGTCGGTTCTACCAAGGTCTCTCAACAAGACGGCCATCAGATCCTCGTCAACCAGCGCCTCAACCGTCCCGTCTCTCCCCACCTGGCCATCTACAAGATCGAGCAGACATGGTTCGGTAGCTCCGCCTGGAACCGAATCACCGGCTGCACCCTCTCCGCGACTATGTACGGTTTCTCCCTCGCCTACCTCGCCGCTCCTCTTGTCGGACTTCACCTCGAGAGCGCAAGCATCGCCACCTTCGCCGCCGGTCTCCCCCTCGCCATCAAGGGCGGTATCAAGTTCACACTAGGCTTCCCCTTCGTCTACCACGCCATCAGCGGCTTCAAGCATCTCCTGTACGACGCTGGCAAGGGTTTCGCCAAGACGACTATTATCCAGGCCGACAAGTACATCTGGGCTGCCAGTTTCCTCGGCGCCATTGGCCTGGTTGCTTTCCTGTAAAATACCAAAACTGAACGGAGATGGAAGGATATAGATGGTATGGTTCGCAGTGGATGATACAATGGATAAGGGAAGGAGTATGGCAAGGATGAGAAACTCGTGTACGAGTATTAGCCTGAGGGCATTCCTGACTTTGAGCAAAGAATTTTATTATCTGTACACAAGCGCCTTTAAATGCTTGAGCCTGTTCTAACCAATACCTCGTGAGGTATCGCAACCAAACGCCATTCGCCTGTCGTGAATATTACATGCCAAGTTCTAATCCAAGAATCGAGCATCCAGGATTGTCCTGATCAATCTCCGATTACCGGAAGAGGCAATCTTTTCCCCAATGATGGGCCCGATAAAGTCCTTCAGTTCGGATATATCTGTCTCAACGTTTGCTGTACCATTGACTCCATTGGCGTCTGATTCGACATGATCTGCCAGCGAAGCCACAGCTTGTACTATGCCCTGAACCAGCATCTCGTAGTCCATTGTACCCTCTGCCTTTTCCTTCAGAGGCTGCAGGATCCCCGAGTCAAAAGTCTGCAGGTTACGTAGGACTAGCACGCGGATTGCTTCTGGACCTCCTGCTTCCAACAGGCCGTGGATGGCACCGTAGAGAACCGCGGGGGGTTTGGTAGGGTCGAGAAAGTATTTGAGGCATGTCCTCGTCAACTTGGGCCGTAGGAGTGTGTTGGAAGCCGAGTATTTGCGCGCAATTCGTCCAACCAGAGATGCAGCCAGCTGTCGAAGATCATACTGCTCCTTGAGAGCATCTGTCCCCTCATCAGTGCCCAATTTTCTCGCCATCAGACAAGTAAGAGCGGGGGCTGAGAGGGGGCTGGCGTAGGGATCCAGGAAAAGGCTCTTGTTCTCGATGAGAGCATTCGTCAACTCCATCATCTGCTTAAGAGTGAAGGTGTCATCGAGATGGTGTGTTACTCGGTCCATGATGAAGGTGATGAAGTATGGGATGAGCTGGTGAAGACCAGGGTCGTCTCTCACGGAACCGAGAGCGGCTTGCCGTAGGCGTACCACTTCTTCGTCAGGATTGTCGTCGAGAACAGCAGCCTGGATTTTATCAAAGTAGAGTATGAGCTCCTTGCTCACAATGTGCTTAACGGATGGTTTCATGGAGACATTGTCATTGCCTGCCAAGGCGGACAAGGCAGGGTTCGCACCAGGTCCCTTGGGGAGGAGTTCCTGCGATCGAGATTCGGAAGTCGTGGGGTTCTGAGGGATGGAAGGCTGGACACCTTCGATGGCGAGCCAGTGCGCTGAAGACGTTAGCCTGGAATCATGCGCTGACCGGAAAACATACCTGTAAAACCCATGTCGCGCGGCACCTTAGGCAGAGGCGCATTGATGAGCTTCTCAAAATCGACCTCCTCATCCTCAATGTAGAATAGAGGCTGGCCAGGTCCAAGGCTGGCCTCGCCGTATCGTAGCGGACGCGTAGAATCGTAGCCGTAGAGGGGCTCAACGTCGAGCGCCTTGAGCGCGAGGGAGATATCGTTGACGGTAAGGGTTGTTCTGCGGGCGGCACGCATGAAGCGCAGAGACTCCACGATGACCTGGCCGACTCGGTATTCGACATCCTGTGTCAAGCACTTGAGCGCCTCTTCGTTGAGAGAGCTGATGCCAACCGACTCTGCGACATCCTTGACATTATCAGGATTCCAGAGCAGTTTGGGGGTATCGGTAGCCATGGCGCTGGTAGACGCGCAGGAAGGCGCTGACTTCGGTGATGCGATTCAGAGGGCAGTGCAGGTGGGTTCAGATGGTGTCGAAGGAAGTGTAAGGTATATTATTGAGTTGCGTGAATGTGAAGCTTGACGAGGCTGAGATGGAGGTGCGCATTGTGATAGTGTGGCTTGATAGGTTAGCGCCACACTAGAGAGGCTGGTCGATAACAAGATTGTACTGTGTACAGAGCCTGACCATGCTTAAATAAGTTTTGGATGGCATACTTTGTTACAACTTCTCTCCAATCCGTCATCTCAGCTTCAACCATTCATCAAGTGCTAGCTGACTATAATTCGATGTTGATGGCGCAATCGAGGCGCATTAATCGCCAGCAGATGGAATAACTAAACGAAACCTCGTACGGAGTAGTGAGGTGAAGTAATTGCAACATCGAGCTAAGATACCTTGTCAGTTATTTGAATACCAATCTCTAGAGTTTCTTCATCATCTCTAGCATCATGACAGCTGCAATTCGACATCCTATCACTGCTGGGCATGTTGGCTAACCTGATGTTACACACGGGCCGGGCCTTGATAAGCATCCCCAGTGAGCAGGAAAACCTCTGACATTGAATCAAGGTGCCCAAAGCATCTAATCTAAGGCCTACTAAATCTACACTAAATTATACTAAGTCCAATTAAGTCTTTTGTCACTTAGAATAGATATCCTAAGACTTCTTGCCTCACCATAGTATCTTGCTTGTCAAGCGAGGTCAAGAGACTGAGGCACCTTGCAATGACGTTACCTAATGGTTACTCTCAAGAGCTCACTCGGAATTGTAAGGACCTTACTGATAAAATATGATTGGAGTTACCTTGACCTAAGACAACATTAAGGAGGTAAAAAAAGCGCTGTGACATATCGGATGATTTAGGGTGAACGGGTAGCATCCTACACAAGCCATAAACACTCCAATATCTAGATCTGAGGCAATGAACAATTTCCCACCTCAAAATATGCTATCTATCCACGAATTTGATCCTGCTGATAGCCTCCAAAAGGTCGAATCAGGGAGATCGATTCGATAGCGTGAACCTTGAGATTCCCGTGACATCTTGCCTAAAGCATTCCCCCACGTGAAGGAAATGTCCATCAAAGATCATAGTAGTTCTCGATAGTTAGGGGAACTTGTTGGTTGCCCCGATACAGCAGAATGTAATGCATCCTGGTGCCAACCCAATGGAAATTGAACTCCAAGTTCTGGAGCTCACCCACGGCATTCCAGGACAAGCAGCTTGCGAATCCAGGGATTGCATTTGGCCCCTCTTGGCGATACATGTTCACGTAGGAACGGCCATATCTCCCATGCCACACTGCCTGTGGAGGAACAGGTCTTCTGTTTTGGCCGTCAGCAGAGAGTTCATCGCCCTGGGGGGTGTATCAGCCAAAGGTTCTACCAGCACATGTGTGAATGAGATACTCACCGGGTTCACAAGCCAAAGAATAGATATATCGGTGCTACTTTCCAAGCCATAGCCTTCTCCCGAGGCTCGAGAATTGACCTGCACAATCGGCTGATTTGACTGGCTATTTGCCTGAATACCATGGAACACGGCACCTCGAGCTACTGCAGTCCAACTATGGAAACTGGTCAGTTACGGTGAGCGCGAGACGCTAGCGCTAAAATGACCCTTGATCGCCTTCGAAACAGACGATATTGGTTGAGGGAGATGACCTTTTGGCCATGATTTTCATCTTCTCGTGAAGATAAAGGTTAAGGCCAACCCCTCCAGCCATGAAGACATGCTGGAAACCTCAGTATTTGCAAGTTACGCCTCTATCCGGTCTGGAATTTACTCACCTTGGTCGGGTTTCCTGTCTCTCGGACTTACCAGTGACCTCTCTGACTTTACTAAGTTGACAATCTGGTCAACAATGGGATCGAAAACTCCGTTGATGTCGTCCCTAGAGTACTCATCAGCTGCCTCCTATGGCTAATTCCGGGGAAAGATGAACGAAGAGAAAATGAACAACAGCTTATTACTTACACGGTAAAGGTCATGTTGAGACTGTCAGGGTGCGCCATAGGTTGTCGTCTAGCCTGAGACCCAAGAAAGTTTACAGGAAGGCGAAAGCGCGTGCCTGCCATACCGAGAGAGTGATTTATCTTCAAATTTTCATCCCAGATACTCTCTACGAACTCATGGAAGTCCTCGTTGGTCAGAGCCTTGAATGTTGGCCTCGGGCACTCTCTCTTGGCCTTGCCCTTGACCAGGTCCAGGAAGGCCTCGTCTACAAGAGACCCCCCAGCAAAAATACATTTGCCAGGGGAAATCTCCCGCACGGCGAAGGGCTGGATAGACACCACTTGATAGGAGATCAGGTCCTGTCGAGGAGATAAGTGACACGAAGAGACTGACGTTGGAGCAGTCAATTCACTCACTGTAGTTCCTCCACCGCAGTCGCAGATAATAACTGTGTCTCTGACCTGGAATCCTGGCCCTGATAGATGATTTAGACGGCGTCCAAATGTACACATTGTGCGAGGATTTGCTTTGCCTACCTGAAGGTTGCCCGGGTAGACTGAAGTAGCCGGCATGAGAGCGATGCCGGTGGCCTCTGTCTCTGTAACAGATTTCCGCACAAGACGAATGTTTGGATCGAGAATATTGGCAGACTGAATGGCCTGATAGAGCTTTTTTCGAGCGTCTGTCGGCCAGACGACTGGGACCGTCACGGTGATTACAACATGATACTGCGCAAACTCGTCAATCTGCTTGACACGGTCACAAATTTCCTCGTGAGCATGTTTCCAGATAACTCCAAGAAAAGTTGAGGTGGAGTCGACGGCACTCATATCTAGTGCCTCACGTTCTTTGGTTAAGATGTCAAGTTTCGTCGATACTCGGAGATCATGGGGCAAGTCGTCCATGTGTGGAAGTGACAGTTTTAACCACCCTAGCCATTTACCGTCGTATTCCGAGCCATTGTAAATACCCGTGGGGTACTTCGTAGGGACCTTTGATCCCTTGAACTTGAAAGTTCTATGCAATGAGCGTAGCAATGACGTGGTTCGACTTTGCCAGTCCGATCGGGGATCGCGATGGCTATCTTAGAGTACCTGCCATTGTATAAGCCAGAATAATCTCCCAGAAGTGAATATCTTGGGTGATTATGTCCAATGAACTCACGTAGTGCCCCAATCTATACCCGTGTACACATCTAGGTAGCGAGTGGGTTGTCCCGTGGGAGTTGCCTCACGAGTCGCCATTTTAACAGAATCGTGACTGATGTGCGCGTAAAGTTCCGAAGATGAAGGTCTTTCGCAATCAGGACATATGGGGGATTATATTCGGCCTAAGAGGAAACGGGGCAGCTATGGAAGGGGCCTGAGATTGTCAGGACTTACGGACACTGTGATTTGTATCTGTCATTATCCGACATCTCACATTCTAGATCGGCTGCCTACTATCCAGTGTGAGAATGGTAAGAATGAATATGATTGCTTACGCCATCATGGAAGTGCAAGACTGGTCAGTGATGGTGTCCTCCGTTGTGGCACAAGGCAGAAAAACAGTCCGTAAGTATCCTCAACCAGGCCTAAACCGGAGATCTTCCCTAATTATATGATAACCTTCGGAACTGATGCCCTGCTTGGGCACCTATGGCTAACGGTAAGACACGTTGGTCCGATTACATACTGCAGAGTCAAGGGCTGAAGTGGCTTCTCGCATCAAGGAGTCTTGACACGACTTGTTCTAGAGACTCAAAGTCCCGAAGTGTGGTAGACACCGGATGGAATGAACAGGAGAGTTTCTTTCTTCAAGGTAGCCCAGCATGATAACTAGCATCCACACACCTTGAACTGTTGAAGGTTATCCTCGTGGCCCAGTTGACTTCAGGGCTAATTATATTGAATTCAGTTCGACTCTCAGCCATCCTAGGGAGGGAAAAGAAATAGCAAGACCAGGCTCGGTGGTTGGTCGGTGGGCTTCTGATGTAAGCCAGTCTCGTTGATTCCCTCCCCCCTCCCGATGCCATCCACCCCAGGCAATCAATAAGATACCTTGTTTTCCCAGCCATCAGAGGAGCTGCTGCTGCCATTGATCTTGTTATCAGACATCACCAGGTGACGCCCAACTCCTGGTCTTCTCTAACCACTGGGCAAGCGTACTCTGAGCCCTTGGGGCCTTTGAAGATTTAGTTTCTGTACGAACAAGTTATTTTCATCGCATCATTTTCTTCGTTGTCTACGATGGGAAGCCACCCCAGAAGTGGTGAGGTTCTCTTCCTGATGTATTGGTCCATGAGACCACCGCGAACGACTTTGAGGCCGTGCCCTAGATGAGTCTCACTACAGACCTTGCAGAACCCCTCGTGGAGCTTAGACAGTGGGAATGATTGTTGGACTACGTGTCAACGGCAGATTGAGAGCCACACAATCAGCATATGCTTCCAAAATCTGAACAAACACCTGAAATATTATCTGACGGATACTTCTAATCCCTTACCCACTATAACGAGAATGCTTTCCTTATAACATTGCTAAGAAATATTACACCAAAGCATTAAGGATTAAGTTTCCATATCTCTTTGCTTTAAAGCAAGAGTTTCCAAACCTCTAAATACTATACCCATACCCGCCTCTATATAATTCTATAATTACCCTCTTTCAAAGTCAGGCACAACCCACCACCTACAAATATGCAAACATTGAAACCCTAACCACGATATCCCAACCCCTTATATAATAACAAAAACTAAATCATCCACAAACCGCAAAAACTATCAATCTCGGAGTTGCGGGCTTTGGGCACCACTTATCCCCATTCCATCTTTTTCTGTCTTGCTGGTGTTCCCAACCCGCAACTCAAGCTTTCCAGGCAGTAAGGAGACCGGATTCGATCCCACGTACCGTCCCGGAAGCGGCGAGAGATCGGTCGTGCACGCTTTGTTAAACCGTTAGGCCAAAGCGAGCTGCCGCCACATCTGGTGATAGGGGTTCAGTGTCTCTGACACATAAAGCTATGGCGGGGGGTGCTTTAGGTAGTGGTTGAAGTGTTGGAGGTGGCGGCTGGCAGCTGTTGGCAGTGTCAGGGGTTGAGAATGGTGGATCGGCTGGAAAGGCAGGGCGTGATGGTGTCTGATGTGTGATTCCGTTGGAACCCCGATAGTGTCTGGACTGAAGGTCTCTGGCAGTCGTTGAATGGTGATGGGGGGAATATTTTTGTGAAACCTCATGTCAAGTCACATCCATGACCACCTTTTCTAGGAAACACTTCCATGTAAACTGTCCCAAGTCTTCTCGATTTATATAAAGGGTATCCCATAAATGAAAAGGTCTGACAAGAAATGGTATGTTACCCATCCAACTGCAGAGGCTCGTAAATCAGCAACATACCCGCCGCCGCATGCTTCAAAATATAGGAAGCCAACTTCTTATAAAGTTTTGGTCTGCAGTCATCAGAAACTCCATGACAACTCTCAGCCTCAAAGGTTTCCAGATCCATCGCTTCAACAACGATGGAAAGATACTCTGCACACTCCTCCTCATCCTGACCAAAAGGAGCAAGACATCCTGCCCACTTGAAGAGTATGGCGTTGAGTATAAGGCGACTCATTTGACCGTTGGCGGTATGAAATGGATGAATACTGAGGAAAATGTGACTGTATTTTGCTGCAAGCGCCACAGGATCAAGCTCTCCTTTTATTCCAGCAGCCACGAGATCAGCTCGGTAGCTGGCTATCATCTTCTCCATCGCAGCGGGAATCTTGTTGGGGTCCATGTAGGGACGGGAAGTTGCCTGTAGGGGAGATGTGCGATATTTACCGCCGTACTCGGTATCGTATGTGCCTTCCGTCTGATTGAACTCATTTGTCAAGATGCGGTGCGCTTCCTTGATAATATCCTCGAACAGATCGCTCTTCGTGGTTTGGCAGACGAGATACTGAGCAGCCTTGAGATGCTGTCCCACCTCTCGATAGATTTCCGCGTCGAGAACCAAGAGGTCACGCGGATCACTACCCGAGCCTTCAAAAATGGCTTGACAAAGCTCGATTGTGGTATTCAAGTTGAAACTGACATCTTCGATGTTGTTGGAGCCATGGACAAGGCGATAGATGCAGTCTAGGACGTGTCGTTGCATCTTGTCCGGATCAATAGTTCTTTCGAATGAGAGTTCGCGGAAGAGTTCATACAGATGCTTGGGGTCATCTTCTGGTCTCCTTCTGACATAAGAACTCTTGTCCATGGTGATCAATAGAGGGTGTGTTTGCATGGTCGTTGAGTGGCCTGTGGTGTTGTCTTGTAGAGGAGCCATGGTTCTTTGAGATGCAGTAGACGATATAGGTTGAAAATAAGGTCTTTTTTCGTTATTCTGGTGATGCTGAAAGCTCTTGATCACTGGTAGATGATGGATATTGATCAAAATGGATGAGTGAAAAGGTATGGGAAAAGTATGGGAAAGCAGCGGCTTGGAAAAGTGAACCAACCTTCCTTATCATACCTTAAGATCGCTTGGCCCTCTAGTCTTCAATTCACTGAAGCTTAACTCTCAAAAAGCACCTTGTAGTCTATTCTATCTCGTTCCGCTCCCGTGAAACTAAAAGGTCCAGGTTGACACACCGTAGTTACTTAGACCACCAATCCAACAGTAAACTTCTCCCATGACTCCTTAATCTTATCCTTCGCCGCCTTGAGCTCCTCAACATCCCACATACACTCGACAAACCTACCACTCAGAAACTTGGCCTCATCACTCGCAGCCCAAACAGCAAAGTCACTCGGAAGTGACACATCCTCTGGAACAAGTCCATAGTCCTTGACGACGTCCACAAGAGGTCGAGTGATAGCCGTATCCATGATAAGTCCGGGGTGAAACTGTATAACGATCTTGCCTCGGTTCTCATTGGCGTACCATTCAAACACTTTATAAGCTCCAAGCTTTGATCCGCGATAGGCTGAGAATCCAGGCATAAACTCTGTGTACATTGCGCTTGTGGATACGTGGATGACTGTGGCTCTGGGAGTGGCGAGAGGGTCGAATGCACGCAAGAGGTTAAAGTTTCCTTTGATGTTGATCTCAAAGGTGAGCCACCAATCGACAGGATCTGCCACGGTGACATGTTCGGTCTTGGGCATGTATCCAGCGTTTGCGATGAGAATATCGATCTTTCCGTTGATTGCAGTGGTGTAAGCTTCAAGGACAGACCGAGTTGATTCAGCGTCGACAATGTTGACTGTGTACGTCCAGACTCTAGTTTCAGGGTAGTTTTTTTCGATGTAGGCTTTGTTTTCGAGGAGTGTCTTTTCTGTTCGACCAAGAAGAGCCAGGTTGGTGATGCCTGATTCTGCAAATGACCTGGCAATGCTGGCACCAATACCAGAGCCACCTCCTGTGATTACAGCATTCTTCCCCTTGGTGGAGAGCTCAGGACGAAGAGGAGAGATAGATGGGTATGAAGTTTTGTGAAGGGTGTTGACTGGAGATGCCATTTTGGTGACGTTCAACTTAGTGATGAGACGAATGAATGAGAGCGATTGCATTTCTTTTCTCCTACTTTCTCCTACACTATATACACATTCTTGAACCCAGAATCCTTCAGCATCTTTGTGAATATGCTCACTGAGGCATCGTGAGTTCAACGTTGAGTTGCGTTACACATTATTCATGCGCTGACGCCTCACCCTTGCTACATGACTACCCCACCAGCCACCATAACGCCTCATAACGTTATCAATCCTCTCTTGGTAAGTCAGCAACGTTATTCCTCCAACATCGTCATCACACTCCCCATGCCATTGAAATGTCACCTCCGGGCAATGGAGATAATTCTGATGTATGTGGATCTCATAATTACCAAGCAAAAATTTCCGAACTTCGAAACACCAACTGACATGCATGAACAGCCAAAGCGGGAGCGCAGCAGAGTTGCACAGCGCGAGTATCGCAAAAGACATGCCTCAAAGTTCAACACCCTCAAAGATGAGAATCAGAGATTGAGAAATGCTCTGAAAAGAGTTGAGAAGGTCGCGCTGAAGCGTGGTGGAAAGGACCAGGAACTCGAGGCGGCGCTGGCTGAAGCGAGAGAAACTCTTGGAGAAGAGAGCGACAGTCGAGCTTTGACAACTTCTGGCTCAATAGATACTGACCCAATCTCTGCTGAGAGATTATCATATCTTTCAGGGTTTTTGTCGTCGGATATTATGATTCATGCTCAATCGCTTGGACAAAACACCGCGCCTCCTCGTCTAAGTCTAGAGCAGCAACTCTGGACTAACACGGACAGATTGGCCCGTATTTTTGAAGCGCCATCAGATGCAGGCAAATATCTCGGCGATGGTCTTTACACATTTGCAGGAACGTTGTACTGGGCGTGCACAAGAAACACGGTATCGCTATGGGAGACATACAAGCTCAACATGCTCGGTAGACCTGGACTCCCAGCCCAAAACCCCATGGACCGATTATTCAACCACTCAAAGCACTTGAACGATCGAAGATTCCTGCTTTCACTCGCACTGGCTCGCCTAGAGTACAAGCACAAAGGCTTCATCGATCTTCCACGTGCAGGAACCGAAATGGTGTGGAAATCAGTGTTGCCTGATCTACGACGAAAAATGGAACAAGAACTAGTCGAGAAAGAACAGGGACCCGAATGGTGGAAGACTCCAGGGGAGGTTGAGAACCATTTGCGGAAGTATCTCGAACCAGCTGAGATTGACGAGTTACAGGCTCTCGTGGAGGGGAGAGGGTCAGAGGAGGTTTTGACCAAGTATAAGCCTTTGGTTGAGATGATGATTGCTGAATTTGTCTGTTTTCCAGATGGACCGAGATGGAATCTTTTGTATGTTGCTATGGCTGTTGGAAGTTGGAGGAGTGATCATCCGAAACCTTCAGAGTTGGTGCAAGATTTGAGTGCGAGCGTTTAGAGCGACTTTTATGAACGACATGAATTATATTCCTATTCTAATTGGTTTCTGTTAACTGAGACGATATTATCATGCTAAAGTCCTTACAAGACAGATCTAAGCTGAATAATCCCAGGTCCATGGATGTCGACGGTCGGGACCTGGCAGGTATCACAGACTCCACTGGACCCTTGCGTTCGAACCCTTGTAGATCAGCGCCCCACCGCTGCCCCAGCGACCACCCCAACTTATACCAAGCAATCAATCCCAGCTTCAACATCCATCAGCAACCATCATGACAGACAACGGTCTAAAATCACGTCTGGCCTCTGTCCTCCCAAAAGGCCACGACTTTACAATCCTCCATATCTCAACACCCCCCACAAAGACCGATCCTCTGTACTCCCCACCACCAAACGAACGGCCCGAGCGAACGTATTGCGAAAACCATTTCCTCGCTGTTTCAATCGATGCAGACGGCAAGCAGGTTTTCGTGTTAGGAGTCGAAGTCTTCATCTATACGACTGCTCGGTCGACTACGTTGTTCGTTTCAAAGGCTGATTCAACGGGCTACCTTGCGCTTCTCAATCTCCCCAAGGGAACACCGAGTCCTATTCGTGAGATATGCGCCACGTTTGTTGGATTCCTTGTTGAGAAGAGGAAGAGGAAGGATGTACAATTCATCGTCAATTTATTCGCTCGCGCGCAAGATCAATATCTATTTCCTGGAAGTGTCGACAATACGGGGAAACATGTCCTCGATGACCGCGGTCTTATCAAATGGTGGTGTCGTGTGCTCGATCCCTTACTCGGACCTTCGCCAAAGTCGGTAGAAGCACCATGGAAGAGTTCAAAAGGATACATCGTCGTGCCGGGATTGGAGCCAAATGAAATTCGAGCGATGACACCTCGAAGAACAGACGGTGCTTGGGAGTTTACACATCCGCTTGAACGAATATCACATTATTATCGAGAATTTGACTGGGTACCTCCACGATGTCTGATCCCACACTTTCCTGACGATCCCAAATCACGGTTCCGAGATGAGCTTGATGAGGAGGCTGCAAGCTCGCAAGCAATGAAGACACAAGGCAGCTGGAAGAGTGTCAAGACTCTGGATATGTTTTGGGAAATGATGGCTTTCCGACAAGAATGCTCCAGCGGTCGCATGACGGGATTTATCTGGCTAGTCTTTGACGACAAGGAACCAGAACCAGCAGCAGACGAGTCTTTCCCATCGACAAATCCGCCGTCAACACCAAAGGCTCAGCGAATTACTCAAATAACACCCACCACAACACCTCGAAAACTCTTCCCCAGCAAGAATCAGCCAGAGACCAAGACAAAGAAGAAGAAGCAGAAGAAAAAACTCACAGGTCCCATCATTCCTCGAAAACCCCAAATCAAGCGGGCCAAACACAATTATCTGCTTGATCGTCCTGCAGTTACGGCGTACTACTCATGGACACCTGAAGGCCGTGGTGAGAAGATTGTCGACGAGGCAACCTATAAGCGTATTGTAGAGTTGCTACTGCACCTTGACTTTGCTACCCTCAGCAAAGCGGTTGGTAGTACACGCCGCTGGCTGAGCGAAGGCGGAGGTGGTGGTAAATGGGGTGTTGTTGTATCTGGTACGCGCGAGACGCCAACTCAAACGGCACATGACCGCGAGAATGGTGTAAACAATCTCACGGGTCTTGTCAAGAGGAAGCGAACCGACTCCACTGTTGATGAGTCTCAAAACAAGGTTAATGTCCTTGGAGAGGGACTCGTCAAGAAGAAGCCAAAAGAAGAGTCCAAGGTTGTAAATGTACTTTCCACTGGTCTGATTAGGAAGAAGCCCAAGGAGTAAGCGTTTGTATAATTAGCGTTGGGTATTGTTAAGCCGGAGTTGGTATATGTATTGGTTAACGTAATCGTTATCATGATTCTATGCTACCTGCTTCTATCCTCTATTCACGCCTGTCCATTGTGCTACTTCTTGAGAAACTCTAGATTCACAGGAGTAATGGCCTCTCCGCCGCTGAGAACAGCCATGATGTTTCTCATGCTCAGCTCTTCAAAACCCTTGTGGGTGTCGACCGTTCCACCAGCATTATGGCATGTCACCAACACACGACCCTGCTTAGCAAGCTCCAACAGCTCAGGATGTATCTTTGGCTCGTTTGCGTGAACATCAAGAGCCGCGCTTGACAGTGTACCATCTCGGAGGGCTGCAACCAGTGCCTCTTCGTCAACAAGACTTCCTCGTGCAATGTTGACGAACCGCGATCCACGTTTGAAGGATGGCAGAGTCTTCGAGTCGATCAGAGTGCCTTCACCAGCTGGTGTGCAGAGAACAACGCAGTCGCATCGACCAAGTAGACTTCCAAGCGTCTCATGGTGAGTAGCTCGTACAGGAGCAACGACAGCGGCAGGCTTGGGAAGCACATCATAGTAGTGAATGTCCATACCAAATCCATGTCGGGCACGAGCAGCGATTTGCTGGCCAATGTTGCCAAATCCAATGATTCCTAGAGCCTGATCGCGAAGGTTGTACGACTGCATTGTAGCATCACGATGGTTTTCCTTGAAGGCCTCCTCGTCCCCGGACATGGCGGATGAGATGCACCATGGGAGGACCCGGAATGTTGAAATGATCCCAACAATGGCAAAGTCAGCCACAGCTTCAGCAGCCGCGAGGCCAGAATTGCAGTAGATGATTCCTTGCCAGTTAGCGAATGTCTGCAGGCAGTTGTGTCAACTCACCTCGTTCTCCCAATAGCTTCGTATCAGCCCAGTCAAAGCCAGCACCTGCACTTGCAAACACCTTGACACTCTGTGGCAGCAGACTGATCAACTCTTGGTCCCATTTTCCCATTTCACCTCCAGTTCCCCAAAATGGTCGAAATATGGCATCAAAATCACCCCATCTCTTTTCTTTGAGGGCTTTGGTGAACTCTGGCCGTTGCCGCTCTTCAGTTGGCGGTCTGATAACCTCACACTGAATGCTGAAACGGAGATATGTTTCAGGATTGTATTTGACAGGGTCTCCAATATGAAGAACCCGGGGTTTCGAGGATGTCATGGATGACCGTATTGACAGAGATCCTTGAGAAATGAAGGGAAGTTGAGGAGCAGGAGATGTAGCTCGCGGTGTAGAAGCTGGTACTGGTGTATTGGTTGGTTCCGCCATTTTGATGGTTGACTGTCTTATAAAAGCAAAGTACGAGAGAGAGTACACTAGATTGCCCAAAATGTTAGGTAGTCAGATATGTGTGCCTGATCAGATCAATGCGTCTCAGTAAGTGGAGCGATCGATAACACTCAGCCGCACGCTCACCTCCACTCGCCTTGTCTGGTTCGACAGCCCCCACGGCAGTGATACCCCAGTCTCCGGCCCGTGAGCTTGACGACCCCTGTCAAATGACGGTTCCGAGCCGGATGAGCCCCGGTTTATGTTTCGATGTGGAGCTTTTGGATCAAATCACTAACAAGAAATCGAGTCCAGGTGAATGTATCCAATTTGGTTCATAGGAGGTACCATACATATCCAGATGGGAGCCTGCATAACCCGGTACCGGGATACACAAATACCGGTAACTATCATCCGGGGCCCCAATCTCGTATCCACCAGAACATCGTGGGGAAATTTATTGCATGTTTTCGTGTGGGGAGATCTCATACTGACAGCCTTGCATTCAGGGCAGAGTGGTGGTGGAAGTA
The DNA here is from genome assembly GCF_000260195.1 of Fusarium odoratissimum NRRL 54006. Taxonomy (NCBI): domain Eukaryota; kingdom Fungi; phylum Ascomycota; class Sordariomycetes; order Hypocreales; family Nectriaceae; genus Fusarium; species Fusarium odoratissimum. Next base: position 588,311 of record NW_022158692.1, on the reverse strand, counting down.
CGGCATGGCGTGACTTTGGGGGAGGCACTTCTGACTGGCTTACAGCTCGTCCGACACATTCTGACCCGACAAGGGAACTTGTACTTGATTGTTGTCATGATCCGACTTCCTGACTGGAAACGTGAACCGTCCGACGTCGACCTTGGTGGGAATATGCCCTGCCTCTAGAGCCTTTTTGATCAATTGAATGGTCCATTTGTCATTTCCGTGGATGAGAACCGATATGCAAACTGGCTGATACTCTGTCATTCCAGAAATGTCAGACTCATAGGGTACCTGGGTGACTAGTCTTGTTAGTAGCTACTGAAAGCCAATACACTCAACTTACATGGAAACGATAATATGGAAGCCCCCAATATCGGTGCCAGTGTTGTAGAGTCGATGCCTTTGTAAATGGTTGGTGGACTAATATGCTGTCAGCCAAGCACCACTGGAAGGAAACGTACATACGCCACAGGATCGTTCCGATGTTGAACTTGAGATTTTCCACATGGAAGGATCACGACAGCGTCTCCCTTGGCATTGGGGGTAGAAGTGCGCATGATGTTCTCAAGGAACCATTTTCGGTATACTCCAAGACGTTCTGTATCTTGGCGGTTTTCTTCCTCCGTCACCGACTTGCATTCGTTCCTGGGAGGTCAGCTGGGTTTAACGACTGCGCAACGTATACCGGTCATACCAGAAGAATTGCGGCGTAGCCTCGACGAACGGCTTCTTGTCAAACTTTTGCTTATATTCATCTCGAAAAGTGTCAAAGGAATGGTAGTAATCATAACACCATGACAGGAAAGGTGCCTAATCTGTCAGTCAAGTCTTTTTGTTGGAGCCGACTAACCTTTTGCATGTATGCTTGCATTTCCTCATTCGACGCTTCAGATGGGGGGCTTTTCTCCCAAATCTTGCCCACATTGACGTACTCAACTTTCGTGTCCAACAGATCCTGTAGAATTGACACGAAACTCGCAATGGCTGTTTTCTGTGACTTTTCGGGTGACGACAAGTCGTCTGGTACGATTATCCTCGCGGAGGAAGCTTCAGAAGCCCCGGCCTTCGCATTTGCCGTGAAATCGAGGAGTCCCTTGAGGCTTCGACTAAAGATTCGAGTTTTGTCAAACCTAGGGTGGTCAGCGTAGCTCAATGGTAGATCATAGTGCTCACTTTGATGCCGCAAATATGTCGGCTGATAGGTTTTCAGGCTGACTCAACGAGTATATGCCACCCTCTGACATCACTCTACCATCTGTACACGGTCAGTCTTGGCTTCTCACGATGACCCGACTTACCGTCAACACCAATGCTGTAGTCAATCCATGAGTACCCAACCGAGGCAGCAGCAGCACCAACTGAACCACCCTTCATCCAGTGATACCCATCACCTCTTGCAATCCAAGGAGCTTGTTGATCAACCCATTCTGCACCTGCACCAAGATGCGATATCTTCGTTTTTCCGACGATGATGGCTCCTTGGTCAGTCAGGCTCTGTGCATACTTAGCTGTAGAACTCGAGGCATTTCTGTAAAGAGATTTCCACGCGCTACTGGAAAAGGTTGTATAGGTTCCTTTCAAGGATATCGTGTCGCTTATAGAAACACGGACACCAGACAAAGGCTTCTTGGCAGAAGGTTGAGGGTGGTAAAGTCTTGATGGTACGGGGACTGTAACTGAGTCCCCGTAAATAGACGAAGAAGTCAGGGGTTGGAATCTGTATGGTCAGCTACGACTTGCACAGGAGATACAACATACTCGTCTGGTTGGTTCAGGTCATCAGGTATCACACCAGAAGTGAAAGCTCCGAATTCATCATCATACAGCCGCCAGGCTTGGTAAAGGTTCGGGCCGTAGAGAAAGTAGGGGCCGGATGGTAACTCAGAAAAGCCATCTAGAGCCTTGATTTGATCCATATGATAGATCTGTCGCGTGTCGACTTGGACTTGACTACTATTGTCTCCGCTCTTTTCGACAAGAATGGAACCAAAGTCGGGAACAAATACATCATCAATTGAATCGAACAGCTGTAGAATTCCTTCGAGATCGCCAAAGATTTCCTCAGTTGACAGGAGCGTGATTGGAATCAGAGCATCAGGGTTGATGGTTTCTTGAATCGTTCCCTAGACGCGTCAGTACCTCGCTGGCTTTGGTATCATAAAAACACACAAGCTTTAAAGGATGTATCAGATATTGCAGTCCTGCAACGAAACAGGTCGTGATGGGAAGCATTGCTAATGCGTCTGCTGGAGACGGCGGTCGAACGTTGGCAAGTGACGAACGCTAGACAGACACTTGCATATTCACGGCCACGGGGTCTTATTGAATGATCGGATCGCGTAAATTGAGCTTGCGTACTTTTAGGTTCGGCCGTAGGTGAAAGATTGATAAACTGAGATGATGCTGGTGCACAAGGGAAGTTGAGACATTCATGGGGTACAAGTGCAAGAGCGTGCAATAACCCAGCACGGTAGTGCGAGGTTCTTTCTATTCCAGTATTCAATCACAATTTTCCGCAGATGCTCATCATTCAGGCAATTTGTTTACTTCAAGAGGCTCTCAAATGTGTACAGGCAGTATGTTTGACATAAATTACCATCAACGCTTTTCCAAGATGCCTGGGCTCTGTCCCGGCCGGTGAGCTCGGTGAGTCTCGGTGAGCTTATCTTTGTGGGGTATCAAAATTTCCATCCCCCACCAAGCAGAAGTTGCAGATTCAACATCACACTCATACACCAACAAAATGGCGAAAAAGAAGGGTACGTCCTCTGTCCCCCCTCTGCACTCCAATCTAACATGTTCAGCACCCTCAATCCACTCCCGCGCCGCTCGTCGCGCAACGGACATCGACATCGACACCGACAAGTCTCTAAAAGAAGTCAAGCCTCCCCGCGATGCCACCCAACGTCCCTCCGTTCTAGCGGCGCACCACTCCGCTGGTATCACCAAGAAGGCCAAGCGCGGTCGCAAAGAGAAGATGTCTGCCAAGGCTAGGAAACGTCATGAGAAGGGCCTCGAGATGGCTGCTGCGGTTGTGGAGCGTACCAAGAGTAAGGTCGAGAAGAGTAAAGGTCGGGGGAGGAATATTCAGCAGAGAAGTAAAAATTGGGATGAGATTAACAAGGCTGCTGAAGAGGCTGATGGTGCGGAGAGTGCGGAGAGTGATGCCGAGGTGAAGGGGCGTGGAGTCGATATGGACGAGGATATGGATGTTGCGGACGAGACCTTGCCGTCTGCAGAGGTCACCACTCCTGCGGCGGTACCTCTACCCGCAGACGAGGATGGTGATGAGATTCTTTAGTTCTTGGGACTGGACTTTGGAGTTTGGTGTCTAAAATGGGCTCAATATCCGGGAGACGACAACCGGACTGATGACTTTCTTTATTCGGCTATAGACTTGACTGGCAGATACCCAGTAGATTATGTTACATCAAGCATTTACGCGTCCTTTTGAGCATCTGCGTCTTGTGATTCCTCTTCCACCTGTGGCTTTGCACGGGCCTGTTTTATGATTCCCTCGAGGTAAATCCTCATCGTCTTTCCAACCTCTCCATCTCTCGGCTTGTACTCTCTTGATCCTAGTTGCTCGACAAGCTTGTTCACCTTGGTGTAGACTTCCTCTGCAGTATCCTCAGACGTTCGTCTCTTCTGTCCCTTCTTCTTAAATCCAAGGATGAGTTCAACCTTCATTCCCTTGCTGAGGAATCCAACCAGCTGCTGTGTCTTGACCCCAAGGTCATGCTCACTGATGGCCCAGCTCATCTCAACTTCTTTGGTCTTGGGTGTGGTCTGTTTGGACAAACGGCGGCGTTGGATCAATTCACGCTGACGCTCGTATTCTTCTCTCTTGTTGACAATCTTGCAAATAGCATATTGAGTTGGCTTGTCCTTCTTTGGATCACCTGGGATGTAGGGTGTCACCATGCGAAGGGAGTCTGTCTCGGGCAGTCGACTCAAAACGGTTTTTGTGAGAAGAGGTCCATCGAACACACCATTATCGAGAACCATGATCTTTGGGTCCTTGATCTCGAAATCTTGGGGGAGACGATCGCGACCAGACTTTTCAAACTCCTCTTGGGTAGTGTATCGTCGATCGAAACCTCGGTCTTGGCCCTCATCAGCGAAAGGATCTGTCTCAATTTCATCTTCGCGTTTCTTCGATTTGCGGGCTCTTAATTGTGATGCGGAGAAGGAACGGTTCTGTATGGGTAGGGCTCGCGGAGGTTGGAACTGTCGTGTGAGGAGAGCTTCATGTTGGACAAAGACCCTGTAGAGGGCTCGACGGGAGCTTTGAAGGCATGCAAAGCTGTTCATTTTGGTGGAGCCTTGAAAGGAGTGTCTGTCGCGCCGTAAAAGAGTGTAGACAGTCGACAATGGCTTGTTGATGCAATGACTGATCTATCGTCTTCAATGGTGGGCGGTTGAGTTTGGCAGAAACGTCACTGTGGGGTTGCTGCCAACTCTGTCCAATCAGGTGCTCTTGAACCCTTTCAACGGCTGATTCAACACCAAGCTCCCGCTCTGGTGATGGATTTGTGTAATACGACTCAACTCCAGCCCGTCAGGGCACTTCACGATGGCTTCGTTTCATTTCGCCCGCCGTCCTGTGCGTACAACAGTATCTTTCCTCAAGGCCGCCTGTCTCGTACACCTTGGAATCACATACGGCTATACCATCAGCCCAGCTCAAGGCCCTTCAATGCTTCCAACATTCACAGTCGATGGTGATTGGATTCTATGTGATCACACGCGTCGATATGGTCGCGGTGTCTCTGTTGGTGACTTGGTTGTCTACCGCATCCCAATCTTCAACAATCAGTGGGGAGTGAAACGAGTAACAGGCATGCCAGGGGACTATGTCTCTGTTGGAACGCCAGGAGAGCAAGGAGAAGAGTTAATGATACAGGTACTTATTCCATCCTCGTCGCTAGCCATACTAACTTCTCAGATCCCCGAAGGGCATTGCTGGATTTCAGGAGACAATCTTCCAGCATCAAGAGATTCACGACATTTTGGCCCATTACCACTAGCTCTCATCTCTGGCACTACGATAGCCAAAATATTACCATGGAACGAACGTCAATGGATGAAAAATGGACTACAAAAGGCTGAAGAGCTAGACTAATCACGAGCAATCTAATGTAAATATGTATCATCTCTTATCTGGGTATAGGAACTTACACCTCTCGTCTAATTACATCTGCTCTCCCCAAATCAACTGCCCAGTAAGTGCTCTAGCGATATCTGCCACATGAATTCATCAAACAAAGAGAAAGAATACCATCCTTCAATGCAGCGCGTAGCCCTCTCGTACACCGTCAAACACCATTGTATAAGAACAATTCTTGAAAGCCCAGGACAGGCGATGCAATCCGTATAAAGAGATAACCCCTGAAAACCAAACATCATTCTTAGAATGTTACATGACGCCAAACACCATATCACCCAACACCCCATACGCTTCCGCTTTTGAGATGAATAGAGTCCACGAATGTAAGTTAGCCCTCGATGTGAGCCTTGGACATGCTCTGTCCCAAGAGTTCCAGGCAACGTTGAGCTAGGTTGACAACTTCACCCTCATCCTCATCCTCGAATTCATTGTCGGTTTCAATTTGTCGATTTGCAATGCTTCGAATGTGCTCGATGATGTCCTCTGCCTTTCCAATGAGGCCAATAAGAGTCTTGTCCTCGGATTCGAAGAGCTGGAGAAGGGTCCAGACGGCGATGTGCTGGAAGGTAGCATCCCCAGACTGCAGGAATCGGCAGAGGTATCCGTGAATTCCACCTTGGGGTTCGGTCCAGTTCTGTACAAAGATCGAGTAGTCACCAACTGCTTTTGTTAGCTTGTGTTTGAATGGCGGTGAAGTTGACTCACCTTTTGAGGAAAGGTTGCCTAGGGCAGCGGCACTGTTGCCTTGGACTTCAATGCTTGGCGAATGGGTAAGAGGAATGAGAACACCGCAGACTCCAAGGTTCAAGAGATGAGACTTGAGATCATCACTCAAGGCCAGAACGGCAATAGCAGCGGTCATCTCGGACTGGACAGTGATGGGCACATCAAGAACCAATTGCTTGCACTTTTGCACGGCACCGGCATCCAGGACAAGAGCTTTGTTTCGATCTGAACTGGCGGCAAGATTTCGAAGGGTCGAGATGGCATGGCACTGAATCTCTTCATTGTCGGTAGATCCAAGTAGGTCGACGAGTGGCTTGAGGAAGTTGGTTTCAATAATTGGTGACTCGTTCAGAGGATGGATAGAGATGTTTCGTATACAGGCGACAGCAGAAAGGATGAGCGGTAGATAAGAAGATTGGAGGAGTCGGAGAAGAGGGTGCAGCCCATTGGCGCGAACGATATCGAGCTGATACTTTTCGTCGGAAGCGAGATTGCGGAGGGCGAGGGCAGCTTGGCATTGAACCTTGGGTGAAGTCGAGTCCATGAGGTTGACAAGAGATTGGACCAATTTGGGTTCGCTTTGAGCCAGCTTTCGTCGATTGCTGGCATCAACGGCGATATTGCTGAGAGCTGTGGTGCAGTAGTATTGAACGTCGACATCGGGAGAGGAAAGAAGCTGAACAAGTACGGGAATAGCTCCAGCATTTACCAGTTGTTGCCGGTTCTCATCTACTTTTATTAGCATTGCCATTGCCATATAGACCAAACATACCAGAGTGTGTCATGTTTAGCAGAGCGCCAGTAGCATTCCGCTGAACCCGCATATCCCGAGACTTGGCCAACCTTGTCAGAGGACCCAGGGCTCCGGAGCGAGCAATCTTTGCTTTATTCTCCTCATGTGTAGCCAAGTTCGTGATACATCCCACAGCATTGCACTGGACTTCAACATTGGGGGACATCATCTGGCGGATTAGAGGTGTTAAACCACCGAGTTGCACAATGAGAACCTTGTTCTCGGCTACAATACGTCAGTGACTGCGAATGTTGGCTTCAGCGTACATACTGTCAACAGCCAGGTTTCCGAGTGCAGCACTGGCAGCTCGCTGAACTTCGATATCGGGGCTCTGGAGAAGGAATAGAATAGGTTCAAGGGTATCGCGGTCAACCTCTCGGACATCTACATTGTTAGACCAGTCGGAAGCTCGGGGCTCTTTCGTACCTCGTTCAGTAATCTCAGCAAAAGTCAAGCTAGCACTTCGTTGAAGATCTATGTTTTCCGAAAAGACCAAGGTGCTCAGAGCACGCAGAGGTTCGCCAGAGAAGAAGTCGGTCTCGCCGCGCTATCATAAAGTTAGTAACAATCCTAACAAGATGGAAGAGTATGTACATTTTCGAGATACTGGAGAAGGTCGGCTACAGCTTCTCGTTCGCTATCGGCGAGGACGGGTTCATACAAGCCATCGCGGGCTCGACCTATTGCTGTCAGATGTATACGACGACGGATAATAGCATGCATACCTCCGCAGCACGAGGAGCTGCAGATACCCATGGCAAACAAAAGCACAAAGGCTTGATGGAAGAAGTATGTTGAACGACGGTGAATGAAAGTCGGTCTCGATTTTGATGCAGTATCGGTCAAGGCTCGGTTGTTGACGAACGGTCATCCACTTGTCGGCAACGTCACAACAGGGATCCAGATTCGAATTATTATTATCGGGCTCGGTTGTCGGGTGAAAGAAGCTACAAAACAAAACCTCTATCGGGCAAGGTAAATGACTGACTACCACAGAAGCCAATCACTGGCACGAGACAGTGTCAAGATCGCGGTGTAGAAGGGAAAATTAGTTGGCGATTGCCCAGGTGAGAGATGAATCCGAGGGGGAGTTTATCCTAGCCTCACAGTTGGTTGGCGAGGGAAAGAATGGGGATTGAGACGCGCGCCAGGAAGAAGCAAGGTGAGCGCCGTAGGTCGGGTAGGACCTTCTACAGAGCTCAAACCTAAGCTGCCTGAGGTAAGTAAAGCGTGAGCTAAAGGCAAGAACGGATGAATTGGGGAAGCTACTTCCAGATACATTGGCGGCCACTATCTACACACGTCAGAAGAGGTAACTGCAGGGGATGTTGAGGTTCCCTGCAGAAGGTGACCTCACTTGAGGTCACCCGCCGAAGGTAGGGTCCGCCAGGGACGACGTGCGCTATTGTTTTGGAGGTCTAGTGCACGTTAGGTGCAGAGACAGCTGTTGCAGTGGACCGCCTCATTATGCTAGCGGTGTTGTGGAAGCTTGGACCGTTTATGGCTTTTATCCAGACATTTCAACGCCTCATTTTGGGATTGAATGATATGGTTTTGAAGATTTAATGGTTTGTGTAAGATTAGGCAAGATATCTGGCCATTGCGATAATTGGTACCTATTCAAGGTCAGCCTGTCCAGGAAAGTTGCTGCCTTCGACATTGCGTATACTGTCTTCGCTTGTCGCGTGGCATGTGATAGAGGCATTTCTTGACGTAAGATACAAATCCGAGGTCTACGTTATGCGACCTGATCGATACTCGATTTTGACGAGTTCTTCTTTCCAAAGATGGTAATTCTCATGTCACACAAACTATGCTGCCCATGTGCTTATCGTGTCATTGTTGGGTATCAATCTGGACAAACTTTGGCTGCAAGACATCTGCAGCAACTAACTACCCTGCACCACCACCTCGAAGCAGGTCATGGCGTCGTTGACGTATGAACAGGGATCAAGAGACTATTGGGTGTTTTCAACGACTGGCTATGATGGATGGGATTGTTGTGAACCGGACAAAGTTGTCCTGGACCCTTTATGTGGCTTTCATGCCTCTGCGGATGACTCGAATAGACGGTAAAGCTTGGAATGGATAGAGAATGCTGAGACATACGAGTTGCTAATCCTGGCTACATCGACCTCTGTTCTAAGCTCAACTGATCAACAAATGGGGATAAAGATTCTGAGATCGAGCGTTGACTTGCAATCTATCCTTCTACATAATGTCTCACCAATCCCTCAACCTGTCAATATCTCATTATCTCAATATCTCAGTCACAAACTTGCGGGATTTTGACAGTAGAGGAATACTCAGACCATGATAGAAGGCACCTCAAACAAACCAGACAGGCTATTGAATTAATCTGACCAATCCTAATTACCGGAGATGGAATCGTAAAACGGTCAATCTATGCCAAGACGCGAAGCTCATCGTCGATCCGCCATGACGTTCTGTCTGTCTCCGTCTCCGCCTGTGTAGTCCAGGGTCCGGTTAAGATCCAATGTTGGCCATAAGGTTAAGAAGTATGGAGTAGCGTATGCTGCACAGTAATATTATTGCTGGACTTTTGTTGGGCAGACTGTCTCGTAGGTGGTTCTCTTATCATTTATTACAAGTCCAAGGTGAGTAAACGGCCGACCGATTGCCGTGACTGATGTTTGCTCCTTTTTCCCTTTCACCCTCCAGCACATTCCCTTGCAAATTAATTTGCGCCTTTAATGATATGGAATTGTTCTCAACGCCATCGGAACATTTTTATTAACTCTTAGGCTGATGCTGTCTCTTTTCTTCTCGTTTAGCATACGCCTGTGATTTTCTCAGTGATGCGCTATACGTCAATATTTATCAGGACTTGACAACCTCACTTTCGATCTTCGACTCGAACCATCAAATCCCACCTAACAATTCGAATCGTATTGTGCAACAGTGATTATTTGCTTGGAATGGAGGGAAATCAAGAACCTGAACCCGCACGAGGGGATCCAGAAACAAAAGCACCAGCAGATATCAATCTACCAAGCGAACCTCAAGGAACGCAAGGTCAACTTGAAGTGACAGAGGCTCAAATTGAAGACCCAACGAAAGAAAACGTCAAATCATGGATCGAAGCCCAAAGCGAAACTCAACCACAACCTCCAACCGAACCCCCAACAGTTGAACAAGTTGACGATGCTGTCGGAGAGCTGCCCCGCGTTGAAAATACCCCCAGTACAGTACCTGGCGTGACTGGTACGACAGCTGGAAAAGCTTCGACCACATCTTCAGCTCCAGGCACAGACGCCCCAGGACAAGTACAAGAGTCAGCAGCCGAAGCCTCATTTGGAGGAGTTGGAGCTGTTTCTGGACCTGGTCCGGCTTTGATAACTCCACGCGGGCGGGCTGCATCAACCTCCACTGGCCCCTCCACTACAGCCGCCGGTCATGGCCATGTCCCTCAATTTGTCGCTCCGTCATCCTACCTCCGACGCAGGACTTCAATCCGAAGCCCAATGGCGCCCACCGAACCAAAGCCTCTAAGTCCTCTGGACAGAGATCAGTTACAGGGTCTGGTATGTTTATCTGTCTTGCATTGTCTGCCGTATCCGTCTGCCCGTACAACTTCCGACGTGGGGCACGCGCGCATCAAAGCCCGACGATATCGAGCGAAGCTAATCTAGACAGAATGCCATACGCGATTTCCTCAAAGTTCGCACCAGCTACGATGTTTTACCTCTATCATTCCGTCTCATCGTCCTCGATACCGATCTCCGCATCAAGAAGGCCATCAGCATTTTGACGCAGAACTGTGCGTCACCCGATACATGCAGATTCCAATGCTAACCTTGCCACAGCAATCGTATCGGCACCTCTATGGAACTCTAAAACCTCACGATTTGCCGGTATCCTTACGAGCACCGACTTTATCAATGTGATTCAATACTATTGCCAGTTCCCTGACGAGTTCAGCAAACTTGATCAGTTCCGATTGAGTAGCCTAAGAGGTTGTCGCTTCTCTCCAGGCAAGCATGACATCGCTGACCATATCAGACATCGAGAAAGCTATCGGCGCAAGACCCATCGAAACTGTATCGGTTCACCCTTCAAAGCCACTTTACGAAGCCTGTCGACGCATGCTCAAGACCCGCGCCAGACGAATTCCCCTGGTCGATGTCGATAGCGAGACCAACAAGGAAATGGTTGTTTCAGTCATCACCCAGTATCGTATCCTCAAGTTTATCGCCGTAAACAACGAACACAACACCGTCCTCTTGAAGAAAACGGTTCGCGACATTGGCCTCGGTACATATTCAGGCATCGCTACAGCCTCGATGGGCAGTTCCGTGCTTGAAGTTGTTCACCTGATGGTCAAACATAACATCAGCTGTGTCCCGATTATCGATTCTCACGGGCGAGTTCTAAACGTTTTCGAAGCGGTTGATGTCATCCCCTGCATCAAAAACGGTGCCTACGATGACTTGGATGGCTCTGTCGGAGAAGCGCTCTGCAAGAGATCCGACGAGAGCCCTGGTATTTACACATGCAGTGAAGGCGATCGCCTGGACTCCATTTTTGATACGGTCCGAAAGAGCAGGGTTCATCGTCTGATAGTAGTGGACGATGATAACAAGCTCAAGGGTATCATTTCGCTGTCCGACATTCTCAAATATGTGTTGCTCTACGGAGTGGAGGATACAAGCAACTGGGCTTGAGTATTGATGAGGTTATAATGATTGCATGCCGCTATGAATTAGGGAGCTCTCAGAGAGGCGCCGGATGGAGGCAGGCATAGAACAGGCGCAAGGGGAATTGACGGAAGGTTATGTGCATACAACCTTTCGCTATAGACCGTTGACAGGCCTGCATGCATGATACAGTACAGCTGTCTCTGAAGGATGACTTTGGTAGTGTCAGCGTTACAGTACAGCAATAGAGGCTTTGCGGCTTCGGGAACCGAGTGGCTGTGAATATTTGGTGGGATTGGTCAGGTCTCATTCGATACGACACGCGGATGACGGTCAAACTTGATGCTGCACTCTGACGACATTGGTGTTATCTATCCTATTTCAGTATTTATCAACCATTTCCCACTTTGGTTACTTTTTTGATGCTATTCATATCATGTGCACAAACACATTTGTACTTGTTCTTTGTCTTTGTGCCACTTGTTTTGCCCTGCTCTTCTCTCTGCCTGTCACTTGCAATCGCTGGCATCACTGAAAACTTCCCGCTTCACTTCGTCTGCGTTCCTTCCACTTTGACTTGTTCGTGGTCAGATCCTTCCGTCCTTTCGCAATGAAGTTTCCACTGTTTCAACATCCACGAATCTGTTGTGACACGTGAGAATTTTGATCGAACACCATCACACTCTACTTTTTGACTGCCTTTTGATATGATATCTTATTCGACGAATGACAGAATCTCAGCATTAATCACATCTACTTACCGAAAGGCTTTTGCCGATGGATCAGCATTTTCACCCAGCACCTCTGGGCCATTACTCTGCGCCAGAGACTGGTCCTCATCGACTGTTACCGTCCAGAAGTAGCTTGTCTCTTCAGGCTACGATACGGCATATAACAGACCAAGGACCTGTACATACAAGCAGAACATGGACGAGTAGTAGCGATCATAACATCCTAAGCGATACCGACGAATTGGACGATCGAGCCGCCTTTGTTCAGGAATACAACCGCCTAGCAAAAAAGGTGAGGGCCTTGAAAGAAGTAGAGACCAAGCTGACGATTTAGAATGGGGTGCGAATATTGGTGATTGACGATTTTGACTTTAGGCATACTGTAGGTTGTCGATGGTGTGTACTTGAACAATCACTGACAACCCAGGGAAACGGACTTGGTAGTCCTCGCAAGCAAGGATGGCTTTATCGAATCCTACGGTCCTCTTCCAATCATCCTACAGCAGATACACAACCAGCTCGCCAAGGACAACGTCATAAGCGAAGTGTCTCCGATTTCGCCCACAACTTGATACATCGTCGAGACCCCAAAATACTCGATCTGCAGTCGATGGTAAGAATATGTGGCAAGAGCATGCTCTACCTCCCACCTGAACACACACCCTCTGCCCTAATACTTCCAACTTGCATTCGAGCTACTGCGCATAACATCGCTCAGCATGTCACTACTCGAGGGATCTTCCGTATACCGGGGTCAATTAGAGTAGTCAACATGCTGTTCGATTACTACTGCTGTACCGACAATATCGACATCACAAACACTGTGCGATGCGCAAACCTGCCGATGCATGTGCAGGCTTCTGTCCATGATGTGGCGTCGACTTTCAAGCGCCTCCTTTCGGTAATACCCGGTGGGATACTTGGTTCTTTGGCACTCTTTGACGCTCTGGTCGCAATCCATTCGCAGCTACAGGGTGATCCAGAGTTCCCTCGCACCAAACAGACCAAGGTTCGGGCCCGACTCATCGCCTTGGCTATCGCAACGGTTCAATCTCAATTTCGGAGGGAGCTCATATGCGCTGTCTTTGGACTCTTGAGTCTGATTGGAAGAGTGGCAGAAATCACCCCCAGAGAAGATGAAGAAGGTCGATCACTACCCACAGGAGACCTCATGGGCTACAATGCACTCGGCATCGTCTTCGGACCTCTCCTCATAGGCGACTTGCTTGAACTCTATTCTATGAAGCTAGCCGCCCCAAAGGCAGGGTTGCTGGTGCTCCCATTGAGATCTCCAAGATCACGACAAGATCGGAATGGAAGAAAGACACTCGGCAATGAACTTGGGGTGTCTCCAACAATGGACAAAATTCTCATCGCCAATACCATCGCAGAAATGCTTATAGTCAATTGGAGAGATGTGGTCCGACAAATGAAATCGCTCGGCATGAATCGACCTCACCCACGATCAGTGAGTCCCCAAGACGATGCCAACGAGAATGGTTTTGTTATCAGGAAACCACAAGGTTGGGATCGGGAATGGCGAGGAAGTGAGGTGGGAGATCAGATCCCACGAGAAGACAGCCCAGAACCGCCTACACCTACCCTGGGCATATCTAAACAGCGGTCGCACAGTCGTGGAAGTTCAGCCTCAAAGAGACTTGCAGCCAGACCCAACATTGGTTGCTTAAGCCCAACTGTGGAAGAGAGTGTGCACGACGAGGATAAGAGCCAGAGATCAACACAAGCAGGGGAAGGCAGTAGCTATGTTCAAACGCCGCACAATTTGCAGAAGCCGACAGGTGCAGTTCACTTGGAAGACAGCAAGGATGCGCCGGCAAAGCATACACCGCAAAGCGAGAGTGTGAATATCGCTCCAACACCCACTCCACCCACAAGGACCAGAGGACCGATGCATCGAGATGGTTCTCATCTGTCTCAAGATGATGTGCCACCTCGGACGTCCTCAAAAAGAGGAACAAAGACAACCCCTATTCAACAAACCAGTGCCGAGGAACCTACAAGCCAGGGCAATTCAAGAGTCTCAACAATGGAGACCCCTTCAATTGAACGAAAGGGTGCCATTAGGAAGAAAGATCCTGGAAAAGGAAAAGCCCTAAAGCTGCATAGACGGTCACTTGCTGTTGAATGGACAAAACCTGCCAGGTCATCAGATACCTCCATGGACAGGCCAGTCTCAATCAGCCTGGAATTTTCATCCGAGAAGGAGGCCCTTGAAGCTGCACTAAAAGCACATTTCGAGGAACTCAGAGAGTTGGATTCGATGGACCAGCGCAAAAGTTCAGCCTCTACAAATGTTGATCAGAACTCGCAGATGTCAACTTTTGCCAACACTCCCAAGGTTTTACACTTCCCAATCGATAGACTAGAAGAGGACAGCGAGTACACTGTTCAAGGGGACAAATCAACACGAACGCAGGCATTACAAGAAGCCAACTCTGCCTCAACAACACCAAGACAATTTTATTCACCAATGCAGGTACCAGCAAGTATTGCAGGAGACAGCAGTTCCATGGGGCTGGCCTCCCCAAAAAGCCAGGTCGGGACATAGAAAGTCTCTTCTGGTGTACATGGGGAGCTGGATGAAGCGCAGGCTTTGCAGAGTCTTGAATACAGTGAGACACAAAAGCAAGCCAAGGGCATTGGCACTGAAACCCCTGAACGACGACACTCTCGAGTTGTGTCTTTGCCTGCTGAAACACCAAAGACTGAAAAGCAGCAGACTGCATCCTCTCCCTGGTTCTCTGTCCCAAAGAGAAAACCAAGGGCATTGACACGTCCAAGCTTGACACCAAAAGACAACCGAGGAGGCGTCAGAGCTATGGCTGCCAAGTTTGAAACCGCTCATTCAACCGAGACATCAACAAAACCCAGGAGTGCGAGCAAAACTCAAGATCTCATATTGCAATTTTCACAAGAGTCACCGACGAAGAGTATCCGGTCGACAAGATCCGTTTCAACTTTGGGACACAAACGGAATGTTTCGATTTCAAGCCAGGACCGGCGTTCTCGACCGTCAGCAATAAACACTGTTAGAGATGAGGCTCTTGACCAGAACTTGCGAACCTCGCTCAGAGAGGAGGCAGCAATGAGGGCAGTCGAGCTTCAACAAGCTGATAAAAGGCAAAAGCCAAGCTCCCATGAGCAGCCGGAAATGTTAGCTCAACGACAAACGATCCCTAGGAGGAAGCCAGTACCAGGATCCAGGGGTAAAGAGGGATCATTAGAGAATCCACGAAGTCTGGGAACCATGATGCCTTATCCTGAACAGCCTCCTATCGCTCAACACCTTAACCTTATCAGACCAGCATCATCAGCATCGAATACGCAGTACGGGACGGATCCGTCAGTTCCTCACAATATTTCAACTCCTTTTCAACGTCCCGGCAGTACAACTACACTTCATGCACAGATTCGAAGTCTCCAACGGCAGCTGGACCTCAAGACAGAAGAAGCAGTTCATTTGAGGAGGCAACTTGAGGTACAAGGAGATGCAGATGTTGGAACACTGAGTCAGCAACTACGAGAAGCCAAAAGGGAGGCACAAACGTGGAGGGAAAGGGCAGAGAGTGCAGAACGAAGAATCAAAGTGTTTGAACGATTCACAGCACGACTCAAAGGGATACGAGAGGCTGTAGGAGTCGACACGAGATATGCCGATACAGACCTTACAGCAAAGTATTTGAATGAGGGTGCGGACGGACAAAAAGAAAACACATTCTTGGAGAATGCAATGGGTTACGAGAGTGATAGTTCAGGGAGAACAGAAGATGCTGGTGTCGTCAAAGCACGGATACGCCGCTGTCTCCATGGCTTGACCGATGGTCCTCCAGACAAACCATCCTTTGGACTCGACGAAATCCAGAATACAGGCACAGAAAGACCAAAGCGGGATATCAGCCCGAGTACAGCCGAGGTCTGGAAGGCGGCACAGGAGTTGCTACAGCTCGATGAGGCTCAGGGTCAAAGAGAAGATGAATAATTGAGTTCTAGAACATGATGGTGACGGTGTGGCAAATAGACGTGCGTCCAGGAGAGATGTCAGGCTGTGCAAGGGTCTCGATCTTGAAAGGACCCTGGTGGCAAACTTGACTGTACCTTTTGGATGTATCAAATTAGAACATTTGTGGCAAGGGTGTCTGTGTATCAGAATTAACGGACTTGTCCGAACAACTGCATTGGGTAAATATTTGATTGTGAATGTCAAGCTGCATGAGGAACACCTGTGACGACGAAATCCTGTTTCACAGGAGCTTTTGACCCGGTAAACCTATCACTTGAGGGATATTTCATGCTAAAGTCCTGTGCCACTGCAGATCAGGCAAATGGGATTTTGAAATCTCGATCTCTCTCGTATGCATTTTTAACAGACACTGTGCTAAATACGGCATTTCGATATTCATGTGCCGAGACCACTGGACAGCTGATTGGGTAATGTCGATCCCGCTTTTAGCTCCAACTTTGTGACTTGTCCCTGGCACAGGGATCTTCTATCTGACATCAATGGGATGACGATACGAACGAGGATGCTTGTATATACTTTTGCGAGGTGTATGGCTGCGGATGAATGACGAAAAAACATGCTATGGTCTCTCGTCAGATTCTCGCTTGATTCGCCATCTGCCTGCGTCATCTCGGTTCATCGACACATGAACACGCCCGATTCCCTCTAGAACGGAATCGAATAGGGCAGATTCTTCAGGGTCCTCTGGTTCAGAGTTCCTGTCGGTCACGCCAGCGGGACGGCGGTCTGCCCCCGAGTAGCGGCGGGAGGACGTTGAAAATGTGGGGGACATGAGAGGCCCGTGTGAGAGGTATTGATATTCTTGTGTCATCGGCGGAGACGGGAGCAGACTCGCGGAAGACATCGACGGCGGAGAATAAGCGAGGGGCGTATAAGGCTGAGCTGATGGTATGTAGAATTCTTGGGTGCTCTCTTGATCATAGGTCTGCGAGTTTGAATATCGTTGGTTGGGTTGCGTACTAACGGAAGTACGCCGAGACATTTCTACGGAATAAGTGCGAGAGACTGTATCTTCTGGTGGCGATGGTAGGAGTGCACCTAGAGAAGAAGTTGGAGTCTGTGAGATGTGAGAAGGCCCAGACGCATAGAGCGGAGTAGAGGATCTTGACTGAATGTCACGGCCAAGAATCATATCGGAACTGGATGTTGTGAAAGACATTGCGGTGGTAGGTCTCGTCTGGCCATGAATCGAATGCGCATGACGCTGCAGTCTCTGTGCAGCACTGTGTAACGATCTTGAAGATCTGATGGTTCCAGTCGAGGCTGAATCAGGGGTCGCGACTGGTTTTCCATCTTGGTCGGTGGAATAAGCTTGTCGTTGTCGAGGGGGAGAAGTGACAGCGCTGGCCTTGGTAGGCGAGGTCCAGACCATAGCCACACGCGGGGTGTATGCCTGTGAGGATTGGTAAGGGCCATGGTCTGGTTGACCCCGTCAATTGCCTGCAAAGATGGATGGATGCTTGTGTGTCGCCTGCACAACCGAGCTGTATAACCCGAAATCTACACATATTAGCTGTCATCCGGAAATAGCATAGTGCACTGAATCATGCTTTTCAACTGCCGAACATATTGAGGAACAAATTTGCATTTTGCATGATGTTGCAGCGTCGGTACGTTATAATGACGACAGAAAGGCGAGTTTATTGACTTACCCACACCAGTTCCCAAATCCCGGGATGTCAAAACCTTGATCGACAGGTCCGGATTGACTTTTCCAATGACTTGCACAGCGTTGCCATTTGTGAGATGGGCATCCTGTAAAGGTCGTCAGCTCAAGGTTGCAGTGCATTCTGATGTCGTGACACTGACACCAGATTCGATGTCAACTTACCCTGTTCAACAAGACGGTGACAGCGCCCTCGGATTCAAGAGTAGCCTGTTCACCTCGCAGCTGCATGACCTTTCCCACGAGCATGACGACTTTACCAACAAAGTTGTCAAGATAGGCAGCAGTGATGCGCGGGGTTGAAAGTTGCTCGGACATGGTGTTTGGTTTTCGTTCGCGATCAGGCTAGAGAGATAAGGAAGTGGAAGAGATAAGCGAGTAGACAGGGTTTAGGTCTCAGATGCTTGGTTGACAGGTAAGCAAGCGATGTTGGTGAGAGAGGTTGGACGATGAAACGCATGTGAGGCTGTTGGCGATAAATGTGGAGGGGAAGCGCGTTGAGCTTGACGCGCGGTCACGTGGCTTTATGTCACGTGATGAACATGTTGACGCCATCACAGACGTCATAATTAGAATGCCTTCATTTCCCATCATCTGAATCCATCGATGAAACGTGCTCATCATCTCATGCCTGTCAATCCATCTTGAAAATTGCATCAGTCAATCCCTTCGTCTTCAGAATTGATATCAAGAGCCCCACTGTTTATACGCCTATTCGGACCCTTGCCCGATTCCTCCGATCAACCACATTCCCACGATAAACCCGCTGGTCAAGCCAGGAAAGCCCCTACAGTGCGAAACACATTAGCCTTGGGCAGCGCATAACTTTATTATTCGCCCAAGACAACCCCGCTCCTCGAATCTTTCAAAGCCTACATGTCGGAGTAAAAGCTCCGGAATTGATGAGCTGAGCCGCCATTCACCAAGAAGCTGCTAAGGAATTGGAAAAGTAAGCAGTGGAGGACGCACAGTTAATCAGTTCTTCTAGACTGTGTCTTGGTGTTCGGCTCAATGCCACGGCAGACACGGTATGATGCGAAGGCTGATAAAGTCGGAGACCAAGACAAAGAAGTCCATCATGTATCCAGGAGTTCATGACCCCTGCAGGCACTGAGTTATACGGCATTCCCCGTATGTTGAAATTCATCAGCTTGCAGCAAAGGCCACGCATCCGAGGTCGATCCTTACTCTGTGTGGGTGTCAAAATCCTGATCACATTTGTCGATCAATTCAAGATATCTCCTGTCACAACCATGAGTCTTGGATGCGATGGATTGTCGCCTTGACTAAACCATCACTGGAAGGACCCTGTGTGCGTCAGGAATGACTGTGTACTTCATTGCAAGAATCAACTCATAACCAAAAGACATGAACGAGGCTCATCATGATCTTCAAATGTTTTCCCAAAGGATGCTCAAAGCTGTCAGGGGATTAAGTTCTGACTTGATAATGACCGTCCCTATGATATCGAAGCTTCAGTCCACGGTTGACATGATAGATGGATACTGCAATAGTCTCGCTCGCTTCGCTTCGATTAATAGCACCCATGTGTACAGTCCGTTTTGCACTGTCTCGCCAAGTGTGGCCTTGATGGACAAGGCTAGCCACCATTGATTGGTTGTTGGGTGCAACGGACCTGGAGTCCGTTGCACCATGATTGGTTTACACTCACCCATCCCAAAATTGAAGATAGTATCTCCGCCAGGGGGCCACTTGAACATCGAAGTACCATTGCTTCGCAGTTTGTGATTGGGGAAATGGAGGATTTAGAGTCCAAGCATTTCTACCGCTTATGCTAGGCCTATCCTACCGCCTTTGGCTCCAGGTTCCGAACGGGATGACGTTTTTAGGACAGAAGGGACTTTTCCCTCACCTCCAATGTTACAGCTGATACTGCTTCCTATGGTTATGATTCGTACAGACTAGAAGATGGTGGGTCAGGAAGACATTCCGGATCACTTATAACCTCAACGGCTCTGGTATCTCAAGGTTTTCAGCACCTTATCCAGCAAGAATTCAACACCCTTGCGCACACTGGCTTACCGAAGATTGGCTTTGCATTGCGAATTGAAGTCAACGGACTTGGTCCGGACATAACGTTGTCAAACCATTGCACACCTCGCTTCCTATCTTCACCCACCAATCTTCTTATATATACTCCCAACCCCAGTCGCTGGATACATGCAAAACCAGCTACATCTTGCCATAAACTGCAACCGGATCCACTGATACACACTGCACGGGGAATAAGTGACGCAAGACATTGTTGGTGTAATATATTGTCCGAATCCCTTCATCTAGCTTTGGTACGACTGCTGGACTGCTATTACAGCTACAACTTCTAACTTTCCCATCTCACAATCATCGATATTTCTGAAAAGTTCGTCAACCTCGGCATCTTCTTGTTCCTGATAGATGTTTGCCTGCCTGCTTGACTTTACCCAAAAGGTCAAGTTGCCCACCGTCTAGATCTCATAGCTGCATAGGCGAAGCCGAAACACACCATTGGATCCAACGACCCCGGAAGCAGAGAACAGGAACAGACGAGGCGATTCGCCCCAGTGTCCAGAATTTAGTCGGAGCACCTCCCCTCCCCTGCTACTTACCGAGACGCTATACCGGCCATTCCATTTAGTTTCTACTTGGGATTTAAGCCTCGAAATCGACTTATTCTATAATCGATCGGTGGTAAACTACCATTCCTCGGTGAGGTCAGCTAGGCTGTACTGGAGTACTCAGGCACTGAGCTGTGCTGCACTACATTGCACCACCGGATTGGTTTCTCCGTTGAGCGCCTGCCTGATTTTCCCATTCGCCCTGGCTCCTACACCTTTCCAACAGCAGGGAGCAGCTACATCTTTATTTTAACACGACCGTCTCTTTTATCACCCATTCCCTTCGACATCGTGTTCCTGAATATAGGTTCTTCTTGCATCTTCCCCTGGACCGTTCCTTTCCTGGCCACCACTGGTCTCAGATGTTCTGGAACATCTACACCCCCATCTCAACCAATCCGGCTAAGCACCCCCTCTCTGTGCCCGCTTCAGATCTCCCGATCTCCGGAGCTGAACGCTCAATTCCCATCGAGCGAGCTCCTCGATCTCGACTTTCTCTCAAACGCGGCTCAATAGTCTGGTGCTTTTCTCTGACAGCCAGTGACAAACAGCTCAGCCACACCGGCCTAGTTGTGCCGCTGTAACCCCAGGTCCCACGCCTCAGAGTACAGTCTCAACGGTCTTGCAGGATCAAGATGGACGAACCAAGCCAGGACTTTGGCGACCAAGCCCAGAGCTTTCAAAACAACTTTCCCCTGACAACCGACGATGCCAATATTGATCCATTACTCAACTGCACAACGGGAGCTCAGGTGTCCCCGATTGTTAGCAATCCCATGGACAACCAGCTTCTCATGGGCTCTGACATGTGGAACCCGATGAACAACCCCGTCCACTTCTTCCCTCCCTCCATGCCAGCAATGGCACCAACAGCTTTGAACAACAGTCCAAAAGTGCCTACCGATACGCCTTCAACCCCAGAAACTCCATTCAGTGAGCCCACATCTGGCGGCCCAACACGGCAATCGAGTAAATCGTCTATCCCTTCTGTCGATTTAGTCAACACCGACACCAAACCTCGGCGCAGCAGCAGAGTTACCAAGACACAACGTCAACAGCCACCGGTGGAACCTGTCGCCAAGCCGCGCCAAAGAAGAGCATCCAAGGAGCCATCGTTGAAGGAGGAAGATGAGGGCGAAGATGATGGACTGGATGAGACGGCCAAACGCAGCAAGTTCCTTAAACGTAACAGGATCGCTGCGTCCAAATGTCGTCAAAAGAAGAAGGAGTGGATGAGTCAATTGGAGGAAACCCGGAAAGATTTGGAGGGTGAGAACAACGCCCTGCACAAACAGTACAACGGCCTCGTGGACGAGTTGAGCACCATCAAGAATCAACTCATGCAGCACTCATCTTGCAATGATGCCAACATCGACCAATGGCTTGACAACGAGGCAAGGAAATACGTTCAGCGTATTGCAGCGCAGAGCACACAGCCTCCTCCAGTACCGCCACAAAATAGACCTGGTGAATTTTACAATACGCATCGTCGTAGCTCAAGTGGTAGGCCCGAACCTTGTTCAAGAACGAGTCCCATGACTAACCATCATCTAGTTGCCACCTCTATACCGCGATCGATAGAATCAGAAATCATCTACGACCACGTGCCGGATAACCTTGTTAATTCGAGACATCGAGTGTAATTCGATGTGGTGGATAGCTGACACACCGACGGAGAATGGTGGTTTGAGTTTAGAAGCCAAGCTAGACCCAACTCCACACGGATACAACAGCCTTGCTATTGCGACTTTGAAATTCCTTCGACTCGACAACGGAAGACATCGACATGCCGGACCTTGAGTCAAAGCTGGATGAATGTCCTCAGGACTGCGACGTACACGACGACGAAAAGAAAATTACCGGGCGAGATGGTTCACTGGAAAGATACCCTTACAAAACCTGGTTATGATGCGGCAAGATTATTACGATTGGCCATCCCCATAACAGGGAGAGGTGATATGGCGTTGACTGTGCTGAAAGGAGTTTGGCAAAAGGGGTATGGGCAAGGAGATATTTTATGATTTGATGCTTTCATGATATGATCTGATTTGTGCAGTTGGGATGTATGATTTGCTAATCTGGGCTGACGAGTATCAAGTTCTCGTGGCAGCTGGTTTGATTCTTAGCCCTTGGCCGATAGTTTGGTAGGGCCCCTAGGGATAACCCAAGGAGAGGAATCCAAGGGAATAGCGTCCTGTTACTATGACAGGATGCCTTGAGTGCTTTCAGGGTGGGAGATATGGACATATACCATGACGGAAGGTAGTGTAGCGCAAAAAAAAAGATTCAAACCTGAAGAAGGAAATGATAGCCATTCTGAGCAAATGGTTCGCAGGCAACTAGCTTGTGACCCAAGAGCTCGTGATCGAGATGATCGCTGTCATCGTAAATGTCAGGAACGTTTGCCCACGTGGGAAAGATCTGTATTTTTCAAGGGCAATATCTTGTTAAGGGAAAGGTTGGGGTCTCGGTGTTATCAAAGGTTGAGTCAAGTGGCAATATCGAGCTTTGCCACGAGATTCAGCCTGACTTGAACAGATGTAGTAGTTGATCAACCTGACTCCGCATTTCATGCCAATCAGAGCTATATGTGAATGTCGTCGAGATCGTGGCGAGTGTTGCCACCGGAGAAACGTCCGACTATAGTTGAGGCTTATGATTGGTGGTGATACGTTGAAACAAGACGGCGGCTACCGGTAGGAAATAATGCGGCTGAAGTCAAGTACGGGAATAACGATGATGTTCAAGTCGCTGGTAGGTCACTGGTGATGCTTGAAACAGAATTGAGTTGCACGTAATTTATTTCTCTTAGTACTCTCCCATTTTCTAAATGTACAGTAATATGATACACGCTCATCCATCTCTCTACCTCCTCTTGATCCATCCCCTCGAGTTGGAGATACCTCTGATGTTCTTGGTGTACTTCCAAAGGTGACGGTACTTGGGTCCTTGTCGCTTGGCTTCCCATCCACGAGGCTTGACGGGAGGCTTGAGGCTGTACACACGCGTAGGTCTGAACTCGACATCTGAGCCGGGGATGTTGTGTCGCGCCATGACAGCTGCGGTGTTTTCGTCCCAGACGCTACGGAACATGTTGAACCCGAAGGGTGTGGTGCTAAACTTGTCGCGGAAGGACTTGAGCGAGAATCCATCGCGCTGGCTGTATAGTTCCTTGAGCTTGGCAACGTCGATCTTCTTGCCGGGTTGCTGCTCGAGGAGATAGATGCCGAGACGGTGATATGGGGCACCCTTTTGGGAGAATGCGGGGAGCCACGGTAGAGCAAGCTGATCCTCGCCCTTTATCCTGCTCAGAGGTAGTGATGTCTCGGTAGGGCTAATGGGGATGTTGGCGGCGAGGAAGTGGCAGCGCTTGTTGAAGGTATCGGAGTCAGGGTTGGGGACATCAGAGTCGAGGACGACTACAGAGACGAGTCTCTCGCCCTTGTCGAAGACTTGAACTCGAAGACGGGGTGCGTTCTCGCTGACGACACTGTCGACGATCTGGCCGGGAGGAATCTTGAGCTTGCGGAAGTATAGCTGGACATCGGCGGTAGGTTCGAGCTTGGGGAGGACGTCGGGGACGATGTTGAACTGCTTGATACGTTGGGTGATGAGACGTTGGTCGTAGGAGCGCCACTTGGCCTCGGCGTAATGACGGTAGATAGGCTTGTTCATATCGCCTGGGTGCGTTAGTCAGACCCAGCCCGTCTATTGGGATAACCTACCTGTTCCATCTTCAAAACGCTTCTTGACAATGGGGTCGTTAGCATCTGCAAGGATCTTGAGCCTCTCGACATATTTGTGCAGACTCTTGATTTTAATATCCTTCATCTTCTGTCCCCCCTTGATATCTTCCGGACTCGTAGCTTCTAATCGAGAAATCTTCTCAAGCTCTTTGCTAATCTCCGCCAGCTTCTCTTCACGATCCACAGCCAGAATCTTGCGAGCCTCTTGAAAAGCCTGGTACGGGAGATGCTCAAACGGCAGATCGCCCGTGCTCCGAATGGCCATTCTTCGTCGTCGTGATCCAATTGGCATCTTTCCAGCCTTCATAAGCTGCTGCTCAAACTCGGGGAGCACCGTATTGGGATCGAGGTCTGCTGTGCTGGGCGTGGCAGTCTGAGTCTCGGCTGATC
The DNA here is from genome assembly GCF_000260195.1 of Fusarium odoratissimum NRRL 54006. Lineage (NCBI taxonomy): Eukaryota > Fungi > Ascomycota > Sordariomycetes > Hypocreales > Nectriaceae > Fusarium > Fusarium odoratissimum. The sequence continues at coordinate 563,789 of NW_022158692.1, read as the reverse complement.
GTCGAATTGCGGCAGAGGTGAACGGCCGGGCGACGCTGGGCCGCAGCTGCCGAGCGATTGGCCGCATAACGGCCTGGCAGCGCGACATGATGGGCAGCGGAGCGTAGAGGCCGTAGACGTGGGACGTTGAAAGTGACGCTGATGATATCTCGAGATATTGAAAAATGCTCTGGGGATGGTTTGCAGGCCTTGCCCCACTAAAAACTCGGGGATCGGAGGATGTTGCCGATCCACTTTTCTGCAGTATCGCATCACGGTTTTCGAAGCCTCAACACCAGATTCAGCGAACTACTGTCCCTGATCACAGCAGAATCTCCCTATCGACGGCGGTCAGGGAATTGATATCATGGCTGGCAAGGGAATTGGGTGCCTGGCTGAGGCCATGGGTGCCCTGCGGGTGTCTGCCAAGGTATGTGAAGAGACTGCAAATCGCTTCAATGCTAACAGATGAAGCCGGCGACACTCAACAAGGCCTTCACAAGGTCAATGGCTACAGAAGTCTCTCCGAAGCAAACTGCAGAGAATAAATCTCCGAATACCCCCCAAGGCATTCTCGAATCATGGAAGCCCAGTACGACACCCGTCCACCGTCAATAAACTCACTGACCATTGCAGTCACAACCGTTCCCGTCACAGTCCACGCCTTTCCCTCGTTGGAACCGACTTCTCTCGAACGATGGGACGTCAACCACCTTTACCTCCCTCTCCGCCGCGATCTTCTCCATCTCGCCGTCGTCTACGAAGGTGACAACACCCGCCAAGGAACCGCCTCTTCCAAAACCCGTTACGATGTCCACGGCTCCCACCGAAAGATGCGTCCTCAAAAGGGAACTGGTCGAGCTCGTATGGGAACCAAGCAAAGTCCCGTGAACCGCGGTGGTGGAAAGACATTCGGACCTCATCCCCGCGACTTCGGCACCAGCCTTACCCGAAAGGTGTACGACAAGGCATGGCGCACAGCTCTGAGCTACCGTTACCGAAAAGGCGATCTCATCGTGTGTGAGGATGGTATGGATCTTGTGTTGCCGACTGATTACGAGCTCGTTGCTGGAAAGTATCTCAAGGATGGACTGAAGGAGGCGTATCTCAAGCGATACATGACTGGAGTGCTGGGTAACCTTGATCTGGGCCGTGCTAGCGGTCGAACTCTTTTCGTCACTGGAAACCGACGTGAAGCTCTCTTCGGCGCCATGGAGCAGCTCCCTTGGGAGGGTAGAGCACTCGATCTAGAGGATGTCGATGTCAAGGACCTTTTGGAGACAGGCAAGGTGGTTTTGGAACGAAGTGTGCTCAAAGAGATGATCAAGAAGCACCAGAGCGACTTGGTGAGCAGAGTTGTTATGCAAGGCCTGGTCAAGGGAGGGCCCAAGCTAGGGACACCAGTGATTAGGGCATGAGCGTGTAAACTATCTGTATTATTTTGTATACAACCAACTGTCGCAATCCTCAGTGAATATTCTTATGAAAGCTAATCTTGTCAAGTTATAATATCGTTGCTTGGGTATCGTTAGATTTGGTCATCTATGAGTACACTATCATACACTGCAGTATTACAAGGCTCCGCCCACAAGCGAAACAATCCACATGGCAACTCTGACTTTGAGTCCAACTCTTCGTTCAGTGCGAGCAAAGTCATCTCGCGTTGCCTTGGTAGCATGTTCCTGCAACCATAGCTGCTCCTCTCCAAGTCTCCCCTTCAGTCCTTCATCGCGGGTTACGATCAGAGCACCAGCTTCAAGATCATGAGAGTAGCTTCGTTTGGTATAGTTGGAACTTCCAATAATACTCATAGCGGGGTTCTTGTCACCTGGCATCGTCACCCAGAGTCCCTTGGCGTGATATGTCCATCCACCAGGCTGACCAACGACGCCATAACGCCATTCCTTCAAGGTGATATCGTTGTCACGGCCTTCGTGATGTACGCGATGAACGAAACGGCGGGCGAGGAGAGTGTAGGCATCAGGGAGGAGACCCGAGACGCCTTTCGACTTGTAGAAACCGTTTGCTTCAGGAGAAGCTGTAATGACGGTGTTGGAGGTAGAGGCAGTATTGAGGAGGAGTTTAGTCAGAGAGGGAGCGGGGTTGAAGTAACCTGCTGTAAAGGTCCACGAAGACTCGCGGTATGCGGGGAGGGCGAGAGTCTTGAGGATGTGTGTGATGACGGGGAGTTCAGTTGAGGTGTCGGGTTTCATGACCTGGGACATCTGCCCAAGCATGTAAACTCTTGTATCAGAAATGTCATTCTCAGGCTTTGACGTCGGATGTAACAGAGTCTGGAGCGTCGATGTAGTGCTCTTGATGAAAGACTGGGGCTTCTCTAGCGGTGAGGGGGCAGAGTTGTTCTCTGGCCACGAGAGTGTGAAGCCCGCTGGTTCAGTTGAAGGTTGAACCAAGAAGCTGAAGGATGTAACCCCTGAATGGATCTTCCAAAAGTGATCAGTCACCTCCTTTGAGGCAAAAAGATGATATCTATCTTGACGGTTGGTAAAGTAGTCAGTTGACAAGTTTGCCCTGAAAAGTCAGTATTTCTCATCACGGAGACCTTCTAGACATACCCAGACATGATGATCTCATCGTCAACTCCATAAAGCTTCATATGCTGAAGTCCCCAACCCTCATTTATCCTCTTGGGGATATACTGTTTCCTCAATCCAGTGAGGTTCGGCGTGTGGTACATTCGAATTTCCACACGGTCTGCTCCAAACTCTTCGACCAGGGGTGCAAGTAACGATGCACTTGATGGATTAGGCGCCTCTCTCGTTCCGCGTAGCGCATCTGTAAGAATACTCAATTTCACATCCGGATTCTTCCTCAACGCCTCCTGCAACGTTTCGATAAGTTCCTTTTCCGATTTTCCAATGTACAGCGTCGATAAGAAGATCCGTCTTTGTGCTTTTCGTATCCGATCCTAAACCAATCAGCCCTGTCATTTCCGTATCGGCGGAAGTCCAACCTTGAGCGTCTCGTAAAACTCTGCTGGTGTACGAATAATCTGAATCTGTTCCCCTCGAACATCGAAACTCGGTGCCAGTCGATCCAATTCAGTAACGAAAGGAGCCAAAGCCCCAACGCTATTCACACTTGGAGGAGTATTCCCAGCTGGCATCGCATATTGTCTGGTCTGGACTCGTGCGCTGGGAACACTGGGCTTGAAACTTGCGGCACGCAGCCTCGTAGTGCATCGCGCACAGCTCCGAGTGAGCATCTCGAATCGTCTAAAGCTCAATTGAAGCTCGTTCTATTAAAATTGCTTGTATCCGTAAATCGCTAGAATTTCTGGTTGAGCTTCAAGGTACGTACCCATGCCGTCACAAACCCAATCTGCCGAGGTTGATCCGCGGTAATCTTCAAACCTCCCATCATTGACGAGCTATCAACAACCATCCCGCTGAGGTCAATTGTCGCTCAACCGCCATCATGTCGACAATCTCACGAACATTGTCCAACCTGCGAAAGGTTGGAATCAAGGTATGTCTGCCATCAACCGTCAACGAGCCAATGCTAACTCGAGCAGGACTACTTTGTCCAGATGCTGGTATGTACCTGACCGAACGATCCTCGACTCTGGCTAACGATGCCTGTTTCTCACGAGTAGTACATCGGTACGCTCCCTCTGTTATCCGCCCAATCGTCCACTGACATCCGCAGGTGACACCAAGGCTGGTCGTCTGATTGGCACCGATCGCGCCGGCAACAAGTTCTTCGAGAACAACGAGGAACTCCCCCTCCGAACACGCTGGGTCGAGTACGCCAAGCACGATTACGACGCCGCTCACATTGAGCCCGGATGGCACGCCTGGATCAGCTACAGCGTCGACAAGCCTCCTACCGAGGATCCTCTACTACAAGTTGGTGTCCGAGCCTTTGAGCCGTCACGCGCCATCCCCAACTTTACCCAGACCCGTGGCGCTTTCAAGACTTACAACACGTATGTTACGCATTTCGTAGGAGGCAAAATTCTGACCGTTTTAGTTCCAAGTCCAAGATCTCAGCATGGGAGCCTGTGGCGGCGCCTCGGGCATGAGGATGAGTGGTCAAGTGTACATAAATTTGCGTAGAGGTTCAATCGAGAAACCCAAGGGCATTGAATTCAGATGAGCTGCTATTTCTACAGCTGAACATGGTATAAGATCTAGAAAATGTGCACTCTATGTATGGTCTTTCAGATTCTTCTCTTATACGAACTACATAGGAAATCCTCACGATCTACGACTTTGCTTCGATTGCAGATTTGATAGCTAAAATGTCAGCTGAGTTTGGAAACTGGACGCATTACTAACCTTCACACGTCACTCTAGCATCTCCAAACAACATCTTTGCGTTGGGCATGTAAAACATGGGGTTTGGAACATCAGCTGCTCCTGTTAGCCGCATTCGGATAGGGGACGGGCGACTTACCATAACCACTGGCCATGCCTCTCTTCATGACGACAACCTGCTTGGCTTTCCAGGCATGCAGCACAGGCATACCCTCAATAGAGCTGCCCTTTTCCAGAGCAATAGGGTTGACGGTATCGTTGGCGCCGATGACGACGGCCAGGTCAGTCTCGGGAAAGTCGTCGTTGATCTCGTCCATTTCCAGGACGATGTCATATGGCACACTGGCTTCAGCGAGAAGAACGTTGCACTGACCAGGCATGCGGCCTGCGACAGGGTGAATAGCGAAACGGACAGTGATACCCTTGGATCGAAGAGTCTGAACAATGTCTGAGATGGCGTATTGAGCCTTTGCAACAGCCATACCGTATCCAACAATGAGAATGACCTTTTCAGAGTTGAGAAGTGCATCAGCAAGGTCATCTACAGAAGTCTGGGTAACTTCTCCCTGAGGTTTAAACTCTTGTACAGCAGTTGGCGTGCCCAGACCTCCAAAGAGAACGTTTGTCAGTGATCTGTTCATGGCGACGCACATGATGTACGATAGAATTGAACCGGATACACCGATCAAGGCTCCAACAGTGGTAAGAAGGGGGTTCTCAAGCATGAAACCCTCGGCGACAAGAGCAAAGCCACTGTATGCGTTCAAAACAGTGATGACGACGGGCATGTCAGCACCTCCAATGGCAGATGTGGTGGTGTATCCCTTGATGAAGCTCAAAACAGTACTTCCAGCAAGTGCTCCCGCTGCAATCAAGGGGCTTCCTGGGGCCATTGTGATGAAAGCTCCCATGGTGGCTGCGTTGCTTGCGAGTAATCCTGAGTTGATGATATGTCGTCCAGGCAGGATCTTTGGCTTAGACGTCATCTTGCCGGCGAGCTTGAGGAACGCGACGATGGATCCGGTAAACGTGATGCCACCGATAACGACACCAAGGTAGGCTGTAACGAGGTGGAGAGTTGACGGATCCATCACGTCTGCCATGACACTACCGATACTGGTCAAGACGGCAGCAAGACCAACCACAGAGTGAAGAGCGGCGACAGTCTGAGGGAGATCGGTAGGAGTGATTCGCTTTCCAATGAGCATACCAGCGATGGTACCGAGTGCGGCAAGACCACCAAACTGAGTGAGGACTTCAGGGGTAAAGCCAGCAGCGAGCAAACTGGCCAACACACCTGTACCGACACCAAGAATACCAAGAGCATTACCCATGCGAGCAGTGGCTTGGGAAGCAAGACTGGAGATGGAACCAATGCAGAGAACAGAGCTGACAAGATAACCGGCTTGAACAAGACCAGCAGCACCAGTTGATGCAGCAGCCACGAATCCACCACCACAAACAACAGCAGGAATTGCATAGAGCCAGGGGTACTCGGGGGGGTCGGTAGGTCCTATTCCTGTTAGCTGGGTCGAGTTAAAGATCGGACAACTCACGCTTGAACATATCCAGCATACGCTTGGTGATTACGAAACCACCTCCAACATTGACGAAAGCCAGCAAAACACTCAGGGCACCAAAAGCTTGAGGAATAGTCTCGGGCAGAAATCCACCTCCAAGAATGAATAAACCACCAATACCGACCATACCGGAAATAGCGTTGGTGACACTCATCAGAGGAGAGTGAAGCGCAGGAGCAACACCCCAGACAGCACGATATCCAATAAGACTAGCCAGAGCAAATGTAAAAGCGTTCGACATGAGAAGAGGGCTGGTCCATTTTCCAAGAGCCAAGATACTACCCATACCAGCGGTGACACCAGCAACTTCACGAGTCTTCTTTTGCCAGGGAGTCAGAGCTACAGGTTCAGGGGTCACTTCGGCTGTCTCGGCCTTTACGGGTGGAGGAGGAGGTGCTGCGCGAGGGGCGGGTGGCAGAATATCTCCTTCTTGGGTAACGATTGCACCTCGGACGACTTCATCTGATAGATCAATGCCGAAAGCCTTGGGTTCAGGGGCCATTGAGAGCAGGAACTTGGTGATGTTGTTGGAGTAGAGAGTCGAGGACTGAGTTGGCAGACGAGAGGGAAGATCAGTGTATCCTAAAATGTCAGTAGATTCCCCAAGCAAGGGGAGTGTGCATACCAATAATCTTGACATCGTTGTAAACGGCCAATTCACCCTTCTTGGTAGCTTCACAGTTGCCTCCAGCTTCAGCAGCCAGATCGACAATGACACTTCCAGGTTTCATAACATCGAGGATATCGTTCTTGAGCAGTTTCGGGGCAGGCTTTCCAGGGATCAATGCAGTGGTGATGATGATGTCGACTTCCTGGGCTTGGTCTTTAAACAGCTTCATTTCAGCTTCGATAAATTCCTTGCTCATTTCCTTAGCGTATCCACCAGCTCCAGATCCATCCTCCTGGAGTTCGACTTCGATGAATTCGGCTCCAAGAGATTGAACCTGTTCGCGAGCAGCAGATCGAGTATCGAAACCACGGACAATGGCACCCATACGACGAGCAGTAGCAATAGTACTCAAGCCAGCAACGCCAGCACCAATAACCAAAACCTTGCAGGGAGGAATCTTTCCAGCAGCAGTGACTTGACCAGTGAGGAATCTGCCAAAGACATTGGACGCTTCGAGAACAGCCTTGTAACCGGCAATGTTGGCCATACTGCTGAGGGCATCAAAGACCTGAGCTCGAGAGATACGGGGAATCATGTCCATGGCGAAACTGGTAGCTTTTCTAGCGGCAATCTTTTCGACGAGTTCTTTGTTCTGAGCGGGCTGGAGGAATGAAATGATGGTTTGGCCTTCTTTCATGGACTCAACCTCTTCAAGACCAGGACCACGAACTTTGAGAACAATGTCTGAGTTGGACCAGACTTCCTTGGGACCATTGACAAGAGTTACGCCGGCCTTTTCATAGGCGGCATCGAGGAAATCAGCAGATGTACCAGCACCACGTTCAACAAGAACCTGCTTGAAGCCCTTTTTCTTAAGGAGTGCAACATTGGCAGGCGTAAGAGCTACACGGCGCTCTCCAGGGAAGATCTCGGTTGGAACACCAACGACAAGATGATCATAGGGAGTTGTCTTGGGAAGGACCACGGTGGAATATTTGCGAGGAGGCGCAGAAGCATGGCGGATCAATGCGAGGGGCTTGGAGACGTCTGCGACAAGAGCATGCTGTCGAGGCGAAGCTCTCAAGGTGCTGTGCCATTGCTTGCGACGAGAGAGGACATCTGAAGTTTATTAGCTATGAGCTTCAATGGCAGACAAAACCTACCTTGAACTCGATACCCTTTCAATTGCTTCTGTAGAAAGAAGGACGAGGCGCACAGCTCGGAAGCTGACGCTGGAACCGCGGACGAGGCCAGCGGGCGAAGCATTTGGGTTGCCATGATTAAAGAATCATGAGAGCGATTGCGAGACCGGAACGAGTGGATCGCTTAGCTCCGTCACCTCAAGTGCCGAACTCTTGAGGCCTGTGTATCCAAAAAGCGACAAAACAGTCAAACGTGAGGAATTCCAAAAGAGAGGGAATAAAAACAAGACAAAACAATCGAGGGGTTGCGTTATTGTCTCTGTGTCATGTGTTAGGTTGTCGGGTACCCCCCGTTCCTCCAGCTCCCGCAGCCCACCACTGGAGCTTCCTTGGACCCTACAGTTTCTCCCGGGGTTCTATTAGCCGCCCCGGGAAGAGGGGCTTGGTCCACTGCTGCCGCTAAAACCTGGGGGAGGGGCCGCAGCTGCGGAGAAGCATCAAACGATGCAGGGTATCATCGAATCATAGACTATTTACCAGCGGGAGCTTCGGGAGAATTTAAGTAGCGACATGTTGTGCATCCAGTCAGATGAGTTTGTGGCTACGGACCTGCCTGATGAGTCTTGCCGAGACGCTTGGCTCCAAATCCAGATGGTCTCCCCTCCTCGGACGTTGAAATCCGGGCGTGAAACGGTCAAAGATGGGCCGAGATCATGATGTATGATGTATTTGACGTGGGGTACGTTTCATGCGGCTTATCCATCGGCAGGCTGGTCTGTTGGTAGTACCAGGAAGAGAAGAACCCATTGTCATTTGCTGTGAACCGGGTGATCTCAAGATGCTTGGTGTACTTGCATACAGGACTCGGTCTATACAGCTGCACCAGGCCCTTGAAGAAACCCCTCTTGTGAGCGTGCGTTCAGAATCTTGAGTCCAGTTACGCTCATGAGGTCTTCTCGCTCAAGAGCGCGTCCTCGTAAATGTCGACTAAAGCCGATCAAGGCCAACTCATCGTCAACAAAACTCAGCCCAGTCCATACTTTTTCAGTCGTTTTCTCTCTGATGTAGCCATTTTGTATTATAGGAGACAATTTGACTCGCGGCTTGAAACTTATTGTAGCTCATCCAAAGCTATACACGTTACGCAGATCACAGTATCAGAGCTGGCTGATAAGAGCATTGAGCAACGAGAAGCATCCGGTGTACGAACACAAATTCTTTCTAGGATGGTTAAACTTAAGTTGCGCACCTCTTCTCAGTCTCCAAACAAAGATCTAGCGCTAAATGCGTGACTTCAGTGACGGATGGTCACGAATACCCTGAAGGTCTACAAACTGCAGAGATGCAAATATTGCATGACTTGACTGAAGAAACGTGCTTGATTACTGCTTGATTACTGCCTGTATACAGCTGTCCTGTGAAGCATAGCAAGAATTCTAAGGATGTATGGATTTTCAGAGAGACCCAGGGTAGCACTTCACATGTACCTTGCCAAAGAGAGGCACATCCCGATTAAGATCGCTTAGATTCCCGATGGATTTAAATCAGAAACATTTTTAAGCAACAACTACATTCGATAGGATCCGTCAAAGGGAGCCTGCCCACCCGATTACTGTTTTGAATGGTAATATGGTGAGAACTGAGATGAACGTTTTCACTGAGAGCACTATGACGGTTCACGCCTAATAAGGGTATCAAGACCAAGAGAGTAATACATATATCCTTATTTATTATATCAGTTTGTATAATATTATACCTTTAATCTCAGCTTAATCTTGTTCTGTATTGAGCCTGAGAATGGTGTTGAGATGAAGGCTCATCACATCCACAATGCTGTAGAAAATGAGCCAAAAAGAGTTGCACCTTTTGCTCTGAAGATTTATTCAACGTAGGAAAAGTTACTTATTTCTCACATCCGCTGCTTCACTTTTGCTCGAGTCGTTGCAATGTATCACATTCATTAGAACCAGGAGATGGTATTGATGAAAGACTTAAAGCCATATTTTTCTCATCTCATCATAAGTGAATGAATACCTGGTTGCATGGGTCAACATCTGATAACGATTCGCCAAGTTGCTGCCCATATTTCCCCATTAAGCCTAACGTTGGTGTAATGGTGTGGACCTCAACACCAAAAATGGTCATGTAATTTAATCACGAGAGCCTCTTCCACATGACCATAATAATCACCCAACTCATAATAAGACTTTAACAGCAGTTTTCTTCTCATCATCACTAATCCAACACAAACGATCAACATGCCTCGGAAAGCTCCTATTCACCACTTCTCATATCGCTCCCTAATCATCCCCCCAATCCTCCTAGCCGCAGCAACCATCGTCACTCTCTTCCTCCACTCAGATGTCAACTTTGCTCTTCTCTGGTCCCAATGCCACTCTCACGCCCGCCTTCCTGGTGTTAGTCGCATTCCAGGTCTCGGCACACCTCTATGCTATCTGATCAGCTTCTTCCGCGCCGCGCTTCACTCATTGCGCAGCCGCGCTGTTATGGGCGTTGTGTTGGCCTTTATCGGCGGTCTCTTGACAGTGAGCACCGTTGAATCAGCGCGTATCTGCAATGCGCCGAATGTTCTCATCGCGTATCCTACTGGTCCATGGTTGGTGTTTGATCTTGTGGGTGGTGCTGTCGTCTGGGAGCTTGTTATTATTCCTGCGTTTCTGCATCGCGCGAGAAGTGTTTTGAATGCACAGAGGAGAGATGAGGGTGGCGATGCGCATCAGATCTTTACGAGTCGTCATCTTCCTGATAGTGAACTCGTGGCTATTCCTATCAGTGTAGCGCTTGGTTACTTTCTTCCGTCTTTTCTTATGCTGTTCTATACAACTCCCGAGACGATCGGCATCTGGCTCTTCTTCCCGATCTATGTCGAAATCATTCGCCAGATTATTCGTCACACTATCGCTGCTCTGAGGAGAGTTGACCCAACACTCGTCCATCTCGCATCCAATCGGTGGTCTCTGTTGTTTGTTTACATACTGCCCTTGATCTGCTCGGTTCTGGCTCATGTTTCTTTCATCTGGAGCTTGACTCGACCCGACGACCGCAAAGAAATGACGAGATCAATCATTGTCTTTATTGAAGTCAACGCCCAGTTCATCTTCTGGACCGTTCTGTACTGGATGTTGGTGGAGGTTGGGTGGCGCGTTCCTTTGACAACAATCATCACTTCCATTGTAGTTGGACCTGGCGCTGGAACGTGCGTTGGGTGGATATACCGAGAGAAGCTCATTCATCACGACAACGAGGAAGACAATGGAGAGGATGCTCAAACAGCAGATGAGGAGACGCCTTTGTTGCAATGATTTGATACCCTGACGTTACTTTTATAGCCCTAATTCCTATAGACATGCTTCATGACTGATCAATAGACTCGAGTATCTTTACAGCTTGCAAGACTGTCATGTACAGGTCCAGACCTTTCTTATGGTACAGATATGATACAGATTAACCCACTCACCATGCTCAATCCTGTAGTCTTGACAATATCCTCTCTCTGATAACCTGTGATGCCACTACTGCTCCATGCTGTAATGTGATGGCACCAATGATGGCCATGATGGCACCGTTGAGCACGACATCGGCACCTGAAGCTCGGAGCTTTTGCACCTACTGCACGTTAGTCGAGTTACCGCGGACAGCAGATGTATGTACCTGTTTGGGCTTCCACCGCACAACATCGATCAATCCCACTTCAGCTGCCAAGCCAGATAGTCTCTCCTTGCCGACAACGTCCTTGGGTCCTTTGATGGAGAGATTGTCTACCGATTGCAAATTTGGATGCACGAATGGCTGGCGGTCAAATCCGTCGTCGAAATTCGGTGTTCCCATTGGACTTTGGGCAACAATTGTCTTTGTCGTCTCCATGACAAGAGTCATTCGTCCTGGTAGAGTCAGCATAGACCAACATTCATCCCTCGTCCCACCCACCTAGAAGCGCCAATCGGTCGTTGAATCCTCTTCGTCCCTGATCAAAGCTCTTGTGCGTAACAGCCAACCACTTGAGCTCCTCGGGCAGAAGTTTGCTGCCTCCAGGACCCAGTAGGCGCTCGTACACCTCGTCCAGCTTCTTGGGATCGTTGTTGACAGTCCAGACCTTGTTCTGAGGATTCTTTGCCCAGTCGAGTTGCAGAGGCGCCTTCATAGCGGCAGGCGTCTGGCTCCATCGTGGCACGACACCAGAGGAAGACGGTGTCTTGGTCCTGAAGGATTCGGGTGTCGAGTCGGTAGCGTAGGTGCGCACGCAAGGCATGAGGGTGCGGGCGGCATGCCTACTCCGCCAGAGGCCGGAACGGCAGGGTTGGAGGGCCATGGTGATGAATTGGGACGAGCCGGGCTGGGGGTCAAGGCTCGAATTGCATCTGATGTTCACTATCGAGATGGGGCTAAATGTGAAGCTTGGCCGCGAACATTTTCTCGAGGTCACGTGAAGGAAAGTGACACCGCTGTGACCCCACCTTTATCAACACCAAGTTTACGCCAAGATGGATGATCTGGAGCTTCACTTTTTTCCGCTAGGAACATCAGGCTACACGCCATTTTATCTCTTGTCAAAAATACGATTAAGATAGAAATGAACAAGCCAATAATCTAAAGCAAATGACTTTCTACATACAATCAGGTACCCAGAGGAATACAGGCTCAGATCGAAAATTCCCGCCCAAATCAGATTTCCAGTGCGGGAGCTCCTCTGTACTTACTCCTCGTCCTCGATCTTCGTCTCATCCTCATCCTCCTTACCGCCCTCTTTATCCTTGATCATCTTCACCTCCTCTTCTCCGTCCCCCTCCGTCTCAGTCACCTCGTCCTGGTCAAAGCCGTCACGGTATCCAACACACACTCGCATAGGAAATGCGACAGTCGCAACGTGGTAATCATATCCATCTTGATCCCCATAAAACACCAGCATAGGCGACACAACCAGATCGACAGGCCGACCATCGTATGTAGCATCGTCGTCGCCGCCAGCTGATTGCATCACGTTTCCAGCGTGGAATCCCTCGACTCTGGCTGAAAATGGAAATCCATATGCCTCCTTGGTCTTGGGGTCATGAAAGACATTTCGAAGAGTCTGGCGACCGCAGTCGAACTTCAACTCGAAATTGACAACCGTTTCTGTGAGAAGTGAGAGCATCTTTTTACAGAAGGGGTCAGGATTCTCAGGGAAGTATTGGCCAAGCGCTTTCTCCAGGATCTTGACCACGCATCCCGGCTCAATCCTCTTTTCAAATTGGCCCACTTCTTCAATGGAGTAATAGAGCTCGATTGTTGTGTATCGCCAGTTGGGATACTGGAAACTCCGTGTTTCCTCGTCGTAACAGAAGTTTTTCTCTATGGTCAAGGTCAGTCCCACGAATTAAAGGACTTTTTTTTCATCTCTTTTTTTTTCATCTTACCTCGTAAGATGCGCTCCATCGTGGCTTGAGCTTCCCAATACGGCGACGTCCACTCAATGTCCTGACTCTTTCTAGACAAAAAGTTCTCATCAATGATCTCCCAGATCCAACGTGCAAACATAAACTGACGTATGAGAGGTGTCTCAAAGAGCTGTTGGGCATGAGGCGAATATCCAATGAACTTTTGCTGAGTGGCCTCGTCAAGACTATCCCAGGGAAGATCCTTGAAACCAGCTACCTCTGAGATCTTCATAATGCGACTATGAAGCTGGTCCCATATCTTGAAAAGGTAACCTTGTTGGTACCCTAAACCAACCTGCAACTGAAGAGCCCGCCGGAAGTCTTCAAGACCCTCATCCATGTTCTTGAATTGACTCTTAGCTAATTCAGCGCTGGCCTGTCCTTCCTTTTGCTGTGCTTCTTTCCACACTGCTTCTTCTTCGCCCAGCTGTTGTTCCGATGCACGGTTCGGCGATGCATCTTTTGGCGATGGATTATCCAGCGATGCCTTCGAAAACGTCAGTTCAGAACCGAATATAGACGGCTTTAAAGTGGCTACTCACTCTGCCGATCCCTGGGTCCGAAGGTCCTTCCATGGCGCTCCCTCGCGTCTTTTTGTTCTTCCCTGGAACCACCTTTTCCTGATCTTTTGACGTTCTTGCGATCTTGGTGACTTTGTCTTGGTCAGGTTGATTGCAAGACTCCAGTCGCTTGGATCTTCGAAGGCCAGCCATGTTCTGAGAAGAAAGAAAGACGCGATCGCCGCTGTGTGAGAAATTTGGGGGAAAGGAGGATTGTTTCGAAAGCTACCGATTTCGAAAGTGCGAGCGGCCTTTCACGTTATGTACTCATCCTTGTCTAAAGTCGATTGCCTTCCGGGGGGGAAAATACAACCTGCTGACTTACACCAAAATCCAGTCTCTTGTTTCCTACCCCCCATCCCCGTAACACATGACCACAGGAGTACAGAACCAAGCACCACAGACTGCCAGATAAAGGAGTGAGTTTCTATGTATGACAAGCGGCCGTGTGGCTGGACAAACAACGCCTCTGCTGGGATAGTTTCCGCTCTGTTGATCGTCTGCTGCATGGACAAGAGGCAACCCGAGACTAGCATCATCTGCATTAGAGAGGTGAGTAACAAGCTTGTCGATGAATCATGCACCTTTCATTTTTTTCTTTTATTGTACTAGGAGGGGGTGATGAAACTTGTTTCTTCATTGGTGGCATCTTGGACAAAGAAACGCCAAATCTCTATTCACACAGCCCGTGCCTCCCGCATGATGGCCTTTTCCCTTCGCAATATCGCAGATGCCGTCTCTCATTGGCTTGATTGTCTTGTTTTGAACGTGTAGCTCAGGACATGTAACTGAGCTAATGTAGCTTCCAGCCATGAGGCGGGTATCCAAGCAAGTCTCCGTTAAGGATGCCCTGATGAGTGGCTGTTTTGGAATACACTGACCAGCACAGTATCCCTTTCCCCCTCTGCCTTGTTCCACAACTGAAATATTGGGATTGACCGACATTTCATTCTATTGATGCCTTGTAATGACCCCTCAGATGCGTGATGAGTCGTATCGTTACCTATCATATCCTCACTGGCCTGCCGTGCATGGCAGGGCAAAAGGTCTAAGTTGTGATGCATCGGATAAGTCATACATGGGCTGCACTGCCTGCAAGGTTTCTGTTCCGGGGTACTCATAATACCAGCGCAGCTTAAGCTCCCTCATCTCCTGTCCGTCAGACGCTGAAACTTTCCATCTGACTTTCCTTCAACCTGTATCGATTGAAGGGTCAAAGAGATATGGCTACTTCAGAGAACTCATCCCAATCCGGGAGCAGAACCCGTGTCATTGTCGGATTAGATATTGGAACCACGTAAGTCATACAACACAACTCTTGATACTCACTTTGCTCACTCAACTCTGTAGGTTTTCTGGAATTTCGTATGCGGTATTGACGCAAAACCCGGATCGACCGACATCCTTCTGGTGGGAAGTTGACGGCAAAAAGTCGCAGAAAATCCCAACCAAAATCGAGGTCTCTGAAATCCCTATCGAATGGTTTAAGCTTAGCCTGCTGCATCGTGATGATCTACCATCGGATGTACGAAACTCACCCAAGTTTATTAAATTAAACAATACCCGGGAAGCTATGAATATCACAGCCGTCAATGCTACAGCGGATTACATTAGCAAGATCTGGAATGTCTTCCGTGACAAGCTTCAAAAAAGAATCCCCGACCCTTATATCCAGATAACAGTCACTGTTCCTGTGGTTTGGCCTAGAAATGCTCGTCAAAAGATGAATGAGGCCCTCCATGAAGCACGTATCCTCAATGAGAATGTGGTACTGGCTCCCAAATTCCTTGCTGAGCCAGAGGCTGCGGCTCTGGCATTCTTTTCTGCGGCATACTACCTACAAGAGACACAAGCAAGAACGACTTTCTATAATCTTGGTCATCTGTTTATGCTTAACACGCCCCTAGATCTCCAAACTTCAACCTGGACATGTTGCCATCGTTTGCGACTGTGGCGGCGGTACCGTTGTAAGTTTTCCGTCACCCTACCTAAGCTTCCTTGTTTGGTGCTCATCCCCCCTCAAGGACACGGGCGCCTATGAAATATGCTCCGTTCGCCCCTTCCGTGTCAAAGAGGTGCTTCCTGGCCAATGTATCCTTGCCGGAGCTTGCATTCTCGACGATGCATTCTTGCAACTTCTAAAGGACAAGGTCGAGACGATGACCTCTCCCCGGGCATTCCAGGCCTTGACAGAAAAGGATCTTCACGGCATAGTCTACAACCACTGGGAGCTTGATATAAAGGGGTGCTTTAATGACAACTTCCCTACCAAGCATATTTACCTGCCTATCAAGTGGGCTGCGAGCCGCCACAAAAGAATGCCCGTTGGCCAAGGAGACGATATCACATTCACCCAGTAAGTGACTGAGACTCGTGTAGTGTCTTATGAGCTGCAACGGATATACATCATGCTAACAGTAAATTCAGTGGTGATCTTGCTTCGATCTTTAACCCCATTGTGGGAAAGATCACAAGCCTGATCGAGATGGAGATGCAGAAAATCTCCAGCTCGCTTTCGAAGGACGTGTCGGTGAGTGAAATGCCTGCAAAGCCCGTATTGAGCACCGCCCACTAACATGAAGATCACCAGCACCTCATCGTGGCTGGAGGTTTCGGCCAGAATGGCTACCTGCGACAGAAAATTGTGCAGACAGTGAACAGAGTTTCTCCCACCACCAACATCCTCGACTATCCAGGCGGACAAGGGTAACTCTCCCACCCTTCCTTACACTCAGATAACTGACCGTGCCATGAAGCTGGAATGCTGTGTTTTGGGGAGCCGTTATCCAGGCTCTCAAAGCACAGGCGATTCAGCAACCGGTCCTAATAACCTCCAGAATCGTCAGAGCTAGCTGGGGAGTGCGTGCTAGCCACGGGAACTCAATATTCTGGCTCGTCCATGAAGTTAGTTTTTCTTTCAGGTTCATACTATTAATATCTCACTGACAATCCCCCAAACAGAATGAATCCCTTGACACCACCAGCCCTAATCTACGACCTATACCCGTAGAAGCTCTCTCGGCCGAGGATCCCGCCAGCGGTGACATTTTCAGTATTCGTGTCTGCCGCACACAGCAGAATGCAGGCCAATACCATCAAGATGTCTGTCGACTCAGCTGGAAGACCGTTGATGTTGGGTTAAAGTCCGACATGAATGCTGATCTGAAAGCCCCTTTGCAGATCGAATTTATATGGGACGGGGCAGAGATGGGATTCTCGCTGATTTATGGTGGTGTTCAGCAGAGCTCGGTGAAGGTCGAGCACAGTTGGGAATTTTGAGCAGCGGTTGCCTTTCGTTAAACCTAGACCCTATGCCTAGGGTTTGTCAACACAATTGGTCGTAGTGGAAGCAGATCTTGGTATAAATACCGAGGCTTATCTGGTCATGTCTTTCATTCGGTCTAGGTAGTTTTGGAGATTGTCAATACAGGAGCGAGGTTGAAGAATGTGTATATTCATGGATGTGCCCTAGTGATGAGACGTACCAGTCCAACAATTGACAGATCAACCTTTGCCCTCAGAACATCACTGATGCCGTCTCTCATCGGTTAATGGTCCTATTTTGAACCTTGTGGCTAGGAAATGGCAGATTGTACGTAGCTCACCCAAGTTCATCAAAGGAAGGAAGGACCGGGGATGCGGGGATCACAGTTCCCAAACCTACTGCGGTATACATTCCCAAACTGTGGCTGCCTTGAGTAGAATTCTTTTCATCTTCAAAAGAAAATTTCCAATACTTGTATTCAGCCTACGGTGCAATTCCTGTTGTTTGGGCTATATATGTTTGCCAACTGATGCTTGAGGCCATTCCTGAAGCACCTACCTAGGGAGGAGACCAGGTGGGCTTTCACGAGAGAAGCCAGTTAACACAGTAGCTTTCCGAACCAATTAATTGGCATGCCCTGCAGAACTTCCATTTATCAACAATCAACTTTACGCCTGACCAAGGAGGAGTCTAGTGGGAGGCGGCGGCAAAGCCTTGGGAGCTTTTGCTGACCTTGAAGCTAGCGTCGACTTGGGAGCTTCTTGAGTCAGAGGTAGTCGAGCAGCCTTGGGGGCATCGGAAACACGCGGCGCAAGAGCAGTAGCCAGAGCCCTAGCGATTATAGGTACCAGTGCAATAACTGGCAGAGGTGCCGACAGTGGGATAGGAGCAGCATAGGGTCCAGGAGCAATGCCAGGTACACCCCGAGCTACAGAAATCGGCACGAGGATAGGGGTAGGGGCGACGACGGGAGGAGATGCCACCGCTGGGGTCTTTGCAATTCGAGGAGTCTTTGCAGTCGACGGGATAATAGTGTTGCCCACCAAAGATCGAACACTTGGAATAAGCGCGACCTTAGGAGTCGATCGAACTTTGGGCACACGACCTACACTCGGTGTCGTTCTGACAAGGGGAGCATTGACGACAGTCGGAGTAACTTCAAGCGCGGGCGCTTTGGCGACATCGGGAGCACGATCGACTTCTGGAGCCGGTAGAGTCTGCGAGACCTGACGTGAACGAGGAGCTGCATCGGTCGTCGAAACCTGTCGAGAGCGAGGCGTGATACCAGCACGAGAAACTTGTCGCGAACGAGGCGATGGCATAACAAGAGGACTCTCGGGGATAGCAGGTAAGATTCGTGCTGGAGTTTCTGGGCTTCCTGGCGCTGGGCCGGTTTTTGGAGTGGTGACCCGGCCAACTTTCACAGGGTCGCCGTCTGGTATCTCCGTTGCAGTGGGAGTGACAGGACGGTTGAGCGTTGCATTCGACCCCTGACGACGGAGAGAAGCGTTGGAGCCCCGGCGGCCCAGAGTTGGAGTTGTAGGACGGCGGCCGAGGGTGGGCGTCGTTGGTCGACGGGTTGGAGTACTAGGACGTTCTGGTTGTCCCTTACGAATGGGACTGGTTCGTCGTTGAGAGGACTGTGTGCCCATTGCATAGCGAGGGGAGTCGGCCATGTTGACACGAATGTGAGTGTGGAGGATGTATGCTTCAAGCTGATCTTTAACAGGGCACAAGTCGGAGGGAAACTAAGAAATCCTCCAGCTCAGCTGAGAATTGCGGCATTATATGCCCTTCTGCAAGCTGCCAACTCATCGTCCTCCATACTCGATCCCTCATTCTGAAACAGGAATACACGGGAAAGTCCGGGCGGGTGGTCGCTTTGCTTTTTCTTTAGATGAATCAACCTCAACTACTCGTCAATCATGAGGCAATGTGATGCGTTGACTGGGATCTGTAAGTTTACCCCTGTCTTGACGGCTGATTAGCTCCCGGATGATGTGCAGCTCTAGTGTGAGGCTGGGGTATCCCTGTAACGGATCGATGGATGAAGATGAGCATCACAGCGTTTTCCGACGAACAATCATATTCAGCAGCTAATTGGAGCACAGTTCCCGATTTTATAGGGAGAAACGAGTGAAAGATGTTGAACAATCAGTACTATACCAGTGGCACTGTCTACTTCATCTTCCTCCAACTACTCTTACCACTCACCACCGTCCTCTTATTCTTCTCAGGAACCGTGTATCCTCTGTCCCTCTCCAATCGATGTCTTTCCCAAAAGTCACTCATTTCCTCTCTCAACATTCCCTTCCCACTTCTTGAGTCCCTCTCCTCCCTCTGTCGCTCATTTCGTTGCGGCAGCATATCGGCAACCTTTGCAACAGCAGGCTTACACAGTGTTCTCCACACCCAAGACATCATGTGTCGGTACATGTGGGCAAGCCACTTGATCAGAAGTCGAGCATTTGTGCTAAAAGCTGCCACGAGAGAAAAGACCACGAGGGCGAAACTAGCGGGTAAAGAGATTGCGCCGATGGTCTTGAGCGACAGGTTATTCTCACCACCCCATTCTTGAGTGTTCATACCGAAGAGACCGGTAAAGAAGGTCAACGGGAGGAATATGACTGTAAATGTGGTAAAGATCATGACACTGCGACTCTGCGCACTTGCAAGGTCGGCGTGAAGCCTACTCAGCCGTACCTCATCAACCTGCGCCTGTCGCTGAACCATCTGAAGCAGTTTGTCGTAGTCGTTCCTCGTACTTCGGACTCTCTGAATCATCTCTTGAGCTTGGTGTGTATACTCTGAGACTTTCTTGATTGCTTCACTCAGGAACAGTCTCCCGTTTGCAGTACGGTCACGCAGTTCCGGACGAGTGTAAGTAGAGAGCATAGAGCTGACGACTTTAGACTGACGCTCAAACAGATGAACCAGAATAAGAAGTTCATCCTCGATATCTCGAAGTTCAAGGAGAGCAGATGTGTTGTCCCGGTTATCCTCTTCTGCTCGACGGCCTTCGGCTTTATGGCGTGCTCTGATGGAACGAGCTTTGTTCTCAACTGGCTCATAGGCTGACGCTTTGTCGCGGAATCCTTCGGCACGAAATGTTTTGAGCGATGAGGTGAGTTTTTCGGTCTAAAGGTTAGCATGGTTTACAAAATGAGATTGCGGCATGATACAATCGCGCAAAATATGTGAGGGTGACATACCAGAACGCTGATGGCCTCTTCAAAGATTCGAAACACTTCAAGATCTGGGTGCGAAGATCTGTCGAGGAGGACTGTAACAGCATGGAGGACTGCTAATGCTGCCAGGTCCAGAGCATTTTCGCATTGCCGGGTGAGATCGACGTTGACTTCGTTAAAGATGCTGTCGCGAAGATCTGCCTGCTGATACAGAGGCCCTTCAATGGCATCACCCTCCCGCTTCGGGAAGAAGGAGAGTAGGGTATCTGAGGGTCAGCTTAGGGTCAATTCAGGGATATATCACTTACGAGAGTCTATGGCCCAAAGCCACACCTGATCCACCATGAGAACATTACCGTTGAGTATAGAGTCCTCGCAACCCTCCTCGTCTTCCCCATCCTGGCTGCTAGTTTTAGATCGTCGACTGCCACTTCCGCTACTCCCGGAACTACTGTTCGACATTTGCCCATGAAGTCCTGGGCCCAAACCGGGAGCAAATGTCCGTTCCTTTGTCAGTTTGTACAGCATCTGATCATCATCTCGCGACCGAGTGTCCCTCAACGATGGGTATCCGTACTGATCTAGTGTTCGCCGACAGTTGAGGGGTGGATCGTGGCCCAAAAACTCCCAGATCACCTGCGATTCAAGAGAATCAGACTTTGCCACAGATTCGGGAACAGGTCTGGCTCGCCCATGGCCGAGACGCTGAAGGATGAGTTCTCGTCGGCGAATGAGTCGTTTGTACGAGTCAAAGTGAAGATACGGGAGGAAGAGACAGGTGTAAATTCCCCCTTCTGGCTTGGGCGATATCGATGATTGTTTCGAAGATCGACCTCGAGGTGACACTACACGGTCAGTTTGGACTGCAAGATATGAGTCAACTTACTGTGCCGAGGAGCTGAAAAGTAACAGCCTGGTTTCGCAAAGTACGCATAGTGTTGAGAGTGTCGCCCTCGAGAATGCCTCGTCGCCCAGAAGTCATTGTTGAACAGAGGAGCATAATTGCGGTTGTTTGCTGTCTGCAAAGTCTCGAATATTTTCTACTGAGGTCAGTCATCCTATCAACTAACTGTCTTCAGGCTGCTTACCGTCACCCAGCTGGGATTATTATACGGCAGATGAACCCACATAAACTTGCGGGTTTCAATGTGAGGTTTCGAAAACGCAACAGGTACTTCATCCACGATTACCGTCTCACTGGCTCTCCTCTCGCCATTATTAGCGGCCTTTCGGATAGCAACGATCGCTTCTGGCAGCCTCGGAGATGCATCGATATCGTCATCGTCGCTGAAACCCTCTATGGTGCTTCGACTTCGCTGTGAGAATGGAGGAAAGTCCTTGTACTCGTATTGTGAGGCTTGAGTTCCCATGCTGACAGACCTGCTCAGAGATCGACCCATCCTTCCACGAGGAGGAGGTGATAGACGATCGACAGCCAAATCCTGCTCAAAATTGGCACGGATAAGCGGCGAAGGACGTCGCATTGGTGTTGAGTAGTGTGTGGGTGGTGATATCGCCGCTGGTGATAAAGGTGTGACGGGGGATCTTGCTCCCGCCTGAGGTGCTGACTCTGATCTTGTCTTTTCTGCATCAACAGGCCGTATGACAGGGGATGCAGGAGGACACAACTCGACAGATCCTTGCGAGATCCCAAGAGGGTTGTCGTGTGTTTCATCAGCAACTTTCTCAGTCGGCAGCATCGTTGTTTTCCCTCGATTCCTCAAGAACCTGCCTTCATCAACCGTCTCAACTTCGTTCAACCTCTCGGCCAAACACTCCTCTGGTCCCTTTCTCAAGAAATCTCGGAGTGGCAGTCGCGTAGACCAAGCTCGAATCGTCGCCACATCCAATGGACCCGGGGGATCTTCAAAGAATCCGTGAACCTCGACGTTTACCTTTTGCTCGAGATTCAGAGACCAATTTCCATCCTCACGAGAGTACTCGTCTGCACGTCCGATCAGAGCCGACAACTGCTTCAGAAACAGACGCATCGTGTGGACATTATGACGCCCGAAAGAAGCAATATTGGCATGATCACTCTGAAGTGGGAGAATGGTCTCTTGTCGCATGCCAAGAATAGCAGACTTGATTGAGGTTAGTGGTGCGGTGAAGTAGACATCTCCCGAGCTGCCTGAAAGACGAGAGTCGATAGTCTCATATAGCGTCCAGATGCGAAATTCGTGTGCTATCGATTTGAAGTCGTCGTCTAGTTGGAGAAGAAGGTTGTTTCCCACACGAAGGTCGTCGGTTATTGATGTCGGCATAGCCGCTGACAGTTGAAGCAGATTCTGAATACCCGTTGCAAGACTCGGCATGGCAAAGTAACTCGATCCTTGATGAGGAGTGCCTATTCTGTTAGCATGGGTCAATCAGAGATGTATCACTTACCAAAGAATGCAGCACCATAACATTGCCTGTAGATATCCTCAAACGACGGGTCTCTGCTCGCCTTTGTCAACACCATCTTGATAATAATACCGCCAATGCTATGTCCCACAAACACAACCGGTCTTGTCTGCTGCTCTCGTTTTCTCAAATTTCCCAACTCCTCCAACAATGCATCAGCCAGAGTACTCAGCCTCGTATCGTCAGTCGTCGATGGATGCTCATACAACAGAATCCGAGCTCGATCGGCTTCACGACGAAGTCCTTGGCGAACCCATGATGGAGCTGGTCGATCAGCATCAGAGGCTGCACCTTCGGCGTCGCGCATAGACAATGCTCCGTAGTATCGACTCATGAGACCATCGCGACTCCATGTTCGAAGGGGATCTGCTCCGGGACACGGAACAGTTACAATGTCGACAGTTGTTTGATCATGAGTGAGCTCTCCTTCTGGATCAATAACAAATCTGGCCTTTGACACCACCTCTTCTGTTCCCGTCGACTCTTCACTAATTTTCCCTTCAGGTTCTCTCCTTGTCGTGTAATCATTCAGTGGCGGAAGTTGACCTGGGGGACTCCCTGGGTTTACACGAACCGAGTCCTTGTCATTGCTGAGCTCTGGCTCGGGTGAGTCCACTGTATCCATGTCAACAGTGTGAGTCCTATAATTTTCCCGGCGTCTTTGCCTGGGGAGTTTTGGTCGAGAGGCTTGAGACATGAGAACGTTGATCGAAAGTCATGAACCAGATGGTGTTGTTCGAAGTATCAACGGTATTCAAATCACTCAAAAGTCACTCTGAGTCATCCGCACAAAACATCAGCCTGGCTTAGCCCGCTCGTGACAAAAGTCCATTTTCAAAATAATATCCGATTCCCATATCAATTGTTGATGTGCTAATATTATCTCTATAGGCTGACTCCGTAGATCCTAGAGTGGGGTGTCTGAGACAAGGTTAGTCAAATGACTGCACCACCTGAACCATCCCGATGACTGCCTGCTAACCCGTTTCAACCCATCCCAATAACCACCAATGCTTTTTAAACACCATCGATAAATAGCATGCAGATGTGCGATGCCGAAATGCGCCCTCAACTCCAATCAAAAGGTATGTATCCGAACCAAACGCCTTTACTGCAGTGAAAAATCCCCGATAGTAGTGCAGTGCACCACAGAATCCATGTATAGTCGATTCTCGACCTTGCACGTCTGTCCTGGTCTAACAACAAACATGCCATTGGGGCCAAGATTAAATGTCTTTTCGTTCATCGTGACCCGAATCTTTCCTGAGGCGACGGAGCATGTTCGCAGTTTGTCGTCTTCAACAGCCCAATGATTAGCGCTGCCGGGTTTGAGAACCATGATGTTGAAGCTGACGTCCTCGGAAACGGTGACGGGTTGACCGCTGGTGAGATACGAGTTGGAATAGGCGACATCTGACCTGTTAGCTGCGCCTCACAGACAACGGGAAACTCACTGTCTGAGGAAGATTCATCCTTTATCCTTCCTGGAGCAACCTCCCAATCCTCCATTTCCAATTCAACGCCGATTTCAGGTCTGCCCATGATGGTAAGTGTTTGGTCTCTCATGGCAACGTCATTCCCAGAAGAACGTCTTTTTCTTCGCTTTGGCTGGACCTCGGTCATGGTGTCAACACCCTCAAAATCGTCGAGATCCATCGGAGGATTCAGTTCCCCAGAAGAAGACCTCGATGAACCAGAAGCCCCTCGTCCCAGTTTTGGCTCAGGACACCAGTCACAACCGTTTGAGCGTCGCTGCAGATGACACCAGTATCTGCATCCCACGCAAGACTCTAGAGCAGAAAATGCTTGTTTCGCTGACGTAGACATGCCAATTGGGAGACGGATGCAGGGTTGCGATAGTCGTGCAGATGGTCGAGTGGTATTAACCATGCACTGCTCGCTACCAACCACAACTGTACCTGTGAGATACGCTACTGCACAGGAATAATGAGTGACATCCAGGTTGCTTCCCCGGTGGGTATGCTTCCAACTCTCGGGCAGCTCACGTCTGCGAGGCAATGTCAACATGAAATTGATGTCCTCTCGTTGGTGAGACTTTTGGGCTGGACTGAGGTGTTGGTGGAGATATTGCTTCACCTCCGATTCTTGCATAGCTTGAGGCAGGCAGGTGCGATCCTGTGAGCGTGTTGTCTTTCTTTCCTGTTCGGCAGCTCGAGATACTCGGTTTTGCTGGAATGAAGCGAACACAGACAATCCTGGATCAACTGGAGGTGGCGCATCAGGAGGGAGTGGGTTTCTGGAAACAACAATCCCAGGTGTGCCTCCAGGACCATCCTTCTGATAGCTACCGACCTTGGACAATGTGCCATCTCCGTTGTCATTGAATGTCGTCGAACAATGGCCAGCGCCAAAATGTCCACCAAGACCATTGAGTTTGCCAAACACGCGGCGGCAATCTCGCACAGGACATACGTATGGAAGTTCAGGGTCATCGTGAAGTTTGTAGTTTGCCGGAATAAGTGCCCCGCGAGCAGAGGTAGAACCACCTTCGGGGACTGAGTATGTTAGATCAGCTCGATGCAGTTGATTTCGAGGACCTACAGGGATATACAGTGTAGGCCCGACCAGGTTCAGCCATGATGATTGCCTCCAATCGAGTATCAGGGACTAAAGAATCAGGCGATCTTGCTGGTCCAGGTGTTGGTGATGGTGTCCCTTGGCCAGTGTACTTTTTGAGCAACTCGGCCCCGGTGAGAGAAACCACCGGAGATTGAGATGAATGATGCATGGCGCTCTTCTTGATAGCTGCACTGTTGATCTCAGCTAATTGTCTAGCGACTTCGTCTTCCGTAAAGCGACGAGCTTCACGAACACGTGCGTAATCAGCGGGAGTCCTTTTTGGGAGAAGGTCTGACGGTGAGTTTCTCTTTTGAGGGATCACTTGAGACGATTCAGAAGCCTTTGAGAGGTATTGTGCTGGTCATGTCAGAAATGAACGACGCCTTAAAAGAGACATACACTGTCTACGTTCCCATTCAGACTGAGCTGCTTGAATTCGAGGGTTACTTGATAGTATACCAGCCGCTGAAGCTTTGACGGCTGCGCTACCGACGATGTCGCTGACGATACGTGAAGGTTCCGGGATGTTGACGTTGGCTTTGAGGGCTGGATTCCATGGTATAAAGCCTGTGTTCTTTGTCATTGAAGGGTCTTCATTGCCGAGCATTGTAGGGTCAAGTATTGGCTGTAGGTTGCGAAAAATCCCATGGGCGAGTGCAGAAACGGACTGAGATGTGAAATGAGGGAACGAATAAGAAGCCCAAGTCGGGTTGCACACGGGTGAGATGAAACGCTGAAGTGAGTGAGGCTGATGATGAAAGTGAACTGGAGACGCGCCGACGCGAACGAGGTTATAGCGCGGTTAGGGGCCTAATGTACCTCGCTGCAGAAATAAGGTGCGAGATACCTCCCCAGGTCCCCTCCAACAGTGACCTAACTCCGCCAACGCAGTATTATCACAATTAACGTTACATGCAATCAATACCGTTTGGGAATTTACAAACAGATCTATTTTCAGGTTCACTTCTACTGCAGTGATTCATGATTTCGACATGTCTCATAATGTACAGCTATACATACACTTGTCCACCTATTCTACAGCCTCTTCCGTCGCATCTAACGGCTATTTCTTCTTTGAAGCCTTCTTCGCCTTCTTAGCTTGCTTCTGGCTAAGCATCTTGACAGCCTTGATCTCCCCACCACTCTCAGCCCTCTTCTGCTCCGCCTTTCTCTGCCCCTCGAGTTCCCTCTCCCGTCTCCATCGTCTATGTCTGAACCACTGCTTTCGCGTCCTGAACCTCTTGGTCTTGAGACCCGTCGTCTTGGCCAGCTTTCCAATAGCCCAGTTATCTTCACGATAACTGTAGTCCTTTCGCAGCTTGAGCAATCTGTCTGGTTCGCCCGCTTCGACACGGTTGACCTGGAAGGGTATTCCGGACGGCGAGATCTCGGGTTGGGCGGCGACTTCTTTGATGGGGAAGGCGGTCATGTTTAGTTTTCGCTTGCGCTGGGCGTGAGCGGGATATGGTAGCGTGTCGTTCTTGTCGAAGACTACGCCGATGTATTTGCGGTCGGGGTGTAGTGAGGGATCGCGGTAGTATTTGACGTATCCGGTTGCCATTGCGTGAATGGTATGATCTCGGCCCATGATGCAGTTCTCTCCAGGCCACCAATGCGTACCGCGCTGTTTGTAGAGGATGTTTCCAGGAATGACGAATTGATCTAAAGGTCAGCCCAGCCCGGTCCATTCACAGCGTAAACATACCTCCTGTACGCTTTGCACCGAGCTTCTTTGGAATACCCCTCTTGGGCTTCTTCTTGTATGCTCCCTGTGACTTGACCGAGGCAAATCGATGACCTTGGACGAGGGAATTGGCCAATTGGACACCCAGGGGAGTGACAGGTGTGAAAGCCGGCCTGGCTAGACTAGCCACAGCAGCCAATATTGGCCGCTGCATCGTGAGGAACCTCATGCCGGCGATTCGTGACGATATGGGCTGAGTGAGGTTGGCAACGCTTGATCCTCAATTGATGGAGTTTTTGCGCTTAGTCATCGCTTATCGATAAGGATGTGGACAGCTTCCCTAAACTCCAGCTGTAACATCAACATTGGTCTGTAGAATAATCATCAACAAAATGCGGTATCTTTTTGCTGTTCTGTCTCTCTTGACTTTGGTCAATGCCCAATTTGGCGGCTTCTTTGATCAAATGTTTAATCAGCAAGGAGGCCACGAACACCATCAAGCGCAACAGCAAAACAACCCAAGCGATGCGAACCACTACAAGCAGAATTACGAGAACTGTAAGTACATCTACCACTTTTTGACTCTGCTAACATGTACAGCTGTCTGCGACAAATACCTCTGCCCCGATACTCTCGCATGCGTCCACTTTCCTCACCACTGTCCCTGCGCTTGGGATGCTCAGCAAGAAAAGTTCGAATTAGCTGATGGACAGCGTCTTTGTGTTTCTCGTGGTGGATTCCGGCCAGGCGAAACAGCTCGAAAGATTGAATTAGCAAGAAAGGGATTACTGTGAACCATCGACAATAAGCATAACGACACCACGAACGACACCAGATACGAGTGGATAATCGTAAATATTAGGAAATGAAGCATGTCCTCTACCGATGAGACTATGTGCCCTTTGTCTCCATCAGAATCTTGAAAGCGAGCGAGTAATCAGATAACCTCACACTCCTCCTCTGCCAACGCCCAATAATGATATCCTCAAAACTCCATCCTAATGCCCTAGCCAGCTCGCAGCCCTCATCATGCTTCCCCAGCACCCTACGCAGTACCGTTGGGCACGCGCGGTACCTGTGGCACATGCGGCACCTCACCCTCGTCGTCCTCATCCTCATCCGGGAGCGTCTCGGGGTGGCCCAGGAGCTGGGCCACATTTTTCATTTCGTAGTGTCTCTTTCGGAGCTGTTCAAACTTTCTGTGCTTCTCACGCTCCTCGGGAGACATGCCCGCCAGCTCCTCCTCCGCGTTGTGGCCGATGCTGCTCTCGTCGTCGACGTGGACGCTCTTTTCGCTGCGGGGTGACGGCGCGCCCGCTTCCGGGATCTCCTCTTCCGGTTCGCCCAGCGAAAGGCCCGGAATGTCATCTTCACGGCTTGGACGTGAATTCTTAAGACGAGCACCAGCGTCCGCCAGAGGATCCTCGTCTTCGTCCGACGGGTCTTCGGCTGGGTCGTAGTGTTTGGCATAGGGAGTCTTTGGTTCTGTGATCTTCATGGTAGAGGAGCGCTCCTGCTCCGTGAGGTAGAGGTTTGCCTCGTCCCACTTGAGCCGTTGGGAGGGTTCGAGAACGTCTCCGATGGAACCGTTGGCACCTGATTGTCGGCGGGATCCAGAGGGGCGAGCTCCAGAAGAGGAACGACGGTGACCAGCGTTGATTTGAGTGTTGGCGATGGTGAGCTCCTTGTCGCTGGCAGGTCGATCGTGGCTCGGTGAAGTGGGAGGAGATTTCTGGTACGAGTTCTTGAGGATGCCTAGAAATGTTAGAGAGGTCAAAGATGGCGTCAGGCAACTCACCTCGAGGTCGTTGAGGAGGATGGGTGGGAGGCGAGTGCGCCGGGGGAGAATCAACAGCAGAAGCCATTTTGGTATAGTCGGAAGCTTGAGTTGAAAGGGTTAAAGCCAGAGCTCAAGCCCAAGGCGTTGTATCTGAGATAAAGTGCGGTTGAACGTGATGTTTGCCTGTGATGTAGTCGCGAGATCAGGTTGAAAGATGAAACACTGTGCTCGTGAGCAGATCATCAGTAAAAGAGGCGGGGAGGGCCTATAACATCCAATGACGCAGTGGCCTGAGACCCCAGGATTTGGAGGGGCTGGTACGTACCAAGCCTTGATTAACGGCGTGTGATGCTAAACGAATGATGGCGATTTATGAAGATAATAAGGATTTCTCTGTTAATCCCGTTATTCTAACCTTTTCAGTCAATTTTTTTGGTCGTACATAACGGTTGTGACGGGGATACCCTTGTCGTCCCATTTCTAGTACACCCTCTTTGATGCAAGAAACATCTGGAATATCGTGAGATTACGCACGTGAATGCATTAACGAGTTGTTATCTCGCGATTTAGAAGTTTGTTATCACAATTGTATTCTCATCATCTTGAGATTGCAATATGGCAAATCACGAAAAGACCTGATATCGTTATTCGCAGCGTCAACTTGCCGGTCTCAAAATACGTCATTTTCCCAATGAAAGGGTCGTCACACAGCCGAATGTTTAGAGGGGAATGGTTGGATGCGATGCAACCTCGTTCGTCATTCGAAAAACCACTCAAACTTGAATGATTGGCCATCTCTACGATGAGATGAAACGATATTGATCTTCCTTGGTCTACATCTTGTAAACCGCTCATGCCAGCATACCATCAGCGGCATGCATCTTGCCAGCAAACTCCAGATAATGCAGCCCAGAAGCATGTCAACTACTTGGTTGAGTTGTGAGTTGTTCTCAATCATCTGTAAGCAGCTTCACCACCTTCGCCTGCTTGTCCTCCAACTCAGAGTTCTTCTTCTTCAAAGCCCGGTTCTCAGCCTCCAAAGCCTCAACACGTTCCATAAGACGCCCAACTTTTCGAATATTGTCCATGTCCTGTGAAGATTTGGTGTTGGAAGTTCCCTCGGCCTTGGAGTTACCTGAATCGCTGTTGGCAAATGAATAGTTAAGCCCTTTCTGCCATAGTTTCTTACCTCCCAGCTGAATGTTGTCGCGAGTTGTCTCAGCAGGGTTTTTGGATTCATATGCTTAAAAAAGATCAATGGTGCCTCGAGCCACACTGACCCAATCTCTGCGTCCTCCTGGACCGAGTCGGCGAAGAAACTCATCCATTGCGACAGTTTCTAGCTTGTCTGATGCCTTCCGCTTCAGTCCATCTGTGTGCTTGGAGTTCATCTCAATTAATTCTACTATAAGAGATGGTCGTACGCTGTTATTCAACACATCAGTTTCGCTATTACCGGTGGGGATGATGAACTTCCCGGATGAAATAGAATTTGGATAAAGTGAATGAGCGAGATACGAATAAAGAATCAGATGACCATACGCTGAATAAAGATACGGGAGATGAATGTGACAATAAAGGGGTGTTGGAAAGTTGAAAGGAAGAAGAGAGTATGGTCCAGGTGAAGGCGAAGAAACAGCTTGAAGCAGTCACCATGAATCAGAGTTGAGGCTATTGAAAAGGTGCCGGCTGCTAGCACTGGCAATCTCATCAATCAATGCAAGTTCTGCTTGTGAGCCTGCTTCCTCGAATGTCTACAGCCTCTCCCATTGATCAAGGTGTTCTTCTGCAGGCTCCTCACAAACACCTCCGTGAGTGACCCAGCCAGACGCAACGAGTTGGGCAACGAGTTTCCACTCATCACTGGTAGCTCGTGGGCTGGTAGGGACTACTGTATCAAGACTTATTTCGAGCAGCACTGGATCATGAACGAGTTTGCTAACTAGGTATCAATTTAACTAAACTAACGATTACACGCTTGCAGAGTGGACTACCTAACTGACGACATACTTACCAATCATCTTACCAGACTTCAGGTTAATACCCATTCATTCAGCCTAATCGGAACTCTTCTCATTGTGACCACTCTCCTCATCTCGGCTTCCACCCATGCTGTAATACTTGCCAAAGACACGAGTCTCTAGATCAGAGACACCGCCTGTAGACTTACGAGCCTGGCGACGGAAATAGATACGCTTAGCCCATTTCCAAGATTCAATACCAAGGAAGAAGAGAACAGCCTCGACAAAAACAATACCCCATTCCCAAGAGATAGGAGCATGCTTGAAGACGACAGTGTTGAGTCCAGGGATATAGATGATAGGGAACATGGTAACAAAACCAGCAATAATGGCCCAGAACAGGAAGGGGTTCCTCCAAACGTCGTAAATCCACTGGGTGAAATACTTCTTGCTCTTGGGTTGCATTCGGAAGAAAGACCTTCTCATGTTGATCATCTCCCAGGCAAGGAACAGGGCGAACCAGGTCAGGCATGCAAAGGTTGTTGAGCGAGCACGGAAAATGACTCTGCAGTCTTCGCTGTAGGTGTTGTTGCAGTTCTCTCCAATGTCGTCAGCGCCGTTGCCGAAGCCGTACAGGACGAGGACGAATGAGGCGAGGCAAAGGGCTGACATCCAGAGACCGTAGACGACCATGTCGAGCATGAGTTCGGGGGTAAAGACACCTTGTTTCAACTGAGGATGTTAGTACGGATCATAAAGGCAATAGATAGAACATACGTTTTGAGGAGGACGCTGCATGATATCTGGGGCGGCAATCTCAAAGCCAAGACCCATATCAGGCATACCAGATGTGATCATGATGATCCAGAGAATCTCGACAGGTGCCAAGGGGAAAACCGACAGATTGTTCTTATCCTTGAAAGCAAGACCGATCAGGAGTGTACAAGCTTGGGCAATATTCTCAGCCAAAACGTGCAGAATGAACTTCTGAATATTGTCAAACATTCTTCGGCCTTCTTCAACAGCATTCAGAATAGAAGCAAAGTTATCATCAGTCAAGACAATGTCGGACGCTTCCTTGGCAACATCAGATCCAGCCTGTCCCATAGCAATACCCACGTCTGATCGCTTCAAACTGGGCGAGTCATTGACACCATCACCGGTCATGGCGACGAAAGCCTTGCGGCGATGAAGGGCTTCAATCATACGGACTTTGGTCTGAGGGGCACAGCGGGCGACGACAAGAGGCAGAAGTGGAAGCTGATCAATTTCATCATCGGACAGCTTGTCAAATTCTGAAGCAGCCATAACCATGACCTTGGCGACATCCTTGGGAATCTCGGACATCTTGGCAGGTAAAATACCAACTTCCAAAGCGATAGCACGAGCTGTTTCAGGGTGATCACCAGTAAGCATGTGAACGCTGACACCAGCTTCGTGACATTTTCGGACTGATGGGGCAGATTCAGGGCGAGGAGGATCGTACAGGCCGATGAGGCCACGGAAGACAAGGTCTTTTTCGAATAGTCCACGATCAAGTTCAGCCTCGTTATCCTCGACATGAGGAATATCTGTTCGGCTGGCGAGAGCAAGAACACGAAGACCAAGTCGAGCCAGAGATTCCATGTTGCTCAAGACATCTTCCTTGATGGCGTCGGTAAACTCGAGGATTTCGTCACCAGCAGCATAAACAGGGCAAGAAGTCAAGACGCGTTCAACGGCGCCCTTGGTAAAGACCCATTGCTTCTGAAATTCGCTGTCGTGGAAAATGACGGACATCTTCTTGACATCTGAATCAAAGGGGAATTCGGCAACTTCATGCCAGCGGGGGTTATCGCCAGACGACAATCGCATGCGGTTCCAGTTGAATCGAGAAGCAAATACTTGCATAGCAATCTCGGTTGGGTCTCCACGAGCATGCCACTCGCCTTCAATCTCGTGGACAGTAGCAAGATTGGCAAGTGAAGCAACGTTGAGGTACTCGACGAGGCTTGGATCTTGAGCAGGCTGGGAAGCGGGGTCGATTGATGTACCTTCGGACTTTTCATTCTGGAAGTCGATGTTCTTGGGCTGGTCCTCGGTGAGGGTGATATCTCCGAGGGTAGGGTTGAATGGTTCATTGGAAGCGCCAACAGAGTATGTGCCGCGTCCAGGGATCCAAGCCTTCTTGACGATCATGGTACCTTGGGTAAGAGTTCCGGTCTTGTCAGAGCAAATGTCTAAAAGGTTAGCTATGTTTGCATGACACCGAGTGGTACTTACTGGTTACACCACCCAGAGCTTCCAAACTCTTCAGGTTGCGGACAATGACATGTCTCTGGACCATACGCTTGGTACCAGCAGCCATGGTAATGGTGAGAACAACAATCAGAGAAGCTGGGATCATAGAGAGACCAGTTGCCACAGCATAAATGATGACTTCCCTCTGCGACTTGAAATCATTGGCTGCCAGAACAATAATAGCACACACAATGGCCGTTCCGAGAAGAATGATTGCCAGCTTGGAGAGCTTGCGCTGAAGAGGAGTACCGACATTGACACCAAGGAATCGCCCAACAGCATCAGAACCGGTCAAGGTCCAAGCTTGCATCCAGCGACCAAAGTTGGTGTTACCCTCGGCATCCCTCTTTGGCTGTCGGCGCTTGGAAGACTTGCCACGAAGAGCAACAGCAATTTGACCAATCTCAGTATAGGTACCGGTAGCAAAGACAATGCCTCGAGCTCGTCCCTTTGTCACAGTAGACGAGCTATAAGCAACGTTGAGTCGATCACCAGGGCCAGTATCATCTGGAAAGGTCTTGTTGATCTCTTTGCGAACAGGTAGAGACTCGCCAGTGAGAAGTGCTTCGTTGGTTTCAAAGTTGACAGCCTCGACAAGACGGATATCTGCTGGAATGGTGTCGCCAGTCTTGAGCTCAACCATATCACCAGGGACAATCTCAGCAGTCACAACAACTTGAGTGTTACCGTTGCGGACAGCGTGAGCGGTGGGAGAGCTGAGAGAACGCAGAGAATCCATAGTCTTGGCGGCTTGAAACTCTTGGAGGAAGCCAACGACAATATTGAGCACAATGACGGCGGCTACTACACCACCTTCAATCCAAGACTTGATACCAAAAGAGGCAGCCATGGCAAGGATGAGAACCTGTCCCCCAAAGGGCAAATGAGCGACTCTACCGTTATCTCTAAAGCTTCCTTTCAAGTATACTCGAAGGAAGCCTATGGAAGGTAACTTACTAGAGTCAAGGCATTTGCGATCTGCCCGATAAAGATCTTGAGAGGTTGAACACCTTCTTGTTCGCCGAATTCGTTTCGACCATAAGTCTCGAGACGCTGCTTGGCCTCGGATTCAGTGAGACCATCATCGAGATTACCATTAAGCTCCTGGGCAACCTGCTCAAAGGTAAGAGCATGAGCAGGTGCCGTCATGGGAGAGTTGGCTTGGCCCGAGATGTGAGGCTTCTCTTCTTCGTTCTGGCCCATTTTGACAGTTGATGAAGAGGAATGAGTTGAGAATTTTAGAAAGAGGAGAGGGAGAAGCCCTTTTAAGCTGCACCTTCATTGGGGATCAACTTCAAGAAACCTTCCAAGTATGACACCGGTGGACCGTGAGGTGGATCAAGGTGGATGTGCCAAGAGTTACCATCACAGGAGGTGCATGCGAAACAAAGGTTGCGCCAAGGTCGCTCATGGTTAAACAATTTTATTTGGAGGAGAATTTTTATATGTGGAGATGATTGGCATTCAGAGTAATATGCCAAGACGATACGTCGGAGGATGTAAGCCGCATTGTGTTGAGGCGGTTTGGAGGTTCGAGTGTGGAAGATATTGCCACCTGAGTTGGTAACATGAGTGATGAATGTCTGTTTTGAGTACTTGGAAGCCTGGAGGGTTTCAAGATTAACTCACATTTAGCTATCATCAAGCTTAAACAACCTTAAATTGAAGCAGGATCTTTATCTGCGCTGTGAATCATTGTATAGACAACCAGCGATGCGCCAAGTTTATCTCAAGAGCTTAAAGTCATTAGTGGTGGTCCTTGCTTCTTGGCGTTGCTGGGTCCTCCAACCTGGTTCTTTCGATAGGGCACATGGCAATGACATAATTTGACGCTGAAAACAGTTATTCTTGGTCTTTTTGAGACTCAGAAGTGCTCAGACAGTCGTAGAAACGTTTCGTATTCATTATCTTGGTACTTGTTAAGCTTCAAGTCATTTTTAGATCAAATTCTGAGAGAAACAAAGGTATCGGAAAAGCGGATCTCTCCATCGGGGAGTCGGTCTTCACCTCCTACCTTCAAGGGTCTAAACAATCCCCAGATTCCCGTCTCCGCGATATGTGAGATAAGATTCGGCAATTACGTAGTAGTCTTGGACGTTTAAGAACCAGGATTAAAAAATATAGTTATTATTCGTATTATATGACAACACTTACGTAAGAGAAGAGAAAAGAGATATTGGCCTCTTATTCGTCCTTCCTGATTCATCATGGCGCGGTGGTAGAGGAAGTACAGCCCTCCTACCGAAGGTACCCTACCTGCCAGGTTCATTGTGCTTCTGGGAGGTCGGCTCTTGCCCGCTCAACCGATGCAAAGCTAAGATAGCGGCTTCACAGCCTCAGCCTTCTGATACCAACTGATACCAACATCAACTTCGCAACACTTGCCAAGCTCTGCCAAGACAATAAACATCTCGTCATTTGCTCTAAAGCTGAATCATTCTCACGGCTCGGAATACTCATCAATTAATGGTCAGAACTGTTGATGCACAGCCATGCCGTTGCGATATTCCGAACCGGCACCAAACAATCACTCTGATGTTCTAGAACCAGGTCTTGGGCTTGTAGCCACGACTGCAAGCACTTTAATCAGTCTCGATTGCTATAATTGAAGTCACATGTCGCGACCATTATCAGGCAATTCTCGCACTTGTCAATTTGACTACTGAACCCTCACAAAACACCGCATTTTCGTTTCTATCACTGAAAATGGAGCCAGTTGGGATCATTCTGCTCGTGCTTTTTCTCTTTATCATTATCATGGGTCCTCTGTATGTCTTCCACAGTCAATTTGGCCACTGCTAACTGAAAAAGAGTATGCTTCAGAATGAGCGTGCGGAGAGCGTCGGAGAAGGTTTTCAGTCCCCAACCTAATCAACTGGACAATGCCCGTCGAAAACTCAGCACCGTTACAACCTCAACGGTCATTCCACAAGCGAATACCGATCCCACCGCCGACATTGAAGCTCAGACTCCACTGTCCGGGTTCGGTGAATGGTGAGTGCATCCACTTCCGGCGAAGTTATCGGAAGCTTTGTCTCCGCTTTCATGCTTCTCGGCCGGAGCCTGTACGGGCCGCTCCAGGATCTTGCTGACATTCTCAGTCCCATCTGCATAGGTCCTCTTGTTCCAGAACCAGTACATACCGTCAACGCCGACCCACGTCCGATTCTCGAAAAAGTTTCAACAGTGACGTCTCACGAGACAAATCAAGCCAAGCCCGGTCCAAGTGTACAAGCGACGACCGATGAAGCTGAAGACGACATCATGACGATAAACACGTGCAGGCATTCTTTTCATTCAAAATGCCTTTCGTCTTGGTTCTTGATCGAACGATATGATTGTCCTGTATGCAGGGTGCCGTATTACCAAGGGATACCACGTCGCGAAACAGCTTTGAGCGTGACACCATTTTGGTGATCACCGCCACACTTAATTGATCACTAATCTCTAGTTCAAATGTCAATGGTTGCTATCCAGCCAGGCTTTCTCGTACAACGTCAACGCAGCTTAATGATGCTTACACGCAGCCTGCGGCAAGGTACGGTTCCTGATTAGTTCAGCTTCAGCCACAACAGTTACCTTCAGCATCTCGATGTCGTATATCTGAATGTTTCAGTTGTTTGTGGAGCTTATTCAACACTTCTCCGGCCCCTTCCGATTCAATTCATTGGCTGTGCTCATTTCTTCCGGAGTATCTCCTACGGTTTGATGCAGTCTTCTGTTGTTGGGTGGTTTGAGCGTCACAGCGGAGCAAAAGCTGGTGACAAAGTACGTACCGCCACCATGACGGATCGGCGATCATCCCGCCCACCCAAGTCTAAATGACTTCATCGCCATCAGCAGGGTCTGGATCGAGGATTTCGGTCATGGATCGCTTGGTGAATTGACCGTTCGACAAGCCAGCAATTCAGCAGTTGATGCAGGGCCCTGCGTCATTGGCTCTTCGGGCCACTTCCTCCGACTACCATTACTTTAAATCTTGGAGAATGTTCGTTGCCGAATTTATCAGGTACTTGACCTGTCGCTTATATATGCTTCGCCCCATGACATTCATTTCTTCCATATTTACATCATTCGACGTATGTCATCTCGTTTCTTGACATCTGCTGGAAGACTTCTCTCCCTGCGACTTTCAGTTGGAAGAGCATACAGCACGACTACAACCATGACATCGAAACGGAAGAGAACTGGTGCTCATCCGCCACCTCCGGTACCTGAGATGCGTGATGCTCCCAGGAGAAGCAGTCGAAGAATAAAGGATGCTGCCGAACGGCCAAAGTCAGACACAGATCCAATGAAAGCTGCTGATCCAAAGAAAGCAAAGGCTGTCTGGGATACAGGCGAAGGTGTTGAAGAAGCTATGCGCGAGCTGAGCGAGATGGAGCAAAAGCTACAGACTGTCGTCAGAACACAACGGCTTGCAGTCGAGTCCTCAGATCTTCAAGTCAAGAAAGAAGCCGCCAATGAACCTGATATTCGACCGAAAATGTACTCGCCGAACAAGGATACTGTTGCTCCTCGAGGCAACTTGGAGGGAAAGTCAAAAGTTGTTAACTCTGTACCACTAGATGAGTACGACGCCGAACTCGCTGCTGGCGATGTCGCTGATGCCAAAGGTGAAGACGACGGCATGGACCGCGGTGCCAACAGGCCTCCCCCTGTCAACAGTGAAACTCTTCCTCTACCATGGAAAGGAAGGTTGGGATATGTGAGTTTAGCACTGTGACCATCAGACATTACTGACTTTCCAGGCCTGCCTAAATACATACTTGCGCAATGCAACTCCGGCCGTCTTTTCCTCGAGGACCTGTCGCATGGCCTCCATCATTGAACATCGACACCCGTTAACAAACCCTGATGAACCAGAACACCCTACCAAGAACCGACCAGACAAGAACAAACCCGCAGACCACGAACGAGGACTCAAATATGTACAAGAATTGGGACTGGCGAATGCAAGAGATATTGTCAAAATGATTCGATGGAATGTCAAGTACGGCATCAGATTCATGAGACTGAGTAGTGAGATGTTTCCATTTGCAAGTCATCCAGAACATGGTTACAAGCTAGCGCCCTTTGCGTCAGAGGTGCTGGCAGAAGCTGGCAGAGTAGCTGGAGAGCTGAATCATCGTCTAACGACACATCCTGGGCAATTTACACAGATTGGTTCTCCACGCAAAGAAGTTGTTGCCGCTGCCATGCGCGATCTGGAATATCACGATGAGATGCTTACTCTACTCAAACTTCCCGAACAGCTTGACCGCGATGCTGTCATGATTCTGCACATGGGTGGCACTTATGGCGACAAGCAAGCAACCATTGACCGATTCAAAGAGAACTACGCCAAGCTTTCAGACAGTGTCAAGCGACGATTGGTGTTGGAAAACGACGATGTCGCATGGAGTGTTCACGATCTGTTGCCTGTTTGCGAGGAACTCAACATTCCTCTGGTGCTCGACTACCACCATCACAACATCATATTCGACCCATCGATAAGAGAAGGTTCCCAAGACATTATAGGTCTTTACGATCGCATCAAAGCTACCTGGGCCAAGAAGGGAATTACCCAGAAAATGCATTACAGCGAGCAGACATCCAGTGCAGTCTCACCAAGAGATCGCCGCAAGCATTCCGCCAGAGTCAAAACTCTCCCACCATGTGCCCCCGACATGGATCTAATGATTGAAGCCAAGGATAAAGAGCAAGCTGTTTTTGAACTGATGCGAACCTTTAAACTGCCAGGTTGGGATACTTTTAACAACATTGTACCATATGAACGACCAGATGAATCACGAAAAGCCGTCAAAAAGAAGGCAAAGAAGGGCAAAAAAGCAAACGGCGTCAACGGAGAAGCGAAGGATGACATTGAAGTACCTGAAAAGATTGTTAGCGCCGAAGATTTTGGCATGGGAGGTCCTCAAGCAAGAGTGTATTGGCCTGAAGGTATGGAGGAATGGTTGCGACCGAAGAAGCGAGAGATTAAGAAGGCAAAGGAGGGCAAAGATGGGACACCTGTGTTGAAGCAAGATGGGGATGAAGAATGATTATGGTTTAATGTCGCAATTGCATGTAAATAGTGTACAATTAATGAAGACTGCATGAATATTGTTCAATGTGTGGTGAAAATCGAGGTGGCCGAACATACAGGGTAGGAGGTCTGAAAAGTTTTCAAGGCCTTCCCAAGTCAACCTGGAAGCCTCAACTTTCTTCAAACAACAGACAAGATGGGTTCTACAAATTTTGACGGAACGAGCGAAAGCTTTCTGCGCTGGTTCAAGTCTTTGCCAGACGCTACATTCTCCGACGCCATTAAAATTGTTGATCTTCGTGATCGCAATGCTGGTCGTGGTATAAGTAGGTGCTCATACATGGCTGCCAGGTGAGGCTAACAAAACAGTCGCTCTCGAGGATATCCCTGCGGAAACAACTCTATTTACCATTCCGAGAAAAGGAATCATCAATGTTGAAACTTCGGAGCTGCCAAAAAAGATTCCAGATGCTTTTGATCTCGACAAGCCTGATGACGATGATGCACCAGGACTGGATTCATGGAGTTCGCTTATCCTCATCATGATTTACGAGTATCTACAAGGCGAAAGCTCCAAGTGGAAGCCTTATTTCGATGTTCTTCCTTCGTCATTTGATACGCCCATGTTTTGGTCTGACAATGAGCTTGACCAGCTTCAAGCCAGTCATATGCGACACAAGATCGGCAAGGCTGATGCTGAAAATATGTTCCAAAAGACACTGCTTCCCATTATCCGAAGCAACGCTGAGATTTTCAACGCCGGAAACAAGACTGATGCAGAGCTTATCGAGATTGCCCACCGGATGGGCAGCACCATCATGGCGTATGCTTTCGACCTTGAAAATGACGAGGAGGAAGAGGAGGAGGCAGATGGTTGGGTTGAAGACCGAGACGGAAAGTCGATGATGGGAATGGTACCAATGGCGGACATTCTGAATGCCGACGCCGAGTTCAACGTAGGTCGTTTTCCTGAGTGACTGGCAAAGCTAACAGAATAGGCTCACGTCAACCACGAAGAGGAGAGTCTCACCGTGACCAGCTTGAGGCCCATCAAGGCGGGCGAAGAGATTCTCAACTACTATGGCCCTCACCCGAACTCGGAGCTCCTAAGAAGATAC
Source organism: Fusarium odoratissimum NRRL 54006 (assembly GCF_000260195.1). Classification (NCBI taxonomy): domain Eukaryota; kingdom Fungi; phylum Ascomycota; class Sordariomycetes; order Hypocreales; family Nectriaceae; genus Fusarium; species Fusarium odoratissimum. The sequence goes on along the minus strand of NW_022158692.1, from coordinate 523,913 downwards.
GGATACGTTACCGAGAAGCATTCTCGTTATGATGTTGTCGAGATTCCCTGGGACATTGTCGAGTCAGCTCTGACCTCCAACTTTGGCATCCCAGGTCAAGTCTTGGAGCAGATTGTAGGTCGAGTGCACCCTCTGATGGCGTTTCTAACTTGAACAGCGTGGCGCTCTCGAAGAGGACGAAGAATTTGAAGACACATTCGTCTTGGAGCGAGGAACAGGCGAGGTCAACTCGGATGGCACCTTTGCCGAGCCCGCTCGATTCGAAAGCATGCCCGAAGATCTCCAAGAACAACTCAAGACATTCCTCAAAGGTATCAAGAAAGCACAACCCGATGCTATCCCTGACAAGCGAAAGAGAGACGAGATCCACCAAGCTGTACTGGCCAAGACACTGGAGGCTCTGGTGGCAAGATACCCAACGAGCATTTCCGAAGACGAAAACCTACTCAAGCAGGACCTCAACCAACGAACTCGCATGGCTATTGCCGTCAGACTTGGAGAGAAGAAGCTACTTCAAGAAGCCATTATTGCATCTTCTGGAGACGTTGAGATGACAATGGACGACGAATCTGGACCAGCCAAGCGTACAAAGCGATGACCCAGCGGGGTTATGTGATAGATCTTGTTTCCTCTCCTCTCATGCAAGAGGTGCAGAAGGCGATTGCGAACCATCCGCAAGGCAACAATTCCAATCAAAACCACAGTTATCTACTATTTAAATGATCCATATCTTGCACATATTGTTTTCCAACTCTTCCTCCTGATCAGCAACCACATTGATGAAGCTCAAGCTACTGAACACCAGCGAGGATACTGACAAACAATTGGTCTAGATCGATCCAGGCCTGTAAGCCGTTGAGCTTACCGTCCGGCTGAGACATGAGTAGAAGTCTGCCCAGCTCCCATACAAGAAATGCCTCGCTATACGCGGTTCCGCACTCGCATCGCAAAAACGTCACCGGAGATGCATGATAATGTTGAACCACGAGTCCACCAACTTGATGGCCTCGCTGTGAGTTATTCGATCGACGACCTGTCTCAGTTACATTCAACCATCTTACGGTGTACGCCACCCCCAAAGAGTTGCAAGCGAGCAGTTACTACTCGGACTTGAATGAACCCGAACTCAACACCATCAGAGAAGAGGCTTGAGCATTGGTTGCTTCGAGTCACCTGTCGAGGTTCCCACACGACCAAGACACACATGTCTTGCGGAGACACCGACGTCCTCTGGCCTCAGATGCAATTCAGCTCCTATCATCGCATAAATCCAACGTTGCCAAGTCGCAAGTCACCAGATAATCAAGGGTTAGCGCCAACAACTGATCGACATCAAGATCTAATCTCACCCATTGGCCCGCTTTCTTGACAAATCAATAAGACAACTTACCCGGTGGGAGTGTCCGGTTGGGGCTCCTCCGTCTATCCGTGGAGTATGGGTCAACCGGTGTCGAGCAGAAGAAGCGTAAGAGGGGCCGGGCCGCGGTGATGTTGCATGAACTAGGGTGTTTTCATATTCCCTGCATACAGCATTCAGAAGTACCATGAAGCGTGGCACCAATCCTTAATTCAAGAAGTCTTGAATAGGCTTTACGGATATGTGAAATGTCTGGCAGACTGCTGAAGCTGACATGGTGTCGTCATTCTCCCACTCTATTGCTTCAAGTCACCGGAAGTCGGTTTCCTCACCGGTTTAGCGACCGAGGAAAGCCAAGTGGTAAATCCGAGATGAGGCTCTGCGGATGAGTGAGTTATAAAATGGCAATTGCTCAAATGTGATCGACAGATGATCAAGTCAACTAGTGATCATGCTGAAACAGGTACGCTTAAAGCCAAGCTCCAAGCTCAACTAACACTGTCAGAAAACATCAAAGCATAGCTCAAGCCGGAAAGGGAGCTCTTCAAGCCAACCCACCCCAGGCTTCCTGTTCATCGCCAACAAACTCGTCATCCACAATCCAGGACGTGACGATTATCTTCACCTCATTCCACCCAGCTCGCCAAACTACTACCGCGGCGAAGTCCCAAGCAAAGTAATGCGCTACAAGAACGGCGAAGTGTCAGAAGCAGCAGATTGGCGATGGTATCGAGACGCTTCCACGCTTCCGGCATCCGAAGGACAATTACTGAGGGTGGACGTCCGCGGAAACTGCGTCACGGATCAGTATGGACAAGTATACCCGGCTGAGGAGTATAAAACGTTTGGGGTTGCTGCTTGCAATCCACTGCTCCCAATCATGGTCACTGAATATGATCCTCTGGTCACCATATCGAACTGGGAACTCCTACGTGTATTTCATCCACCATCCATTCCCGGGCTCTCTCAAGTGAGCACCATCACCAGCACTATGGGTCCCGGGCCTGGTCCTTTGCTACACGTTGCTGGCAGAAATCCTGCGTGGATTCCCGGTCTACTTCCTCTGACCTACAAAGCACCCCGACGTGATGCACCACACTCAGCAGGCCTTGGAGGAGAGCTGCCGATTGTTCTGGGGCTCATGGCATTGAATGCATCTCCAGGCAGTGTGATGAGCAACCATTCGATAGACAGTGTATTTCTTGGACACAATCGATTATGGAGACATGGAGCTTGGACAAGTCCTGATGCTCCTAGAGGACGTATGTTGTCCATTCGTTTGCTGATACAGCTAACAACCACAGATCCCCCAACAGCTTCTGAAGATCCAAAAGGATTTATTGTCAAGGTGTTTTTCGACCCAGACAACCAATACTCTACTCGAGAAGATCTCCACAGTTTTGAGTGGGAGAGGGCTATTGTTCGAGATTGACCAAATGTTTGACAGCTTAAGCTTGAATTGATTTAGTCTATTATTCATTCCTGTATGAAGCCCCTGCTCTGCAGTTTGCCCCATGTTCGTTATCCCATCCATGAGCTAGGTGTAGTTGTCCGCTCGATTATGTAGTCGACTCAGACCGCGTCAGGAAGTCGTACAGCGATATCGCCAGATTGGGTAATGTATCGAACCCAAGGCAACGAAGGATATTGCAACTACAGTTGTTAGTGCTGATCGAATACTCAACGAAATTCGTACCTTTGGCTCGGTAATCTTTAGATACCGAACCTGAATACCACTTGTGGTAAAGTAAGGGATCTCAAACTTGACCTGGATAGGTCGTTTGGCACCCTTACCCACACCTCCGACTCCTCCCATGCTACCACCGAAACCACCCATCATACCGCCACCTTGTTCATCATCTCCTCTCACGCTTGGCAGGCCCAGCTCAGCACGCATGAGGAATTCCTTGCCACCACCAAACTGTTTGATCTTCCAGACAATGGCACTTTGCTCAGGGGCGTAATGAACGGATCCGATGTTTGTTCGGAAACGAGGGCTATCGGCGTCATCCGGAACGGGAACCACGATTTCGACATTGTTGGCGGTACTGCGACGCTTGAATTGGGCTCGAGCCTTGAGCATGTATTCGATCCGGGAGCCTGAATGGGATTCGACCACACATTCAACCCAAATCAGAGGCTTGACTTGGGTGTTGAGACGGTAGGACATGAGCTCGAATTCGCCGTCAGGGGGGATAAAGGAGATGGTTCGGTCGTTCTCGAATCGTGATAGTCGTACGCATTGGTGAAACTTGACGTCCTCCATTTCGATAGCTTTACCACGGGTGGCTCGACCGGTTGTCTCAAACATGACCTTGTCATTCAATCCTAGACGCAACTCGGGCATACCACTGAGGTAACACTTCATCTTGATAGCGCCAAGAATCTCTGATCGAAGGACATTGCCGTTTGCAGACACCAAAAGGTTGAGAGACTCGACAACATCGAGGAACACTTCGTTCTTGCGGTAACGGATACCCTCTGATCGCCACGACACAGCGTTTGTGACAGCAATCGGCGGCCGTGCTTGGATCTCGAGCTTGTGAGACTCCTGGGTGATGTACTCCTGAAGGATCTTGGATTCTGTTGTTTGAGGATAACCAAAGTCCATCATTTCGTCGAGAAGTTCGTAGATGATGACAAAGTTGTCTCGAATGGATTCTTCTTCTAAAGCTTTGAAGTACTCGGTAAAGACCTCGACGATCTTGTGAAGGAATAGGAGGATTTCGGCGGCATTCGTGTTTCGTTTCGTAAGGGCGAGGAGGTAGAGGTTGTTATGGCGGATGTAGAGGTACTATTCAGTTAGCGGAGCCTCCAAGCATGGAGACCACCTACGTTGATGCCTTCGTGGGAGAAGCATGGTGGAACAGCAGAGGAATCTTCCTCAGCTTCTGAAAGGAGTACAGGGAACTTTTCAACTGCTGACATGGGAATGTCACCACGATAGTTACGGGCAAGAAGGGTCTACATTGTCAGCGAGGTTATACTCAGTGGCGTTCAACACACCTTGCCCTTGAGATCTAGAAAGAAGAGTGCGGATGCCATGTTGGATGTCTTGGCGGAAGCGGAAAGGAGGTCGCGATAGATGCGACGGTCAAGATCAAGACGAAGAGGTCATGCGCAGTAACAAAGACAAGAATCAAAAAGGAGAGGCTGAATAGTAATTAAGGACTATAGAGAAGCGCAGGCAATCATCATGGTCCGAGGCGCAATCGTTTCGTGGTTAAGCTGTTTCGCTGGCATCTTTTGGATGCCTGGTCATTCCAGTGACGACACGGTAGAATGTCGGATATTGGTGGGGTAGCTTGAGCTTTTAGTCACGTGAGATATGGATCAGAAATTTTGATAAAAGCTTTGGTTTTTTTTTGCCTCTGTTTGTCTTCTCCTCTCCTCAACGCACCCTCTAGACAGTGCAGACCATTACCTAGCCTGCAACCGAATGGCATTCTGTCATTTCAGCCGTGGAGCCGTTGATGTGAGCTGCGATTTCGTGGTGCGGAGAGGGAGACCTGGCTCCATTAAGAACTGCCCGAGTATTATTAGTTGCTTTGGCGGTGTCAGAGGAGCCGGACATACAAATTCGTGACTGAGACATGCGATCTGGGGTAACGTGGCAGGTGACCTCGCAGCCTCGACTTTTGTTGGGGTATCGTGGCCGAGGGCCCTTGACCTCAGGGTCTCTGCCAGTCTACTTTGACGACATCTGCAATCAGGGATCTTTCGAGGTTGTAACAATTGGGCTCGTAAAGATCGTGGCAAAGTTAAATTTGCAAATGCATGTCCAATGAGCTTGTGACCGGTGCATCCATCTCGCGTTTATCACGAAGTCGAACGCGAGGCCTGGGTCCAGTATCCAGCTCACAATCTATACTAAACGACTCTGCCGGAGTAATTCGAGTGTCTGAGATTCTGTAAACTCAGTCCGTGCAGACATGATCCGTTCAACCGATTCAGGGTCCAAGATAGTACAATCTCACCCGTCGCGATATTGTTAGTATCCGCAAGAATGAAGGATACCCTTCATCGCACATGTCAGATTCACATGTTGATCAGTTATCGGGGACCAAATACAGGTCAAAGTAACCGAATGCCGACTGGTTTGGATAAAGAGTATGCAAATGCAACCTTACTTGAAAAGGAACATATTAGCATAGCTCAAGATGAGCAATCAATGAGCAATCGCATCTGACGTTATCAAACAATTCCATTGGATGGAAAAATAACATTCAAACGCATCAGGAAAAGGATATAATCCTTCCTCTGTGGCATGTGCTTGAGTTGATCCTGTTAGTGGATTGCTCATGACTCGGGCGACCCGCTTAACAATAGTGACGATGAGTATTCTCTTTGCATGTGATGTCGGTGCATCATCATCCCCAGTTTTGACACGTGCTAGAGGCCCAGAGGCTTCAGGTACAGTTCTTAGCGACTCTAGTTTCGACGTTGAACGTTGAGTTGAATTGATCTTGTGATGCTGCGAACAAAACCTAGGCCCAACAAATTGACCGCATCATTAATCAAGCGAAGCGCCCCAAATTCGGTATATCTTGTGATGATGCCCTGATACTGGGTACAGCTCTTTTAGCGATCTTCCCCACTACGCCTCTAAAACAAGTCACCTGAAGCCACTGTAGCCGGCCCGGTTTTTAGTGGGCTATCGTCTTGCGCTGGGCTTGTTTGTTCAGCCGGTCCCTGCAGCAGGAGAGAAGGTCCCGCGAGCGCCTGACGTTAACAGGATTCTCTTGTCCCCCCACGATCGCTCTCATTCCCAATCTCCCCAACATCTCCGCTTCATCATCACCATTATTGATTTACCATTTCTTTTGTCTCTTTGCGATATTCTTTGCGGCCACTGGCCGATCTCATTCGATGCTGAGTTGACATATCCGTGTTATCGCCGACCATGGAGCGCAATCACATGCTTCCTGATCGGGAGTCCGAGTCTCGTCATGTCCTCGGACCACCACCTGCTCGACCTCCATCATTGATGGCATTTTCTCCTCCAGCCTATTCCAATGTCGCTTCACCAAATGCGATAAAGTTTCCTGATGTTCCTACCGATATACCAACTTCTTTGCCTCCTTTGGCTAGATTCGAAGCCGATAACGAGACCAAGTTACCACCTCTGAGTTCACTTACGAGCGAAATGGCCTTGGAACCAACCAAGACCTGGCTTCCGTTACATCCTATGCCTTATCCGCCTGTTCTTGCGCATAGTATTGATAGCCCGACACGAATGGATCTTGACGGGAGTAGCAACAGTGTCGTGAGCGCTGCTTCTCCTGATGGTCTTCTTGATACGAGGGCTGGTAGCGTCAGCCTTGATGATCCAGATGTGCGACTGGCAGCTGAAGCGCTTGGTGATTTGAGAGCAGGTATGTTTTCAGTTCTAACAGAGATCATTTCTAACGTCATAGACTTTATATCTTCGCCGCCGCATAGAAATTCCTCTCTTCCAGTTAGTCCACCAACTTCTGGGCTTCAATCGAATCAACCACAGTCTCCGCAGCCTGAACCGCTTCTGTCTCTCCTTACGACGACTCATCCATTGTTAGCGAGCACAATTGAGGGCGCCACTTCGGCATACGGTGGTGCCAAGAACTTTTCACCGCGATTTCGATCTGGTGCCGAATATGTTGAGGGATACCTGACACCTATTGCGAACACTGTTGGTTCAGTTGGTCGAGTGACGGGTGTTGAAGGAGGTGTCAGATGGTTTTTGGGTGCCGGGAGGCGACAAAACAGTTCAACGTCGGATTTGGAAACCGGCAACAGCAAGAAGCGACGCAAAACGGATGAGGATGAGGCAGTCAGCAACAAGCGATTTGAGTCTGAAGGAATGCAACAAATGAGCGATGAACAGATGGATACAGCGCCTTCGCCATCTTCAAAGACCATGTCTCGTCGCATGTCAACTACTAGCACCGTCGACACGCTTCCTGCTTACGATGAGTTGCGATCACCCGCATATACCGAGACTGATTCCAATTCACCAAGGCCGTCACGACCAAACAGCGCCTGGCAGTCACGTCTGATCACGTCTACTTCCGGTCTCAGTGTTGCCATGAGCCAGGAGAGTCTGCGCAGTCTGAAATACTGTCTACAATGGCTTCGATGGGCCAATGATCACATTGCTCGTGTGATCTCAGCTTTAAAGACCACCCTTGAAGAGTACGAAAAGGTACCAGACGGACAAGCTGGCGAACAAGCTGATCCTGAATCTCGCTCTCAACTTGCTGCTCGCATCTCAAACCTCAAGGGTGATGTTCTCAGAACCCTCCGAGAAGCCATCAATACTGTGTCGAAATACGCAGGAGGCGCATTGCCAGAAAATGCACGAATCCTTGTGCGACGTCATCTCACTAGTCTACCCCAACGATTCCGTGTCGCCACCATGACCGACAGGAATGCCGGGCAACAAGACAACGATACGGCTCTAACTGAAGGTGCACACAAAGTTTTGGTATTGGCTAAAGAAGGTTTGGACATGGTTGTTCAAGTAAGTGGTGTTGTAGATGGAACAATTGTCAGCGCTGAGCAATGGCTCGACCGTATGGGCAAACGAAGAGCTCAAGAAGATGAGAAGCCAATGCTTCCTCAAACTGAGGCTAATGGAGATGTGAAAATGGGTTAATTGGAAACGAAAACGAGGCGGTGATACCTTCGAGTTCCAATATCACGAGGAACTCATTCTATTTCCTTGAATGACAAACGACAGTTGGTGATGAGCGAGTTGGATTGTTTCTGGCGTTTGGTTGGCTTTGTAGCAACGAATATGAGCTGCTTTCAGCATGTCAATTGTTGGCTGTCTGATGTATCATCGGACGACATGAATGTGATGTACGGGTCGGAACAACACAATACCGACTATTTAAGACTCTTTGGATGCAATTCGATCACTCAATCATGGCACCTTCAAGATCAAGATATTCCACCACAAGAGTCAAAGCTTGTCAGCATTGTATAACCGCAAAAGCAAAATGTGATCGCAAAGAAACCTGTGGACGATGTGCCTTGCGGAGTTTAACATGCAGCTATCCTGGGAGATTTCGAGAGCCGATCGTAGACTCGCAGCACTCTGGGAATTCGGAGAACTGGGAAAACTCAAACACGTCGGACACTCTGGACCTTGAGCAGAGCTCGCTCCAGACAGACACGCCAGCTGACCTTCACTTTGATCCACTGGACCTCGTGTGTCCGATCAACAGCGACGACATCAAGAACCGATGGCTCAACTCATATGTTCCTCTGCCTGGACAATCGCCCAAGAACTACAGTCAAAGTGTTATCAATTTTGTCTACCGAATGCTCAAATCCTATGCCTCGACAGTGATTCGAGGTCGTCTCCCACCATTCATCCATCCTATGCAGCAATCACTGGTGCCACTGTCAACCTGCTTTACTCTGGTCCGAATATGCGACCCTCTACCTGGCAACGTGAGTATCGCCGCAGATATCCTCCAGCGAGAAATGACTAGACTTTACGAAGAGCGAGGAGCATATGAAGGCATCCATCTTCTTGGAGTGTTTCAAGCGTACCTCATCTATTCCATGGTTCTGTTCTTTCACTTGGGGCCTTCAATGCCATTTCTTCGTCAGGCAATGATCAACCTTCAAGAGATTGCATGCGCGACCTCTCGTGAAGGGCTTATATGTGCGGCAGAACAACGAGGTGCCCTACCGAAATGGGAATCATGGATTATGGCCGAGGCCAAGAGACGAACACTATACACCATGTACTTTCTGGACAATGTGTTGTCGGCTCATGATGGGCTCACCACGTATCTCGGTACCGAGTTGAGGGGACTCTATTCGCCATCGAGCAAATATCTATGGCAAGCTGATCGGAATGGATGGGAACAAAGCTACAACTCTCATCTGGCCGAATGGGGAAGTGAACCCTTTCGACTGGATGAATTGTGGCCATTTCCAGATGGAATGAGTGAGGAAGAAATAAAACGCCAACGGCGGAGGGTAGATCGATGGCTGGAAGATGTTGATGAATTTGGGACAATGCTATACGCAGCCTCAAGCTGTACTCATGGGGGGTAGCGCTTTGACTTAATATCCGAAACAAATCGGGTTGGTCAGATCGTACAGCCTTGCCAAGATCAATACTCCTCCAAATCGGCCAACTTTACCTGTAACCGTTCGCATATGTCATTCAAGAACATGTTTTGCCCAATTACGCCACAGGATCAACGACCTAACCTGTCGCCTTGAGTCATTGCAGTGACCTCAATCCAAAGGAAGCCCTGTAACAGAAACAAAGTTCAGCACCAACCGTTAGTGGCGTTGATCGTCGACGGATGGCTCCCCGATGATCCACTAGTTACAGCTTGACTTTCAGATATCAAGTATTCATCGCCTCCCGTCTAGCATCTACACTTTGCAATGAATTCGGCCTCATCTCCACGATATGTGGAATGCAACAGGTCCCGATTCGAATCGAAATGCCCCACCTGGGGTTGTTCCCGATTATATGAATCCTGAAGACGTTTACTGGACGTTGAATATTGTCTTGACGACGATATGTGTATTCTTTGTCACACTCTTTTTTATAGTACGAATATATGTGAAGAGAACGATTAGCCGGAACTTTGGATTAGAAGATTGTATGTCTACATCTCATGTTAGACAAAGCTAACAGTTTAGGGACGTGTATAGCAGCATTTGTATGACCAACTCTTGATGTTTGGCTATGGCTAACCTTTAGATCACCGCCATCATGTACTGCGTCACTGTCTTTATGAGTACGTCCATTCCCTTTTCGTTGCGTCACTAACAAAGTAGTGGCCCGGTATGGAGCAGGCTATCATGCTTGGGAGATTCGCAAACCAGAATATTACAACTGGTTAAAGGTGAGCAGCCCAAGTGTCACACGATCGATCTAACAAGTCAGTGGTTTTATGCCAGTACGGTTGTCTATATCCCAGCTGCCTTTTTCACCAAAGCGACCATTCTACTTCTCATGGCACGAGTTTTTGCTGTCGAACCACGAGTCGCCAAGGGAATCAAGATCTTGATATGGGCTTTACTGGTGGCATACATTCCGATTCAAATACTTCGAATTGTCAACTGTTATCCCATCCGGACATATTGGGACCCAGATGTCAGAAACGCACGATGTCTTAACCAGCGAAAGATCTTCTTTTCAGATCTATCGCTATCGATTGTCACGGATCTGGTCATTCTGTTGATCCCAATACCTCTGACTTGGAAACTCAGAATGTCGATAGGAAAAAGGATCAAGATTGTCTTGCTTTTGGGGGCCGGTGGAATCGCTACAGCCTTGACACTGTTCCGTGTTGCCAAAGCGGTGGACTTTCTGAACTCGGATGATATCACTGTCGATTATACGCCGATTAGCATTCTAACGTATGTTTTTCAGCCCGATAATGCTTGTCTAACGATTGCAGGGCTCTCGAGATCACAATAGGCTTCGTCTGCGCCTGTCTTCCATCTCTGAACCTCCTGATCGAGCATCATGTCCGTAAACGTCGACGAGCACGAAACCCGAACTGGCCGCGCGATCGAACACGGACCTCTTTGTTCAAGAAGCGTTTCCGATGGATTAGTTCGTCCACAGAACACATGCCCTCTCGACCGAATCGGCCTTCAGATGGAATGATTGACTTGGACGTGGAAATGGCCATGTTGACGGGGCAGCCTGTACGATTAAGAACGGGAAGAACGGCTAGCGCAGGATCTCATGATATCCGACCACTTGATCATCGAATTAATTCTGGTGACGGACGGAGAGAGGGATGGTTGTCTCAAGATCAGGATGAGCAAGACGAGGTGCAGGACAGCAGATTCATCATGCGAATGGTGGAGGAATCAAGAGCACGAGCAGACGAAGGAGCTAAAGAATCATGGTGTCCAGTCTGGGATGGACCGAGGGATCCTATGGCGAGTCAAGGAAGTTGGAAGTTTAGCGTGCGGTCGCATTAGAGCATAGAGCGTATACCCAGGTATGTAAAATAGAATTGATCATGATAATGAGAGCTTCCATCCAAACTTGTGGATAATCTCCCTCCAGTCTTGATTTGTACTCGATACCTGAAGATCTCTTGTATGCCAGATCAACTTGAGTGCGTTCCAAACAGCAGATATGTTGCTGATCGGCCATTTACTATCCATTAACATGAAGTGATCCAACACAACCTTTCGTTGCTCGTCTGATGAGCACGCACAGCCTGCTAAGAACAGCGGCCACATTGGGAATGACCTTCGAGTCTGTCCTTCAACGATGATATCGGAAAGACAAGAAAGAAGAGATTCGTGGAGGGCCAGAATTGATGGGTGGGTGATGGCTGCGTTGTAGCACACGAGGCGGAGGTAGATTTGGGCTGCAATTCTAAAAGACTCGGCGCTCCGTAAGAGATAGTCGTCGGTGCCCTGAAAAGAGAGATCCTCAAGTCGTTGTTCAATTTCCTGGCCCGCTGTGTACAGTTGATCCTTGGAGATATTGTGGGTGGACAGTGACGATATTTCGTTGATGATGTCGACGAGATCCATTGAGCAACCAATCTGTTCATCAACCAGATTTCGAGAATGCGGGAGTGTAGCCTCAGCTTTGGCCAACCCAGCCATTGCTTGGTGTAACGAATCCTGGTGGGTAGGTTGTGTAGTCTCCATCAGAATATATCGAAACCGGAAATACTGGAGTACAAACTCGGCCACATTAGGGTCAATACTGTTCCCGAAGCTCTCAAGCAGAGCAAGTGCGCCTTGAAGATGACGGAGCCATGTCGGACACGATCCATGTGCGATTTCGAGAGATGCCAAAAGAACACAGGTGAGAAGATTGCCCTCACTGCCTTGGGAGTCTGGAAGAGCGTGCTGTAGTTCATGGAGAGCTCGGACTTTGTACTGCATTGACAGAGCGCGGTAGTCTCTTCCATCTGGGACAATGTTTTGCGCCCATTCTGCTGCGCTCATGGCCAGGACTGCGGAGAACAGAGGACCTTGGTAGAACATTCGTGGGATGACTGATGTACGGAAGCCATTCCGACTTGTATCCACATAGACTCTGCTCTTAGATATTATCTCGACATCTGATCTGTTAGCGGCGACAACTCGTGGTGAGAATACTTACAGTATTGGACGAGAGCTTTCTCAACTGAACGTCCCGACTCGAAAGCAAACGGTGACAAACTGCGGGGAACAGATTCCTGCGTCCAGACAATCCTTCCCTCACTCGAATTACAAATGGCGACGAGTTCTCGAGGTGAGAGATTCAGAAAGCTATGACTCTGGTTGTCACTCGGGACCAGATAATGATCATTTGAAGCTGCCACGATGAACTTTAACGGATTCGATGCTGAAGCTGGACTCGGAAAGATACAGTCATCTCCTGTTCTTTGACATCTTCGACATGTCGGCTTCTCCTCGTCACATCTTCGTTTTCGTCTTCGACAGTTGAAGCAGCCATCTCGGCTCCGAGAGCCACCTGACATGATGCATTGCAGTTGATGTTAGTTGAGTGTCGATGGTGGGGAACGGATGGACTTCCGATCAACGCCACGTGACGGCCGAGTTGACATGCATTAGCTTTATTGTTTCTATAAATTATATTACACCTTGGTATCTTTCTGATTATCTATCAGATCTGACGTCTGAATACTCGATTCAGCAGTGGATTCTACAGTTACCCTGCAGCCACAGCGGAGACGGATATTAGACGGCCATACCAATTCATCATGACGATCCCAAGACATTTCTGTCAGTCCACAGATATCCACGTCGCATTACTGCCTTATTCAATAGGTCTTGATACAGCATATTTCCCTCAATTTACTTAATACCAACTCAATGCTTCCATGGCCACATCCCGACGCATCTCCGATAGTGGAGGGTTAGCCCGCAGTGGGGTTCTCGGAGTCATACTCGGTCGACATACGGAGGCTAACAAGATACGTCGCAATTCTTCTCACTTGCACCAAATTCTCCCCCGTCAATTCAACGCCGTCCATAGCCTTCAACATGGCTAATGATCACATCCTCACCCTGTCATGCCCTGACAAGTCCGGCATCGTCTATGCCGTGACTGGCATCTTTGCCGCCAACAAGCACAACATTCTCGACCTCCAGCAGTTCTCCGATCCCGTCTCCGAGCGCTTCTTCATGCGTGTTCACTTTGGACCTACCGAGTCCGAGTCCACCGAGCACCTCGTCGAGGCTTTCGATAAGCTCGCTGCCGAGTACAAGATGGACTACGATATCCGCCCCGTCGCCCGCAAGACCCGCGTTCTCATCATGGTCTCCAAGATCGGCCACTGTCTGAACGACCTCCTCTTCCGCATGAAGACCGGCCAGCTGCGCATGGAAGTCCCCGTCATCGTGTCGAACCACCCCGACTACGCCGCCCTCGCCGAGAGCTACGGAATCGAGTTCCACCATCTGCCCGTCACAAAAGACACCAAGGCGCAACAAGAAGGCCAGATCCTCGATCTCTGCAAGAAGCACGGCATCGAGCTCATTGTCCTCGCCCGCTACATGCAGGTCTTGTCTCCGACGCTCTGCGAAGCCATGTCCGGCCGCATCATCAACATCCACCACAGTTTCCTGCCTTCATTCAAGGGCGCCAAGCCTTACCACCAGGCCTACGAGCGCGGTGTCAAGATTATCGGAGCCACTGCTCACTTTGTCACTGCTGATCTGGACGAGGGTCCTATTATTGAGCAGCGGGTTGCTCGTGTTGATCACAGCATGAATCCTAAGGAGCTGTCTGAGGAGGGATCTAATGTCGAGAGCCAAGTTCTTGCTGCTGCTGTGCGGTGGTATGCTGAGAGGAGGTTGTTCCTCAACGGACACAAGACTGTAGTCTTTAATTAATAAAAGTTTGATTTGACTGTACAATGTTCTATGCAAACTCTCGTGATGCGCATGCTTTGAAGTGTCTACCCAGGCCCTGCCCCAGACTGCGGCATCTATGGAGTGATAGCGAACGACCGAACATCAATCCCCGAATAGCTCAGCTGGAAGAGCGTTCGGCTGTAACTGATATATGACACCGAAAGGTCACTTGTTCGATCCAGGTTTCGGGGATTTCTTTTGCTGGTCGTGGCATTTTCATGTTGTCAAGTATATCATGACAACTCAACTTTTTAGTCACAAGATGAAATATACTAGCAACCACAGCGAAAAAGAGTTGCCGTTATTAACAACAACTCAATGAATCTAGTAGTATGCTAGAATCTCAGCTAATAAAAAGAACTTGTAGGAGTGAAAAGATGCAAAAAATGAGTTCCCCGAAACCTGGATCGAACAAGTGACCTTTCGGTGAGATGCTTAACAATTACAGCCGAACGCTCTTCCAGCTGAGCTATTCGGGGAGATCTCCGAAACCGGAGGAATAGCCATTGGACTTGGTTGGGAGGAGAAGTGTAAATTGTACCTATATGCAGCATATCTGCTTGAGCACAATTAATACCTAGTTGGTACCCTATGGCCCAGAATGAGGGTTGAATGCGAGAAAGTAGAATTGTGGCAAGGAAGTATTGTCGCAAAGCTCGTGTCTGAGAAAACAATCGCATAGGATTAGATGAAACAAACCCCGCGTTATCCGTGTCACAATGCGACGCCTCAACACCAAGCTTGCATTTGGGATACTTCAACCACTGCATCCAGTCTCCTGCACCCGCAACCCGCACGAATCTCACTGTCACAGCCCATCTTACCGCGTTGAGAGCACAGCATCATCCAGTCCACATGTATCCAACTTTCCTCGCCGATCGCCATAGCTACTCCTCTGATCGTCAGAGCCATCCCCGAGTAGCTCAGCTGGAAGAGCGTTCGGCTGTAACTGTACCGTCACCGAAAGGTCACTTGTTCGATCCAGGTCTCGGGGATTCATTTTTGCTGTCATTGCAACAGAGACCTTTCTGGCGTCTCACCTAACAACCCTCACAGTCCTTCCAACCTCTCCCCGCTCAACCTGTTCAACCCTACCCCTAACCTTCTTCCAAACCTCCTCAGCAACCTCCTCCACACTCCCGCCAGCATCAACCACCACAAGATCCTCCTCCTCCTGCGTCCAGCCCTCGCCCTCATCCAAACCAAGTCCCTGCGCTGCAACGTCCTTTCCGCCCATGCTGAGACCCCAGAATAATTCCCGTACACGTTTCTGCATACCAGATCGTTCATAAACTTCCCCACCCCAACCACCTCGAGCTTGAGCTTGCTCCTCGGTCAGATCGAGAAACAGCACGAGATCTGGTCGGGGAAGACCGCGTTCTGGTGCTCGTGCCCAAGGGAGGGTCAGAGAGGGGTTTTGCTTGGCGGCTGAGTAGACTATGCCTGAGTGATAATACCGGTCGCAGACAATTGTAGTACCAGAAGCGAGGAGAGATTGAATTTGTTTGCTAAACGGTCAGAATTGAAGTGTAACAGACCAGCATACTCACACAGCTTCCCATCTGTTTGCGCTGAACAATAGATGAATAACATGATCATCCATCTCGACATCACTCTTGAGATAAGCATCAATCATTTGACCAATTGGTGTAGTCCTGTCTACAAACCATCAGCATAACTCACTACTTTGTCAGTGACTTACCAGGAAATCTCATAACCTTGACCTTTTTACCCTCCTCGACAAATCTCTGCTCCAACAGTTTCACCTGCGTCGTCTTTCCACTTCTATCCAAACCCTCCAAAACAACGAATGCGCCTCGAGCTGAATCATCGGCAGTATCAGAGCTCGCAATCGCGGCTGTAGCTAAATCGTTGATTGAAGCCATGATGGTTGATGAGGGGAAGTGGATTGCTGACGAAATATTCACACTGTTTTGGTTAGTGGTTCACGTGGGACACAGTGCGGCAGGAATCAGATCATAATTTACACTCAGTGAAACACATTCAGGTATCAATTAATACTCAGACAATAATGCAATCACAAAACTATAGCCCCAGCTCTTGGTAGCCTAAAGAAGAAGAAGAACGCCGGCCAAACTCCTCCATCCGTATCCATACCCATCCATTCCATCATTCATTCCATCCATATCCATTACCATAACAGTTCATGACTTGTTCATGCCTCATGCCTATACAGCTTCATCATGTGCGCTGCCGCTTTCCCACAACTCAAAACTTTCTCCTGTTCCTTCGATTGGTTCCAAAACTGCAGCCTTGCTTGGGCCTTCTGTGGGCTTGGCCATTAGGTTGTCGATGTCTTCTGTTGAAGGATCGATGGGCTTTTCAGTCGCATTCACCTCTGGCTCATCTTCAGGTACAAAAATGACAGATGTCTCATCACATCCTTCAGCGTAAAAGTCGGCAGTGTTCATTTCTCCCAATGCGACACGCTCTTTCTCAACAACCATCTCATCAGCTTTTGGTGCGCGACGAGTTTGAGAGATGTCATCAGGAGGGGGGACATTTTCCTTATCGCGACCCTCTGCACGATCTCTGTTGAGCTTCCGTTGACTCTCCTCGTCGGACGAAATGTCAAGTACACATGTGCTGTGTTGAAGAAGGTTGGTCATCTCTTGTTCGGGTGTGTCCTCGTGAATGTCAAAGAACCAGCTAGCCTTCATGTCTGGTTCATGCAGAGCAGTGATGGGTTCCTTCTTGGCGCCATAGCCAGGAATAGTACCCTTGAGAGCAGCATCGAGAGAAAAGGGAGCGGCAGATCCAAGACTGAATGAAGGAGGATCAACACGAGTGTAGGGACCAGCAGTGCGTCGTCGGCTAGATGCGATACCGGATCGCTTGCTTCGTGTGGGAGATCGACCAGCTGGAGCATAAATGGGAGAAGACTTTGAGATGCCAGAGCTGAGTTTGGCGGGTGATTTAGGTTGAAGAGTGCGCCGGGTCTTGGTAGGGCTCGTGAGGCGATTAGGAATGGGAGATGCAGATACAGGTGCAGTAGGCTTGAGGATAAAAGCAGACGGCTTGAGGATGCTGTCCTTTAGGATGTCCTTGTCCTTGGAACCTTTTGATCGCTTGGCAAAAGAAGTAGGATCGACATTTTCAGAATCATCGGTATCAATCAATTCAGCCTTTCGCTTACCACCAGTTGGCAAAGCTAGTCATGTCAGTGAAGCCCAAACACTCCGCATCTCCACATACCATTCTGCCTATTCTTGAGACTGGTCAAGGTCTGGAGACGAGTCCCATCAAGGGGAGCAAATGGTTGACGAGTGACAGTAGCCATGATGGACCCAGCAGCGAGTGAAGTTCTTGTTTATTGTTATCGCGTGAGTCGAACGTGTAAATGAGTGAGGACGATGATGAGTGAAAGTGGGAGGGAGCGGGTAGAAAAGAGGTGCCAGAGGTGGGTTCTGGTGCGGAGGGCGCGTGGAGAAGATCGGTAATAAGGGAGCTCAGCGCGAAAGTGGGTTCCCTCTAGGGCGTCGTGCCTTGGACGTGAGCGCGGACGTGACGGCGGCCACTAGAAGCAGGTCACTAGAATGCCTACAGAGGGCAGTGGGCCGACAGGTATGAAACGAGAATGCAGATTCGCGACCGTGTTAATCAAGCCAACCGGTAGTGCACGGAATTTGATCGTCGATGTCCAGAGCATTGATCATTTCAAGATAAGGCCATCTCTGCCTGAGGTGTTTTCCCCTCAATCAATGCAAGTTGGTCACCGCTAAGGACTTTTCCAAAATGATTCGCTCAATGCAACATGCCTTGGCCTTGTGGGACGTCCAAAACTCCACAAGCGTCAACCCAGTCTGCTCCATGTCGTATCCAATCGTCGCGTTGAGCGCCAATGCAAGGGAGATTCAGCATGCAGGATGAAGACATTTAATATAACGCAAGTTCGTGTTCCTTGATCTGTGCAAGCCTGAACTCAATGCCCAAACTCGTCTTGCTGTCGTGCCCAGCCAGCTCTGTGCATGGCCGCCAATATGCGACCATGGTCTCATCACAACCTTGGCAGACACAGAAATCCAATTGGTTGTCGTCTTTCAGCTGATCTGATGATCGCCAACCAGCTATTGCCTCCACTGAAACGGGTCCCTGTAAAGTGTAACTTTAACCTGGCTTGTTACTATTAAAGGCCAGACCACCCGCGAACTCTCGCGTCGTGTCCGTGTCGAACCCCTCTTGATGATACTTATGTGCAACGCTGATGCATCGAGCTGCAAGTCGGAGGCTGGGAGGCGGGACAGTAACATTCGCTCGGCGTTTGCCACAAATTTGACCTGGTCGCATGCATAGCCTGCCAACTCAGAGACCATATGTGACCATAAAGTCTGGACATCTTGCACCAATGCTTCAGTAACAACACACACTCTACCGCCATGGTCGCATGAGGTTGCAGTTGAAGATATATCTATTGTAAGCCCCTATCAAGTGATAATACTACTGTCATGTCTGAGGTTGAATCATAATAATATTCCACCGAATTGTCACTGGCTTCTTGACCTCGCCGCTTTCCTCGCCTTCCTCACTCACTTGTCCTCATGAAGATGGTGTGGTCCACGAGTTCCCGACCTGCTCGGACCTTGCTCATCATCTTCAAGCATGTGCTGCCGTGGTGCTTTGGTCCGGATCACCGTATCATGGTGCAAATGATGAGATGAAGGAAACGCTCCTGGTGTCTTTTCGTCTTGCCGAAGCTGATGATCAGGACTAGCTCGGTATGTTTCAACTCGATCGAATCCAATGTCGTGATTGGGTTGGGTCTCATTCGTCTCGCTTGCGTCCTGAAACAAATCGTGTCGATGAACTGCAGGTGGACTGGCAGGTGCCTTTGTATCGGTTCGAAGTTGATGAATCGAAGGAGGATACACAGGAGCAGAACTGTCATCCTTCAACCGGTGAGGTGCCTTGGTTCGGTATGGTCCTTTTGGATCTTTGGAGAGGTCATGACTGTGGTCAAGCGTTGCGTCGGTGGGTGCAACCGGATCTTGAGCGATTGATCTCTCCCGGGGCTTGCTTCGGCTGCTTGCAGATGAAGTTGAAGACGTGCACTCGGATGAACCTTCGGGAATGCATGGAAGGCTTTCATCGGGTTCCGTATCACAAGTGGTGACCTTGCTGTGCGATCTAGAAGTGCTCAAGGATGTGGTCATTGAAGGTTCGGTCTCATACCCACAGCAACCGCGTCTCCGATGATGTCCATGATTGATGAGTTCGTGTTCGATCTGAATGAGGGTGTCACATGGATAGCAGCAGCCATATAAATTGTCTTCATTACGGGTTCCTTGGATGTTGTAGAGATCGCGAACATCTGAACGCAGTCTGGAGATCAAGATACCATAGACTAGACATGTTAGAGTGGTTGACCTGCAAAGGGACACCTACAAGGCAAGCAGGCAGCAAATGTCAAGCAGGGAACAGAAACTGCCGGGTTCTTCAGAGGCTTCGACTAGTATTCCTCATGTGTATCGACGATTCCTTTCTTGCTGACCCTGAATCTGACATGGCCATTTGGGGGTGAATCATATTCATACTCCCTGTTGACAGCATCACCGTAGCTCTTTTTGGATCGACCGTAAACAATGCAAGGGCAGAAAATTGCTTTCCATAGGACGTTGACTGGGGCGAGATCTTCATCATCGTACAGCCATTGTCCAGCGAACGGCTTCTCCATGGTGTATAGTGAGACGACAAGCGGCGATAAGGGCAAGGAAAAGAATGATGATAATGCAGTGATAAACAAGATTGATGAAGATGATGAAGAGTTTGAGAGGATGGTGATGAGAAGAGTAGGTGTTGAGTGAAAGATGCATGCAAATGGCAGGTGAAAGCACAGTCGCGCTGCTTCCTGGAAACAGTGGTGATGCCTTCCTGAAGACATGGCAAGGTCACAGGAACAAATGAAATGGCAAGAGCTGATCGTGAGCCGCCTCAGTTCCCCAGTTCCTCATTTTCCATCGCCCATCATCCATCTTCATTTATCACTTCAACACAATCATCAATCTCCCCTCCCCACCGTCTTTCATCATCAATCGCCCATCGCCGTTCCTCAACGGACTCTTCATTTCAAGCGGAAATATTGAGCTCCCATTCACAAGCCTGACCCTCAAGCAGAATCATCCATCATCCATCAGCCATCTCGACATCCAAATCCCATCATCTGTCTGCCATCAATCATCACCCTTCATCAACAGAACCATCATTTTCCAAGCGGAATGTCAAGTTGGCAGTCACAAATTGCAGCCCGCAGTTGCTGGCCAAGCTTCTCGAGCTCAGATCTCGATATACTGACTTTAGCTGCACTGGAACCATGTTGCCATGATTCACAACCAAGCTGACAACCCTGATTCATCATCTAACAATAGACAAAAGCCACCACTATTCGAGCGATGAAGCTGAGTTCCCGCTGGAAAACATCACCGGAGGTTAATGGTAAGTCAGCGCCATCTCCACGACCAAATTCCGGGTTGATTGAGTATGAAGCTTGGTGATAGACGCTCGTGCAGAGGATGGAAACGAGGGTGATGACGAAGCTACTGAACCGTTATAGACACTACGACCACGTTGCAAGCATCAATGTACTGTTTCATCTTTTGTTGCTAGGAGTTTACTGATGAGACCCAGACATACCCCTCCGATTGCTCACCATGGCCAACACGACTGGCCTCCCCAAAGATGACTCCTTGTAAATAAGCGGCTGAGGCAAGCGGGCCGAGAATACTTCTTCATTGACCCGGCTTAGCTAAATCTTGACTGATCAGAGCATCAATTTGCCCTTCGAAACATCTCAAGGGTCTTCGAGCAGGTGATATTTCGGCCATGGTTAGGCACTATGTATGTCTGTTCTGCCACCATCGATTCGTATATTGACAGTCAAAGACTGCTTTACAACCTTGGACAAGGTATCAACACTGGCCCAGTCCATGTGGCACGCCGGTGTTGTTTGCAGTTGAAACCTGTGACTGAGATCTTATATCAGCACAGAGAACTTAGCACGCCGAGGGCAACGGAGAAAGCTTTCTTTCATTACTCGTTCTTGAAGCTGAGCATGTCTGCGGTGACGCTGCTGCCCATGTAGAGGAGAAGAAGCCCAATGCGGCGCGCTATTCGAATATTGTCACTGTTGCCAATCTACAGCGGGGGCCAACAAGCCTCTTCACAGGACCAAGGCCACCTTCGTTCGACCCTCCGATATCCTCGCCCCTTGAGTTGTCACTGATCCTATCCGGACATCGCTGCAGAGTCGCTTTCTTTCAGTCCTGCTTCCACCATTCACCTTTCTCAGTAGGTTCTATGTCTATCATACCAGACCGCCTGGCTAACTGACGATACAGATCGTGCGGCTTTTGCCAACGCCATGTGAGACCAACTAAACCAATTTGTTGACAGGTAGCAAATCTGCTCAGAGGTACTGTCCGGTTTGTCACCAGGACCGCTACTGATGAGATGCAGCCACACTTCGTTGTCCGACCGTGTCCGACTGCGACTGACCTTGCGGTCATAACGAAGAGGACTGCCCATGGATCAGCAGGAAGGCGAGTAGGGCGACAACGCTGCAGCAAGCAACCAGCTAAAATATTTCCAGTCTCAGAAGCGGCATGCATTCACCTTTCCAAGCATGTCGATGCCATGCAAGCCTGCTAGTAGGTACTGCCCCCAACTTTCGATGTCGCTGGAGAATTTACTGACTAGGTGCTGACATACCATGACCTACTACGACTCGTCTTTGGTCAGTGGCGGATTTAACTACTTACAGATTGACAGGCGACCCTCGATGATGCTTCTGAATCAAACATCTACTGTAGCTAAGCCCGCCATATGTGAGTGACAGCATCAGTTCCTTGCCCAGAAACATGTCCTTCGGAAAGCATGTCTGATAATGAGATCAGGTGCTTGACTCCTGACGACAAGCTTCCTACGGACTCAGTGTGGCTCGAATGCAGAGAACTATCATCGTGAGTGCTCATAGGAGCATACGAAGAAGACCGCACTCATATACTCTCAGCAACCCTTTGGTGTCTGGACATCAACTGCGTTGATAGAAGGAGTACAAATGACAAACAACACTCAGCACTAATCAGCCCAGACAACTGCCATGTGCTTCTCGCCGCCTGCTCAAACATCTTCCATCTACTGAAGAGTGCTGACGACAACCTGGACTCAATGGTAATCCAGGGATGTTGCCATCGAGCTTGGGCTTCTCTTGACATGTGGATTGACATTCAACAGATATGCCAGATACACACCAATTCTCTAGATCCATCGACTTGCCTCAGACTGACACCACACAGGAGGATCGATACCAATTTGGAGCTTAGGATACTTGTAGAGCACGGAGCAGTGACTACTCTCATGCACCTTTCGAGAAGCTCCCGATTTCTGGGCTCCGGAGTGCTACTAGAGGTGAGTCAGAGTCAGCGCAATTCAGCACTAACAGCCCAGGGAATCACCTATGCTCTTCGCCGACTTGTGCAACTTGCTCAGCCTCTATAAATGCTCGGTCTCAATTGCCGAAGAGTGTTGATGATGCCTAGATACCATTGTGATCGATGAAGAGGCGGCCTCCACAGCTCTATCACTCGGACCTTTACGCATACTGACCTTACGATCAACGTCCAACCGCGGCGCCGGACACGCTCCTCAACCCCTTTGCCGTTGGATAGCCTCGACAGAGCATTAGTGGTATATTGAAGGGACCCACGACGATGGGTATCGGCTTCAAGTTTGCATTGCCTGTGTAACACCGAGCAACGACGGCGAACACACTCTCTGCGTGCTTTGAATGATGCTGATGGTTCCTAGACACGATGGCAACCGGTGAGGATGCCGCTTCCACGACTCTATCGCTCGGGCAAACAATAATATCGACTTGACAACTGACATCCGATCGCTATGCCAGATGCTCCTTGCCATTTCACCCCGTCGAGTAGCCACCAACAGGCACTGAGAGTCAGTCGAAGGACATAATGACCGGCATTGATCTTGAGCTCATGGTCCTCGTACAGTAACAAGCCACGCCCCTGTCTCGTACCCTGTGATTGCCTCGAAGAGTATTGATGTGCCTACATATGTTAAAAAACTCTGACACTTGATCGCAGATGCCGACTTCATCGTTTACGTCTGGCCGCTGTACCAGAAGCTCCCCATTCCCGAACCCTCGAATAGCGCCCAAGAGGCACCAAGGGCAAGCAGTTTGGGACACTGACTGCGTATATAGTTACGCTGACGTCAAGCATAGGTCAAGTTAAATAGCGTCGCGTCTCGATACCAAGCTCAGTCTTCCCATCTGCGTATTGGGTTCTGTCAACTCCTCCAATATTCATGGAGCTGAAGATCCCACCGAGTCCGCGCTGTTCGGGTCAAGCGACGATGTCTTCTACACTTTACGACGTTCTGGTTGCCGCATAGAGCTGAAGAACGCTGACTGAGGGCCGAGATACGATGTCAGTAGGCCAAGGTCGAGCTGATCGCTTTGTGTCTCAAGCTATAACCCTCCGTCTTTCCGTCTGCGCTGATGGGATCTTGTCACCTTTCTCCGGACCTTGCCAGATGCATCGGCAACAGGTACAAGCGCTCGTTGCGGTTCCAATTACGACTGACGTGGAACTTCGCAAGTCGAGCCATGTCTCCAGTCATTGGATCGATCAGCATCTGATGACGCTGACAGATACTCCGAAATGCTTCCCGCAGGCTGCCTCATGCAACGTTAAAGGGCACCTGAGGGCTCGCATTTGCTGCATCGAACCCATCTCGGTGAGCAGTCATCCACCATTCAGCGCTGGCCATTGTGGTGAGGACGCCCGGGCTCTTCAATTTCATTCGCAGGTTCTCTCCCATTCTTAGGCCACTTCATCTTGGACAGGCCGAAAGTACTGGTTGGATATGTAGGTACGAAGTTGATACAAGAACGACACGGCCTTCGAGACGAGACAGATTTGGAGGGCAGCCATTTCCGCCCGCTCCAATTTCCGATACGATACAGGTCAAAACACCACGTTTGGCATGCATTGCTTCCAATTTGATGTTTCAAACATAAACTTCAGCAAATCTCTGCATATTCGCGCTGATCATTCAGGCGAGTTTATGCGCTGACAAGTTTACAGGTCTTGCTCCTATTTGCTGATAAGGGCCCAACTGAAAGTGCTGATTGCATTCTAGACATCGACACATCGAAACGGCTGGCTTCAAATCGACGAAGAAATTGAAGACGTCAGTATCCCGGCACTTACGACTACCTTCAACGACACAAAAATGCACTCGATTGACATCAACTTGCATGATGCTCTCGTTGTGGCACTGATCTCAAATTAGACCAATATTTGTGGGCATAAAACACCCTGACAGGGATCACTACAGGTCAGCGTCTCCCACTCAGGAGAGACTTGATTGTCACCACTTATTCGTATCAAGCGCAAATCCGAATACAGTGGTTCAATCAACTGCCGTCCTGCCACTAAGCGTCACCGTCGTCATCGGCTGAAGCGACTGTATCACCATCGAACCTTCAAAAGTGGCAATAGAAACAATGAAAATTCCAGCTTCAGGTCCGTTTTTGGTAAGGAAAAACGGCAACAACATCAGTGGCAGCAGACACAGTACAATGACAGCGCCACTGAGCACCCGCTGAACTCAAGTCTAGAACTCTTCTTATCCCATTCCTTGGCAATGGAAGCTAATGCAGGGACCCCAGCAAATGCAGAGACCAGGTTCTGGACTTTAACTGAAGAACTCACTTGCACTGAGGGGAACTTGCATTGGGATGATTTCGCATCTGGTACGTAAATCTGAATTGACTGTGATATCGGATCTATTATACGCGGAGATTGGGATTAATTGTGATCAAGTTATCGGATCCTTATACGCGGGTTCCTTGCTAGACACGGACACGATTCCGAGTGCGATAAAAATACACGGAACTCCAAAACACAAGTGGATGCTGTGCCGTGATTGAAACACAACGAATACGCACAAGGACCGAGCCATGGAAATCGAATTCGATCGTGGCGATATACATATCAATAAGATTTTGTGGAAAGCTTCTTTATTCAGGGCAGGAATTCTGTGGCTTCAACTCCCGCGGTTCGAAGCCAAACCTGGTGCCTGTTCCTGGCTGACTCCTGAGGGATCAACGGTGACCACTGTCATGTGTGAAGTCATGCCAGATGATATTGACAGCCCACTGACCAAATCATCAGTTTGGAGGCGTGACATGGACGACATGATAGACAGTTAGACACAAGATCACGGCATCTCGGCTGCCAAGAAGAACAATCTTTCTTGGCTTTGCGGAGAGAATACTCTTATGGCACGGCTTGAATGAAGCTACAATTGGCGAGTCAGTGCCAAGAGCCGGCGATTAACCCATGTTGGTGGCGCCGGCGCTCAGAATTAGCATTAGGATGCGGGTAAATCACTAGATAAACTTGAGCCATTTTTGAAGGGATGGAGGTGTTATTCGTGGGAATCGATCTGGAGACATGCAGCCGTGCCACATGGGATCTGGATCTAGGTCATGAAGGCCTGACTTGAGGTTTTTGTTATCTGCGGGGGAATTCGGCTGCAAGTTCAGTAAAGTCCAGTCAAGTGCGCAAGGTGGGCAGTGCAGTTTTTGTGCATGTCTTTTGTGCATCTCAACTGTGAGCAGACGCGTGTTATGCATCAGACGGACCAAACCTTCATTGGTGATGCCATGATTCGATTGAATGGTGATGGTCCTGGAGCAATCTAGAGCGTAGCAATGGCCTAGCTGATGGGGGCCACTAGAGCCGGGGACCCCCGCTGGACCTAGCTCGTTTAGCTGGGAGCTCCCACCAGGCCCAAAGGCGGCAAGCCCATTGTTAGCGCACCCGCTTCGGGCCCAAGCGTTGAAATGTGCAGGGGGCTTGGTTCATCTTGGATTAGTTAGGGGTTCCCTCTGTCATGTCTCTGTCACTTGTGCTCCCGTTCTCCTCTCCTACGTCTTTCGTGGAAGTCAGTCGAGCGAGTGAGTTCGTTCGATCAGTGGCGTTGCGTTGCGTTGAGAAAGAACTCATATACAAGGTTCCTTCTCTTGGGCCCCATCACTCTCCCTTGCTTCGACCGTCTTCTTCTTCTCATCGCAATCTCGTCTCTTTGGGAGATCCTCTTTGATTCTCTTCTATTTTCTTGGCTTTATTACTTGACCCATCATAACCAATCCAAGCGTTCCATCACCGAACGGACTTGAACGAACCGACGATCCAAACATCCATGTTCTGAAGACCTGCACTCCTTGCCGATTGAGGATTGTCTCTTGCATCTACATTCATTCGACATTTCTACATCTACATCCAACCGCGCAGAGTCCCAACCTAGGTTTCACTCAAGTATGTACCAGCCGTTGGTGTCACTGTCACACCAGCCATAGCCACGCGTCCACTAACCGCGATAGCTTTCAATTCATCCAATCCTTCAATACTTCAATCAATCCGACAATTTGACAACTCGATCCTCAACTCGTCATGCCTTCAAACTACGAAAAACTCTCCCGCCCGAGCGGCGAGACAAACCTCACAATCCCCGAGAAAGCTGCCACAAATGCGACCGTGACCGAGACCCCTCGCATCAGTACAACATCTACACCCCAAACAGACAAGCTCAACCCTTTCGACACCGACATCGAAGCCATGGTCACAACACGAACATCAGACTCATGCATGCACAAAACATCGAGCACCCCCCTGGCCAGAAAGACCGACTGCCAAGTTTGGCCTGGAAAAGATCACTGGAAGCAACAGGCCAAGGCCGCAAAGGCAAAGAACCGCTGCACCTGCATGGCCAAGCTCAGCCAACGCAATCGATGGATCGTCAAGGGTTTGATCATCTTTCTCGTCGTCGGCATCGCTGTCGGTGTTGGATTTGGTGTCAGCAAGCCCCTCAACGCTCCCATATGGGGAGACAAGGACGACAAGTAAACTTGTCTGCAGACAATATTTCGACCTTGCCCTGCATCGACAAGAAATCGACTTGTTCGTTGGCAGGGATTTGTTTCAGGACTTTGTTATCGCTAGCGCGCTGATTTCCTTTCATGAACGGCGTTGTGGTGTCATTTGAGTTGGCATTTCTTAGGAGTGATGGATTACAGAACATGGGTCTTATTTTATTGGGGGTAGACCAAGACTAAACTAGAGTCTAGAATAAAGTCTCGACGGTGGCCGTCATTTCATCGCACAAACTGAGGTTGTCGCATCACACGTGAATACACACCAATCCCCTGCATCTCCACCAGATCTTCAGGAACAATAGCTGCGGCCCGTTGGTCAGTGGGGAACGGAAAGATGCAGATTTGTGAGAAATCACTCTTGATTTGGAAATGGCAGCAAGGAAATAGCCAGTCGAGGTTGGAGATGCTGATGGAGGGGATCCACAGGTACCCGAAGCATCCGATGGGGAATGTACAAAAGATATAACCGCCGCCGCCGCCACTGCATTTATTCTATGGTAATTTCGAGTATCTACCTGAGGTAATATGCATATGTGGTGGAGTCTCTCAACTCGTGTTCCTGTCTTTCTGCATCCACCATTAGAGAGTTTCGGTGTCTCTGTCGCATACGTTGTCTCGTTGCTATGCAGACTGATACCATCCAGGCTAGAACAATGAGCCTGAGAAGGACAAAGCAAGCCGAGGTGTGCATTTTGAAGGTTGTTTGTGTGTTCAGTTGATGGACGGGGAGAACAGAGCGTATTAATAGCGACAAATGGGTGCTGTTCTCTGTTCAATAACAGTCACTGTTCTTTGCCATCACTGCTTGCCAGTTACTCTGCATCATAGTGTTCTATGTTTGTTCACCACAAAGGATGCTGTAGACGAACAATTCACTGTTCAGCACACAATGAAGACAAAGAAGTGAATCATTCGCACACATAAGAAGCATCTTAAAAACCTTCTGCATCACATCCTCCCCTAACACACAAGATGACCAACTCTTACCTCCCGGCTTCCTTCACAGAATTCCTCTCCTGGCCTGTTCGCCGAGACGATGCGCCCGAGTTCAAAAGCGACCGGATCCTCACCATGGGTATTGTCGGGGGCATCATTCTTCTCTTTATCGTACCGCCTACCTGGTATTTCATCGCCAGGACCATTCGACTCCGTCGGGCGAGGGCTAAGGGTAAAGATGTTGAGCAGGGTGCACAGAGTCAGAGACAGTGAACAGGAATAGCACGCAGGTAGTTCACTCAAAGGTGCTGGTTCGCCCCAAGGAGCATCTGCATGAAAACTCAGCCAAACAGTCATCAGAGCACCACCTACTCAGCGCTATATAACTACTCCCCTCCCCATCACTTCACCATCATCACTCATCAACACATCACCACAATGACCAACTCTAACCTCTCAGCTTCCCTCACCCTCGTCCGCCGCAATGAGGTCGGAGAACTTCCCGATCACAAGACCACCTATCTCATTCTTGGCATCTGCTCTGGTGTCTGGCTCTGCATTGTTCTTACTTGGTACGTTGTGAAATGCTGCCGGAAGAGAAAACTCAAAGATGCTGAGCAGGGTCCTGAGCCGTCAACAGTCGAGGCTGGTCCTCGCTGACGGTGAGTAGTAAACGCAGGTCGTTTAGCTTTTTGATGAGTAGATGAAAAGAATAGATTTATTCACTGAACCTTTGTCCAGTCGTGAAGTCATGTAAAACTCCAACAGACTGTCTGTAAACTCTTGTGATGAATCATTGTTTGAACCCTTACACACAAGCTCAAAGTCAAGAGCCACATCAAAAGGTGTATATTGGAATACATGTTCCAACGCCGCGGTATCATAGGTATACACCGACAGTGACCGGAACAGCGTTGGCAGGGCTGGGGTCTTTGTCGGCTGTAGGTTCCAATCCAGACGCCATGGACAACATTAATGCTGCCTGTCTGTGACTGTTCCCAAGTACCTGCTCGACGAACAGCGTTGGCCAAACAGGCCATCAGATCACATCATTTGGAGAGCGTCCAGAACACTCCTCTGTTCCTTGGCCAAGAAGTACAAGTGAACAAGGCTGTTCTC
Organism: Fusarium odoratissimum NRRL 54006; assembly: GCF_000260195.1. NCBI lineage: Eukaryota > Fungi > Ascomycota > Sordariomycetes > Hypocreales > Nectriaceae > Fusarium > Fusarium odoratissimum. Next base: position 494,661 of record NW_022158692.1, on the reverse strand, counting down.
ACCTACAGAACTTTCAATATAAGCCATATCCCCCCTTAGGCTTGAGAAAAGGTTTGTGTATGCACTGAATCACAGCCTCGCACGATAATGCGCCCAAGGCACATCATGAAACCATCACCAGAGATGCACCCAATGATCCTACCTTTCATCAGTATCATCATCTCCTTCAACCTCGCCCTCGGAATCATCATGTACTACTTCGTCCGCCGCAAACGACACCTTCCCGATGACGAAGCAATCGAGCTCACCGAGATCAAGCCAAATGCTGACCGAGGCATGCTGGTCGAAATTATCTCCATCTATCGAGACGGCATCGAAATCTACACAAGAGACAAATCACCCGCCAGTCAACGTCTGTATTACCATCCTTCACTCCAGGACCCCGAGCAGGCTCACATGCACCTCCACGACGTCCCAATACCCCCCAAAAGATCAATGCAAGATTTACGAAGAGAATTGTCCGTAGGACTACGTTTGGTACAGCGATATCACAACAAATAAACAATAATCAACACGACTGCATGGTCACAGATCCCACCAGCATCAACACGTCAATACCCTCGGACACATCATTCATCTACATCTAGCATACACCAATACGATTAACAGTCGATTGTATCTCTCAAATACTTCAATAGCCCGCCGTGACCACCGACCGGTAAAGCTGGCCACATTAATGCGGTCCTGCGCCAATACCCATGTTTATCTATCCCAGAGGTGAATCCTGACCCCTTCCGTAATTTGCCCTAGTAATCTCAAGTTTGAAGAAAAGGAGACGATCCAGTTGTGTTGTATGTAATGACAAAGGAAATTGTTTGCTTGCGATTCTCGCGTCGCATGTCGTTATGTTGTCAGGTTCAACATTTACTCGTAAATCGGTCGACTACACGGACTGATACAAAAGGAGCGGCTCGCCGACGTTTTCGATTTCGGGGATCGTGCATTTCAAGTCGAACGCTTTGGATAGGACAATTTTGAAGATCTGTCCAGTTAGCACACTGTACTCTCCGAGAACCAGGAACGGTCACTACCTTTTGCACGTTGATGCTGTGACTTGTACTCGAGAAAATTAATGCAGCTCTCATGGCTTTAGCAAACCGTCTCGCCTGTTGTCGTCAGTCATGTCCCTCCGGGGGCTCCTAGCGGAGGGCTCTTCCTCGCTGCGCTCGTACCTGATTTGAGATTTCTTCTTGGTCTTGGGGAGGAAAGTTGACAAAGTGATCGTACTTTGTACCGACGAGAATCGGAATGGCCGTCTTGTTGAACCCTCGTCCCTGCCGATACCACTCCTTGATGCTATTCAATGTGCTCTTGCGAGTAAGATCAAACATGAAGAGGATAGCGACAGCGTCGTTGCACACAAGAGGCAGCATGTTGACAAACTCTCGTTGACCACCGAGATCCCAAATCGAAAAGGTGATTTCTGTGTTACGGATGGAAATTGTCTTTTCCATGAAATTGACACCTAGCGTTTGGATATAGTCCTCATCCCAGCTTCCCTCGACGTACTTGACCATCAACGAGGTCTTGCCGATCTGTGCATCACCAACCATTCCGACCTTGATGACAACATGGTTTCGACCGTTGGATGATGGCTCACCGGAACTCTGTCGATAGTCGTTGTAGGCTTGATGTGCGGGGTTGGACAAGCCACTGGCCGGGCGGGAAATTGGTGGTGCGGTTTGGACGGGAGGAGTATATCTGGTGGAAGGGTCTTCTTGTCGTGGACTTTGAGCTAGCCCTTGATCGAGGGATGTGCTTTGCTGATGATGGAACCCATTCGGGTGGGGAGATTCTTCGATGCCTCCGAGAGTCTCATCTTGACCCGGCGGTGGCAGTGGGACCTCATGGGGAGGTGAACTCATGATGTGTTCCATGGTTGCAGGTTCGGCCGGAGCCGAAGGAATCGTGTAGTCGTCCAGCGTGAAGGTGTGACGGGTATCGTGGTGAACGGTGTCGAAAGGGTGACGGTGAAACAGTCGAGTCGGATGATGCGAGCGATGAACGAAAGAAATTGGTAGAGAACGTGGTCGGAGAGAGTGACAGAAGAAAAGATCAGCTTGTCGACAGCATCAAGCTAGTTGACAAGTGATGATATCGTGATGCGCAGCGGGGAGGTCAAGACGAGGCAGCTGAAAGGTGGCGGAGTCGAAAAGCCACCAGAGTGAAACCGTGAGACAAGCCGTTTAGCGTTGAGACCTCGGCGGCAGAAATTAATCGCGTTCACACACTTTTTTTCTTCTAGACCAGAGATCGGGCGATGCGTTTTGTTGGAGCAGGGAGTTTGCGCTGACGTTTGTAGAGGATGATGGTGGGAGCCTCTTGTTTAGGCCAGAAGCGGGACGGAATTTCAAGGCACCGGGTTTGCAGCTGGTACAGGCCCAAAGTGGAGGGATGGATTCTAACAGCACAACAGGGGATGTGGTATTTGAGATGAAATGTTCTGAAAATAGTCCATTTGACTTAATTTCGAGATAAACTTTGCTAGGCCATGCTTATGCGTGAAATGTTGTGATGATGATGGTGGTGTTTTAGCGTAGCGCAGCGCGTCAACGCGTTTGGACAAGTAATTGGTTGGGATTTGGTGTATGGCTAGCTGAGATTGCGCAATAACTGCGTCTGATCTGACTGTCCACCATCTGAATAGAACGTCAACATTTGTAATGTAAATAGCAGCCATGTTATTGTAGCAGAAGATGTATGGTAGTATCAGTACGGTAGTATGCAAGACAGCTGGCAGCTAAACAACCAGGTAAACAGATGATTCAAACCCCACGTTGACATATCTCCGATTGGACCAGTGCTTCCTCATGTCTTGTTAATTGACGGCCAAATTCTTGTGCCTTAATTGCAATTGCATTCCACACTCAGATACCGTGCAGAGTAGAATTGCTGTAGAATTGCTGTAGAATTGCTGCTGCAATGAACTTCATGATGCTGACTAAGTCGGCTTCCCTCCGATCCACTCGGCCCATCTCCGCATGATGCCGACAAAGCTTGAACTCTGATATCACCATCCGCATCATCACAATGGCCTCAATTTCTCGGTCTCTACGCGCCGCAGCCCCTCTGGCTAGGGGTATTGTGCCCCGCGCAGCTATCCGCACGCCAATCCGAGCATTCTCCTCCACCAAACTGAGTATGTGCCCGACCTGGATCGCTGCAATGACGACACTAACCAAGCAGGCCTCGCTAGAAGATACACCAAGGACCACGAATGGATTGATCTCTCGGCAGACAAGAAGCACGGCTTCGTTGGAATCTCCGAATACGCCGCCGAACAACTCGGAGATGTCGTCTACGTCGAACTACCCGAGGCTGGAACATGGGTCGAGCAAGGCGATGCTGTCGGAGCTGTCGAGTCTGTCAAGTCTGCAAGCGACATCAACGCTCCTGTTCGTCTACGAGTCCTACAAGTCAACGACAACCTCGAGGAGAAGCCTTCAACTATCAACAAGGTCCCCGAGGACGACAGCGCCGGAGGTGGTTGGATCGCAAAGGTCGAGGTGGATGAGGAGGGTGCGAAACAATTTGAGAAACTATTGGATGCCGAGGCCTACAAGACTTTTGCTGGAGCTGAATAGAATACAAGGGTATTGATCTGCCGTACAGTCCCCGACTGCCATGACGCTACTTGACTGTCTCCGGGACTTGTCGGAGCCTAGTGATCTCATCAAGAATACTACCGCCTCCCCGTTCAACCAATGCATTCGCCAACTTTCTCCCAAACTTGTCTGCCTCTTCATGTGTCTTGACAGGTTCTGTTATGTCAGAGTCAACGCCGTGGTCACCCCGAAGATTGACGACCGTAGCCTTCATATGTAACTTGTCGTCAACCCATTTGGTCTCAACACCAATAGGCACGCTGCAGCCACCCTCAAGTGCCCTCATGAGTGCTCGCTCGGCCTCGCAAGCAAGAGCTGTCTGTTCGTTCTCGATCGTCTTGAGCAACCGAATCACCTCTTCGTCATCCGCTCGGCACTCAACTCCCAGCGCTCCTTGACCAACAGCATGAAGAATACCGCCATTGTCAGACTCCAGAAACTGTGTAATGTGGTCTCCGAGATCCATCCGCTGGAGACCTGCCGCGGCCAGAATGATGCCGGTCAAATCGGGATCCTCCTCAAGCTTGCGTAGACGAGTCTGGATGTTTCCTCGGTGATCCTTAAACTTGAGCGTCGGGTAACGTCGAATCAATTGAGCAATTCGCCGAACGCTGCTAGTACCAATGATGCTCCCGTCCGGCAGATCGGCCAGAGTCTTCCAGCCGTGCTTGTCCTGCAATTCCTTCTTGATCACGAGTGTATCTCTCGGGTCCTCGCGGGACGTGACACATCCGAGAACGCAACCCTCGGGGAGAACCGTCGGCATGTCTTTGAGCGAATGAACAACAATGTCGAGCTCCTTGTTGACGAGCTTCTCCTCTAGCTGAGAAGTCCAGAGACCCTTTCCGCCAAAGTTGTAGAGCGCTGTGTTTTGATCACGATCGCCAGTCGTTGTCATGCTGTGGATGTTGAATTCATGATCGGGAAAGTTCTTCTTGAGCGCATCGACGACGATTTGGGTCTGGGCGAGTGCAAGAGGCGACTTTCGCGTGCCGACGTTGACAACGCCTTTGCTCTGAGATTCGGCCATGATTCTTGATTGACGAGTGTAGGATGACGACTCGTACCATGGAGGGGCAAGCTCTTTTCCTCCAACGATGGTGGGGCAATTGTACAGTGCGGGGTATAACACTGTAGCAGTGGATAACTTCATGATGTAAATGTGGATGTTGTGATCGTGATCTCGATGATCCGATTATATAGCCGGGTTCTAGTTATAGTCAACCTTTGATAACCGTAAAAGTAGCATTAAATAACCTTGCTAGCACGCATGGACATGAGCATGCGCTACACGAGAGTAACGGGCGCGAGTGCCGGCCTTGAGCAACGCTTTGACATGTACGTAGCAACCGATATTGGGCATCAGACGGATGAGAGACAGACAGAGACGAAGAGATGGACGAAGAGAAAGAAGAAGGGATAAGTAATGGAAAGGACGAAATGATTGTATAACGATACAGTAACCGTGAACTATATAAGAAGAGACAACAAGCAGTTCACATCATCACCACCAACACTCGTTAATATGAAGTTTCAACTTACTATCCTTACTCTGGCTGTCATAGCCCTTGCAAACCCTCAGGCTCCTCCTGATCCAACACCAGCTCCCCCTGACCCAACACCTCCTTCAACCTCTGAGCAGCCTGCACCTCCTCCTGACCCCCCAGCTCCGGCACCTCCAGCTCCTCCTCCGGTCTCTCCCCCGGCTGATCCCCCGGCTGACCCTCCAGCTGAACCGTCTCAACCTCCTCCTCCTCCTCCGCCGCCGCCTCCTCCGTCTCAGCCTGCCCCGGTACCTCCTCCATCCGGACCAGCTCCTGTTCCTCCTCCAGCTACTCCCGCCCCAGCACCCCCTCCGGACCCAAGCCCTCCCCCGCCCCCGAGCTCAACCGCTGAACCTCCTCCTCCCGAGGGACCAATCTGCGAATGCGGCTACACTTACTGCTCCTCAGTCCTCAAGGGCATGGGTATGTCCACCACCACCCCAACGACCAAGACTAACGAGCCCAGACAACCCATGGAATGAGGCTCAACTCTCCGAGGCATACTGCAGCACGCCGAATGTGAAATGCGACGGCGAAACACCAACTAGCAGTATAGATAATGCTCTGTTCATCTGCCTATGCGATCAGCCTAGTCAAAAAGTCGGAAACCATCTTGAGTTTCTCTGCGGCTGCGATAAATGTCTTGTTGTCAAGCCTGACTACAGAGGAAGATGCAAGACTCCCCCATTAGCTGGATCCAAGGGCGGGAAGGGTAATAAGGTCAGAGGAACTAATCGACTGGGCTTCTGGATGTAGGTAATCGTGGAGGAAGTCGCTCATTTGGTGTTTTTGTTAGATCTAAATTGACCCATTGCTACTGAGTCTGTTCGATCATCAGTGTTTGCAATCGCTTCAAGACTTGATGAGACTGAGATACGAGCGTAGCGAGACAGAGCCCTCCGCTAGGAGCCCCCGGAGGGATCTCACATGCCTCCAAAGTCGAATGCTCCAGTGAATCAGACTTCACATCTGCATCAAAGTGACAAACTGCATGATCCAAACATCTGCCACGAATGCTGGCTTACACATCAAGTGGATCTCTCTCTCTTCCACGAGCATCCATCAGCGGTGCGTGCAAACCTCGAAGCCCACGCATCGGCCGCTCCGGGTACGTGACCCCGGCCCGCCCCACACAAAAGCCGGCGCTACACGGGGTTAAGTGCCGAGAATGGACGGCTAGGCCCGTTAGTCTGACGTCAGTAGCAGCAAGAGCCGGACGGAAGAGTTTGTCAATGTGCTCGAAACGGTAGAGAATTGGCCCGACTGCAAGGGTCCAAGCGTGGAGAAGGGAGACGTCTGCATGTGGTATAAAGGTGAGTGCGTCATCCAGTAGAGTTTGTTTCATCATAGCACTTCATCTCATAACTCATCTCATATACCCAACCACAAGCATATACTCTTTCACTCAACATACCCATCTCGACACACCTTTTACACCAGATACCCAATTCATACACAATGGCTCCCAAGGTTCTCGTCGTTCTCACCAGCCAGTCCAAGATGAACAATGGACACCCCACCGGCTGGTACCTGGTAAGCCGCTCACTCACCCACTCACCGCATCTCAATACTAACCTCACAAACAGCCCGAGTTCGCTCACCCATACTATGACCTCGTCAACAAGGGCGTCGAGATCACTGTCGCCTCTCCCGCCGGCGGCGAAGCTCCCCTCGACCAAGCCTCCGTCGAGATGTTCAAGGGCGACGAGGAGTCCGTAAAGTTCCTCAACGAGAAGAAGCAGATCTGGGAGCAGACCACCCCCCTCAAGGAGTTCCTCGGTAAGGCCTCCGAGTTCGACGCCATCTTCTACCCCGGCGGCCACGGCCCCATGTTCGACCTCGTCAACGACGAGACCTCCATCAAGCTCATCGAGGAGTTCTACAAGGCCGGCAAGCCCGTCGCCGCCGTGTGCCACGGCCCCATTGTCTTTGTCAACGTCAAGGTCGATGGCAAGCCTCTCCTCGAGGGCCGCGAGGCTACCGGTTTCAGCAACTCTGAGGAGGAGGCTGTCAAGCTGACCAGCGCCATGCCCGTCCTTCTCGAAGATGAGATCAAGCGTGTTGGTGGAAAGTACGTCAAGGCTGACGACTGGGCTGAGAAGCTGGCGGTTGATGGACAAGTTATCACTGGACAGAACCCTGCTTCTGCCCACGCTGTTGGAAAGGCCATTCTCAAGGCCATTGGCGCTTAGATAGATCATGATACCACATTAATGCAATGAGATAATGTCCAAAGTTGGCAAATTGTACCCTGTTGTTCCCTCCGGGGGCTCCTAGCGGAGGGCTCTTCCTCGCTGCGCTCGCGACTTCAGTGACATTGTAAATAAGATGATTTTGAAGATCACATGTCAATTACTATGCTGAACTCATCTCAGTGAATACGCCCTTCTCACTGCCTACACACCTCTTCATATTGAACTAGAGTGTACATACACAATACTCATAAGAGACAAATGCGTGATAAGTGACTGTCATTACATTACTACTAATCTTTCTTAAAAACCTTCTCAAACCCAGTCAAAGTGAACCTATAATGCACCTTGTTCTCCTTCACTCGCTCAACAGCCTCAGCACATCCCTTCTCCGAGATATCAATAGTCTCAACCCAAGCAACAATGTTCTTCTCGGCAGCCAACTTGAGCATAGCATCCATCTCCTGGTGGTTACCGAGATGGCTTCCCGTGATCTTGCCAGCATTGCCAGCAAATGTACCGGCAGTCATCTGAGGAAGCGGCTCGTCAGGAATACCGACGTTATGAAACTCTCCTCCAATGTTGAGCGTGGACATGTACGCGCTCATGTCGAACTTGTGCGTCATGTCGGCGCAGTTGAGGATAAAGTCAAAGGTGAACTTGTACTTGTCGGCCCAGTTCTCATCGGTTGTGACGATAACTTCCTTTGCGCCGAGTTTCTTTGCATCCTCCACCTTTGAGGGGGAATGTGTCATGGCGTAGACTTCAGCGCCGAGTGCCTTTGCCCATTGAATGCCCATGTGTCCAAGGCCGCCGATACCAACGATCGCAACAGTCTTTCCAGGGCCGACGTTTGCTCTCACGAGGGGCGAGTAAGTGGTGATACCCGCGCACAGAAGAGGAGCAACCTGCTCAGACTTGAGAGCGTCGGGAATCTTGAATGTGAAGTACTCGTGAGCACGGATATGCGATGCAAAACCGCCATGAGCAACACTTCCATCCGGATAAGTGCAGTTATACGTGTCTACCATATCAGGACAGTAGTTTTCGTTCTTGTTCTTGCAGAGCTTGCACTCCAAACACGAAGCGACTTGAGCACCGACGCCAACACGGTCCCCGACCTTGATGTCCTTGACGTTGTCGCCTACGCGGACAGCCTTGCCGACGACTTCATGGCCGACGCAGAGAGGGCCTTCAAACTCGCCCCAGCCGCCTGTGACGGTGTGCACGTCTGAGCCGCAGACGCCGCAGGCTTCAATCTCCACGTCGATATCGCGATCGCCCCAGGTCTTGGGCTTGAGGGTTTGTTTTTGGAACTTGTTCCATGATTTGGGGCTGTCGACGCAGAAGCCTTCAAAAGTATCGGGGTAGCCCATGATGAGAAATGGTAATTAATAAATGATTGATCTGTCTATCAGGGTTCTCTATTCAAAGTATTTATATCCTCTCACTCTTCTCTCCCCTCCGCCTTCTCTGTTGTCTGTTCTGAACTTTCTTAATGACGTCTTGAGTTGAATGTCTATGACGCTCCGCGATAAAAGCTCCGGCGAGATATTTGCATTGACAGCATCATTTGTTCTCCATTTGCACTCAATCGGGTAAGCTTCTCGAAATCTAGTCAGATCGGGATGCATTCTGAGTGCAAGTTGGAGATAAGTGGCCGTATTAAAACCGTGGGTCAAATGACGTAGACGACGATTGGCGAGATTACGTTGCAACGAGATTGAGTAGTATTCGGGGGCCTACGTGATAATTCCGATTAAACTGATAATGCATACTCTTCGATGAGAGGATAAATCGACTCGTACAGGCTGCATCTCTGATCCAGCACTGATTGGTCGATGATTGAAGGTCCTGATGTCTGTGTCTGCCCGACATCTCCCAGGTTTGCAACATATCTCGATCCAACGGGCCAGCCTGGTCCAGCTTGCGGGTTTCTGACAAATCTCCCCACAACTCCTCGAAGATACTCCGCAAATGTGTAGAGTTGTGGTGACATCGTGTCAAAGGTTGGTGTATTGAACAGCAGAAGGACGTCTGAGCCGTGGAATTTGCCTAGCCAGGAGTATTTGTCGTCTAAAAGACTTGTGACCGAGGCATTGAAGTAGAATCGCCATGTTGGATTGACCGAGGCTGAAATGTTGGCGAGAATAGCTTGGGGCTGGGCGTGTTAGCTGTGAAGTCGGAAGCATGTGAACTTACACATTGCCAGACAAAGTCTGTATAGATTGCGGCAGCAACATCAAAGTCGGTCTTGAGGCTGGGGTCGTCATAAGCCTTGAGAATTGTTTTCTGTTGGCTTTTGCTGACCAGTGGCTCAGAAAGATATGCCCCTAAGAATGTCTCGAGTGAGATATTTCTGTTGATCAGTCCTCGGCCCTCTTCCGCAATTGTTCCCATAAGCACAGGAATTATTGCAACATCGCCATCTCTCCATCTCTCCGCTCTGTCACTCAGAATTGTCACATTATCAGTGATCGGCAAGAATGCACTCCCAGCCGTGCCCATAGCCTTGACCAGATCGTCTCCTGGCACCTCTCGCATACACTGCAGCTGATCTGGTCCCTGGCAGCCAACAACAGTTGTCAGGTTATCCCAGTACGAAGTATCGTGATGACTGGCAGTGCTTCCGAGGTACCCAACAGACATTTGACCAGAAAACATCATTGCGGCGCGGAATGGGGGAGATGTGTATCTGTTGACGTGTATATCGACGGACATGGCACCTGCAGATTCACCCCAGATGGTGACTTTGTCTGGGTCGCCACCAAAGGCGCGAGCGTTTCTCTGAACCCATTCGATAGCGAGTTGCTGATCATGGATACCGAGGTTGATCTCTGAAGCTGGTATATCTGGGGAGTTTGGGAACCCAAAGACTGTCTCGTCAGCAGGCTCAAAAGCTGATGGTTCACTTACCATTTGTTCTGTAATTAAAGGTAAAGACGACGATGTCTTCATACGCCGCGAAACCACTCAGATCGACTTCTCCGTTGCCTTGCTGCCATCCACCGCCGCTGATGAACAAGAGCACAGCCCTTGAAGGGTGGGGGTCTGCTGGAGCGAAAGCGTTGATGTAGAGACAGTCTTCACTCTCACGGGATGCTGTGTTGAACAGTCCTTTGAGCAGATCAATCTCCGGAGTGAGTTCTACAAGGTTAGCTTTGCTCATTGGAAGTAGGCTGTACTCACCACTTTGGACGAAGAGCTGCCTGCATGAAGGACCAAACCTGGTCGCATTCAAGGGCTTCGTCCATGGTTCAGGCTTCTTAGCCCGGGTGAAACGCTGCGTTCTCGCAGCATAAGGAATACCGAGAAACTTGTTCACAGGCGAAGCAGCTGGGAGAGTTGTAGTGAGACCAAAGACTGGGCCTGAGTCGAGTGTGACTGTTGGAGTTTCAGCCCCGACGTAGATTGGGAGCAAGAGTCGTGACAATGTGAGAGGCTTCATGATTGCCGCATGATGGCAGAAATGAATTCGCTATACCTGCTGGGAATGCCATTTAAATATCCGATAGATTATGCTTGGGTGGAGGGTTGTTGAATGAGATGCACATCGACGGTGCAGCCGTATTGCTCGGGTTCATGGTTGTCGACACGGAATACGACGAATGCGAGATCGCCCACTAGTCAGCGCCATGCACCCCGATGATCAATTCAACATGAGCAGAGTCCGAAACCTCGTGCATCAGCTCGCAAATGAATGCATCATCTGGGCTCCAACGATGCATTGGAGCACAAACAGGGGACGTGCGAATCATTGAATTGCCAATCAATTACTTCAATCAAATACAATCATCCCCAACTCAACTCGCCCTCCTTTCACCCTTCGCCGCCTCCAAAGATCTCTGCTTCTTCTCATCATTCGTATCCTTCGCAAAAGTAGAAACATGCTCAGGCACTTCGACCTTGTTGTATGGACCAGGAATCGGCTCCCCGATCGTCTGATACACAGGCAACACACCCGTCCACGTCGAATTCACCAGACTCTCATTCTCTAAATCACTCTTATCGTCCGTCGTCGATCCCGCACTGATCTTGGCACTTGCCGAAGTGATCTTGACTTTGAGAATATTCGTACTCTGCATCTCCGACGCCAGCGGAGGTTGTCGTGTATGGTTCCAACGATCAGCCACAACACTATTGCTGATAAGTTCCATCGCATACAACTTTTCTTCATCTGACTTGACAGTAGTCGCGTATCCATAAAGAACAGCTGACCGGTAATTGTAATTGTGCGAATACGTCGCCAGGGTCAAGACAAGTCCGTCAACGTGCGATGCAGCAACACAAACCGGCATTCCCTGAATCTCTTCTCCATCGACTGTAGATGTCTGAGCCAAGTTCATGATCCTCGATGATACATATCCGTGAAGATACAGTTCCAGAGGATCCCGCAGGCTTGAACTTGGACGATCAAACGATCCCAGCTGTCCTATCATCGGCAGAACAACCGGAAATGGCTGGGATGGTGTATTAAATGATATATGAAGGATCGGACATGTATTGACGATGCTATGAACAGTCTCGAGGTCATAAACCCCGTGGACTTTGTACCGTTTGATGGTATTTGTCGGGTCTTTTGGGTACTGAAGATTATGACGGCCCATTTTGTTTGCTACTGTTGATTACAATTCCTACAATGCGATAGGACACGCTACCTTATATAGCCATCTGTATCTATTCACAGGCTAGAACTGCCCTGAAAGGTAATTATTCGCGTGATAAGACAACCTCTCTAGCTCTAGCTGCAGGACGATGGTCTCGGACCGGAAAAACTCTACAACCCCACCTCCACATCTTGATCGTGGCCACCTCTCCATCATCAAGATACCCCGCGACATCAAAGTCGCATCAAATCACCATGGTTCTTCAAGATCTCGGCCGTCGCATCAACGCGGCGGTCACAAACCTGACCCGAGAGCAAAATCTCGATGAAAAGGTGCGTCGCCTGCTCCCTCCGTCTTCCCCGCTAACAGCCTAGGCCTTCGATGGCATGCTCAAGGAGATTTGCGCCGCTCTCCTCGAAGCAGACGTCAATGTACGACTCGTCGGCCAACTACGGAAATCCATCAAATCCACTGTCAACTTCAAAGAACTCCCCCCCGCCGTAAACAAGAAACGCCTCATCCAAAAAGCCGTCTTCGATGAACTCGTCAAACTCGTCGATCCTCACGCCGAACCGTTCCGACCGAAGAAGGGAAAGAGCAATGTCATCATGTTCGTTGGTCTCCAGGGTGCAGGAAAGACGACAACATGTACAAAGCTCGCGCGGCATTATCAGTCCAGGGGTTTCAAGGCGTGTCTGGTTTGTGCCGATACGTTCAGAGCTGGTGCTTTTGATCAGTTGAAGCAGAATGCCACAAAAGCCAAGATCCCCTACTATGGTTCCCTCACAGAAACGGATCCCGCTGAAGTTGCGAGGGCTGGTGTTGACCAATTCAAGAAGGAGAGGTTCGAGGTCATCATTGTTGATACATCAGGTCGCCACCGACAAGAGTCTGCTCTTTTCCAGGAGATGGTGGATATCCAAGAAGCCATCAAACCCGACGAGACTATCATGGTTCTTGACGCTTCGATCGGTCAACAAGCGGAGTCACAAGCCAAGGCTTTCAAGGAGGCGGCTGATTTCGGAGCCATCATCATCACAAAGACGGACGGCCACGCACATGGTGGTGGTGCCATTTCTGCAGTCGCTGCGACACATACCCCTATTGTCTTTATCGGTACCGGTGAACACATGCTCGATTTTGAAAAGTTTGCCCCTCAACAATTCGTGCAGAAGCTTCTCGGTATGGGAGACATGGCTGGATTGATGGAGCATGTGCAGAGCCTGAACCTCAACCAGAAGGACACCATCAAGCACATCCAGGAGGGTATCTTTACGGTGCGCGACCTGCGGGACCAACTCTCCAACATTATGAAGATGGGCCCCCTCTCAAAAATGGCCGGCATGATCCCCGGCATGAGCAACATGATGCAGGGTATGGACGACGAAGAAGGCGGCGCCAAACTCAAGCGAATGATCTACATCTGCGATTCAATGACGGACAAGGAACTCGACTCGGACGGCAAGATCCTCATCGAACAACCCACCCGAATGACACGAATCGCACGCGGATCCGGCACATCAGTACGCGAAGTCGAGGACCTCCTGACCCAGCAACGAATGATGGCAGGCATGGCAAAGAAGATGGGAGGAAACATGAAGAACATGCAGCGAGCGCAACAAGCTATGGGAGGAGGCAACAAGGCACAACAACTAGCGGCCATGCAAAAGAGGTTACAGAGTATGGGAGGCGCAGGCGGTGCAGGAGGCATGCCCGATATGGGTAGCTTGATGAAGATGCTTGGCGGAGGAGGTGGAGGCATGCCTGGTGGTATGGATATGCAGGCCATGATGAGGCAGATGGGTATGGGTGGTGGCGGCATGCCTGGGATGCCGCCTGGAGGTGGAAGAGGTAGAAGGTGAGCACGCGTTGAATGGAATACGAATGTCTCAGTCACTTTTGTCCCACCAGCATACGCATGTCTTGAATTGAAGATACCCTGACCTCAGGGCAAACTCCTGACTTGACCGACGTCTCGATGAACAGTCTCGATGATGATGGAGATCCCTCCGGGGGCTCCTAGCGGAGGGCTCTCTCTCGCTCCGCTCGTGTTTGATCATGCAGCTCTCGATAGGATGCCATGTATCGGCTGTGGCAATAATTTCATATGATAAATACCCTTTGTCCTGACATCACTGAGCACACCATATGTCTTCCAACATGAAGTACAACATATGGTTCGTCGCCGCAGCGGCGGAGCTTCTCACAGTCAAACTCGAAAGTCGCTCTCAGTCTCAACTGTCAAGCCGGTGGAATACAGCAGACTTCCCATGGTACGGAAGAGTCTGTAGGAACACCACCTCAAGAAGTATAAGTCATCCCTTGACAACCTAGCTAACAATTTAACAACCTCCTCGTCGATAACGGCTTGTCATACCCAAGAAAGGATGTTCGACATGCGGCGATCACGCTTCTCTTGGTCCTACAGAGTCCGAGACTTGTTCTGACAAGCCGGTATAAGTACGATACTGCTGGTGATGCACAACCGCACGCGAAACCTTTATCGATGGAGGGCAAGATTGTGACGGGGACGGTAACGATTGGACGTCTCAGTGTAGAGAACCAGCTTTCTTCCTTGGCGGTGACTTTCCAGAGGAACTGAGTAAAGACCCAATGGGTTTCAAAATCGACAGCATCTTGGTCTGTGTTCAGTGCTCTCAAGACTTTCACCCCGACGTTGTGGAACCTCGTCAAGCCGACGCAGCTTCATCCTGTTTTCTCGCTTTTCTCAGCTCTGGGAATAACGGTATGGGCGAGATACACTCGTGGAATCGACACTTCCAAATATGTGGCGAATTGAATAAACTCTCCTTCAACGAGACTGTTGTTTCTTGGGCGGTAGCTGGTATATCGACAACCCTCGACAAACTCGGTGCATGGGAGGCCCTTGTGATGTAGTCGAGAAGCTTGAACCAGAACTAACATTCACTGCTGGATCTGGCGACAGGCTCCAAAGGATGCTTTCAGCCTCGGAGGGCACAATTCCAATACATGTTCATTTTGGTGGCACTTGATGAGGATAGATGTGAATTGTCATAAATTTTGAAGATTGCGATGAGCTTGAGACATGCTCTGTCCTAGTTCCACGACTGTCATACCCTCCTCTGATCATATCGGACAACTGCCTGACACAGAACCTCTGCTCCAATTGCGCACTCTTCAGGAGATGAGTACTCTTCTGGGTTATGACTGACTCCCCCTTTGCATGGGATAAAGATCATGGTCGTAGGACAATGTTTGTTTGTGTAGACACTGTCGTGACCGGCGCCGCTAGATATGTCAATAGCAGCATCTTTTCCAAGGATAGACTCGGCAGATTCTCTGACTGCCTGAATACAATCCGGATGGAACTTTGTCGCAGTTGAGATTGTGTCGGTTCGCCATTTGAGAGACAGTGGTAAGGCAGGAGTTGATCCGGCCAGTAATCCGTCTACGTCTGTTCCCTGGGCCAGCAGATCAAAGTCGCGGCGCAGCTCCTCCTCAAGCTTCTCGACTGTCTCATCTGATGGAGAGCGAATGTCAAGAGTGAAGCTGACGTGACCGGGGATGGTGTTGGTGCTCCCAGGAGTGAGGTTCAGAATGCCAGTCGATGCAAGAGCCTTGTGCTTTGTCGCCAGTCGGTGAGAGTGGGTGATCAATCGTGCAGCGAGTAAGAGAGCATCGGCTCGGTCGGAGAATGGGGTTGAGCCAGTGTGGGCATCTAACCGGTTAGCCATGTTCATCTGAGTCCTGTTCACATACCTCGCCCAGTGATGTCGATAGTGAACCACTTGTAAGCCTGAACACCTTGTACGACCCCAATATTCTTTCCAGCACTCTCGAGAATCGGTCCCTGTTCGATGTGAAGTTCGAAATGCGCCCCGATTGGCATGGCCTTGTAGCTTGCGGGTGTGTCACCGAGATACCCAATTCTCTTCAGTTCAGATTTGACTGTTGCGTTACCGGATACCTCCTTCAAGTTGTGAGCCCTCTCTTCCGAGGTCGCTTCAGCCCACACACCAGAAGCCATCATGCTGATGGGGAACCGTGCGCCCTCCTCACTACATGGTCAGAATTGTCGACTCTGGGCTGATGACTTACTTTGTCCAATTGACTACACCGACAGGGTACTCTGTCTCAACATCGTGGTCTTGAAGAATCTTGAGCATCTCGATTCCCGCTTGGACGCCGAGGATACCATCGTATCGACCGCCAGTGGGCTGGGTGTCCAGATGACTTCCAGCCACAGTGGGAGGACCATCTTTACGGCCAGGTCGAATTGCAAAGATGTTTCCAATGGAATCAATGGTCACTTTACATCCAAGAGACTTTGTAGTTTCAACAAACCAATCTCGGACTGTTTTGTCTGAATCCGAAAGTGCCAGCCGTGACATTCCGGTGTCGGTCGGGTTGCTATTCTGTTAGCTTGACCTGACAAGGACCGCGAGACTCACTCTCCCCATTTGAGCCCAGTACCCCATTTGCAGGTGTCATGAAGAGTGTCCATCAATCGGGATTGATCAACTTTCAGCTTCTTCAAATCTGTAGCCGTCATATCTCGAGTCGAGATGTAACGACGGAATGATACATGGGGCCGGAGCGGGCGCAGGCCGTGTCGAAGCATCGTGTGAGCGGACATTTTAGGATGCTGCGGAAGTTTAGCAGAACACAATTCTCAACGAATATTTATCCTCTGATGTTCTCAGGATGATGTAGAAGTTTAGCAAAACACAGTTGTCAACGAAATATTATCCTCCGATGTTCTCAGAAGGTGTTTAATCGTGAGTGATGTAACGCCTTCTTACAACCAACCCCGCTTCCTGAATATTTTATCCTCTGATGTTCTCAGAAGTTGTTCAGTCGTGAGTGATGTAACGCCTTCTTACAACCAGCCCCGCTTCCTGAATAGGCAATCTGTCAGGATAAGGGAAGTCAATTGGACATACATAAATAAAGATCGAACATCAGATAACTTGGTGAACCCTCTGCATAGTCTCCCTTCCAGCTCGGGCAACTTGGTCAACCCGAAGTCGAAAGTCTGGATCTTGCTCGCTTTCCCGAGCGACGTTCTCACTCCGCACAAGGTCAAACCGTTCCTCAACAACGCGCAGATACTCCATGGTCGCTTCCTGTATCTTCGCCTGAGTGGCCTCTGAATTGGCCCGGAAACTGTCTTTGAGGCTTCTCATGAGCTTGGTGAACAAGTCTTCATCGCTCAAAGCCCCTCTGATGATTGCCTTTCGACGAGCATCACTTCCCTGGCCTGGGAGGGTTAGCTGCATCAGTAGACGATGTGTAAACGTACCAAACTCGGCATTGCACCTATTGTAAAATGGTTCCATCGCTTTTCCGAAAATTGAACTTCGAAGGCCAGAAAGCGACTCGATGCGGAGGATCCTGGCCTGTTAGCGACGTCGATGAGGCACAAGTAACTCACTTGAGGTTGTTCTCGAAGTCATCATTGACCTTCTCGATAGCAGCCAGGAATATACTCTGACGGTTTTCAAGAGCTTGAGTCAAAGAATCGACAGAATCATGCTCTTCTACTCATGTCAGCATGCCCAGTCAATGGTACAAGGTCTTACCAAGTTTCTCAATAGCCATGTCCGCGAATTCGTCGGCATTCTCAAGCATACTCGACTGTCGCTCCTGTAGAGATCCACACATTTCCTCCCAAGGCCCTCCAAGATCGCTAACCATCTCATCCATAGCCTCCTCGTTCCAATTTCGTGATCCGATTTTAGGTGTGCAATAGTCCCCAAAGTTTCGACAAAATGCAGAATAAGAACCTATTCTTTAGTGCTGAACCTTTGGGACATTGCCAACTTACTGTGATGCCACTGAATGTGTTAGCTTGGTCAAACAATACGTGAGAACGTACCCCTGCCCAATCTTGGCTTGCATTTTTGGCTGACCGGCTCCATGAAGAGACATGACGATCTAAAGGTCAGTATAATTCTGACCGAACCGAGGTACTCACTGTTGTAAACGTATTCTGTAAAGTCTTCGTTGTATCCTCTTGCTAGGCGACTAAAAGCGCGCGATGCAAAGTCCTATAAACGTCAGTCGGAACACAACCTTGATAATCTCATACCTTCCTCAGACGACGCTCAACACTGTCGAGAGTTTGGCAGAGTGCCTCGCGACGTTCTTCACTCGCTGTGCGGGCTCCAGATTGGACCCATAGCTCGATGTCAGCAAGCAACGCAGGGATCTGGTCCTTCATGTACTGTGTGGCAATTCGTCGTTGACTGTTTGCGACAATCGAGATGCAGTGTTTTCGGACTTGCAAAATGCCACTCAGGTCGAGATATCGTTTGGCCTCAGACTTCCTTGCAGTTCTGTTTTGCCAGTAGATCGTGTTACTCACGCAAAAGACTCTAGCATCTGTAACTCTGCCGGCGTAGGTGTTTGTGAGCGAGTCAATGATGATCCGGTTGCGGGTTGTGATCAGATATTCCTTGAGTCTGCAAATGTCAGCCAGAGCTTGTTACCTTTGGCCAACTTACTCAAAGTCGTAGTTCTGTTTGCGGATGCTAAAATTGTCAGCAGTTACCAGCGACAGTTGAGAACATACCTTGCTTGTCGTTGATCTTCCCAGCATTCCGCAAGTTCCTGTCTTTCTTGTTCGGATAGGTCACTTGCCCCATAATCCTCGATCTCTGCCTGCAACTCTTCGATTTCCTTGTTTGCCGTTTCGATATTCTCCAGCAGCTGCTCAATATGTCTTGCACTTCTGCCGGGCCAATCTCGAATTGACTCTTCAGGGTCAATGTCCTGCATGGTCAGCGAGGTTCACACATGCTCACCACCACTCACATCAGAACGAGTACAGACTATGCCGACATTCGACAGGCGAGCACGGTCGGCCAAGTCAAAAACTTGATGAACACCTTCGTCAGTGGCTGCGCGTCCAATGTTGCAGATTGCGAAGATCTCATTGCACTCCAGGAGATAACGTTCAGTGATGATTCTTCTGGCAGAGTTGAGATCTCGAAGGCCGGGTAGATCTACAAGAATCAAGCCTCGGCTGAGGATGTGCGCGCTCAGAGAGACCCTTTCTTGTTAGTCGGGTCAATTCTGGGGACGCAACTTACTTGATGCTTCGAATGTAAGGCCACGTTGCTGGCATGTCTCTTGATGCCGGCTCAGAAGAGAGTTCCATCAACGTGTTGGAACAAGCCTGCGGCGAGAGACCTGTATGACAAGTTCTCAGAGGCGAAGGCATTGCATCAGCTGCCCAACGTGTGAGTCTATCGAGCACATCATCATACGATTCACGAATCAGGAATGCTTTGTCAGTCAGTCGACCGCGAAACATGGCTCGAAACGTGTCCTTGGCCACTCTGGCATTCGCTTCCATGTCTTGACGCTCAGCGGCATCAGTGATCTCATCCCGATGAAGCTCAAAGGTGCGATAAACTTGAAGGAGTCTGCCGAGTTGATCTTGAAGTTCCTCGATCGAGAACAAATTGACTCGAATGTCAAGCGTGTCACGATTGTGATAATGGTACTCCGTCACAACACATGTGCAGGCTTCTCCATTGTTGCTCTGAGATGTAAGCATGGTCCGAAACTTGGGCAGTTACTTACAGTCCTTGCAAGCCCTTTTGTATCGAGGAGCGAATTGAGCAGACTACTCTTGCCTATAACTGTCAGCGGCGCAATCACGTACAATAGCGACTTACCAACACCAGAGTCGCCTACGAACCCGACGGTACGGGTTGCTGGGTACTCGAACGCGGAAAGTCTGCCAGCATCTTCATGGAGCTTTCGCATTGTTGACTCGTGCGCTTCGTGGATATTCGAGCTTCCCAGCACAGATTGAATGTTAGACATCAGCTGCTTGGCATCTCGGAAAGCTCCTTGGAACTCGGGGGAATGGAACGCATCATCAGGGAGTTCTTCATCAGCAACGTCATGCTGCTCAACAGCCCCGGTACTTGAACGCCGTCTTCGGGGCGTGCCGTTTCTGGAACGCCTCGGTTCCGGGGAGAGAGTTGCGCGTCCTGCGCCTTGTTAGCGGGACCCAAATGATCAATTCATGAGTACCATTTGTGTCAGATAGCCGAATGTTGCCGATGGCAGACGTGAGCCCATGAGACTCTCCCCTGGCCCTGCCAGAAGGGGGAGTTATGGAAACGGAAGGAGTGCGTTGCCTGTTAATTGGGGAAGCTGGACTTGAGCTTGTTTCCATGATACCCTCACTTGAGGGAAGTGGCGTGTCAGCATCAATCGAAGGCATATTGAAGGTTCAGGTTGTAAAGGTATGAGAATGAGATAATTGTCGTACGAATTCGAATTGAGGGGTTTATTACTGTCTGTGGTTTAAATAAGCAGCTGAGAGATCCTGAAGCTGTTGGTTGACCCTTGTCAACTTCCTGCTTCGGCGGTTAGATGCGACCACCCCGGCCTCGCACCAATTATGGCATTCACTTTGTATCTATTTGTATCAGCTGAGATCCTGCTGCAGATCTGGTTTCAGGGTGTTGAAGTGCTTGGGAATCAGTGGTCATAACCTTACCACGACTTATGTTCATTGTATTGAGCCAGAGCATCATCACAAGTTTGGCGAGTTTGGTGAGTTTGGGTAAGTTTTATAAATTCTTAAAGCACAGATATTAATCTCGTGAGATGTAAGAGAATATCGTGCTCTTGTCACCCCAAAATGACCGCAGCACTCACAGTCGAATTGGTTCATGCTTCTTGCGAACAATTTGAGATTCGCTGAAAATACCCTAAACCAGTCTCAGTCACAACGCGAACCGCGAAACAAGTCCGAAAACTTATGCTACAGATACACCTAGCAAAGCACTATGAGAGGCTCTCAATCAATGAATCACTCAAGACTCAAACATATCAGTGAACTAAACACCAACCTAAATGTCGTGATGATTGAGCTTGTGGTGACGACACACAGTACACGCACAGTGCCAAACTGTCAGCCATTCCCCGCTCACTGTCTTCACTCATCCTCAATCAATCCCTCATTCAACACTCAACCACATGCGCCATCTCCCTCTCCGCCAGTGCTTCAAACCGCGCTTTCGTCTCTCTCTTACCCGACCATTCACCATGAATCAGAAAACACAAGAACCCGTCATTACCAAAACCTCTGACCTCCCCATTGATGAGGCAAAGTGGGTAACCCTCAAAAAGATCGAGTACGTCGATCAAGTCGGAAAGACACGAACATGGGAGGTCGCAACACGAAAAACAAGAGGAAAATCTGGTGTCGATGCTGTAGCTATGGGAAACATTCTTCTTCATCCATCAAAGCCTGCTTCCACTCTACTCGTCATTCAATACCGACCCCCTCTTGATGCCTACACTATCGAATGGCCTGCTGGACTCATCGACGCTGAAGAGACTGCCGAAGAAGCAGCTGTTCGAGAATTCAAGGAGGAAACTGGATATGATTGCAAGGTTTTGAGTGTCAGTCCTGCGCAAGCTGCCGATCCCGGAATGACAAACGCCAACATGCAACTGGCCATGGTTGAGGTTCAATTGGGCGAAAACGATGAAGAGCCGGAACAAAGACTTGATGATGGAGAGCACATCCAACGGGAGATTATTCCTTTGTCTGAACTGTATGAGCGCTTGGTTGAGTACTCCAAGAGAGAGCGTACGGTTGTTGCGGCCAAACTTTTTCACTTTGCTGCAGGCATGCATTTTGCCCAAACTCAGAAGTACTTTTAGAGACAATAGACGACAGCTGTCATTATATCACAGTATAGCCTTGATTATCAGACAAGTTATCCCAATGAAGCCTTTCACCTCATGATCGTAGTCTCGGGTTCCTGCCTTCAGGTCGCAGCGCCTTCGGGATCTACCCGGCTGAGTCATCCGCTATAGATGGCAACTCACCCCTCATTATCGCACCTTCATCTGTCACCAACAATTCTCATGGACCCAAACTTGGGATTTCTTCCTTGCACGACAGATGGGGAGATCAATGATGGCGCTTTTGGATTGACGCGACCGATTTATCCCGACCAGGACCCCAATCCAGTGGAATCCAGGCCCAGAGTCGCCAAAGCCTGTGAGACGTGTCGGAGAAGGAAGCGAAAGGTCAGTCGCCTCGTCGTCGATAATGGCGCTAACAATGGTAGTGTGATGGAAGCTCTCCGTGCTCGTCATGTTTAAAGAACAACATTGAATGCGTCTACGTGCTCGAGAGACCCAAGAGGTATGCATCTTGACCGGTCTTGTCCGCTCGCTAACTGTACAAGGAAGCAGAGAGACTCCGAGCTTGTATCGAACCTTGAAGATCAAGTCCTTGCCCTCAAAGATTACGTACGGAAGCTTGAGGCTACCTGTGGATATGCTAATCTTCCAGACTTTGCATCGAGCAGTCTAGAAGATGACGCTGCGCACACCGTGGATGACTCCCAAAGCTCTGCCATCGATGATGTGAGCTCGATGATGTGGCGGATGAACATTCATGGTAGTGGAGAGACATCCTTTCTTGGTCCATCTGGTAGCTTCTGCTTCCCTGTTAGTGGCCATGGCATTGAGACCGAGGCCATCAGGCCTGAGTTGGAAACGAAGAGTGTTCAAGCACTACTCGACCTGTTCCGACAGCAAATCAATTCGGTCCATCATTTCGTACCTCCTCATGTCATCGAAACTCTCAAAGAGCCTCAAAAGACCCTTGATGGTGAACTGCTACAGGTGTCAGTCCTGGCAGCAGCGAGTCTTTTCGTCGATTCAGGGCAGACGTATGCTGACCAAGCCGACGCTATCGTGATGAGGTGCTGCCGTACAATTCCCAATGTTGCGACGGTACAGGCTCTGGCGATATTGACTTGGCGCGAGCTGGCACTGGAAAACGAGAACAATGCATGGCTGTACAATTGTACGTATCCTGGTCACGAGCTGTCTGACAAGCTGACATGACAGCTATGGCGGCGAGCCTGATAGTTCACCTCGGGCTGCACGTGAGTTCTCTCGAGAATGTCATGCAGATACCGATTGGGCCGCCTTCAGACATTGACAAGAGCGTACGTGTCCAGACGTTCTGGTCGGTCTTTTTAATGGACAGGTAGGTCTCGGAACGGGAGTAAGAACGGATACTTATACCTCTAGAATTTCCACCTCGATGCTCGGGCGGAATTGCATGATTCCGTGGCGGAGAGTTCGAGCGACACCGTATCTCGAAGCATGCAGCAACCCCACGACAGAGGACACGGTCTTTGACGCTCACTGCCAGATGTGGTTCATTCACGACCGATACATGGATAAAATGTGAGTGCCCTGTATGATGAGGTTCGGAGCTGACTGTGCAGCTACTCTTTCGAGTTTGCAGAACTTGAACATTTCGAACGGCATCAACTTCTCTCGGAAGCCAGAGATCATCATATGAACTTCTTCCGCCAAATGGGCCGCGATCTTGAACTTCGAAGGAACAACATGAACCCTCAAGTCATCCTCCTTCATATGGTCTACAACATGTCGTTACTTCTCATCCATCGGCCATATCTCAGGGAGCCAAAAGAGAGTGCCGCCCACCAACTATCCATCAGAACCAACATGACCTCCGCACACGCCCTTGTCAGATTAATCCGACAATACGACAAAGAGGCCAAGATGGAGAACGCCCCGTTCTTTGCGATACACTGTGTCCTTACAGCTGCTGTGAGCCTGCTTCTGAATGCGACGTCAACCAACTCGACCATTCGCAGCCAATCGGTACACCGGTTCCGAGTCTGTGTTGACGCACTGGACAAGATGAAAAGATGGACAAGGGCAAGACGAGGGCTGTTGCTTCTCAGAGAGCTGGCCAACCGGTGGAAGGTGGTTTCGGCGTTACCCATGAGGCACAGTGTTCCTCTCATAGCACCGACAAAGGAGACCACTCCGCAAGCCGATACCAATGATCTAGATTGGGGTATGCTGTTTGCCAATCTCGAAGAGCCTCTGAATTTGGATACCATTGACCTGTCGACGCCTACGGGAGAATGGGTGTTTCACGAAAGCGACTAGACGAGCTAAATATTCGTCACCAAGATGACTACACAGTAACCAGCCTGCATCCACATCCCCGGTCCTCATATTAAACTTCAGACTCAATATCGACCCATCCAGCTTCGAATCCTCTTTCCGAATACGTACAGCGGAACAGTTGTCAGGCAGATGCCCAGAGTCAAACCTCCCCAGGTGCTAAAGAAGACCATCGGCCCTTTTGTGGCATAATAATTGTTGAGCATAAAGGTGAGGCCGAATGCAAAAGAACTCTTGACAAGCTGCGAAAGTTAGTGCTGACCCTGAATTAGATGAAGACATACCATTGCCAGACCAAAAGCGCTACCCGCACGATCCATACAAACATCATTGGTATACGTGACGATGCCCGTGCACCCTGCGCCAACACCAAAGTTGACCAGAGCCAGAAAGACGCAACAGACCATTGTGGACCTGGCATGTTCAATTGCATCCCCAAGGCCAAAAGCTCCTACAGTCATGGTGATTGCAGAAGGCACAATGACAACAAGTCGGAACTCAGGCTCGTACAGACCGCCATTGAATGCGGACATGTAGTGAGCGGCTAGATCAGACATCCAACCAGAGATCAACGTTCCCAAGGCAGACCCAACAAGAGGAGCTATGCCAATGACGAGTCCGACCTGGGTTGGGTCGAGGCTGTATGGTGGAGCGCCAAAGACTTGGTCAGCTACAGTGCCAAGAACAATGACCCAGGTAAAGGTGATTGACCACATGATACAACCCCAGATCACAACAGGATGTCGAAGCATAAGAATAGGGCTGACAAGACTGGGCAGTAGTTCTTTTGCGCTGGCGAATTGGAGATGTTGGACTCCACAGATCTTCTTCCATGGAGTGACCGACTCGACAACTGGTGCAGTCTCGACGGCAACCTTTTCATCGGTCTTTTCATTTCCGCCCGATATCACTTCGTCCCTGTCCCATTTGGTCTCCGGGAGAAAAACGACCACCATGATCAATCCCACAGCGAAGGCGACAGCAAGGAACCAAAAAGCCCACCGCCAGCCCATGTCGACAATGAGATACCCGCTGATGACCGGGGCGATGTTGACAGAGACAATGACGGCAAAGTTCCACAGACCGACCCTTCGACCTCTCTGATGAAGAAAGAAGACGTCGTTCACGCAGGATGTACCAGCCAGAGAAAAGCATGGCCCCATGGCCAGTCCCTGGAAAACACGGGCTGCCAGGAGTGACTCGTATCCTTGCGAAACAGCCGCCCAGATATTGGAGATCACCAGCAAGATTGAAGTCAGGACAAAAATGATCCTGCGACCCCAGAGATCTGAAATGATTGCCGAAAAATAAGAGCTCACGCCCAGACCAAGGATGAGCGACCCATTGAGTAGAGCCACTTTGGAGAGAGGTGTTTGGAAGGTCTGCGACACAATGCCGAATGCTGGAACGAGGACAGGACCAAGAGCGCCAGTTACGCAGGCACCAAAGAGGAGGGTCAGGAAGTACAGCTCCTTCCGGATCCGCGACATGTTGAGAGGGTCATTGGGAGAGTTGGAGGGTGAAGGCACCAAGATTGTATGCATGCCATCTTGAGAATCTTCGAGGAAGACTGTCCCAGCCGGTTGCTCAGAAGCATTACTTTCAAGGACGCCGAAAGCCATTGTGATGGTGAGTGATGCTGGTAGAATGGCACTGCCATGGTCTATTTATGTCAAGTGAAGTTCATATCATTGACAGCAGCTACAGACTAACGGAACACTCCCGACCAGCTCGGAAGCATCATCAAGTATCTGCCGGTATCTGGCAAGGGGAGGCAGGAAAACTTAGGACCTCTTTTCTAAGTGATGAAAAGACTTGGGCAAGTTTAGTATATCTTGGGAAGCTTCTAGACCAGTTTATTTTGGCACATTTAGATCCCTCCGGGGGCTCCTAGCGGAGGGCTCTCTCTCGCTCCGCTCGTGTCCCTATCATGAGCAGCCCCACTCGTTAGCGGCGGATGCGAAAGAGCCGCCGCTGATAACACCTGGATCCGGGGAGGTGGAGATGAACTTTGCGGGGAAGCTGATAAGTGAGATTTAGCGGCGGATGTCAAGATTCCGCCGATGATACGAAGCTGATTGGTGGGAAGTCATTGTACAAGATTAATGTCTGGAGATTGATATGCTTGCCTTGGGATTTGCCATGGCACTTGACAACTCACTCGCGCACTCATCAGACTGTCATGATCAACTCGTCACAAGAATCTCCCCCAACAATGGCAAAGCTGGGAATCGCCTCCGAGGACACTCGACATCAAGTCAGAGTCGCAGTCACACAAGCTGAACCCAAATGGCTTGACTTGCAGGGCTCAGTTGACAAGACCTGTGCTTTGATCGCTGAGGCAGCCAAAGGAGGCGCTGAGCTGCTGGCATTCCCCGAGTGCTGGGTTACAGGATATCCTGCTTGGATCTGGTAAGTTGTTAAAATTGAACTCATTTTAGATACTGACAGCAAAGGGCGCGACCAGTTGATACAGATCTCGCAAGCCGGTACATCAGAAACTCAATGCGCGCCGATGGCCCGGAGATGGCAAGAATCCAGCAATGCGCGGCCGACAACGACATATCCGTCGTCCTCGGGTTCTCGGAAAACTTCCACAACACTCTGTACATCTCACAGGCCATCATCGACTCTGACGGCAAGGTTCTTGCACTTCGACGGAAGATCAAAGCTACCCATATGGAGAGAACAATCTTTGGTGATGCTTCTGGTGATGCCCTTACAAGCGTTGTCGATACACGTGTCGGCCGTGTCGGGGCGCTCTCTTGCTGGGAGCATATTCAGCCCCTACTCAAATATTACCTCTACAGCCACCGTGAGCAGATCCATGTCGCCGCGTGGCCCCCATTGCATCCATACAAGGACGAGAAGGAATTGTGGTCCATGTCGAGAGAAGGTATTCGCTCATTTACATCTGTTCGGACAGTTACTGACAAACAGGCGCCCGCGCATTATCTCAAACGTACGCAATCGAATCACAAGCCTTTGTCCTTCATGCGACATCCGTCATCAGTGAACAGGGGATCAGCCTCATGAACACAGAACGAGGGGCTGTCATGAGCACTCCAGGAGGAGGTAGCTCTGCAATCTTTGGTCCCGACGGAAGGATTCTCACCGAGGATATACCTCAATGTGAGGAGGGGATCTTGTATGCCACACTTGATTTGGATGAGATTCTACGGTGCAAGAGTTTTGTGGATGTCTGTGGGCACTACAGTCGACCGGATATGTTGTGGCTTGGGGTTGATCGGGAGGTGAAGAAGCATGTACAGTAGTTCAATTTACGGCGATCGCAGAATTGCCTCTCAAGTTCAAATCTTGGGCCAACCGCATTTATTTCTACGTATCAACTAAGTAGGCAACATCCAGACACCGACATGTACGTGAGTCGCCACGGTCAGTCTGCCCATGATCTAGTAGAAATGGAGGCCTCCCCAGGCATTCATTCAAACCCTGTCTCTCATGGACGGTACAAACCGCATCTCACAGTAGTGATGTTGAACCCCAGCACCACCGACTCACAGTCACGCCAGCCTCTCCCAATTGCATTCATTCGATCCACCCCTGATTAAATAGAGTATCTCCGGTCGTAGCAAATCACCGTGACATATGACCACCCGGCATTGACGTGATGTTCAGTAGAGATCGTTCTGCATTTCGAGCCCCTTGTAAATACGTAGCTTTTTGCACCGCCGGCATTCAAATCGATACAATCAAGTGAAGCATAATACACACAATGAACTCATTCTTCTTTTCTTCTTTCTTCATTCCATTATCTCTATCAATAATCGATCGCTTCTATTTTGCACCTCCAATCCCAATGACCATTGTGGTAAAGCTGGTTAACCGCCATGAGTGCCAGTGCCGGCCACTTGTACCACGCTGCCACTGGCACAATGAACGATAACTGTTCAGTCACTCTGATTCATTGGGGCTATAATAGAAACAGGCAGAGCATAATAGAGAAACTGAAATGTAGCCTGAGGCTGACCTTGATTGAATCTGCCTATATAAACCTCTTCTCCCACCCTCCTTGCTCAGATTTCTTTTCTCCTCAACCATCATCAGCACAACTCTCTGCTGTTTTCTCGTCGTCCAAGCCCACACCCATTTCATTCAATTCTAGCACCCACTACCACTACCATGTCTACCAACACGAACAACAACGGCATTGCCATCCCCACCGCTGGTAGTGGCTACCTCGGTGTCACCGGTGATGGTGTCAAGATTGAGCAGCTTGCGATGCGCTCCATGGAGGAGACCGGCGCTGCCTCTGTCACAGTCGGACTCTACTTTCAGGGGCCTGGTAAGTTAAAACTTCTTTACTATGGTAATATCATACTAATACAGTTTCAAAGGCCTTGATCATCCCACCCAAGTCACTGCAGTCATCGACCGCGAGGGCAACCTTCGCGTCATCGATCGCACCTCCGACACCGCCCCTGGTAAGTCAATCGACAACTCACGTCCATGTCATACTGACGACGATGCAGCCAACAACAGCAACAACTAGTTCCATCGACTGGTCGTCGCGTGCCAACCTTGGCGGAAAGAATTGAGGAGACTTGTGTCGGGCTGATAGCAGCAGTGGGAGGAATGGAGCAAAGGACATAGCTCAATACGAATCATCCACGCCCAATTCTTGACTGTAAATCTGTGACTTGTACTCATCTTTGTCTCTGTGTTTGGATCTAGCTTTGCCTCCCGTGTGTGATATCTTGTCAGTCTTTGGCGAGGTTCTTAATTCATGTTTACCAACGATCGTTCACTTTGGCTAACCACATTCAATTTGTATTTCTAGCTGGTGTTTGCGTCAGTGCTTACTCGAGCTTTGTCGAGTGACTCTTTTCGTCAGCTTAAACCGCTGTCCAAAACAAGTGTGGCTGCGCCCGATACGTTTGAGGTAGCATTTGGATCCAAACACATTCGTGATACTCATGGCAAAGGACATGATTGCCAATTACTCAGTTTGACCTATGTATTCCATCGATTGCATGTCAGTTTATGATCAAGAGCCGTGTGATCGTCAACTTTTTGCTACCCTTCTAAACTGTAACATGTGTGTGGTGAACATGCAACATCAACCAGCGGATACAATTTTACCGGTAACTGGCGCAAAATCCACGTTCCAGATACCATTCCATTACTACTTGTGAAACGTTCGCTAGAAGTATCAAACTTTGTCGGTGTTTTCATTGACAAATGTTTTCATCATCTGTTTGGGTTTGTGTGCAGGGCCCGCGATTCGCAGCAACTTTCACAAGTTTTCACCACAACATGGGGACATCGGGTACACAAAAATGCTAATCTGGTAGTTTTCCATGATGGATCACGGTCAATCAAAGAGATACATGTTCAATTAATAGACACTGAACTTGGAGGATGCAATCGTACTGTTTAGGGTAACTGACTGAACAGCTGAGCATTTCGATAGACCCACTAAAACGCGGTTCAGGCTTCAAGCACCCAAGATTTGAACAACAAATCTCAATCAAGAAGATCACGGAGTTGCCACCCAGGTAAAGCATCCCACAGGCTGTTTTCGCGTAAATTCACTAATGATTTCATTTCAAGGATCGTGTGTACTTATCTGCCCACCCGACGCGCCCTCCAACTGCGACGCGCTCAACCTCCAAACCACCCGGCAGCCCTTTCATCTCTTAATCTTGAAGAGATCTTCTCGACGACACCAAATGAGCGCAGGCAACGATATTAGTCACTCTCGTCGAGTAACAAACACCAGGTCAGTAAGATGGCGAGTTGTGAGTCAAAAACTGACATTTGATTCGCAGGAATAACCTTGGAGCAAACGGACGTCATTCGAATTGCCTCACGAAGCCAAATCACAATTCCCAGGGATCAACTGGTTCTCGATTCGGATACCGACTCTCAGTCGATGTACTCGACCATCCAAGCTGTCCATCTCGTCCACCCTCTCCCCGAAGACTCCTCAAGGCACCCACCCAAGCCTCCCGAGCATCTACCCGATGATATTCAGACCAGATCTGTTACGGACCAAGCGCTGTCATTGCTTTGGTGGCATCTGCTTTATGAGGTGGTCATACGCTGACAGGTGCTCGTTGCTGCGGTTGCTCGGCTTACTTTGGTGCACCACTCCGCTCGGATTATCGAAAGGATCCTCCAACAGCCCAGATATCGCTTTGAATTTTCGGGCAGATTACAGTACGTACTCTTCAGTGGCGCGATCCACCTCCTGATCCACGGCTAACGTGTATGTGGATCATGGACAGGGGCTGACGTTGGAATTGCCTTATCTAGCCTCCATGGATTGTGTAATTGGTCACATTGATTTGAGTTGGAACCTTGTCTCAACCGCGGCAACGGCTTCTCACCGTTCTCCAGCACAAGCTCCATTGATAGGTTGAAACTACACAACTACACTCGACGAGGTATCATGTAGCGAGGCCAGAAATACCACAGCTCCGAAAGCTT
Source organism: Fusarium odoratissimum NRRL 54006 (assembly GCF_000260195.1). Taxonomy (NCBI): domain Eukaryota; kingdom Fungi; phylum Ascomycota; class Sordariomycetes; order Hypocreales; family Nectriaceae; genus Fusarium; species Fusarium odoratissimum. The sequence goes on along the minus strand of NW_022158692.1, from coordinate 464,278 downwards.
TTCCCGACTCAATTGGCCACAGTCTCCAAAGGCCTCGCTCTCGACCATAGGTGTGGCTATTTGTCCCAGCTCTCAGATACAAGGCTCTCTCACTGCTTTGGCGGGAGGGGCTCATGTACGACGGTATGAAGTTCGAAAGGCCTCATACGCAAAGAAAGTCACAGCAGTAAGTACAACCGGGGCAGTATTAATCAAACTTCGGCACAGTAGCGCTTACCACAGAGATGTTCAAGCAGATGCAGCCCGCCGCTCAAGTCGATTCAATGATCCCGTCACCCGAATTTCCCATAAGAAAAGCATTTCACTGCCTTCCCAGGACCTCCATCACAGCAGATGCTTGTCATGGCGCCAGGAAAGACCCAGGACCTGTCTATGAGACAAATGAAGAGGCCGAGAACAACGTTTGTACTGCCATGCTTGAGTCATGCTTGGCACCACGGCCAGTCGACGAGTAAGGCGGGTGATGCAAGCATTATCTGTCAGGTCTATCAATTCAAATAACACTCTCCTAGACGCACTTCAGACGGCGAGTCCTCATTGATAATGTCAGCCGATGGGCGGACTGGAGAACATGTCCGCCTAAGGAACTCCCAGACTCCCCGGAGCACTCATCATCGGATGGAGAGACACGAGGCGAAGAGGAGACAGACACCATGGAACTTGCCAACGGCGAGGTTCCATCAGAAGCTGGCCTTCCGGCGCTTCTGTCATCAGCGCCGCAGTCGAGCCTCGACACTCAAACCAATGAGAGACTGAGCGGCTCCACGAAGCATCAGCACGAGACCACGGCCGGCCTGGAGAGCAAGATGAATGCCCTATGGAGCATGGTTGATAGCCTTGGAGTACAACTTGTGAAAGTTCGTCCGGACAGATCGTTGCTCATTGGCAGCGAGATTGACGAGATTTTGGACCGTCTTGTCAATCTCGTTGTCAATGTCGACAGTACAAGGTCTATGGCACAAGAGACCAAAGAGTTGAGCTCGGAGGCAAAAGGCGAGATTTCGTATCACCTTGTCCGTGCTTTTACGCATAATATCGTTGTCACAGAGAACTTTAGCAAAAATGAGAATGATACACCCCGTCTTTCCCATAGGGTCATGTCTACTTGGTTAGAATTGACACAGGGTGGACGGGCAACGCTCATTGATATCAACTCCTACCTGAAGGAGGGGGCTTGTGCATTTGGGATCTGTTATGACCTTGCCAGGGATGGGAATGGCCGTCACACTTTAAGTGATTGGACATACATTCCAGGCATTGCTGTTGCCAAATGGCGGTCCGAATTCAAGTCGAACGTCACCTTCTACGAGATCCTAAACACAGATGTCGAGCGCAGTACCAGACAGTAGTTAGTTTTGGAGTGTGAATTAAACCACCTGTCATCTCATATTACTGTAAACCGTGATTTCCTTGACGTGAATCCCATATTGGAATTAGAGGATGCAATTGTACTATTTAGGGTAACTGAGATGAACGATTGGCATATAACTCGCATCAAGCCAGGGATCGGGTAAGAGGGCATCTTGATGTGACCAAAGCGTCCATTCGGTCGTCCTGGCTGGTAGGCCTCTTTCTTACAAAACGTCCGAAACGAATGAGGCGAGCTGTTTGCAGAAGGAATCATAGTCTGGGATTCTGCATAAGATATTAATAATGTCAATTGACTCGGAATTGGTACTGACATGTGCAGGCTTCTTGATTTTTGTAGGATGGAGGCGGATTCTCCTTCGGAATGATGACGGTTGGCCATTATCGGTGATGGACATGAGCCACTGAACTCGCTTGTGAGATATTCAAGCTTAATAAAGGTTGGGATACTGATGTGACGGCGTTCGCCCAGGCGAGTTGGAGAGATGATTCGAGGTAGAGATACTGGCTTGACCGCTGTGACTCAGGGACAACTGGCGAGCTGTGCAAACAAGCACGCACCAGAACATAAACATGCCCCACATGGGGTTAACTTGGATTCTGAATTTCCAGGACCAGAATTTCTCTTCCTCATGCACATCACATCGCATCGCGTCAAAAGTCTAATCATCCGCAATGGCCCCTGGGAAGACCAACACCGTTCCCGACCCTACAAAGGTCAACCCACTTAGCCCTGATGCCCGCCGACAGTACATGCATGCTTGCTTTCGAATGCTCCCCATTTCCAGCGACTTGCGACAGCAGGCTCGCACCAAGGCTATAGAACTTCAGAGCAAGCATCTGGCTGAGAAGGGGCTTCGTGATGTCAACGTGGTGTATTTCGAGTACCACGTTGATGCCACCATTTGGAGACTCATCTGTATGCAAAATCACTCCCCATTCAAGTGTTGTACTAATCTTGACAGTCAATCGCCTGAGCATGATCAAGAACAACCCCTGGCCGTGGACTGTCTCGCTTGACGAAAATGACTTGTCGCAGGGCACCTCCTCTGTCTTCAGGGAGTGGCGCCAGTCTCACGGCCCTAGTGGAGAGACTCAAGAGGGCAGCAGTACTCCCCGATCCAAGGCCCCTCGCTCCCAGCACCAAGCTCCCGTCCCTCAAACCCTTGCTGAGGCTGAGCAAATGGCCCGTGAAGCACGCGAAAGAGCCAACGAACTCGAGCTTGAGGCCTTCCGTCTTGAACGCATCGCTAGACAGTGGCCTGCTGACGATAAGGCATCGCGCTTTGGAGGACTCGCAAACCCCCAAGCCCACCACCCCCGTTACAGCGGATTGCAGCCCCTCGACGGCAGAGAGTTCATGAGCCTTGAAGAGGCAGGCAGAGCTGCTACGGAACTCAAGAAGGAAAGTGACGCCAAATCCTTGGAAATCAAGGATATTTCAATGAAAGTCACGTCCACCAGCCGAGCCATGAAAAGGAGCCTCACTGGTGGTGAAGAGCGGGACGCAGAGAACTTGTCCAATGAGGACACGTCGATGAGTGTCTCGTCCTCGTCTAAGCGTCCTCGCCCGGAAAATACTGCGGCGGTTGACCCTCCCTCTGAGGTTGGGGATTCTCAGGATGAACCGTCGGCGCACCCATAAAGTCAGGTCGCCCAGCTGGTAGGACATCCGTCCTTTTCTTTGAAATTCGTCCACTAATGAGTCTATAGACAGCAACGAATGTCTCGCGGAGGAGACTCAGTGAACGGTTTCCGGACGGTGGTGAGCGAGGAAGGCACGGATAGTGATACCAGGAGAATACGAGTTGATAAATAGCTGAATACATCAATGGCGGTTGTTGTCTCAGGATAAATGGCTGCCTTCATTTTACTCACCAATGAGTCTACAAGAACAAGTGCCTACGTTACGACAATGCATTACTCAGCCCTTGAGACGGTGACAGCTTCAGACTGTGCGAGACAGAAATTGTTCACCTACTTGGAGGATGCGAGAGCCTTGGTTGTCTACTTGACGGCTCGGAGCATCCTTTGCCGTATTCATCTGTCAAAGTTGGTATCTTATTCTATTCCATGATTCCGTGGATTGCATGACTGTTCCAAGGACGTGATGGGATGGTGCTTCAAGTTCTCGATCGTATCCATTGTCAAATCCTCGATCTCCGTTCATCCGTGGTGAAGCCACCCGCGTCCATGTCAAAACTTAAGGCAGTGCAAAAGGTTTTAGATAGCTATTGATTGATGCCTCATAATATCGTGATCGTCTTCGCCAATTTGTATCGAATTTCGCCAGCTGTGGAAGATACTTCTAGGCTCCTCGTCTTAAGGCAAGTCTATCTGCATGACCTTCCCTGCCGCCTATCACTGTAAGCACAAAGCTTTTCGCAGATGACCAATGAGCATCAGCGTGTCGTCTCAAACGGGTAATACATCAACGCCGACTCTCTAACGTTAAAGCCACCCGTGATCCTTGTAAATTGTGGAGAATACCTGTGGTGCTGCGTCGTGTCTGCACAACATTGTCTTGGATAGGCTCGAAGCGGTGGCACCGAACAGTCCGGGGGCGACAGTAGATGAGACGGATGTTCACCACGAGGCTGTTAATGGCCTCAAGCTTCATGTACTTGCGCTGTGTCAAGATAGCAAAGAGCAAATTGCCCATATGTGTGAGTCCGTGTTCTTTACCTCTGTGTCGGGCTGAAGCCGCTTTCATCCTCTCAACCATATCACAAGTCATTCAAGATTAAGCATAGCCATCATAACAATCTCCAAATGTATTTACTATCACTTGAACTCGTAACTAACGATATCTATCTCTGCTGATGTCAGTTACGTACTGCAAGAATGGAAACTCTTGAACCTACCGTGGTAGTGGTGCAAAAGATGAAAAGTCGTAGGTTCCTACTCGGGCTCCTCCTTTTTGATTTGGCGCAGAGGTGTCTGGGACTGCAAGGGATGCTGTCGCCGAGAAGAAATGGGTTGGGTGTCCCGGAGAAGCGTATGCAGTCGCTCAATGTCCTGTTGAGCATCCGAGAGCGACCGTTCGAGGTCGCGCACCCGCTGCTGCGTTTCTTGGTGAGGCGTATTGATGGGGAAACCTTTTCTGACTCGCCATTCCATGTATGCTGTCGACATGCCGCCGCTCATGTCGTCAGGGTCGGGCCCTTTCTCCCAAGGCCAAGCGGGAGCCGCACCGTCACCGAGTGGTTTGACTATAGAAAGGTTAGCATATACAGATATAACGAGACTGAGTAACCTACAGATGTTCTTCCACATCGTCTTGTCGATGACGTACTCAAAGTACACAGATGGGACCTCGATCTTACCACGCTTTTCATGGTAGAATTTGCAGACGACGGGATACGACGACTCGCGCTTCTCCGCAATCTGGGGGGCCAAGTCACTGTGAAAGTATTGGATATACTGGTCAATATACCCACGGCGCTCAAACATGTTCTCGGGTCTCGGCAAGTTGGCCGGATCAAAAGTAACTCGCTGAGAACTCATTTTCTCAGCGGCGGAGGTGTTGTTGTTGAGTGGTTGAACAGACGAGAAGAGAATGAGAAATGTGACAGGAAGAGATAGAGAAGAAATGAACAAAGGGCATGTAATGCAAAGCATTGGTCCTGCCACACCAGAAAGGCCTCTGAATCAGTTGGCAGCTGGGAGCAGGTGTCACGTCACGTGAGAGAGCTTTGGGGAACGGAAGCATCATGGAAATGAGTGGCAACGACAAACGGCTAACAGTATGGGATATATGAGAATGTCCTGGGCTTCGATTGCGGGTTGCCAGCACCACCACTTCATGGCGTTAATCTCAGTCTGTGTCAAAGCGACATTAGCAAAAGAAACCACACCAGTGTCTTGATCCAAAACCTTTTTCATCAATCGTTTACCCAGGACAATATGAGCAAGAGAAAAGTTAAGCCGAAACCCTGGGATTAGGTGGTCCACATCCACGTTGATTATAACCACTCTTGCATCAACCCCACTAGCAATTCTTGGGTGAGTAAGCTCTGCCACCATTCGCTCTCCATCGTGTCCAACACTCTTGTTAAACAAACTAGCATGCGCCAGTAGAATATCCCATTCATTGAATGGACTATTCCGTGGTTCAGGAGGACAGAATAAGACAGCATGCCGTTCATTTGGGCCGCCAGAATCTTAACGGGCCTCGATATTCTGGAAAATTTCATCTCCCTCAGCATAGTCGATCAAACAGAACACAATGGCTGGCAAATTCTGGTGCAATATGTCAAGTCTTAGAGATGAGAAAAGATGAAGTGATATTGACATTGTCTTAACACAGGGGAATACATTGCAATACAGGGCTAGTGGTCAAGCTGGGGGCGCGGTAGCCGGGCACCTTGATACCACCAAGGCGGCCGTTCAGGGTCGTTTGAGATGAAGGGTTGTCTGAGAGGAAACTCTGAGATGAAAGGTTGTCTGGGAGGAAACTCTGAGATGAAAGGTCGTCTGAGAGGAAACTCTGAGGTGAAAGGTCGTCTGTGGTATGAAGCTCGCACGACAAGGACGCAAAGGAAGCAGACCTCGGCGCGGCCAAGCCTTTGACTAATCTGATATTTGCTAGGTCGGTGTAATGTGACTGGCGAACTTGATGCTGCGAGGTTGATAAGTTTGACCGTGGATTGAAGATGTTGTTGCTGGATCAGGCCAAGACGTGCTCGACTCAGGTCTGACGAGATACTCGGGCAGGGCGCGTTACGGTAAGCTATGCTTTCGCGCGCAATATGCAATAAAAGTCAGACCGTTTTAAAATATCCATAGTTTATAAGTAAATTACTCCTAAGAGTTAAGAGTAGTATCCATTAAGATTATTATTAAAAAGGTCTTTATAAGTCAGAAGTAATAAGTATTAACTTTAGGGATATATCTTAATTTTATAAGAGGTATATTAGATTATCTTAATTATAAAGACTTTTTAATAGATAGGTTTATAATAATTATTTTAACTTAATTTTAATTTAACTAATAGTTTAATTTTCTATACCTAGGATTAATAATACTAAATAATATAATATTAATACTTATATATATAAGCTTCTTATTATATTATAAATCTTATAATAAGATATTAATAAATATAATTTTAAAAGAGATTTATAAAAATAAATACTTTATATATTAATATTTATAAGAAATTAGTAATTAGTATTTAGGATAATTAATATCTAAGTATAAAAAGTTTAATAGTTATATATTTACTAATAAAATAACATATATAATAAGCACATACACCAGATAAGTATATATATTAATAATCTTAACCTTCTTAAGATAAATTATAATAAAAACATAATAAACTATCTAATTAATTAATTCTAGTTATTATACTTATCTCTAGAGGCCTTAATACCCTCTTAATAGGTTCTTATATTATACCTAGTCTTATTATAAGTCCTATAGTATTAAACCCTTAGTTATATTAAACTTCCTTAACTACTACTTCTTAATAATTTAACTACTATTTATATATCTATATCTATCTAATTAATTAGATTCTTACCTTCCTCTATAATTAGCTTCCCTCTATTCTATAGGCAGGTTCTTTTATCCTAGCGCTGCCAACTAAGTATCTTATTTGCCTATTAAAGATCTTATATCTTAGCTTATAATAAGGCATTCTTATATATTATTACTATTATTCCCTTTGCAAGAGACTTTAAAGCTCCTAGGATTAATTCTAGGGAGCTATTATAATATCTTTTAATTTATCTCTTAAGGTATTTAAACTAAGATCTGGCCTTAAGTATAATTTTTAGGGTCTTTAAAACCTAAGGGGTTAATAGTTTAATAACTACCTTAGTAGGCATTAGAGTTTATAGTTATATATTAAGCTTTAAGATTATACTTTTTAGATTAAAAGAAATAAGCCTAGCTCCTTTAAAACCTCCTTTAATATTTTCCTTAGTTATAATAACTTAAAAAGTAATATAAAAGGCTAAGAAGAACTTAGTCTTAGAAATATAAGTTATAGACCTTCTAATTAAATAGTTTATTTCTTAACTATATGCCTTTTTTAGTAGCCTAAAATACCTAATATTAAGGGGCTAAAGCAGATAGGAAGAATAAGGTAATATATAAAGTATAATAATCTTATTCTCCTTATAATATATCTTAAAGTCTACTAAGTAGTAACTTTTATACCTATTAAGGATTAAAAGATAATAGTAATTATTTATTTACTTAATTATAAATTAATTAAAGTATTTTAGCTAGTTAAGACCTAGCTTATTATTTATTTATTTATTTTAGCTTATTATAATAACCTAATTGCCTAGGAGGTTACTTTCTTAGTATTAATTAATAAGGTAGTATTAGCCTATAACTATAATAAATAAATTAATTACTTAGCCTTTTATATTAATTACTTAAATTATTATAACTTATTCCTGATTTCTAGGTTATATTAATTTCAGTTTTCTATGCCTCTCTAAGCTAATAATAACTATACTACTTAAGATTATGCCTATTATAAAGCCAGTCTTATTAAAGTTCTAGATATTATTTAATTAAATATTATATTTTATAATTATATTCTATATAAGCCTAAACTAATTATAAATAATAATTAGATCTTTATATTTAGCCCTCTAATAGTTATATCTCTGCTAAAAATATATCTTAAGCTCTAATTACTACTTAATAAAATTAATAGCCTAGTACTTACTAACTAGTAATATATTATAATTAGTAAGTAATTAATTTATTATTTATTTAATATTATAATACCTAGAAGGAAATCCTTATAAATCTAGGTTAAGAATATATTAAATTATAATTTACTCCTTTAAATTACTTAGTTTCTATAACTTAGGTGTAATACTTAATATAGCAGGAATATTATTATATTAGTAATAAAGAGCCTAGTAGTTAACCTTATATATCTTAGCAGCCTTATAGAGACTTAGTTTTAGGTTCTCTTAGAGGGCTTAAAGAGCAAGTAGTATTTTAGCTTCTTTATTTAATTATAATATATTATATAATTAAGAATTAATTAATTAGATAATTAGATATAAGGTTAAGGGATTTTTAATATATATACTTATCTGGTGTATATGCTTATTATATATATTAATTATATTATATATATTTTATATATTATATTAAGTTTTATAAAACTTTATAATTAATTAATTTATTTTACTACTACTATCTTAACTTATTACCTTATCTTGTATTTATACAGAGGGCTAAAGTATAATAGTTAAAGTCTAATTATATTAAACTAAGCCATACTAGGTTTATTATTAGCAAATTATATAAGGCATATAACTAAGCTTATTAAAGTATTATATTTCTTAATAATAAATTTAATATATATTAGGCTTAATTAATATAAAGAAGTTTTAATTAATAGCTAATAAGCTAAGTTTTATCTAAGTATTAATAAATATATATATATATACTTAAAGTAGCCTTATAGCTTAGTAGAAAATATAAGTAATCTAAGGGTTAAATTTATAGGGATTAGTTATAATCTATAGTAATTTAGTCTTAGAGTATTATAATCTAAGTAATCTAATAGAAGAAGATTATTACTAAGAGAAGTAATCTTATAATAATTAGTAAAAATTATAAGGGCTATATAATATAGGCGCAGGGGTTATAATATAATATCTCCCCTCTATTAGGTCTTATCCTTAAGACCTATATATCTCCTTGTTTTTATATTAGGCTTTAGTAAGTACTAACTTTCTTCTTTAATTATTTTCCTAGTATATTTGCTAATTATTATATTATAGAATTTTTAATTAAAATCTTATAAGACTTTAAAGTATATATATTTAGCAGATTTAATTATAAAATTTAGTTTTAATATTATATCTTATTCCTTTTATAAGGCTAAGGGCCTTTATTATAAAATAATTAAGTATTCCTCTTATTATTTTAAATATACTTAATAAGGTTAATCTTATAATACTTCTAGTATTATAATTACTTATTATATATTCTTTTCTATTTATTACTAGGTTCTACTAATTATTCCTCTTAGTTTCTTAATTAAATTATAAATCTAACTATTTTAAGTAGGCAAAAGAGGAGGCTAAGAAGAAACTTCTTAAGGCTTAGTAAGAAGTAAATAAGGCTATTATAAGATTATCCTATATTTATTATATAAAATACTTATTATAAAAGCAGGGAATTTAATTTATTATTAATAATTTAAATTCCTCTGCTAATAATATTATTACCTAGGAGGAGGATATAGTAGTTTTAAATATTTAGTTTTTTAGTAGTGCTAATATTATTAACTAGAATATAATTTTTAATTCTTTACTTTCTAAGATTATTAGTAAAAATTCTTTAGGAGTTATTAGGCATTAATAAGGTATTTTAGGGGTTCTTATATATTTTTATTTTCTAAATAGTTTTTCTATTTTATAAGGTATTCCCTTTAACTATTTATCTTATAAGTATCTCTAATAGCCTCTACTTTATAAACTTCTAGTCCTAAGATCTCTCTTAGTTTATTACCTATTTTAACTTATATTATATCTACTGCTAATTTAAGTAGTAAAATATAAAAGACTAGGTAAAGCCTAACTTTTAGTAATAGGTCTAGTTTATAGTTATTTTCTAAGATTTTCTATAGTATCTTATAAGGTCTAATAAATTTATAGTTTAGTTTATAAGTTAGTTAGTCTATTTTAATATTTTTTATAGCTAGGTAGACTATATCTCCCTCCAAAAAGGTTAGTCCCTTTAACTATTTTAAGTTATAGTAGTTTTTTATATATTTTCTAATAAATTTAAGTTCTATTTTTATCTCTTTATATAGATTCTTAAGGTTATTACTTTTAAGTATAATAGCTAAATTAATTAATTTTTCTTATTATATATTATAATATATATTTAATATAAATCTAAAATTAGTATAAGCTAATATAAGCTTTATGCTTTTATTATATATAGTATTATAAGTAAGTTAGGCTATTAGTAGTTTCTTAACCTAATTATTTTATTTATAGTTAATATAATATTATAAATACTATTTAAGTACTTAATTTATTTATTTAATTTATCTATTAACTTATAGTTAAAATACTATTATAAGTTAGTAATTTAATCCAAGTTATACTATAAGTAATTACTAAAATATTACTATAAATATAAGTCCTCTATCTAAAAGGATTTCTATAAATAACTTATATATACTAATAATATATTAGTAAAAAATATAAGAAAGTTCTTTTATATTTATTACTTCTCTATAGGGTAAATAGTAGGAAAATTTTATAAGTTAGTCTATAATAACTATAATACTATTATAGAAGATTTTAATTAAGGGTTCTTCTAATAAGGGTAATTTAATTATAAAGTCTATTATAATTAAGTCTTAAGGTTATTATACTACTAGTAGTAATTATAATTATCTATAAGATTTATATCTCTAAGCTTTTATTCTTAAGTATAAGTTATATTATTTAATAATATATTCTATATTTTTCCTTTTAAACTTATATCCTTGGTTTTAAAGTTATTTTAGTATTTTAGTAACTTCTTAATATCTATATAAGGGATATAAATAAAATTTATAAAGGAAGTTATATTCTTTTTCTAATATAGGTTCTATTTTAATTATTCTTATAATAGTTTTAACTAGTTAAGTAAACTAATATTTTCTATTAAAGTTAATCTCTAGGAGTTATTCTTTAGTTTTAATAGTTCCTATATTAAAGTCAGGTTATTAACTAATAGTATCTATATATCTATTATTAGTTTCTTTATAATAGGCTATAGTAAAATTAAATTCATATAGGTATTTTATATAATATAATTATTATTAGTTTAGCTTTTATATAATTATAAAGTAAGTTATATTCTTATAATTAGTAAAGACTTTTACTAGGTACTTACTTCCTCTAAGGTAATATTTAAATTCCTTAAAGTAATTAATAATAGCTAGGAATTCTTTATTATAAATAAGATAATTAAGTTCTACTCTATATATCTTATAAGAATAAAAAGCAATAAGGTATAATATACTATTATTATCTTATTATCCTATTTATCCTCTTAAAGCAAAGTTAAAAGCATTAGTTTTAAATTCAACTTATTAGTCAGGGTTAAATATAATTAAAATAGGTTTATTTATAATAGCTAATTTAAGCTATTTAAAAGCTTATTATACTTTATTATTTTATTAGAATTATTTATCCTTTTTAATAATCTTAATAAGAGGGATAATAATTTTATTAAAACCTTTAATAAATTATTAGTAATAATTAGTAAATCCTAGGAAAGACTAGGTTTTTTTTATTAATATAGGTAGTTTCTATTTAATAACTACTATAATCTTTTATTTATCTATCCTAATCTTATTATATAAGATTTTATATCCTAAGTATATTACTTAAGACTAATAGAAGTAACTTTTTATAAGTTTAATAAGTATATTAGTATCTTATAGTACTTTAAAAACCTTATAAATATATTCTATATACTCCTCTTTTATATTAAAGAAGATAAGGATATTATCTAAGTAGTAAATTATAAAGATATTAAGATATTCTTAAAGTATATTAGTAATTATATATTAGAATACTATAGGTATATTAATTAATCTAAAAGGCATAATTAAATATTTAAATAATTTATATTTTATTTAAAAGGCTATTTTCTATTTATTACCTTCTTTAATTTAAATAAGATTATAAGTAGATTTAAGATTAAGGGCTATAAACTATTTCTTATTAAATAGGCAGTCCTTAAGTTTAGTAATAAGTAGTAATAGTATTTTATCTTTTCCTATAATTTTATTAAGTTATTAATAATTTATTATAAATCTTAGCTTATTAGAATTAGGTTTTAATATAAATATAACTAGGTATCTTACTAAGGATTTTAATAATTTAATATATCCTTTTTATAGCATATTATTTAACTATTCTCTAAGTATATCTAGCTTATCTTAAGATAGGTTATAAATAAAAAAGAATTTTAAATTCTTTTTATCCTTTAATATAATTTTAATATTATAATCTATATATTAAGGTAACTTAGTATCTAATTCCTCTTAAAATAATTTCTTATAAATATAATACTTTAGTAGTATATTCTTAAGTCGTTTATTAGATTCCTTTGCAGTAACCTATTTTATCTATTTAATATCTTGGTCTAATTATTTAAA